>NC_090937.1:447862883-448487883 GCF_040938575.1 Ambystoma mexicanum
CAGGTTCACCTACGGAAACCTTGTTACGACTTTTACTTCCTCTAGATAGTCAAGTTTGATCGTCTTCTCGGCGCTCCGCCAGGGCCGTTGCCGACCCCGGCGGGGCCGATCCGAGGACCTCACTAAACCATCCAATCGGTAGTAGCGACGGGCGGTGTGTACAAAGGGCAGGGACTTAATCAACGCGAGCTTATGACCCGCACTTACTGGGAATTCCTCGTTCATGGGAAATAATTGCAATCCCCAATCCCTATCACGAACGGGGTTCAGCGGGTTACCTGCACCTGTCGGCGAAGGGTAGACACACGCTGATCCGTTCAGTGTAGCGCGCGTGCAGCCCCGGACATCTAAGGGCATCACAGACCTGTTGTTATTGCTCGATCTCGTGTGGCTGAACGCCACTTGTCCCTCTAAGAAGTTGAACGCCGACCGCTGGGGGTCGCGTAACTAGTTAGCATGGAGGAGTCTCGTTCGTTATCGGAATTAACCAGACAAATCGCTCCACCAACTAAGAACGGCCATGCACCACCACCCACAGAATCGTCTCTAATAAGTGCACTTCAGGAAAGACCTGTACTTTTTTCTTTCTGCTGGCAGAGGCAGGTGGAGAATAGCTGGATGAGCCAGAAAACAAAAGGTCCCTGTGCTTGCGCTTCTCGAAGTGCTTGTGGGGACCAAGGATGGCAATAGACAAATGCTCAAATTCCATGGCAGCAAGGCTTATGCGGCTGCCTGAGTGTCCTGATTGGGTAAGCTTGCAAGAGGGAGATGCTCTTCTAACATACAGGTCCTCTGCAGCGCTGTGAGAAATACGGTTCATAAATGCTTGCCGGCAGGCCCTGCCAATACCTTCTTTTACACACTGACCATGGCTCAGATTGTGTTCTAGAGAGCTCCAGCACTGCGCACCCATTCACCACCCTAGCGCTACTGGTGCGGCGGGAGCTGCTTCCACTTTATAACATAATAGAAGGTGAGGAAGACTAGCCCAGCAGGCTTCCAACAGAAAGACTAATTGAGCTACATGAGCATATTGTATACTCCAGGTAATGGGAATGCAAAAAACGTATTTTTAAATACAATTTTGTTTAGATCTGGGGACGGTCAATGGTTTTCATTAGTTAGAAATGGGGCATGGGAAGAGGGATGTGTGTGTCATTTGTAGTGCTCTGAACAGCAGGCATACTGCACTGTGTTTTGTGGCTGTTTACAGTTTTAATGAGTAGGTTTCTTTTAGAATGACGGATTAATGGAATCCTGATAGAAATACACTGCCTCCATCAGTACCATTTGATCATCTTTTCTGTCCATGAAATGCCATATTTTCTCCATGTGTTGTGAGGTGAGGGGTCTTCTAAGTTGCCTATGAGAATGGCCATCTATGAGGGCAGAATAGCCTTAGCTTTTTTGATTTGTAGTAATAAAATGATGTTGGTAGCTCTGTCTCCTGAAAGTGAGGGCTGCCAATCAACCCCACCCCCAGCCCCCATCCTTTCATAATGCTTCATGCTAGGAAAATTGCACACATGACTATGCTGAGCTAGTCTACTGGTAACATGATGGTCACAAAATGACATGTGAATTCTTGCCAGCAGCTCTTGGAACCAAATGTCCAGCATGTCAGGTACCACCTTTTTTAACTATTGACAATCCTAAGCCTAAATGTAATTATGTAATTGTGGACCCCATTATTTGGTGCCAGGTGTAAAATCTAAATATAAGCCACATCTGGTTATGACATGGTGAGCATTAGGACTCCACAACTATATTGGCAACAACGTATTGATGTAATTTTATTATCAGCTTGGTTGCTTTTAACCTTTGGTCAGGGGTTCCTGTGTATTCACTTTCTGGGACGAAGTTTCACCCAAAACAAAAAACGTGGGCTTGGTTTCAGCAAAAGCCTTTGTCTTCCCTTGGAAAGGGTTGTTGCCAGCCAAAAAGGAAGGAACTACCACCAGGGGGCAGAGAGGTCCAGTGCTTCAAAGGGTAAGGCCAGCCAGCCCAAATGAATTCACACCAGGGTGTTAATTAACAGAGATCCTTTGTAGGCAGGTAGAGTAAGGGGTTGTATAGAGTAGCCCTGGAGAGGACTTTAGAGTTAGAGAGGGGTTCTACCAACTTGGAGTTTCCAAGTGGTCACAAACCTCCTGTTCCCCTCCACATATCTTGCTGACAATGCACTCTGGGTATGATATCACTAGACAAGAACATTCTGAAACAGTTGGGATTGGACCTCTTACAGAAGGCCAGACACAAATTATCTGTTGTGGCCCTTTGCTTACATAAGTGGGGGGGGGGGGGGGGGGTAGACCCTGCCCTTTGTTGATTCATCTTCGAACACTTGAAGGATTGAACTGGAACCTGGTTGGGAGTACAGTCTGCTCCAAGTACCTACATACCTTCCTGGTAGGGAAGTGCAGAAGAAAGGACTCTTCTTCCTGCTGTAGACCTGGGACGGGTGCCCCCAGCACCCAGAATTAAAGTACTAGCTATGGGCCCTGTTTTACAGCTTTGATCTTTGTTTGAGCTGGCTCGACCACTACAGGATGCTTTTTCTAGCCACTGCAAACACCTAGAGATTCTTTTGATGATTAACGCTTTTTTGATCTGCTGTTGAGACGCTGCCTTAACCCGTTGCCTGCTTGTGCTCCAGCATCTTTGGGAACATCTCCATTGAAGTACTGTACTGCTCTGTTGGACCTCTCTGAGCCGACTCGACCCACTGCTACCTGGTTTCTTCATCTGAATTTGGGCCGATTCACTGCTGCAGGACTGCACGGCATTTTTCGACCGCCTCAAGCTGACTTTGCTGACTCAAAGCTCCCGGTCCAGTAGGAATCCCTCACTCGAAACATCTTGATGCCGACTCTACCGATTTAAAGTGCCTAGAACCCTGGCTTGACTCTGTTGATCCTCCAAAGACAAAGTTCACTTGGTACTGTCGACCAAGCCCACCTTACAGGCCCCAGGGACTTTTAAAATCTCACTCTCTGCCCTTTTAAAGGCATCGTCCATAATGTGGGGAAGTTCTACTGAAATCCTTGCCTGTGCACCCCTGTATATAAACCCTGAGAGTCCCTTATTCCAAAGTGTGCATTTTGTGTTTCCCTTACAGGGGTGGGTCACTAGTTTTGTATTAGTTGTTTAGATGTTCTAGTTTAAAATATCCTATTTGTATAGAACTTTGGTTGGACATTATTTAATTTTGGTACCCCAGTACTATTGTTTTTCTTTTCTTTTTTTTGTTTTTGTTTTGGCTTCTGTGCAGGCTCACACTCCAGAAGTGCATAGCCTGCCCTCGGACGGCACTACCTCAGGAGATATACTTGTTGGGCAGTGCCGGTTTCACCTTTGAGTGGGATCACTGCTGGTTGAATCTATGTGATCACTGCGCTGCCCGTAACTGCGCGGACGTAAATGTCGACGCCAATTACGGCGCAGCGCAGTGATCAAATAGATCACTATACCCCCTGCCCCCATTCCCCTACCCCACCCTCCCACCCCACTTACCCTTACGGCTGCACACGTCTGTGTGCCTTGCTGACTCCCCACTAGCCTTGCAGCATCAGTTCCTCCCACTTAACGTGGGTTGGAGCTGACACTGCAGGGTGCTATATATATATATATATATATATATCATTTTTTTAACTTTGTTGTCCCCCGCTTACCTCAGTGGTAAGTGGGGGACACCCCTGCAACCCCCGCTATGCTTGGACGCAGTAATGGGAGTTGGTCAAATGAAATGCACCAAAGTCGCAGCAACTGCATAGTCGCAGTTCCGAGGTCGACATTTTGGTAACATTTCCCTGTTGGTTTAGTAGTGTGGAGCCGAGAAGCAGTTTGTTTGCTACTCATCCCTGTACTCCTGCCGGGCCCTGGTCCTTTTGTCACACCGCCTTTGTGCATTCCGTACTCTTTAGTCCCTGCAAATGTTACTTGAGACTTGCATGGCGGTTGTCTTTTAGTTCGGCAAGCTAGCCTCAGGCTAACAGACCAGTACGACAAGCTCTAAGAAGAATGGGTAGAGATTAATACAGGAAGTGCTACTCCTGTCTCCCATAACAAGGTGCAAACTTTGGTTTCCCGTGAGTGGTTGAAGTTGATGGAAAGTGGGAGGGTTATGAGTGGTAGCAAATCAAGCAGAATGTAAAGCCGTCCATGCGTTTGCAGATGTCCATTATTTTTTGTATTTGTTTTTAATGTATAGACTGTAGTATTATTTATTACTGGGGTATATATTGAGCGCAGACATAGCTTCAGGAAGCAACAGAGCGCTCTACAATCCTAGGGGGAGGAACAAGCTTAGGGAGCAGAGAAACAAGGGAGTTGGGATCTAACAGGGGAGGGAGGTCAATAGTCAGCAATGGGTTGTGCTAGTAATATGGGGAGGAAACGGTAGTAAATGGAAGTTGGAGATCGTCTTGGACCCCACATTTTCTCTAAGGGTGAAAACCTTTGAAAGGCACCCATATAAACATAAAATTGCCCCCGGATGACTATTCACTATGGGGAAAGAATTCACTTCATGTTTTTAGAGAGCAGGTGACTACTGTCTGTGCACATTTGTAGTACAATTCCATGAAACAGATTGGCTGTCCTTTCTGTCATTTGAATGTTCAGTGTGGTAGTTTGTGTTCTTGTGTACTTTGGAATCGGAAGGTGGTAAAAACTGCTTTCCGAGTAGATGGACAGAAATTTGGGGCGGAGTTCAGGCGTTATCCTTCCATTTGTACACTGGGTCATTGTGGGGCCACTGCAAATGAAACACCATGCAATGTATTGCTTTTTCAGGTGGATCCCTGATGTTGAGTGGAATTTGAAGAGACTACCTTAAAAGACATATGACCTTAAGGGTTGGACGGAATGGATCCACAAAGAGGAAGCAGAGGGGCTACTAGAGCCCGGGACAGAACGCTGTGAGGGAGAATAAAGAGTTCTCTCTACATTGGCTCTGTGTGCATTATTAGGTGCTTTCCCACCTATTAAGAGCTAAGAGCATTGTTGTGTCCTTCCAGATCCTGGTGTCCCTGCTGTTTGGGACAAAGAAGTTTAGTGACTGCCAGAAGAAACAAAGAAGCATGACCCCAAAAGGATGATAAGCGGGGGCAGGGAGGGAGGGTGCTGTGCGTGCATGTAACGCAAAGAGACTACCTTAAAAGACAATAGGACCTTAAGTGTCAGACGGCAGGGAGGAAGAAGAGTGGCTACTAAAGGCCGGGACAGAACGTTGAGGGTTAATAAAGAGAATTCCTCTCTACATTGGCTCTGTGTGCATTATTACTTTCCTGCCAGGTTACGAGCTAGGAGCATTGCTCCGTCTTTTCAGAACCTCCACGTCCCTACTGTTTGGGACAAACGCCCATGTCCTACCTGTCCATATGCTTGTAAAGCTTGTGCCATCAAACATGTAGTAACTGTAGCGCACACAGCACCCAGTTCCAAGGGTAAAGTGCTAGCAGGGGGCCATGGGAAAGCAAACCCGAAGCCCCTGACGGGCCCCTCGCACTTGAGTGAGCTGGTGAAATGGTGCGGTTTCTGGCTGTGCTATACGCAAGTTGGCTCCCCAAGGCAGGGTATCTGCTTTTCCACAGAGCTCATCCAGCTCAGGGTTCCTGCTTCTCGGCGACGATTTGAGCTGAGAACATGGAACTAGGGGTGATGGAAGTGCTGCAGCACCCCCATCAAATGTGGAAGGAATTTCAGATGACAGGCTTGTCTGTAGGGCCTGCTAAAGCATCATTTTCTTTCATTTCATTAGTAGCAGGCTCCTTAATTTTCAAGACTTGTATTTTGCTAAATTATGTGTAGGCTGTGGCGGCTTTTTGCTTTCATTTTTTGCAATGTTAAATATATTAAGGTACTTTGTCTAGCAGTACATGTGCATTGGAACAAATCAACAGGTTTTTAATGGCTTGAGGTTTGAGATGAGTGAATGATGAATTGTCCTACAGCAGTAAGGACTGGGCATTCTGTTTTCCCTTCCGTCTGCCCATTTAGTCTCCGGGACAGATATGTGCATTGACAGTAATATCAGCATTTTCCAGTCTAGGTGCAATGTTAAAAGACGTGTACTTGTTAAAAGTATCAGCATAAACCCAAAGCACCTTTAACTGAATATGTAACGTTTGCCGTGATGCACATAAATTACCTTTTTTGTTTAATAGAAATATTTTGATTACTTTATAGCATGGTCCTTTAGGGTATTGCGACTGTTCCTGACTGTGGCAATGGATCTTGTGTGCTTTACATGTGCGTGACACTGGCCCAGCCCAGCTTTTCTTCCAGGGTCATTTGCATTTTGAAAAATCTGACTCATTTAGTGTGCCTGCTAGAGAGAGCTAGGTTTTGACTTGAAGGTGTACGGAACGCATGGTGGCAATAGTAAGACGGACACCAGTGACCACAGTTCAAGGGTGTTTATTGAACTTTTGCAAGGGTGTGACAAACGGCTATCTAAACCTAAATTTACAGATGGGAGCAAGCTACAGCCTATCAAATAATACAAATGCAGTCCTACTGGAGTCTTGTGACATTAAAAGGCCTTATACTAAAAAACCTATTGCCAATCCGTACCACTAAGTTACAAAATAATGTGGTGGTAATGTTCATGAAAATGAAAAGTGTTCACAAAATAATAAGTCGGGTGCGTGGGCTGTTGGCCTCCCTTCCCCACGTTTTCAGCATGGGGTAAGACAGGTCACTCGAGCAAAGCACACACTCTGGCTACCGCAGACAAGGATACAGTTAAATTTTCCCAGTTCAGGACCTTCTGTGTCCAAGTCTCTCTACTTCTCGCAAGTCTATTGACGCAGAGGGCCTGCTACACCAGAAAAAACACATAAATGTTCTCTTCAACTTGGGTCTTCACCCTGGATCCTTCTCCGCCGGGCTCAGATCCTTTTCATAAGCAAAAATAAAAGTTCATTGTTTCATCCCCCCCCTTGCCATGCTCAGATCCTTTTCAAACAAGGTTCTGTTAGTCTCCCTCAGCCGGGCTCGTACCAATTTGGCCTTACTTTAAACTATCGAAGACTTTCAAATGTGCACAGGATTTGACTTGACCCGTTGCATGACCACTTCGATCTCAATATTTCTCTCCCACTCAGCATCAATTGGATACCTAACGGATACTTTCGAATGCACACCCACGTGGTGCCAGACCATTCTGTGTATGGTATCTTATCTTGGTTTCCCAAAGTTCAATTACAAAGTTCATCTATTTCTTTTAGCTATCAGTTATATTTGCATTGCTTATCCCAAATGCTTCACACACTGTTCTCTTTATACAATGTTGCCGCTTGCAACCTTGGTTCAAAAACAGAAGCTGGTTTGGTATCGGTCTCTCTGACTCCCCGGCTGTGCTTTCTTTTCGGATGCCGCTTTAATGTAGGAGCCAAGGACAGTACCACAGCGACAATCGCTTCTCCCCGCCTTGGCTAGCAACGCGGGAGAGCCCTCAGTACTTCCGACACCCTTTGCAGGTTTGATCCACCTTAGTTCCTGGTCTTCCGTTTCTTACTTTCCAAGGTTTATGAAAGTAAGTCTTTATAGGTGACGGGTGCTTCCCTCCTTGCAACAGTCTCCTGTCTTTCTCTAGTATTAAACTGCCATCTTGGAACTCCTGCTTCCTCGTGTGCTTTTCCTCGCTCAGAGTGTGCTTTCGTGCTCCGTCTTTATCCGTGTGAGGAAGTGTGATTAGAAGTCAGGTGTGTGTAATCCGCAATTGCCTGATCTTGGTGTTGGGATATGTCAGGTATACGGCTCTGGCGTTAGTCCGTTGTCGCTCACGGTGAACTGTCCGTGAGAAAGTGTTTGTGTCAGAAAGGGGGCCTGGGGTTGAATTCCTATGCATCCTACCTGGTAGGATGGGGAAAAGGTGTTAAAATGAAGGGGATACCACATCTCGCCCTCCAGTGTCTCACTTCCACTCCCCGAAGACTCCTCATCCAGATGATCCTCCCGCACTGGTCCACCCCCCAAGAACTGGATCCAAAAGCGATGGCTGTGTTCAGGCCACCTGGATGACAGGTCTCCGGGGACTAGCGGTTGAGACTCCTTCAGGTTTCTCAGAGGTTACATGTTCACTCCTTGTGAGATAGTTGCAGAGGTTAATTTGCCCGCTGTAGAGATATTGTTTCATATGTTGATCATGGACTCGAATCCCAGTGCTGATGTTTTATCCTTGTACTTATTACCATCAGCATGGCTGCAATGCTTTTATTGAGAATTTAGTTTACAGATGAATAATAGTTTTAAATAGCACTCACTATGGCCTCATGATTCCTTCATAGAGATTTACTGCCAATTCTCAAAAAATCTGAAGGGTTTACATGCAAAATTACCAGTGCTTGGAATCCTGACTCTTCAGTTTTTAAAGTGCAAATTCCATGCACGCCATAGGCAGGCCTGGAACAACCCTTCACACGAAGTTTGGTGGGAAATTATTTTTTAGGGAGCAAAAAAGTAAGACCCATTACCAATGGGAGTATTTTATAAGCAAGCAAAAAATGTGTAACTGTAAATCAGAAAGGGGTTTGCACTAAATAGTTATTTTCACCTTGTTATTTATGCGCATTGAAAGATACATTTTTACGTCTTCAAATCGGGCTGTAATATTGGTAGTTGCTTTCCCTTGCATTGTGTGTGCTACTGGTCCAAATATATCCACAGAGCTAGCTATGTGGGTGAAAGCAGGGGCACAAGCTCCTAGGAGTGTGTTTCCTCTTTTTGTTGGGAGTATTTTTACGCCCTATTTTTATTTTTTGCGAGTATTTGCCTATTTATAGGGCATGAAAGTGACCGATAAACCTCCTTATCTGTAGGGCTGGGTGGAATCCCCAGGTAAGTTTACCCTGCCCTGCTATGAAATTCATTCCATGAAACTTGCTTTGCTTCTGCCAAAGAGGAGCATTTTTTGACATATCGGGTTTTTGTAAAGTATCAATATTAGAATCACATATTGGTATTTGGTATATTGTGCAATCCAATTACAATGCCAGTCCAAGGCAACCTTCTTGCAAGGTTTCATCCAATCATCAAACCCATTGTTTCGCAATTCAATGTTTTGCGCATTTTGGGCCTCATTGCAAGTTTGACGTGCTGGGGAAAAAAGTGTAAGTAATCCACTTTTTTGGGCAGTAAGAGAATTACCTACATTGTTCCTGCACTACCAAATTACAAATCATGGTGGAATTACCACCGTTGGAATTACCCAGTGGTAGTGCAGCCGATTTATTTATTTATTTATTTATTTTGAGGAAAAGTGGAGGATTTACCTAAATAAATCGGTGTTATTACCACTCAGTAATTCTGCCGTTGGTAATTCACCCAAAAATCTCCAATAGAACTTTATGGGCTCCATAAATGGGGACCAACACCACCCTACCACCACTTTTAATACTGTGGTAAACTCACAGGACTAAGTGGCAGAACCATTGTCTGATTTTGGTGGTAATTCAGTGGCATTCCCACCAAACTCGGAATGAGGCCCTTTGTGTGTTACTGGCAGGGGAATTCTGCCTACTGTTGTCAGAATGCCTACCCTCACTCCAGTTTACTCCCGCATTTTTAATATTAAGGTACGGTATTGATGCAGCATAAATGCCTTCTGAATGCCACTACAGGTTGTTTAGGGAAGTAGATTGAGCTAGACAGGGAGACAAAGTGCAGGACAGATGTGAGGAAGATTGGCACGCAGGAAAATCGGGTCAGGGATAAATCTGTTGGCTAGTGACTGCAGGGTGACTAGAACTGAAGAGTATTCGGTAGTCTGCAGAACTGAAGAATGCAGGTACCAGGCAGAGGACCGACACACTAGTGCCATGCGTGTGTAAAGTTATGCACCCATATTGTTTATATCTACTTTGGCTCAGAGCCAGTAAGTTTGTGATGGATAATCATAGACATTTCGTAAGAAGGGAACATTCTGTTAAGCTGTTGGGAGCCTTGTGTACAAGGGTGAAGGCCTTGAATCCGGTGTGCTGACAAGGTATCAATTCGGCAATTTCAAAACCATTAAGATGTGCTTGTGCTTGTACCTATTCTGTTTACAAGTGAGATGTACGCAGGATTTGGGCCCTACTCGGTTTGTTCAGGCCAGAGGCGTTACTAAGTGGGGGCTGAGGGGGCTATAGCCCTGGGTCTTTTGGTTGTAGCCCCGGATAGAAGCTCAGGGGTTACAACCAAAAAGGCTAGCTAGCCGGCATTAAGGGACAGTCCCAAAATGAGCATAGCCCTGGATATTTTCCAGACCTAGCAACACCCCTGGTTCAGGCTCTCGTAAGACGTCCAACGCACATGCCCTTGCAGGAGACACTTTAAACATTACAAACGCAAGTTGCATCACTATCTTGTGTGCAAGGAGACAGAGGGAGAGGATACCCAGGAGAAGCATGTTGGAGAATAGGATTTTAGAGTAAGTATTTACTTGAGGTTTGAACAAGAGGTCAGTTTCAAAGGTCACTCCCAGGGTGCACATTCTTTGCTGCATGGTCAGAGGGGGAAGGGCATTAAGCAAGGCAGCAACTGAAAAGAGAAAGGTTATGGGGATATCTCGCCTAATTCTCGGATCTCCGTTTTTGAGCATTGAGACAGTTGTCATGCTTCCACATCTACATGTAGGCCAGGCAATCTTATTTCATGACCTTTCCCAGAGTCTCCTTACGACACGGTTTTGCTGAGCATTGTCAGCATACATGGTAGTCCTACTGCACATGGGGCTTGGTGAGGGTATGGAAATGTTGAACGGCATTGTAGACCAAGCCAAACTGGAGGTAAATTAAAGGGGATGTTAAAGATACTACTATTCTTAGTGGGTATTTAACAGGAAGAAACCCAGCCATTTCATTTTGGCCTTGTGAAGTTCAATGTATTGGCGTCAGACAGGGATGTAGTGAACATCTTTATCAAAGTTGCTGAAAAGTCCAGTAAATAATACATCTGAACAGCACTTCTCAGAGGAACTACTATACTTTTCAATATAGAAACATTACAAGGAAATATCTCATCAGGGCTTGACAGACTGCTTGTCATTGGCAGCAGGGAGACTATGGATGCAATGGGGAACTCCTCACTCCGCCTCATGCTGTAGTTCTAAACCACACTGGTACAGTGCTCATACTGCATCGCACAACCCTTCTCCCTGCGCAGGACTCCAACGAAGCCCTTTTGAAGCACAGAAAAAGACAAGGGTCTCAAAATAGGAGCAAGGAAGCCTAAGACTTTTATTGCTTGCGCTGTTTAAAAAAACATTGATGGTATTTTTATTTTTATTGAACTTCTCCCCGAGAAGACGACTTGTATAAATGCCACTGTTACTTTATCTCCTGGTTTGTTCCCAAACTTGAAAAAGCAAAGACAAGAGAATCTCACCTGGCGGCTTACCCAACTATTCAATTCCATCGTATTTGTCCCCGACGTAATCTACCCCAAATGTGTAATCATGTAAGTATTTGACTTCCAAAAATATGGGTAGACTTAACATTTGTTGGTCTTCGAATTTCATGACGTACTGTACAGCTTCCATGTCTGAACTGTACACTGCCCAAGCCTTTGTCCGTTCAATAGACACCCTCAATCTTCCAACGCATTACTGTTTCTTCTTGGAAAGCTGTTCGATTCTGACCCTGAATGATGGTCTGGCGGGTTGCCCAGAGCAATGCCAGAAGTTAGGATTAATTCCAAACTTTCCAGCCATCAGCTCTGTTTTGTGCGAT
The DNA here is from genome assembly GCF_040938575.1 of Ambystoma mexicanum. Classification (NCBI taxonomy): domain Eukaryota; kingdom Metazoa; phylum Chordata; class Amphibia; order Caudata; family Ambystomatidae; genus Ambystoma; species Ambystoma mexicanum. Next base: position 447,874,601 of record NC_090937.1, read on the forward strand.
TCTCACCTGAGGCTGGCTTTTTAGTCCATATCAATACATTTTAAATCATAGAGCAAAGAGCAATAATATGACTTTGCCTGCTAAGCCTCTGACTTTCCTTGGCAATGTGTTCCCTTATGCAATGCATAGTGTACCAATGGCCAGCATTGTTCATATGGAGAGCATAGGTTAAACTCTACAAAATTGCGTTCACTGGACACCACTAACATGATAAAAGTATGTTGACATGTCATGAACTTTAGAACAAGAGACAATATTCTTCTGCTCTACTGCACTACTTTTTTCTCAGAGCTAAATCTTTTTAAGGCCAGACATTAAAAAAAAAAGTGATGGCTTCCTTTTATTGTAATGAGCAGAGGTCACAGTGAGCTTTGGTGTTCTTGTGGGAGGTACATTAAAAAAGTTATTTAAAAATGGTGCCTCCCGGGGAAGGGCCTCGGATGGCTGGAAAAGTGGGCGGTATACAGTGTTTTCTCGCCCGCTCTTCAGCCACCTGCTTGGCTGAGCACCCTTGCCTGGGTGCGAATATAATTTTGAATAAGTTCTGGCCTATGCCATCACCTTCTCAAATCAGTAAAAAACGTACAGATGCATTAAAGTGTGTAGGATCCTCATTTTTACCCAGCCCACAAGTACACAACCTATCTGTGCCCATCCAGCTTGTTTGGACCTTTAAGGGGAGCACACCAAGCGTAATCATCAGTACAATCCTTCTACCCTCCTGTGATTTTACTTTGGTACTACATCAACACAAGGCTTACTATAAAGCCTTAATGATGCGAGCTTCTCAATACGAACTGGGTTCTACCATATTCTTCCTCTGCAGCATACCTCTTAAGCAACCTTTTCCCTTGCAGTTTCGACATATATCTAATGGACACCATCTCCGAGTCCCCACCTCTTCATTAAGGTAATCCCATTCGAGTGCCAGTGGCACTTTCCCTGCAGAGGGGCTGTAACCACCTCTGTAATCGCAGTCCTATATTTTAATTTATCGAGGAATCGAGCTGAATTTAGAGAAAATACTCTAAAAAAATCGGTTCTGTCTCTGACGCCTTGGACTCTATCTAGAGCACTGTAGGAAATGGGATTCATGTCACCCCTATGATTTCTTTTGTTTTTTTTTTTTTGCATTTTTTTTAAATTTTTTTTTTAAATAAGACATCTTAAGATGGGTAAAGATCAGACATTTGCCCCAATACAACTTTACATTTAAACGGTTAAATATCCATTTGTTGGTTCTGGTGATTTCACAAGATTAAGGGGGACATCCCCTTGAGAATGTGACGTATATGAATTACTACTTACCACCATAACCAATGGTACCCACACATTTAGGAAAATGTGCTTTTAAATGGACCATCTGACCCTATTTTTTTAAAGCTGGCTGGAAGGATTTCCCAATCCAGACATCCTTCTGCTGAACGGGTTTAGTGCATTTCCTTGATCAGCAACACCAGTGTTCTACACAACTCTCGTGATTCTGTTGAAGTACCCCCACTTGCCAGCACCCCCACTCTGAAATGTGTTCCAGCACTATTGCTGTTGGCAGGGGAGCCGACATATGAATTTCCCAGGGGGTGCCCAAATATAGGAAGTGACATCACCAGCAGTTATATGACCGCATTTGCACATAGTCGCCAACTTGGTGCTACGTGGCTGGGTGGGGGGAGGGTGCAGAACAGTGGAAACATCGGCTAGCATGTACTGCATATACTAAAGTCAAGTAAGAAGGAGGTTTAAGACTTCCAGTTGCATTCCAGTAGGCCAGCACTGCCCCTACTCCACCCCTCTATAATCATCCAGGTTGTAGTAGCCCTCAAAAGGCAGAGCAACACAACTAGGATGAGAGAACGAAATGCCATCCCATCCTGTGAGTGTGTCAAACCTCAGAGCAAAGACTGTGTGTGTGTGCCTCCTACCTTGGAGCACAATCACACTAATTTGGTGCAAATCTCGCAAGTGGGTGCATGGGAATCCCATGCGTGTGTGTGGGCTGCAGACCCCGGATCACATGCTCACTTCTTCAGTGTGAAACTCTGGCCAAGGTTCTTTGGGCAAGCATTCAGGATGGTCTCGCCCCTTTAAACAGTGTGATATATTGAGTGGGCACCTCACTCCTTGGAGCAGAGTATACCCGTTGCTGGTAATCTCACAACTGAACATACAGTTTCACTCTTGGTCATCTCAGTGACCCCATGTATACTAATGGAGTCAGTCTCCCATCTGGGAAGACAATTGTATTTCTTTTAAAACACTCTGAAGCCTCACTCCAGTTTTATCGATCTATAGCTCCATACCATATTCATTCATTGTGTGTGCAGGGGTGATAACTTGTGTCTGAGAGAGCTCATTCTTTAATTCAGGAGAGATAAAGGTGTAACAACCCCCTGTATGTGGGATCAGGCACATTTTACCCCATGGCCCCTCACTCCAGAATGAGTGAGCAGGTTTTAAGACCCTGCTGATTCTGCTATCCTATAGACTCAAGCCTTCTATCCCTTTCCCCATCACTGCTTCCAACATTCTGAGCGGCAGCTTATGTACAGCAGGCAGCTCGGGACATGCCTGTTGCCAATTGAATGTAGCCAGATCTACTATTTAGACACTGGGAGAGTGTGATGAACCCACATTGGTGGTGAAGAAGCACTCAACATACAGAACACAATGATATAGTGTTGCGGTCCTGCTGAGAAATGACAATTCGGTCTGTTTAAATGTAAAGCATAGTGGCTGAGAAGTACATGCACTGTGCCATTAAAAATAAAGCAACTGTGGTGGGTGGAAGTGCTGCTTCGGTGGCATCAAGAGTATGCAATTCCCTGCGGGTAGTGTTGGTCATTTCCTATTGAAGTATAGCAGCACTATTGAGAAGTGCCATTAAAAGTCGAGCTGTCCAGTAGGCTGGATCTGTGCTGCCCCATAAAAGGTGTAGAAGTCTCTGTGAGAAGTGGCAGTACTGTCCCAATGGTGAGAAGTGTAGTATTTTCACATTAACTATGCTTAAGCACTTTGGGTTATTGAATAGTGTTGTTAGGCAGAAACCTGTGCAGTTCAGTCTGGGACCACTGCAAAAGATTTAAGACTACAGGTGTTTGGCAGTAAACCCACTTGGTAGCAGTCTGTATCGCACAGATTCACTTGGTAGCTGTGGCTGAGCAGTCGGACTTCCCTCAAGAAGAGTTAGGCAGTATACAGAGTATTCACAATAGGTCAAGAGAACACAGTAGAACAAGTAAACGCTGACCAGGGCTTGGTGTAAAAGAGATATAATTATTTATTTAAAACCACATCTAGAAAAACACACAGGCACTAATAGTAAGCAATTCAAAAACACGGTCACTAAAAGATGTACACTCCCTTAAAAGAATATTAGACAAGTCTTAAGTAAAGCCCCACTTATTTTCTGACAGCGATGAGCGCTTAACATAGATGGCACTCTAATAACTCGTTTTAAAAAGGGAGAGAAAAGCAGAGAATAAATTGAAACAGATCCCAACACTTTTACAAGAACATAACAAGAGAGGAAGGCAAAGTAAAACCGTGAATTCAGAGTCAGTAGACCGGATCCGCTTTAAGAGGATCGAAACGAAATGTGTCCAAGGTCACACGGTTGCAGTGCACAAAAGTCTTCTAAAGGTTCAAAAAGGAGTTGGACCAAAGAAAGGGACCAGTTAGAGGGTCAAGGCAGCCAGCCCAGTCCAGAAGGTTAAGGGATTATTGTTACCTTGTAGCAATCTTTAGAAAGGGAGGCCTGGCGGACACGGTACCTTAAAATGGTGAGAATACTCCAGCGGGGGCAGTTGTTCATGGCAGCGGATGCAAGTCGGTGCTTCGTCCGGGGGAAGAGAGGATCTCGTGGAGGAAGACAGGAGTCCGTTGCACTGCCAGGGAAGAAACCAGCCGCGGAGTTTCTCAGGTACAAGGAGTGCTCCGTTGATTCGAGGTTCAGTGGTGAGTGGCTATCTGGCTGCCGGGGTGCTTGGCACGGGCAGTTTGACCACAAACTGGTCTGGGGTGCGAAGAAAGAAGGTAAACTGGTTGTGTCCACCAGTCGGGGGAAGAAGCCTCTCCAGCCGGGAGATCTTCTCTGTCGTCGGGAAGTGGGGAGTCGGTTCCGCAGGGCTCCACCGGTGGTGTCGTCGTGGTAGGTCGGCTCAGCTTCTCCCTCGTCGGAATCTCAGGTCCTGTGGCGACTTCTGAAGTTCCAGTCCCCAAAGCCCTGCTTTTATTCAGCACACCCCCATTCACTCAGCCTAGCTGTCAATCAAACATGCTACTCACCACTTGGGCCAATCACACAAGAGTGCGACTTGAGTTACCAAGGTAACTCAGTCCAGGGTGCCTAAACCCCCTCCCACACCCCCTGTGGTACCCAGACAGAGTGGCACCACTTTTGGAGGCTTCTGTGGAGAAGCCCGCCAAAAGGTGGAACAAAAGGCTTGGGTTGGAGTCACAGAAGAGAACACAGACGCCATTTTAGAATCGAGTCCTGGCAAAAAATACCAACCGGCGAATTAATATTAATTAAATAAACCGGCGGTATGTTCGAGGCTATGAGAATTTTAAAAAGTTGGTAGTCTCGAACAGTGGGGAAATCCCATAGGAAAATATTCGCGGTCGAATATAAAAAGTAGTTTCCACTGCCACCAGCCAAAACTTGATCAGGGGGGATGGAGATGTGCCCCCTCGACTAACAGACCCCGGGGCAAGCGAATTGCCCCGACCAGTACGTCCACAATATGATGGTTTGTACTGGTTTCTGTTAATAATTTGGGTCTAGTAAAGCCAATGGTGACTTTACATGCCCTGGGAGACAGTATTCAGTCCCAAGGTATGGAGTCTATGGTGGGGTGTCACTATGACACCCCTGGTTACTGCACGGAGGGTGCTGTGTAACACACATAAAAAAAAACACATGAGACCCTATGGAGTAAAGGACCCCATAGCCCATAAAACACATTAACAGTCAAAGGAACACTATAAATCATGTCCAAGAGTCTCACTCTTGGCAGGAGAAAAAAACAAACTCCAGAAATCCAGCAAAGCTGCTGGGGGACTCACTAGGTTAGGAAATTCAGCCTAAAGAGAGAATTCTCCCTAACATGTTGCTACATTCTGAGTAATTCCATCCCTTTAAATATATGAGCTCTTGTATAACCACGACAGTGTTGAGTTATTCTGATGATAAAGATGATATCAAACTTGCTCAATAGTTGTGGTTCTGTATCATAAAATGTCCTTCAGAGTCTCGGGAGGATAGCTCAGGGGAAACATGCTCGCCTTGGAAGCAAGACAACATGGAGTAACACGGGTTCAATCCCTCCGTCTGCGCTTAGAAACAACTGGGTATTACCAGTGGTCGAAGTGGGCCGGAGCGGTGCACCTCTACTACTTTAAGCAAGTCTGTGCCTCCATTTCTAAAAATCGTTTTCGGTTGGGTGCACTTCTACATCCGTGCACCCCTCTTGCCAAGAGATGTACAAGTACATCCAACCCAAAACGATTTTTAGAAATTGAGGGACGGATGCAAAGCAAGAGCCTCTTGCTTTGCATCCGTCCCTCAATTTTTAAACCTCGTTTTTTACCCGGCTTTTACCCGGGCCGTCAGAGAGAGACACAGTATGGATGGAACAAAGGGCCATCCATACTGCGTCTCTTCTCTCCGGCCGGTGGGGAACCAGGGGGGCGGCTCAGCCCCGATTTCATTCTGCCGACGGCAGGGGAGTTGCTAGGTCTGGAAAAGACCAGGGGCTAGGCTGATGTTTGTATTGTTGGGAATGGGGGCTAGCTAGTCCTTTGGCTGTAGCTCCTGAGATTCTATCCGGGGCTTTAACCAAAAGATCAGGGGCTATAGCCCCCTTAGCCCCCCCTAGCAACGCCCCTGGCCGGCGGGTGCCTGGGCCCGGAGCACCCGCGTTCTCGCCGCCCCTGGCTGTTGGCACTGTATTAAGGAACAGTTGTACTGGTTAGGGTTAGCAGGAAGCTGACATTAGCCTCGGGCCCGTCCATGAGTTGTAGGTTGTATATATTGGGGAGTGAAGCAACCCGTTGCTAGACAGGCTGCGTGTTACTTATGGAGTTGAAAGACGGGACGGGCGTGGCTGCCCTCTGGACACGGATGTAGTGCCGGTTACTAGCGCCTATGATCTAAAAGTAGATTTCGACTCCTTGACAGGTGTGCAGCTAGTAGCAATTGAAGCATGGCGCATTCGCGTGATGTGTAATAGCTGCGAGAAGGAACACATTTGAGCACAATTAATTTAGCGATAATGGGCCTGCCCGATTGACAAAGCGTTTTTGCGTGGTGGAAATCCCATTGAAAAACGCGGTGTGAAGCATACACAACGGGGTTTGCTCTAAGCCATCGGCGGTTTGCTGCATTACTATGCACTGCTCCTTAGCCCTTCCTGTCTATCATGCAGCCACTTGTGGGTGGCAGCATTTCAGAATGGAGATTCCTGACTTTCTGGACCTGCAAGTTCCCAGGTCACTGGTCCGTCCCTTTTTTACTGCGCTGGGAACGCTTCTGCTTTGGTTATAGCGTGACCCGTCTACCTTGGGGCTCCTGGCGATTCATTGTTTTCTCTTTTGCCTCCTTCCGGCACCCTGATTGAGGAAGCTCAAGATGGAACTCTTATTAAAAGAAGGGCTCGGTCTGACTGCAAAATGAGGCTTTTCCAATGGTGCAACTCTTACCCGACAGACCTCCAGCATATATGTATGTAATAAAGTGCTCATGATACACGAAGATGGCACCCTTTCAGCAAGGATAAATAATTCAATTGCCCTATTACCAAATTTAATAAAAAGTACAATGTATTAATATATTCAATGAAACCTTAAACTTATTTTAGGATTCTAGGCAAGTATAAAGTGCAATGCATAAAGTGAAATGAGCATCTGAAATATAGCTTGTTCGTACAAATAATTAGGATGATCAGTCAAGTGATTAATACATGAGGTTAACTCAACAGCAAAACAAAAGAAGGACTTAAACAAAAATAAGACAAATCAGTCACACTAAACAATGGGTCGTGCTGGTGATTGCCAAGTGATCTGCACAACCTCTCACAAACAATTAGCTCCTATTGGTACACTTCTTCGAAGTATGTGTGTAAGTTAACCCAACATGTTTCTTTCCTCTCAATATGTTTTAAATATCAGGGAAAATCTTCGGGGGGGGCGGAGGGGGAAATAGCCTTCTTTGCTGTCAACAGCGATCCTTTTTCAGTTGTACATTGGCATGTCTGTAAGTTTCAGACCAACTAATTGGGAACTGCAAAGCGTAGCTATATGTATCATGAAAACACACACAACAGCTATTACTAGTGCTGTTCATTTTGCGCAAAAGCAATGAGTATATAGACCTAAAGTTATGTGAATAATGATCTACAGTGACCGCTTACCTCAGGCCGTTAATGGGCTGAAGTCTGGTAAGCAGTGAAGAGTTAATTTTTTCATGTAATTCTCCTGATAAAATACAAGCTGAAAAATCTCTGGTTGATTCTCACCTTTAATATTCCCAAAGGGAAAAGCGGACTAAATACTATTGGTCAATCTAAATCTATAAGTATTGTCCTATGTTTCAACATTGTACTGAATCCCCTGAATACGCTACATATGCTGTGCAAGGGTTCTCTTTGAAGAGGGTCTGGCCGCTGAGGTGTTACGAGCTCGCCTTGGACGTCGGTCCTGCCTGCACTGCCCAAGATTGAGTCTGTGCAGGGCCGACTCCGCCATCATCATTCTGTCTTTGATTCATGTATTACCATTAAATTGGATGACCAAGCCATTGCAGTGCTTGGAAGCAGGGGGAATCCGGTACAAAGCGCAATATAGAATGCCTACTGTTTAGTTTTCCATATGACAGCATGAGTCGGTGGGTACTACTACTGCCACCACCACTCCACCACTGTGTCCGACTCGCCATGGGACTGTTACAGGCTCGTCCTGCTCTCCACGATGCCAGTGATCAACTCCCTCATGCCACCTCAGGCAAAGCAGGCACTCAGCACTTGGACACAAATAATACACAGGAGACCAGAGTTAGAGAGCAATTGTTTGTAATTCAAACACACACCAGTGCATAGGAGGTCTGCATTCTGCTCTGCCCCTCTGAGGCCTGGCTTATCCTTCTATACAAACTGAGTGGCTAAACCCATTCTCCACCCAAGAAACGGCACGTTTAATACACGTATGATAACACAAGGTTCATTTCGGAGGAGCCTGAAGTTGCAACATGCTTTCAATGCCATCTCTGCGAGGCAGCCGGAGCCTGATCTGGCCTCGTCAGCCTGAAGCATCACGCATTCCACAGCTTACCTCTCCTCTGGATCCTTGCCTGGCATGGGTCTTTCGGCTGTTAGGCTAGTCTCTTAGGCAAGTCTGTAGGACAGTCCCATTGCATCCGATGTATCTCAAAGAAACCAAAATAAAGTGCAGTATCGTAGATGGTAACCGGTTCAAAATCTTCAAATGATCTTTTGCCTCGGCAAGCGTTCATTGGAAGGCGTTTCGGTTAGTGGTTCATGTTTATGGGACTTGCGCTGTAGAGCCCTTCCCATCCGATTCAGGACTGCGTTTCTTAATCTTTGGCAAAGGAGTGCCAGGAGGATCCTTTGGTACCTAAACTAGCAGCTGAATCCTTAAATTACCAGACTTTCCCTGGCAATCGGAGCCAGAGTCTTCCTCTGTATCTACACCCGTGTATTTGCCAAAGGTGGGGTGGGATTTTCTTTTACACCATGATATTTGAAACTCCTTCCTTTCCATGCTGTGTGCAGGAACTCTGGGGGGCTGTGTGCAGGGGTTGGGAGGAGTTTTTCTTCCACTCCCGGGCCTGATCTCTGCTGCAAATCTCCGAACCCTGCTGTAAAGGTATTAGCATATTAGTTCGTTTTTATTTGACCGAATGTTACATTTGACTGAATTTGGCCAGTAACATTCGATCGAATAAAATGAATAATTAGGCTAATACATACCGAACATGTGCAGCAGGGTTTGCGGGGGTGTCCCCCACTTCCTCAATATTGGAGGCCACGGACCGGGAAGAAAAAGGGATCCTGAGCCGTCTGATCGACCCGCGTTGGAGGGACGGATCTGAAGCTTTAGGGCTGAAGTGGTCCAGGTGGCGAGCAGAGGTAAGTAGGGAAGGCGGACGGTGGGAGGGGTTGGGGGTTGGGAGTTTGTTTGGTGTGAGCTTGTTTGATCATCTCAGAATTGAGCGCATGCAGGCTTTTTTTCAAACAGTTTGCCGCAATCAATTCTCATACAATCAAACACCCCTAAACTGCTGTTTGTCAAGTCCGCAAGTTGGCTGGGTTCCCTCCAGGCTTTTTAGGGCATTGTGCTCTTAAATGTTTGACGCAAGACTGCATGGCTTGCACAGTTTCCGCCTCTTCACAAATATATTGTGTGCATTTTATCTCTTTTTTTTTTTTTACTTGAGAAGATTTTTTTCGTTGCCACTGCCCGCCCTGCATTTAGCTGTTCGTGCCATTTATTTGAAATATCTTTGGGACTTGAAATGTGTCAAACACCTGGAGATACTTTTTTTTGGGCCAAAGCTTGCGGCACAGTGATTCGGTTATGTACACCACACCCTCGCACCAGAAAAGTTCCAGGTGTAGTTGGTTTTTGGTGACTTGCCAAATGACAGGCTGAGTGTAACCCATCAGTATTAAGCTTCGGACACTGTATAGCGCCTTCATGCGAGATCCATGGACATTGTACGTGGAACATAGAAAGCAGCCCCCCCCCAACCCCTTTGCAGCTCTGGGCGCATCCGCCTGGGATCATTAGGCTAACTCTATTGCGCTGTAGCTTCAGATATGGGCTTTTATGGGGCTGCCATTGTTAGTTTGGTGTTGTCTCCTTTTCTTAACTGATTTGTATTTGCATCTCATTAAAAAGATTAATAAAAAAATCTATAAAGTGCTAATAAAAGTGCAATACTATTAAGAGATTCATCAGCTTGTTCAAAATAATCCTAGACAAAGGAGCTAAAATACTGTTCTCTAATATTCCCATTTTTTTTTCACACCGCACCACTAAATGTTTAAAGGTTTTTAAAGTATCGGGCTTCTTACCACCGCTCATGAGCTGATGGTCATTGCACTTTCAGGAAAAATGTTCCGTCCTGTCTTTATTTATTTTGTTTCTATCCATCTCTGGCGACCTGAGCATATCATCAGTCTACCTAGGGTCTGGGTATGTTCACACACCCTCAGGGACCAAACCTACCTTGCGCCAGAAGTCTAATAATCCATGCAATAAAAGTCTGTACTCCCAGGCTATGCGCGGTATCATCGAACAACCCAGCTGACCACAACCACACACCTGTACAGACAATGCGCACCTTCCAGTTAGACAGAAACACAGTTAATGTATGCATGAACAACTTAAGCATGCTCGCGAGTCCCAGCCAGCCTCCATCCTGCAGCTCTAGTGTTCATAGCCTCAGTAACCTGCTTGCCTCACCAAATTGGAACATCCCTCTCACCATCAAGAATGACGCATGCTCATGCTATGTAGGAGATTTGTGCATGTTCCTTTACAGCAAGTTGCACGCCGGATATTTCCTGCTGCATTGATGCATGTTTCTGTAGTGTGCTTAACATCTTTTTACTCTTACACGAGGACGCTTTACATGCAGCACCATGACCGCTTTGCTTCTCCCCTTCTCACATAGGACATATACCAATCATCTATTTATGACCAGGAATCCAGGTTTTTGTTATAAAAATAAACCTGCATATCAGTAAATGCAAAAAAGAAGTCCTGCTTTTGCCGATCATGTCCAGGAGTTGGGCCCTCTGTCCGGAGAGTGTTTGTGAGCTATGTATTAAATATTGTAGGCTTTGGAACACCTACAATTTGGCATAGGTTCTCTTAAACTGCAAACCTATCTTGCTTTTCGAAATCCTGAGCTTGCAAATAACAGTGAATATTGATGCATGGATACAGCTGTCCACTTGTGCTTACAGAACAAGCTTTAGCATGTTATATAGGTAGGAACAGCTGAGAAAAAGTAAGTTGACGCCCTGGACGGAGTGCAGATTTACCCAGGGTCAAAGACCTTTGAAAGACTACACAAACTGTAAAAATTTATAAATGCTCTCCTTATGAATGGGGGGGAGCAGGCACAGAGGGATAATGAGAGGGCAGGTGGTTCACATGACGGATTGTAAGACTTTGTGAAGTTAGTTGCAGCTATAATAAATAAACCTGTGTCTCTGAGAATTAGGCACAATTCTGTTCTGGTGTTTCATTTTGCCTTAAAGTTATTTTCTGAAGAAAGGTGGGAATACAAATAAGTATTTTCCCACATGCTTTTTAAAGTTTTTTTTTTATTTAAAAAAAATTAAATCATGTCCCTGTTTAAACGGGTTGGGGCGGGAGGTAGGGTGACCCAGGCAGAAAACGTCACATCGTGCTCATTTACCATTAATTTACCAACAAATGGGGGTGGCCCCAGCCCCTGGCTTAGAAGGGCTTAAGTCCTCCCAAATGGTGGATGTTGCAGGCAGAAGGCAGCCCTCTGGTAGGATGCTTAGCCCAGGCCGCAAGAGTCTGTAACATATCTCCCCTGTTAGAGTGTAGAATTTACATTCAAACAATCATTCATGTGGCCGCAGCATGAAACGTGCAGAGGACAAAAGCTTGCCCAGGCAATATCAATAGCCGCCACCTATGATGAGGTCAATGGCTTACTTACTGGGCGGCTCCAATGATTAGTATCACTTTGTGAAACGAAACCTAACCTGACCATAACCCCATTCACAACAAGCTTTTAAACTTTGTCGGCCAACGCCACCCCCCCCCCGGCCCAAAAGGTTGAGGCTTGTTCCACCGCCACCAACATTTCTCCTAAAGGTCATCATATTCAAGTTTTAACGATTCTACATCAACATGTAAGCTACACAGGGGTGGGTTCCACACCCCATACCTTCACCTAATGGCCACAAGCATTAACTGACTGTCACAGAAACTGATAGGAAAGGGCTTCATAGCAAGGCCTGAAATGATAATCGGGCAAACGTTCCTTTGTTTTGAACATGCTTACAGTTGCAGCCAAATCTGGACAGTTTATACCCAGGGGAATGACTGAACCCCACCAGCCCTCGCAGACTCCTTTTCCCACTATACCAGTGTAGTCGTTGCCTGTTTGAAGTCCTACTTTTATGTTGTTGGCCTGTCCTGTTTTTTAAAATATGTTTTTAATCTGGTCACCCAACAATCACGGGCCCTTCCTTCCATCCACACACTCGGGCTCTGGTGTTCAACCTACAGACAAGCCAGATTTGGGCAGTTAAAAGCCCTTAACATGAACTGGTTTTCTGTCCTCTGCTTGTTGTGCATGTTCCCCAGCATGCTTTCAAACTGAGTGAATTTTAGTAGAGAGCCATATTAGTAACTAGATGAGATTTGCAGCAGGGTGTGAACAATATTTCAAGTTCCTTATTTTCTTTTTCAGCTTCTGTTTGCTTCGTTGCCTACATCTAGGTTCCTGGCTTCTGCTGTATGCACAGCAAGGCCATCCCCTACTTTGGCTCCTTACCCCAGACCCAGAGAAAATATGTACTTTCAAAATGATTGACCAGAGGCAATTTATATTTTTGGAAGAAACGGATCATATTTATTGGAGTGAGCAAACAAAATGGGGGTGGGGGAGGGCGGTCCCAGCCACCTTTCAACGTAATGGCTTACAGCACCTTTTAGATGGCCCTTTTCAATTTCCGGGCTTTCATCAGAATTTTATTGCCCACAGATGACCCACGTCACTTACGGTTGGAAAGTAGCAGATGTCCACCTCTGGTTGCTAAATGCCCGGCAGTAGCTCCCATGCCCTAGCTTGAAGCAAATAAACCCGGAACCACTGCATTCAGTTGACGAGGAGTCTCAACTGTCTGTAAGAGGGGGGGGGGAGGGGTCAGTGCTTGCCGTACCCCGAACCTGTCTCGTATGTGGCCATCAGGTAGCGCACACAGCAGAAAAGCAGCGAAAACATTCTCCCCGACTAGGACCACCACGTAACTCTGCCACACTTTGGTGGCGGCCCCTGCTGCCCCCAACACAAGACCTACATACTCACCAGGGGACCTTACTCGCAACCATCCTTCCTCGCTGCGCGCCCTATGGCAACTTGGAAAACGCCCTGCCCATTATTGGTCAGATGCACCCCGTCTTGGCCAACATCCTCCTGTTCCCACCAGTGCCTGACAAATCCAATGCCCTCGCATTTTGTAAATTTCTCCATGCTCTTATTTATACTATTTCTTGATTTTTCCATCGCAGTGTTGCTTTGGCCCCCACGCCATACCTTCCGGGGCACGATCTCCAACCAAATAATGTCTGTGTCTGGCAGCTGTTGGCCCAAAATTCTCAGAGCCACCTGTATCTGGGCTAATAGGTGCCCCCTACCCAAAGTGGCATTGACATTCCCTCCTTGCACCACCAAAATTCGGGGCGCAGGCCTCATCTGCAGCTGCCTGTGCACTGTGCACAATTAATGCCATCTCATGCCCGGTGTGCCCAGCCAGACCACCTCTGTGCTCTTTAGCCCCATGTTGGTACATAAGTTCTGCTTCCACTGCTGTGCTCTTCTCCGCATGTGACACAAATGAGTGTCTCATAAACCACACAGTGTCGTCACCTGCTGATAAATGAAATGTGTCAAAATTCAAAAAGCATCCCCCATAGAAAATTAATACCATGGATTCCTCCTATAATAAAGCGCAGGTCATCAATGAACATCCATCATTAATAACAGTGGCTAATACACCCTCTGTCAGTGTACATTCATAAGGCGTGTGGGGTTGCCACACCAGGCCTGACATATAACCGATAGCGGTCCGAATCCCATCTACCCATGTTCTGTATTGCTGGCGCCGAAATCCCCTGTAGGAAGGCTGTGGTGGTGGCCCCTACCCTGAAGCTGTGGGAGGACCAGACCTTGTCGTGGAGTCCTACCTCCCCAGGGTGGCTGATGGAAGCCTGCGGAATTGGAAAATGGTCAGCGGGGATCCACTGTCGTGCACTAATGAGCGTTTTCCCCCTTAAGCACCTGGTGGCTTGTCGGACAGATAAAGCTTCAGCAACTGGACAGGCCAGCTGTTCCTGCTGGGGACCTGACAAGGTATACACTTTCCTTTGCCCTCTTGATCTGTCTTAGATCTACGCAACCTGATCCTTACCCCCTCTCTGGTACTGGTAGTGGTAATGGCCACATCCCCTGCTAACAGCGTCCTACCAGAGTGGTCATCTTTGCTGGCAGCGACCAGTTTGCTGACTCGGATCGCCGCATTAAATGCCAGGGGGAAAAAAGCAGTCCTAAATAATGAAACCTCATAAGCCTTGAAACAGAATGCGGGCAGGGACTTGGGCAGTTTCTGTAGTATTTCAAAATCAATAGGTTTGCATGCATACGTCCTGGACCCTTCCATCCAGCCCGACCCTTCAGTGCTACTCGTACCTCAAATCCCTTTGTAGGGTCCCCTTTCCCCAACAACTTGCTGCAAAAGGCTATTGCTGCCAGTTGGGCCTGTCGCCCAGCCCCTGGTCTTCCCATCCCTGAATGTCCACACTAGAAATGTGCTCACCTGTTCTCCCAGTGTCCCCTCTGCACAACCCAACATGCGTGACGCAATCGAAAACTTACCATAGCCTTGCTGGTACCTGGACGTAACTCCTGGTGTGAGCGATTCCCCCCCGAGGTTACAGAACGTCCATTCCCCGACACCAGCTGCCACCATTCAATCCTGATCTGTGCCCCCTTCTCCCTGGCTTCCGGATGGGCCTTCCGGAACTTGTCGCACTGAAAACGAGCGAGAGTGTCGGCTGCAATGTTAACACCCTGTACATGACGTTCGCCTGAATTTGATTCAGGTGCGAGCAAACCTCTACTAACTTTCTCAAGAGGCTCAGTACCGGCAGACAAGATGCAGACTGTAAGTTGATTGCTTGCACAACTGCCTTATTGTCAGACCAGAATCGCACCATCCTGTTGCACAACACACTATGGTATAACGTGAGTACCACGACAATTGAAAACCACTCCATAGCCATGATATTCTTGGTCCTACTTTTGTTGCACATTTGTGTCGGCCACTTCTGGGCACACCATTCCTTCCCCGGGATGACCCTGAAACCTTCTTTTCCTGATGCATCAGAGTACATTTGGAGCTCCCCACTTGTTTCCCATAGGGGTCCTCCATAACTGTACCCTGTTAAATCTTAGCAGGAATGACTGCCAACTGCGCAGGCCCTCCTTCAGTGCTGCCCTGACGTGGACTTGGTGGTGTTTCTGTGTGACCCCTGCTGTTGGCCTTGCCAACCCTCGTGCAAACACCCTATCAGCAGGGATGACCCTGGAGGCAAAATATAATTTGCCAAGCAGCTGTTGGACCTTTTCCAAGGTGGTTGTGTCCTTCGACGGGTTGTTCTCAATGTTGGTGATCAGTTCATGCACCTTGTCAGCGAGTAACCTGCAGTTGCTCTTTGCTGTGTCTATTTCGATGCCCAGAGAAGTTATTATCTCAGTGGGACCCTGCGTTTTGTCCGGTGCCAGTGGGATGCCCATCCCAACCATCAGGCTCTGGAAGGAGGCCAGCACACGAACGCAATCGCTGGGCCCATCCTTCCCCACAAAAAGGAAATCATTTAGGTAGTGGATGAACCACCCTTTCTGCTCCTCCCTGTGTGCAGCCCGCTCAAAGTTCTAAACGCCTCAAAGAATGCGCAGGACACCGAGCAGCCCATGGGCATGCACTTGTCAATGTAGAACATGCCCTCCCACTGAAAGCCCAGAATGTGGAATCCGTCAGGGTGCACTGGCAGGAGCTGGAACGCTGATTCAATGTCTACCTTGGTCAGCATGCCCCCTCGCTCGTGTCGGCCACTAGGTCCATTGCCTGGTCAAAAGATGCATAGTTCACTGAGCAGTGCCTCCGATCAAGCCAGTCGTTGAGAGGATGAGTCTTCGCAGCCAAAGACTTTTTAAGCGTCCGCCCTGGTTCTGGTCGACCCAGGGGAACTTACCTTCTGCCTCCCTTTTGGAGAGGCGAGGCGTTGAGTACCCTTAGGGGAGGTGGTGTGGAAGGGGGAGCCCACTATGCTGGCTGTCCCGCTAGCAGCCCATCTGCGGGCTGGCCACCCAGTTACTAAATGGAGATTTGCTTCAACACGCTTTTCCCTATCGGAGAGACTACATATGTAATGCCACTTTATCAACCAATTCAAAGAAGTGGTGTTCAAGCCGTTTCAATCAGCCTGTTTCGTGGGCTAATGAATGGTGTTTAAGCTGGTCAATCCACTAGAGGGCCCAGCGACACTTCCGAGAAGGCTCATTTGCAGGGCACCAAGGAGACGTTGAGAGCGATTGGACCCACCACTCAAAAGGGTTGACGCACCTTTGCAGGTCTTCAGAGATCGAGTGCAAAGCAGAGCTCTACCTGTACAACAGCTGGCTCAGGGTGCCAAACCTTCTCTGCACGGTTCCGGACAGTCATTTGATCTGCTTCGTTTCTAAGTCTACTTGGCTCCATGCAGAGGTCGTTTCGGACCTCAGGGTGATCTTCGGGTCTGCACTCGGAGCCCCATCTCGTATCCTAAAGTGCAGGAAGTGCTCGCACCCCAGCTGGCCAGTGAAGTCTGCCCCAGTCATGCATGCTAGCAGTGGTCCAATCGGGGACCACTGCAGCTCTCATCTCATGCACACCAGACCTACTGGCACCACTGGTGTGGATTGGGACCAGACGGTCCCAGCCCACATTCTGGGTACTCGCACACGTGACCTGCATTAGCCTGCGAAAAGCGCTGGCTTCCACGGGCGAAGGCATGCCCAAATATGGACTCCCCCGGGTCTCAAAGAGCAAGGGGAAGGCCAAAGGACAAAAACGCAAAAGGAAAAGACGAGACCACATGGCACGGCCCTGACTGACACTAGCAAGTTATGAGCCAAATGCGGTAAGCGCTGTATGGCTCGGTTTAATAAAAATACACGAAAAGCTTCTGCTGTCACCAGTCTACTCCTAGGCACATTGTCCAGTTACCAAAACATCCTTGTTACCAGTCTCTGGCCCGAAAACGCAAGGACCCCAGTGTGCGGCACAGTAATGTACTTTGCGCACGGAAAAACAGTTGCAAAAGTGGCAACAAAGTCATAAGACTAAGGGAAACCATGTTTCCCAGTACTGACTGTCAGAAGGACAAATCCATTTCCCCAGAACATGAACAAAAGGCCAGTGAGCACAGCTGAAGGCTGTGCTTCACTGGCAGAAAGTCAGTACAGGAGGCTGAAACAAAAGCAAAAGGTTGGGGGGTGGGGGGGTTCACAAATATACAGGGAAAACAGCAGGAAGTAAAAAAATAATTTCTAACACAAGCTTACCCATCCTTCTTTCCCCCCTCACACCACTGTGCCACAGCAATTCTGTTTGAGGCTCGTATCTGCCCTCAGCATCTGCCTTGTTTGTTTTTATTTGCTTATGTAGCGCACCAAACCTGAGAATATCTGGGTGCTTTTCTTGAGGTACATGGTTACAGTAATAATATACAATACAGGATACAGTAAAATATACAGCAGTGGATAGGAAATACATTCTACAGGTATATACATGATAAGGAGATGTACAAAATGTACAGGTACGGGTTCATAGTAGAGCTTAAAGTAGGATTTCGGCTAGCGAAGGCAGCCAGTGATCATATCAAACCTAGGCTATGGGAGTGGTCAGGAGGGTCGCAGGGTCTAAAAGTCATGATGGGCAGAGTGGTTTTAGTTAGATTGCGAAAATAGCCAGCATTTTGTTTTATTCTGAGGAACACAGGGTCAGTTCTTAGTGCAGGTGGACGTTTGTTTCAAGTCTTGGCTGCTAACACCGGGAAACTGGAGCCTCCTGCTTTGAGTTTGAATTTCGGAATGTTTAGACAGTGGGCATAGTTAGTTCTAGTGGGTCTGGTAGACTCTTTCCTGGATAATTTGTTCATCAGGTACTTCGGTGCTGAGTTGAGGCACTTGTGAGTAATCATGAGTGTTCTGAAGGTGATCCTATTTAGAATAGGGAGCCAATTAGAATTGTGTCGAATTTGTGTAATGTGGTTGGAGCGAGGAATATTAAGGGCAGCTCTGGGAGCATTGTTTTGCAGTGCTTGTAGCTTGTGAAGGTACCTTTTGGCTGGTGCCGAAGTATAGAGTATTACAATAGTCCAGTTTGGACCGTATGAGGGCTCTTGCAAGGGTGAGACAACTATTGGTGTTCAGGAATGGTCTGCATGCATTTATCAATTTTGATGTATAGGCCATAGAGGAGGAAGTGGCGTTAAGGGTTAGGGCAGAATCTAGGTAGAAACCTAAGGTCTTAGCTTCCTTGTCAACTTTGATAAGGTTACCATCGATGTTGAAGGAGCAGTATTTAGGGCCTAGCTTGTTGAGTCTTAATTTGGAGCCGATGAGGAGGATCTCGGTTTTATAGTCGTTGAGACAAAGGCTGTGATTGGCCATCCACGCCTGAATTGTGGTGTAAATTTCGTTTGAGTGTGGAGTCAGGTTGGAAATCGCCTGATGGAGTGATGAGTATTTGCGTATCGTCTGCGTAGTTCCTATATGATACGCCCAAGTCGTCTAGGTGGTCAAACAGGAGTTTAGTGAATATATTGTAGAGGGTAGGGGATACACAAGAACCTTGAGGGACTCCGCATGTGATGTGGGAGGGATTGGCTGAGGTAATGGGGGAGAAAACCCTCATAGATATGTCCGCTAAGGAGTTGTCCCAGGCTGCAGCCTTGCTGGAGAAGGCGGCAGCTGAGGTGAGATGGTGAGTTCAGATATTATGGTCGACTAGATCGAACGCCGCCGATTAAATCCAGTAGCAGGAGTAGAGCAGGCTGTCCATTGTCCCTTGCCTTGCCTCGTCCAGTTAGATTTTCAGATCCAAGAGGGCTGTTTCTGTCCCATTTCTCGGCCTGAAGCCTGATTGTCTGAGGCCTAGGAAGTTGTTCGTTTCGAGGTGATTCTGAATCTGGATATATCCAGTTATGCCTTAGTTATGCGTCTTTCCGACTCCAGACCCAGTAGACTTCGACGTAGACCAAGTCATCATAACCTGATTATTTGAAGGTTGAGCGAGCACTGAGGCACAGAGCTGAAAAGTAAGCTCAGCAGGTTCAGTGGCTGTTGCGATCTCCTGCATTCAGAGTTCAGAGGTCTAAATACAACAGATTTTCCCATAGTTAGTATGTAAAATTGCTGTACAGTGCACTGCTTTTAGGTGGCAGCGGTCAGGCACCCTCGCTTGCTCACATTTAATGCGCTGCAGTTTCTGCCCTTGAAATTGAAAATGGAAAGTGTGTATCTGTGAACACATTCCATCCCACGTCGGCAAGATCTGCTTTTCCTTCATGCCATTCTAATGGAAGTAGAGCGGTTTTACAAATGTTGCTTGTTTTTGTTTGCTTATTTACATATAGTGTTCAGCAAAGGTGGACTGGGAATCAAGAGGCCCTGTAAGTAATTTTCGAACTGGCCCCATAGTGCATATTTTGAGCAAGCCCAACCCTTTTCCTATGGGAAAATCTGACAATACCACACAAGAGGCCCAGTGTGCAGAGGCCTACCGGGAAATCTCCAGAGTTCCCTATAGGCCAGACCAGCCATGGTGTTCAGTCGTCTTCTCTACAAGTTACATCTCTGTGCAGTTTCCTTTATAGTTACCCTCTCTGCATTCCACAGTGAGTGTATCCTGTCCACTGCTTCCCGCCTTTGCCTACGTATCATCGTTGGCGTTATGATCCTTCCCTTTGTTTCTCAGGCCCTACACCATGTCCACACTCTTCTTCCATCAGCTATGCATCTTAAAGTCCCCACTTTCACACCTATCCAGCCATTAGATGGCTAATGAACTTATTTGTGAGGCCTTTATATTAGATCTGACTTTTTTTTCCTGGGTTGACGTCCTAAAAAAAAATAATATATATATATATTTTTTTTAAATTATTTGTATATAATCTTTTTTAGATTTTTACAAAGGAAGTTCTCATGATTACGTATAGCTTATTTACGCCGTCCAAGGTTTGTCAAAATTGAGGGGATTTTCTCGTTCGATATCAAAGATATCAGAGGTGACTAATCTTTTCCATGGTGATGTTTAAAAGTTTTGCCGTCGGGATTAGCCATCTAGTTTGAGCTCCTGTAATTAGACGGTTCCACCACGTATCTTCGTCGTTGATGAAAGAGTTTATAAGCAAGGGACCAAAAAAGGCGTCCCTTTCCTGTGCGATTTATATTTTAAAGTGGGTGGGCGCAATAGCATTGCAATGGTATGTGACGTAACTAGAAATTAGCATACCACTGTGAAATATGCACATTTCATTCGATTGGCTTTGCATAACCATACGAATTGCACAGGATGAATGAATGTCGTTTACCTTTCATAAATTAACCCAACAAAACAAGGGATTATAATATTTTAATGGCGTTTGGAAAACCATTAAAAGGTGTGCATGTTTTAAACTCGAAGAACCACGAAAAAGTGTAGCGCTGATTTTTATTTTTTTCACCTGTAGTCGGAATGGTTGGACATAGTCGCTCCCATCCAACTGCTAAAGCTCGCAATTTAACGAACGATGGTTCATTACGTTTGTTCTGACCACTGGCCTTCTGAAATTGGTCCACGTACAATTCTCTCCTTGGGTGCCCCTGCGAATAACCAGGCTCCAACTGTGCAACCATCCGTCAAAATGCGAGAGTGTGCTCGGTGGAGCAATAGCAACAGGGCCCCGGCCCCAACTAGCGTGGCAACGGAAATTAGTCATTTTCCTCGAGCCAGCGCCGTCGTTGAGCTCGTCAGAACTCGCAGCAGCCTAGCCTATGAATCGGCCAGTGTCCGATCAGACGGCCGAGCTTTCAGTGTCTGAGCTGTGCTGCTGCTTGGGCGTCCGTCCACCCGAGACATTCACACACAGTGGCTGCTATTCATGGCACTTCGACCGGCACTGAAATGCCAGACCTCCCTCCCTTCCGCTCCGAGTTGTTACCCTTTGCCATTTTTATAGTCTTTCATTTGTACACCTTGCTTGTGTACATTTGTGCGTGATCTACGGAACTAATGTATAGTGCTGGGAAGACCCGTACACGGACATGAGTGAGTACACTATATGGGCTGTAGCTGAACGAATTGCCTCTGAGCTCTGCATGGCCACTCGCACAGATTTGCCACGGGTCATTCGGGCAGCTTGTTTACTTGCACCCATTGCCGGCCTGGCCTTAGTGGCAGCAGTGCTCCGGGCAGAAAAATAACAATTTGGCTCACACCCCCAACCCCCTCCCGCCGCGCCCCTGTTCAATTGGGGTGGAAGGGGAAGGAGAAAAGTCATTTTAAAATTAAATGCGCTCGTGGGAGCCGGCGCATTTAACAACAATGGGGTGCTGTGGCACCCTATGAAGATGATTATCGCCCCACTCCGGCACTGGAACAGGGTGGTAATTATCTCAATAGGTTGCCAGCACCCTATTGTTAAATGCACCCGCTCCCGCATTTAATTTCAAAATTGCACTTCTGCAACCACGCCAGCTGGGGTAGCCCTTGAAAGGCTCTCCGGAGATGGCGCCCCGGGCGGTCACCCGGCCCGCCCTGCCCTAAGGCCGGATCTGCTTGCACCAGTGTGTACCGAGAATCTATGGCAATTTTCAAATACGTATTGATTACATGTGTCTTCGTGGGCTGTTCATCACAAGCATTGTACCCCTCATGGCAGACCCTGAAATCGTAGATTTGTTGTCATTGGTTCCCTAAAAGATTCTAAAAAGAACGCTCAAAGACATTTTGAATGGGAGCAGGGAGAGGGTCAGTGTTGCATGCAGTGTTCACCTGGAGGAGGTTATCCCTCGGCCACACTCCTTCTCTACTTCATCCACCACACTCTGTTATACTGGAGCCACTATGTTGGTGAACCTTCTTTATTGTCCTTTTTCAGATTGTAGCCCAGACTCTAGTAGCCCCTCCTCTTCCTCCCTCGTTTCTCTGTGTCCTTAACTTCCTTTTGCATCCTTAAGGTGGCTCTCACCTTATATATGATATGGCATTTATAATGCGCCTATCAGAGCACGCCCCCCAGGGCGCCATTGGCTCCTGCCACGCTAGCTCGGGGGTGTCTTTCAAGGGCTCCCCTGAGCTTGCGTAGTGTGAAAAGGTGCGGCAGGCGGGCTTTTGCTATTAAATGCGGCAGCGGGCACATTTAATAACAATACAGTGCTGTTGTCAGCACCCTATTCTTAAATGCGCCCTTCCGCCACAGGCGCTTTTAATGACAAAAGGGCACCATTAGCCCCCCACCACGCCAGCTCGGTGGAGTGTTTCAAGGGCTCCCCCGAGCTGGGGTAGTGGCAGAAGGCGTGGCAGGTGCCCCATTGTTATTAAATGCGCCTGCAGCGGCTTAGCGCAAATAATAACAATAGGATGCTGATGCACCCCACTCATATCGTTGCCTCCTAGCCTGAGCGAGGAGGTTAAAAAAAACGAACAATTTCACATCCTGGCCCATAAGGCCAGCCCTAGCGCATATACACAAGTGTTTCAAGGTGCCTTTTAAGGTGGTCCGGTTTCACATCACAACACCTCCCTCCTGCTTATCATCTTTGTAGGGGCTAATCTTCCTTCTCCTTTCTGCGTGTTGTCTTATTCTCCTTGGCCTAGTTTCCCTTTGTTGTTCCCTATCTCTTGACTCCCCCGAGATCTGTGGGCTACCTCAGGAATACTCCCCAGGTGGGATCTTCCTCCATCGGCAATCATGCTAGATGGCCCTGCTGTTGTCTGCACTCACTGTTTTCCTCGTCTCCCTCCTGCAGCCATTTCCCCAGAGGCATCACTGTTCTCCTGGCTTTCTTCTCCTTTTCTCTGACCTTATTCCTTGCTCTCTTTCATTCCCTCTTCATGATTCTGGTGTTCTGCTATGGTCTTTGCATGATCAGGGGGTGCACATTGTGCTACTCCTTCTGGCGTTCCTTTTTTTTCATCTTTGACCCGGGTACTTCTTTGCTATTCTACTTTTGTGTCTGCCATTTTGTTTGATCCCGTCTCGGCCCTTCTTTTAAGTGTACCCACTCCTCTCATCCTTCCTTGAGTGCACAACTGTCTTCTTTAGCTGTTTCTTGGTCCTCTTTGTGTTGGTGTACTTTCTGCGCTCCATTTGGATCGCCTGCGCCATCAGTACGATCTGCCTGTCTTTTCTTCGCAAGGCCAGCGGCCCACCTCTTCTGCTGGGCTGCAGAGGTGGCCCCTCTTTTCCTTCTTGGGGCCCCAACTGGTATTCTGAGTGTGGCTGTGGTGGTATCCCATACTGGTGGTGTGTCCTTGCGTCCCATTAACTCCCGGTGCTCTCCTTTTACTTCAGCTGGATGTGGGTGCACCTTTCTTCTCTCCTGGGTCTTTCTGCCCTTCTCTTCTACTTTGCAAGTTTGCTGCACCGTTCCCCAGCCACCACGCCATTCTTCCTGCGTCCCTTTCTTTCTTAACTCCCTTCAGTCCTGTAAGTCTGTTCCTCGGTTTCTCACTGGCGTATTCGCTGTTTGTCCTGGATGCCAGATCTCCTCCTTGTTCTGGCAGGCTGGAGTTCCTCTTCGGTGCCCCTGTAGGTGCTGACACTGTCTTCTCCCCTGTTTCAGTGGGTTCACCCGTACTTCCTGGTGTCTCTTTTTAGTGTGCTCCTTCACCCTCTAAAGTCCGCCCTCACGGGGCACGGCAGGGATGCTGGCTGGGTGGGATTCCTTGTGCAGATCACCCTCTTTCTTGTGGGTTGTCCTTATTGTTTCTTTTCTGGCATTGCCCATCGGTAGACGTTCTCCTCGACGGGGCAGATCGGCTCACTTTGACATTCACTTTATGTTCCTTTTATTTTTTTCTTCCAGCGCCGGGATCAGCAGTAGTGGTCTGCCTACTTCCCCGTGGCGGGCTGCCGTCTGCTTCCCCGTGGCGGGCTGCCGTCTGCTTCTGAACGCCAGGTCGGGTGTCCCAATTGTGATGAAGCATCCATACAAGAACACACTGACACACGTCTTGTGCCTGTGAGGTCCCGGCAGGAACTGCCGCACGGACTGTCTTTATTAGTATTGCGCATGCGCGCCCAGAGCGAGGCTCGCGCATGCGCACATTTGCCTTAGAGATGTAACATCCCTCCTTTTCTTTAAACAGAAACCATATATAACCAAACAACTTTAAATAGCCCTACGTGGGTTGCTGACCTGAATCGCACATGACGAATCCGTCAAAATCTACATTGGACAACGGAATAAAATGATTGTGAAGTGCTGTTTTGACAGCCGCATAAGTCACTGCTTGCAAGTTCAAAGATTCATAAATCCGCAGAACTTCTGTACTTGCAGAGTGTAGAGCAGTGTCGCCACCTTCGCATCATCATCGGTTTCGCCCGTCGCTGTGAAAAACATGTCTAATTTCTTTATCCACAGTAGTCATTTGGGGCCCAGTTTCGAGGGCGGACCGGAGGTGTCTAACTCCTGCATGGGCTGTAGTGATCCATGTTGTCTTCGCACCACTCTTGCTGTCGTGGGTGCTTCACCATCGATGTCCGTCATCTTCACAGGTCGCACAGGCACCTCAGTTTTGTGCTAGAGGCCGCAAACCAGGCTTAAACAGATATTGACGTACCTGGATGCGTGGGCTGTGATGCTGTGGTGAAGATATGCTGCGGCACTTGGCTGACAGTCAGTGTCTAGATAGCTCCTCTACCTCCTTGCCCAAAAGAGCCTGTTCACATAGGTCAGAAATGCAGTCCTCCTGGCTGGAGGACCACAGGGGTTCCAAAAATTGAGGATAATATTTCCCTCAGCATGTGGGCAGCGCACGAGCACCCTCGCGGGCCGCTACTGCCTCACACGCCGAAACAAAATGGCTGCCATCACTCGTGTCGGGTCCGGGATTCGTCGGAAGAAAATGCGTGTGTCGAGCGCTTCCTTCGTTCTGCCCCTCCTCGTCGCCAATGTGATGTGGCAACCGGTGCCTCGGGCCGCCTCACACATCCGCGTGCAAGCATCCATACAAGAACATACTGACACACGTCTTATGCCTGTGAGGTCCCGGCAGCAACTGCTACACGGACCGTCTTTATTAGTATTGCGCATGCACGCCCAGAGCGAGGCTTGCGCATGCGCACATTTGCCTTAAAGACGTAACATCAATGGGAGAAATTGCGGTGGATGTCTGTCCCCTTCGCAGCTTCCCCTGCAGAGGACTGACGTCCTCTAGTTCCAGCCATGGCACTTATACTGTTGCGGCCTGCCCAATCCTTCCTCTTCTGCTGACCGGTCACCCTCCACAGACTGGGCGGGCTAACTTTCCTTTCCTCCGTGGGATGAGCGCCCTATGTATTACAGGCTGTCATGAGGCCTATCCCCGGAGCACCAGGCCAGGCCCAGCACCCCCGGTAGCAGGCATCATGCCCCCGGGTAAAAGCCCAGCGGCCCCTTATAGGGGCTCTTTGGACTCTGTGTTGGCGCCAGGCTCCTGTTGGACATCAGTCCTGGCGCCATAGGCGCCAGGCTCATAAAGGAAGGTGTTTTGTGCACTTACCTGATGCAGACCATGCTGCAAGATTCAGGCTCCCTGAGACCTGAAAGGGACTATTTTTTCATTGGGACTATTTTGCCACTCGGGCGTGGCCAGGGAAGGATACTTACCTGGAACTACTTTGGAAGCTATTTAAGCCACGCCCAGACAGTAGCTCACGCTTCGCGTTGTTCTGCATCTAAGCAGCTGAACGCTCACCGTGTCTGCTTCTGCATCTGGTCTCCAGCCACGCCCGCCTCGATCCTGGAACACCTGTAAGGAAAGAAGAGAAGAGAAAGGTGAAAACCAAGAATGTTACCAAACTTCTTACCTGCATCCGGAACCTCCACGCCAGCGTTCCTGAGAAAAGACTTTCATTTAAAAGCACCGCGTTGCTCGCTGCAGCGCCGCGCTTCACTCGCCTGTCCTCGGGAGTTCTTCTGGCTCCACCGCGACTGTCTGCACCGGTCGCCACATCTCTGCACCTAGGGGAGAGAAGAAGAGACAAAAGGTGAGCAGAAGGAACATATGAGGAAAGCCTAATTTTCCGCCATAACACTTACCGGTCTTCTGTTGGTGGACCATTCCTCATTTCGGGTCAGCGCCGCTTCGTTGGCAGGTACCGCACCCCGGCCCCTATGGGGAAAGGACAAAAGACATTACTGGAGGAATATAAAGACATTAAGAGGGATCGCCCCCATCGCTAACTCACCTGAGTTTACCATCGGCAATTCAATCCCTGAACGCATCGCCTTCATTCTGCACCTGAAATAAAGGACAGACCATAGGTTAGGAAGGCAACAGAAAAGGAGGCTCAACACCTGAACTTTTGTATTTTTCATACTTACGGCGTTCCGCTCGGAAAAGTCAAGTAGATTTTGCCAGCGCCATTCTGAAAACCAGTGAAGTAACTGGACTAACACGTGCCCCTGCACCAGAAGCAGGATGGAGAGTTCATCCTTTCAAACCATAAGGTGAGCTTCAACCGGGGATTTCGGAGGAAGTTGGAGAAGAACGAAGGGGGAAAGGGGGGAGCAAGCACACTATTCTGCAGACTGTTAATCCCCTTTTCTCATCTGCAGAAGGATATTCCTACGTGCCAGACAAGCAAGATTTGAGGGTCCTGTTCAGTCGGTGTTCCGAGTTCTGCGCATCACGCTCGAAGAGGCCACAGCAACCCAGACTAGACCAGCGCCTCCGTGGGAGTCAGGTGAGCTTTACACAGGCAGACTGCCCTTATTTCTTTGCTGTGGCCGTGAGCGACATCCATAATTGGGTGGACTGCCCCCTCTATCACGGGCGGATTGCCCTTATTTCTTTGCTTTGGCCATGAGCGACTTCCGTAACTGGGTGGACTGCCCCCCTTTGGCACGGACAGGTTGCCCTTATTTCTTGCCAGTGTTGGTATTGTGGCCCCCCAGGCCCTCTTCCCTGACATGGCGAAGGTTCTCTTGGCCAGGATGCATGCGAGGTCCATGAATCTGAGCACATGTTTATGTTTGCTGATCCTGGGGTAAGTTCCAAGCAGGCACTCCTTCGGTGACCACTCGTACCTGACAACACCGGCCATTCTGCAAGCTTGTTCTACCCGTGACCAAAAATCCCTCACCCACTCACAGCCCCAGAACAATCATGTCGGCTTCCTCCCTTCTGCACCATGGGCATCGCGAGCTAGCGTTCTTATTAAAGGTGGCTATCCTGTGTGGGGCCATGTAAGTACGGTACAACACATTTAGCTGTATCAATTTGAAACAGTGATTTCGTGACACTGCTTTTGGGGTAGCTCGGTGCCCTCTCCCAGTCCTGTTCCGTTAATGTCGTGCCCAAGTCTTCCTCCCATTGTTCTTTTAGCGCTGTGCTCTTGGGGTTGGGTGTGTCTATGAGCATACTATATAATCTTGAGACTGGGCGCCAGCCATCGCTAAGATTGTACATCAGAGTGAGGATTGGTTCAGCTTGCGGCTCATCTGGCCAGCCCCCCCAGCCATCTCTGGCCACCTTTCGAACCAGTTGGTACCACAGGAACTGCCTCGCCGGGGACCCCTTCCCGTTCCTGTATTGAGCTGTACTCCCTGAAGGCCCCCTCGTCATACATGTCTCCCCATGTGTATATCCCATTCCCCTCCCATCTTCGCAGCACCGCCATGTCTGTGCTGTCCTGGCATGTGTCTGCCGCTATTGGTATTTCTGGGGAGTAAGGGTGCGTGACTCTTAGTAAAGCTTGTGTCCTCTTCCATATTTTCCTTCCCAGTGTTACCACCATTGGAGTGTGCTCCGCCGCCCCAAGAGTTACCCAGAGTGCTTCTTTCAGTGTGGTGGGCGCCACTAACTGTTGTAGCAAGATAGTCTCCGAGGTGGGGTCATCGGACAGCCATTTAACCATGTGGCTGAGTTGGGCTGCCAAATAGTACTTTTCCAGATTTGGCAGTTTCACGCCCCCCTGGTCATATGCCAGGTATAGTATTTTTAGTGAGAGTCTGTGGCGAGCAGCGCCCCATAGGAACCCCCGATCAGCTTCTCCAGTATGCGGAAGAAGGAAGCGTAATCAGTTCTTATGCTACGGTTGTGACTTCACAATGCCTGCTGTTTGAGCCAGCAGAGAATTCCGGCTGTCCCTGCACCACTGAATAAAAGCCTTGACAACCTTTTTATATTCCATGCTTGTAAAATAGTTTTTTGTTCTTCCTTATAGCCATTCATTGACAAACTGTTTATGGCACAATGTTTAATGTGTGCACTGCTGGAGTTTAACGCATGCAAGCAGGAATCTATATGAAATTGTTTATTAAACATGAAAACTTGTTTAATGCATTTTTAAACTGCTTAAAATATTTTCTTGCCACACATTAGAAGCTGCATATTAGCGGGGGGGCGCTGTTGCGCGGAAAACAAGATGGCCGCTTAAGCGTCTCGCTCCGGACTGGCAGAGCGATTGATCCTGCTTATCACCGCCCGACGCTGCCTGCGACCCTCCTGGACTGCATCCGATCCTCCGTGAGCCTCGCTGCCGCGGATGTGTGAGGTCTGGAGCCTCTGCGTGCCCCGAGGACGGGGCTGTGTCTCCTTTCCCTGACGGCGGCTTGGACCTCCCGCTCTCCCCGCGGCTCCGGCGGCGGCGGCTCTCCTGCTCACCTGAGGCCGCGGCGCTGCGGGCCGCCTTGGGGGAGGGGCGCCCGCCCGGCGAGGCGCGCCGGACCATCGCGGCCGGCCGGGCCTCTCTCCGCTCCTCCACGCGTCCCGACCCGGGTCGTCGGTGACTGCTGGCCCCTCCATCACATCCGGCGAGCCCCGCCGGCGCCGGCCAGCTTCGGGCCCTCGAGCCACATCCCGAGGCGCCCCGACGACACCGGAGTGCTTGGGAGGTAGGGGGCGTGTGGGGGGGGGTGCGCCTGTCTGCTGAGACCCCGGACCGGACACTCGCTCTCTCTCCTGTTCCACGAGTGGTCCCCCTGCACTCGGGCCGGCGCCGCCGCTGGGCCTGATGCGGCGCTGACCCCCCCCCACCCCTGCCTGGGTCCTGCCTGCCTGCTGATACTGCCGACCCCACACTCTTCACGGCATCGTACCCTGTGGTTGTCGGCGCCCTGGAGCTGCGGAGTCGGGGTGCACACAACACTATTGCCCCCACGGGCTCAACTGAAGCACCGCACCTGCCACTGTGACTCATCGCCTGGTTACGCTTGGTCCTACACGGGCGGCCCTCCAGCCCCCCTTCCTGCTGTATCCCCCTCGCCACCAGTCTCAGCGATATCTGCCCGCCAGCCTCCGAGGGGTCATAGCCTCGTCTACTCCTCACCTCCCGGTCTTTTGGTGGGCCCACTAGTTGCCCCACGCCTGCACTGACCCTGTATATGCATCGGTCCCGGCGATCTGGAGAGCGGCCCCCGCACTAATATCGAGTCCCCATATCTCCCCCTTCCTTTTCCTCGTCCTCCGATTCTGCCAGGATGACCAAAGGGGGCGCGAGGAAGCAGAGCTCCATCAATATGTTCGCGAGGGCTGCGGTGAGATCACCTGGGGAGGCTGCTGAGCGGGCCTCTACTGCCCCGCCCGACGCAGCCCCGGAGCCCCAGAATATGATGGACTTTATTCGGGAGGGTTTCACTGCTCTTCATTCCAAACTAGACGATATGAACGGCACCATATCTTCTATTAAGGCCCACATTGAGAGGACGGACAGTCGTGTATCGGAGGTTGAGACGCGGGTCGGCTCCGCTGAAGATGCGCTGGGGGCCCTACGTACCGAGGTTGCCGCTCTTTCCAACCGTGTCCTCGAGGTGGAAAAGAAAAATGAAGATTTGGAATCCCGCTCGAGGCGCAACAATCTCCGCATTATCGGGGTCCCCGAGGATGAAATCCACGAGCCAATGGAGGACTTTGTTCAGCGTACACTTCTGTCGCTCCTCGACGAGCCCGAGCTTTCTCCACACTTCGCAATTGAGCGGGCACACTGCGCTCTGGTGGCTAAACCTAGGCCCGGCGCCCCACCTCGGCCCATCATAGCTCGTGTGCTCAACTACCGCGACCGTGACGCCCTCCTCAGGGCTGAAAGACTCAAAGGCGAGCTATTACTGGGTGGCGCAAGGATTCATCTTTACCCGGACTTCTCAACGGCCGTCCAGCGGGAACGCAAGACTTTCCAGGCGGTGAAACGCAGGCTACGAGACCATTCAATCAAATATGCTATGCTCTATCCCGCCAAGCTCCGCATAGAGCATGCCAACCAGGTGCTGTTCTTCACGATTCCAGAGGAGGCCTCCAAATTCATTGATGAACACTTCCCTGGCTGATCCTTCTCCTCTGACCTCGGTTCAGCAGGTATCCTAGGTTCCCGACGGGGGGCGTCCGGACCCTTCCGCCCTCCCGTACCGGGGCCACGCTGATCCTTCATCCCGTAGCCTGCTTGTTCAGTTCAACTTACAGGGTCCGCCCGGATCGCCATGTGCGAGCACTTTGTCCAATCTACATGTGACTTCTACTGTGGGCATCTTATGTTCTACTTGCTCTGCCGCAACCCGGAGCGATACGGCCAGTCAGGCCTACAGGCCCCCAGGCGCTGATGCCGTTGTTTTGGTTTTGTCTGCAAGGGGATGGGCTTGTCATCACTCTGTTTGGGGGGGGGGTGTGGTGGGGGTGGGTCATGTTGGGGTTTTTGTTATTGAAAAGTTAGCGCTGGCAGCGAAGGCGGACTGTGCTGAGGCACTCTGGAACTGTTGTCGTAGGACCGTGAATCCGACCCTTTGGTCACTGACATTCTTCTCATCCCAAACGCCACCATACTGTGATTGAGAGTGCCCTGACCTTTATGAGCTGGAACGTACGGGGACTGGGTAATTATAGAAAGATGAGGCAGCTTCAGTTGCAGGCCGAGCGCCATGGATCCAAGATTCTCTTTTTACAAGAGACTCATGCCCGTTCTGTACAATGCATGCGCTTCGCCAAATCCTGGGGCCCCCATAGGTTTTTCACTGACTACTCCACTCAAAGCCGGGGAGTCATGACCCTTATCCACAAGAGCCTCCATTTCACCCTCATCTCCTCGACAATCGACCCCCAAGGTAGATACGTATTGCTCCACGCCATGCTACACCATAAGGAAGTGGTTCTTCTGAACATCTTTGGCCCTAACCTGGATGACCCAGATTTTTATGTGCAGGTCACCTCTCTTCTCGATGGCTTTCCCCTTGTACCAATCCTTTGGGGTGGGGACTTCAACACGATCTTTGATGTAGCTCTCGATAGATCAGGCTCCAGGCCCCGTCACCTCTCCAGGGCGGCTTACGCTGCGCTGTCTTCCCTTCCCCGTCTGGCCATGGTGGATGCATGGAGATTCTTTTATCCGGATTCTCGCATCTACTCCTTCTACTCCTCTGTTCATGATTCCTATTCTCGCATCGACAGGTGGGTGATCTCTAACGAATTGGTTAAGAGTGTAACACAATTAATGATCCTTTCCAGAACCCTGTCTGATCACTCTCCTGTTACCGTCACCGTCGATTGGGGCCCCGATCCCGCCCGCATCCGATACTGGAAATTGAAACCCCTCTCCTTACTAGACCCGGAGTTCTGCTCCGAGCTCGAGTTGTCGATCGAGGAGTTCTTCGAGACCAACACGGGCTCGGTAACGTCTCAGGCCACTTTATGGGAGTCCTCCAAGGTTTATATCAGAGGGATTGCGCTGTCCATGGAGAATGGGGTCCTTAAGTCGATCCGTAGAGACCTTGCCACCAGCGAATCTAGACTCTCGACCCTGGAAGCTACATGCTCACTTCACTCTACCCCGGGCAAACTGGCTGACATCGGGATGGAATTGGACAAGTTCCGTTCCCTTGCGGACCGTGAGCAGAGGTTCCTTGATAACCCTGGCATGGTATGGGGAGGGAGAGCGCCCCGGCCGCTTTCTGGCTCGGTTGATCCGACATGAGACGGGGTCCCCACACATCCTCGGGGTTGAGAGGCCTGATGGCTCTATGGCTGTCTCTTCACAGGATGTCAACAGGGAATTTTTCACATTCTACGAATCCCTATACTCCAACACTGATGAGGTATCGGTGGCGGAGATCGACTCCTTTCTCGATGCCCTTCCTCTGTCAACTTTGTCTGCGGAGACCGCGGGTTCCCTCGACTCCCCTCTCACGCGGGAGGAGCTGTCGGACGCCATTGATTCCCTATCTTCGGGCCGCGCCCCTGGCTCGGACGGTATCCCGGTCGAGTTCTACAAACATTTCAAATCCCAACTGCTCCCTCGTTTGCTGGCTCTTTGGGAGGAATCCGTGGAGGCCGGGGTACTCCCCCCCCCCCCCCCCCCACCCCTTCTCTCCGCGAGGCCACAATCACAGTACTACTTAAATCCGGTAAATCCCCTTCGCAGTGTGGTTCGTATCGCCCGCTCTCACTCATAAACTGCGATGTCAAGATATTCGCAAAGGCTCTGGCTCTCCGGCTGGCTCCCCTCTTGCCATCTATTATCCACCCGGACCAGGCTGGTTTTATCCCGGGTCGCTCTACCTCCCTGAACCTGAGACGCCTATTCAACATTATTGACAGAATCAGCCCCGAGACGCACGCAGTGGCTGCTACCCTTGACATGCAAAAGGCGTTCGACTCGGTTTCATGGAGGTATCTGTGGCGGGTCCTCGAGGGTTGCAAATTCGGCCCCTCTTTTCTCTCCTGGGTCAGACTGCTTTACTCCGATCCGGTTGCCAGGGTCCGCACTGGCGACCGTTACTCCCCCCTTTTTAAGATCGCCAGGGGGATGAGACAGGGGTGCCCCTTCTCTCCCCTGGTCTTTGCTATAGCAATCGAGCCTTTCGCCGACATGCTCCGCCAACTCCACGCTCACAGGGGCCTCCGCTCCGCGGGACAGACGGACATAGTGTCCCTTTACGCGGATGGCGCGTTGTTGTTTGTGCGCTCTCCTTCCACCAACTTACCTCCTATACTAGAGGACATTATTTCGGTTCGGTCGAGTCTCGGGCCTTAAAGTGAATTGCTCGAAATCCACTCTTTTCCCGCTCACGGAATGCACTTCTCCTCCCCCCGACACCCTCGGTTTCACATGGGCCCAATCCACATTTACCTACTTGGGGACGGTGGTGACGCGCCAGCGTGAGCTGACCTTCCATGAAAATTACCAGAAGTATCTCACACACTTGACAGCTAAGACCCAGGTCTGGGATAAACTCCCGATTTCTTTGGCTGGCAGGATAGGTCTGCTTAAAATGGTGGTGTTGCCCCAGTTGCTCTACAGGTTCGCTAACATACCCTTGTGGCCTGGGTGGGCTTTTTTCGCGACTTGACCCGCACCGTGAACTCCTTTCTTTGGCACTCGGGTGCGGTTCGCCTTAAAATGGGGACCCTTTCCACTCCCATGTCTAACGGGGGCTTCGGTGCCCCTGACTTTCTTAAATACTGGCTGGTGTCCCAAATCCAATATACCTCTTACTGGTTTAATACTACGGATCCCCCCCCCGCACGTCCGACTTGAGAGGCTTGCGGTAGTTGACCGGGACATCCGCTCCTTGGTGTTGCAACCCGCTCCCCTGGTACAGGACTCACAGAGCCCGGTCGCCTGCACAGCCGTTGCATTGGCGAAAATGTGGAAGCTGACGGGGACGGCCTACGCCTTCCACGGTAATCTCCCTCTTTGGAATTTTCTCCCTGGGGTCCTGCGGGTTCCACCGGGCACGGTTCGCCGATGGGCGGACGCGGGCTTCGAGCTGTTACGCGACGTGTTTGACCAAGGTATATTCGTTGAGTGGCCCGACCTCCCCTTGCCATTGAGAAGGGACCGGAGTGTATGGCTTCAATACGCATCCCTTCGTAGGACCCTTAAGCGTCATTACCAAACGTTCCCTGCATTGCCACCAGACGACCCTTCCATTGAGGAGCTCTCCTCCCCCGGCCCCACGAGGGGTAAGATCTCTAGGTTATATACCATGCTACAATCCAGATCGGTCCCAGACTTCGCTAAACTGAAACGCGCTTGGGAGGCAGACCTCGGTGTTGAGATGTCGGATGATCGCTGGACACACTTATGCGAACGCACACATCGGGTTTCCTTCAACTCCCGGTTTAAACTTATTCAATTCAAAGTGCTGCACAGGTTTCACCACACCCCGATCAGACTACATCGTATGTCCGGTGATCACCCTGCCAGCTGCCCCAGATGCGGCCAGGATGATGCCGACTACATCCACATGATCTGGTCCTGCCCCTGCCTCTCACAATTTTGGGAGGCTGTTTGTTCGACGGTATCCGCTGTGATTGACCACCCCATTGCTCTCTCCCCGGTGGTATGACTCTTTCATGACCTCCCAGGCCTCCCCCGTGATTCCAAGAAACTAGCTGGTCTCTGCCTGCTTCTCGCGGTGCGCTCCATCCTGCTCTGTTGGCTTCGCCCCTCACCTCCCACACACGCCCAATGGCTGAGAGCGGTCACGTGGGCCTCTGATTCCGAGGAAGCCTGGTCCCACTTACAACCCACCCACTCCAGACCTAGAAACATCTGGCTCAGGTTCCGCTCCTACATGTCTGACCTTGTCGAGACACCGCATACCTCCTCCTCTCCCGTTCCCCCCCCCCCCACCAGCTTCGGTCCTCACCCCTGTCATAGGTTCCTGTTGTCCTTTTTACGATGTGACTGTGTTTTGTTCTTTGATTGTTTCACCATGTGTAGTAGCCTCTGCGCACCTACGCTATGTACGCTGTTTTTTACACTGTAACTGCCTGACGCTGTTCGCCTGTGTTTTGCTGCCACGCTTATAATAAAAAGAAGTTTAAAAAAAAAAAAGAAGCTGCATATTAGCTTGTTTAAACCCAAACAGATTGTAAATGGATTATATGGATCAGCAAAGGGTTAGCTTCTTAAATTATATCAAGCAAAAGGTTACGTATTGAAGTGGATGACAGTGCATGGCCATGTATTATACGAAATAAATCGCGCCCTACTGTTTATAAAAATGATATTGAAAGTCACCTTGGAGTGCTGCGAACGTCTTCCTTGTTCTTCTATTTGACCTCTAAACTCCTCAGGGACTTGAAATAGCCTGCTAACATATAGCAAGGAGTACTTTATCCCATACATATAGTAATTGCATTCTCTGAAAATGTTACTGATACAGATTGGGAAACTTGCACATGATCCAAGCCTGCGTTTTTCATAGTGCTTTCTAAAAGGTTTACCCTGAAACTTTATCGATCATGCGTATTCGTGTGACCCTTTCTGCTTGAGAACACTCAGTTTGCTGTACTTTGGTGAGGGAAACCCTCCGCGTGTATGGACTAGATGACCCAAGAAACTTTCAGCAGGATCGCCTGTGCCGAAGGCAGCCTGCTTAGGAGTAACACATTTAACCTTCTCTTTTACAGGGGATGCAGCGGGCGACCAATGTCACGTACCAAGCCCACCATGTCAGCAGGAACAAGAGGGGTCAGGTGGTTGGAGCACGGAGTGGCTTTCGCGGCTGCACAGTCTGGCTAACAGGTAGTTATTTGCACCGCTGTTCGTATGTTGTAATTGTAAAATGTACTCCTTGTTTTCCAAATCTCCTGGTCGACTCCTGTAATCCCTTCCTCCAGCTGGGCATGGGAGACCAATGTAGCTTTCTGTAGAGTTATATCTTGGAGATGTAGAGGGAAAGTTGGACTAGTAACGAAGTGGCAGAGTCTGCCAAGCATGACCACAGGCCAAGTCCTTCCCTGGGAACTCATAATAGGTCTTCGCTGTTCTTTCTGCACGTTGTCTAATTGTTAATGAGCAGGTTGTTTTTCCAGTTTGATAATTTAATGCAGCATTCTTTTTCAGCTTTTCAAACCACTCTGGTACTGTTAGTGTGCACATGGTATTTTTAGAACTGCTTCTTATGCAGGAATCTGCGTATAGCTTACTCAACATCGGTACCACCTGGCGATTCGCAAATCTGTTGCAAAATAGAATTGACGATGTATAAATGTGGCCATGTACACCTCACCAGGCACTAACTAATTTGAGAGATGTCGTGTCCATGCTAGGATATCCTATTTAAAAAAAATATATATAATTTTTTTCAGAAGTGTTTGAGCAACTTTCTCCCAATGAAATACCAAGTTGATGGTTAATCTTTCGTGGAGTACCGAACAGAATATCCTCTTGAGAAAGAAGTGGGCTACACATTTTGATATAGTTCATTACCACTCGTGTCTTCAATGTGAACAATACCTCCATTAGACTGATATGGTCTTTTAATGGGCAAGCATGTTTTTCAGTGCTTTAGAGTATTATTTTTTTGTGCCACTGCTGAGTTAATGTCTTGTGTTCTTATACCATTGCTGTCCTGCTATAGTAATTTTACTGCTATGGTCTTGTATTCTAATCAATATTCTGTTGGTTATGTAATAATGCTCTGGCATGGTTATTTTGGTAGTTTTCTGCACTATTATGGCAATAGTACTTTTATGATGTTATATTATTAGGTTACTTTTTCATTTTATTATTGATTCAGCTGTTATTTTTTTACATTGAATCAATGGGCCTCATTACAAATGTGGCGGTCCGGAAACAAGGGTGCTTACCGGCACCCTTGTTTCCGGATCTCCACATTACGAGTCTGCCTGCCAGTGCCGCTGCGACTGACAGGTTTGACCCTGCTGGGCACAGTGACCCAAGTAATCAGAAACTTTATGGAAGCACCGGCTCCGTCTCTCCACTCCCATAGAATCCCACGAGACTCTATGGGAATGGAGAGTTACAAAATTCGGCATCTGACTTCCCGTGCCTCCTGGACTTGCAATGTCCCGGTGGTACCGGGAAGTCAGACGCCGGATTCGGTGTTACGGGGATGGGGGCAACCGAGGCACAATGTCTTAAGTCTAGTCATCTGTTTTTTAAAGCAGCCTAAGAAGTGGTTTATGATTTTTGCAGTATTCCAGTCAGATCTACCACATGATGAATGGGGATGGTATCTTTTGGGGACTAGAGAATTACCTATTTATTGCCACTAGGGAATAATATTCATGCCGGAAATGTAGTATTTCAGAAATATTGCATGCCGTAATTCTCAATGTCTCTTGTCCAAATGTACTTTGTTTATATATAAAAAAGAATTAAAAAAAGAACCCTGGATCCACTGTGCAAGAGACAGCTTGCATCTCATGTAACAATTGGGTCGTCAGCAGGCCGTAAAATAAACATAAAGGGTTCCAAATTGAGATTCATAAGCAGGAGCTAAAACCAGCTCACTGGTATCTGAACCATAGTATAATAATAATACTAGGTACTACTATCCGTGATTGTCATTGATTTGTGACAATATGGAGCCACATTATATGACAGATTTTGTGTTCACTTTTAGACAAAATGTGCATGGTACACTCACTTTACGCGGTCTTGACAAAATCAGACACCTAGGCATCTATTTATAATGATCCTGTGCTATCTGTGCATGCTGTAAAGTCATTACTGCAGGGCGCTTTAATGCAAGATCGGCAATTAAAAATGCGGTTGCACTCCATTAGCTTATTACTACCCTTAAACTAGATATTCTCTTAGTAACCTGGTTCACTGTCGGCTCGATACCACACCTTTACTTGTTAGTTCCTGAAAACGTCCAAGTCAAGTGGCTAAATAGAGAAACTCATAAAGCGGGCAGAGTGGCTATCACTGCATGATCCTCTCTGGGGCCTCTTAACTTTGAAACACTAACTTGGGACGCGACTTCTCAGATTTCTGCCTCTACATATCGTATATCTCCTAATGAATCATGCCAGCTGATTCTTTACTACAACCTCCTTTATAAATCTTGCATAATACACAAAGTTAATGTCACATAGGTATGTTTGTATGCCACTAGTTGGCCTAGGGAGCTAAATGTAGTTCTTTGTAGCTGTTGGTGTCCTGGCCTCTTCCAGTTCAGAGCCACATCAGCAAGGCATTGGCTGCATGCAAATTATCCCAAATGCAAGCCTTTTGCTCCAGAAAATATATAGATTATGCATCTATGTGTACATGTGTGCACACAGGCATGTTTGGGCCTCTCAAAATGTTAGACATAAGGAGGGGTCGGTCAATGGCATGCTGGTTAAGGCATAGTCTGCTTAAGTTGTACCGTTATTGCTATGAATGTTAAGTTTGGGGGAGTGTGCTTCCTTCCAGATAAAGCATGAGTGCAGCTATTTGAGGCATGCACTTTTCTGGCTTATCCCATCCCAACTGTGCCGTATAAATAGGAATCTGGTTCAAACCAATAGATTGCACCTGAAGATTGCAATTTTCCTAGAAATAACTGTTATTACTGCGCTCAGAGTCTTGTATAGACGAGTGTCGTGTCAAAGAAACATGTTGGGGGAAACAGAGACATGTCACTATTGGCAAATGACAGTAGTTGTATTTATTTTTAAAGCGCTTTACGCCAAAGGGCTGAACAGAAACGGAAATGATACAATGAAACCAAAAGCATATATGATCAAACAAATGAAATCACTAGGCAGAGGAAGACGGTACAAACGTTTTTAAACGAGTTTTAAAGCTATATAAGGAGGAGGAAGAACTAATCTAAAGGGGGAGAGAATTCAAGTGTTTAGGAGCGAGTAAGGTGAATGAAGGAAAGTGAGACTGGCCGCAGGGTAGTTTAGGGACGGCAAGAAACTAGGATTATGAAAGTAAGAGAGCGGCAGAAGAACTAAAAGACAAGGGAGGAAAGCTAAGGAGGAGCAAGACCATATGCACAATTTATAGACCATGATAGAGAAACGAAAGAGAAGTCAAAACTCAAGAGTCAGGATAAAGAATCAGGTGAGGCAGTAACAGAAGAGCAGGGAGAGGGAAGAAAGAGGGTATGAATTGAGAAATGGAAGACTGAAGAGGACCAAGTGGGTTAGCCGCAAGTCCTTTGAAAAAACAGATGAAGACTCAAGAAGATGAATGCAGAAATTAGTGTTTTGGTTGCACTGAAAGAGAAGAAGGGATGATTTTTACAAATGTTAAACAAGTGAATGTGATGGATATGATAATCCTTACCGATATGGGAGGTGTCAAGGCAGATGAAGGACTCTCACCAGAGGACGTGGTGCATACATAACTTTATTTAAATGAAAAGAAAACTCCTCACTGACCCTACTCTAAAGGAGAGTTCCCTTCGGTGCTTGTCGATATTCTAAAAGAAAGTAGTGCTTGGTACAAACCTATTCACTAAACTGGCCCTACCACTGAGAAAAATTTTATAAAAGGAAAAATGGGCGGAGTTTTAAACACAATCTCTCTCTGGTGTCTCAGGAATCTCTCATGGGTCTTGATCCAATAGTCATTAGTTAATATCAGTTCTGCTCACAGAAACTGTTCTCGGCAGTCTATAAATGTTCTTCAAACGTTTCCCCAAATTACCATCAAAAAGACTCTGAAAACACAAAATCTCCACATTTCTTTGTGTGGAGGAAAATATCCCTGACCCCTTTCCACCGCTTTGGGTGCTCATTCTTCATTTTAGTCACTGTTGGGTGTCTCTGTACACCCCTTGTATCTATTCTTTACATTGCTTATTGGGCCCCTTTTGGCTACCTCTGTCCCAATGTGTCACTTAAATCTTGGAGGGAGAATAGGGGGCGGTGGGTTTGATGACCCTTCTGTCCATTGGTCTTAGTTCACCTGGGTCCCTGTGACCCTTGTGCAGGTTTGTACAGCATGGGTTTCTCGGGCTCCCAAACCCCCTCTCCTTATTTCTTGCTTTCTCGCTTATTGGGTACCTGTGACCCTTGGATAGGGTTGGGGCAGTCCATCCCTCGCTCCCTCTTGTTCATTCCTCTCCCCCCCCCGCCCCTCGGAACTGGGCAACCAGTGTACTTGCTGTGGCGCAGGGTTTGCCGTTGTGAGGGTCCATTTCCCCAGCGGTGGTAGTATTCCCCATGGCTTGCAGCCCTTCACTACTGTAGAGCAGTGTTTTTTGCATCCCGCTCGTTTCACCGTTCTCCTGTTGATTGACTCTGGATGAGAGCAGCGAACCCTGTCCTCTGTTTGTTCCCAGATTTGGCTGCTATTTGCAAACTCCGGGCCCACCACGTCCGGTACAGGGTTGCACCTCCAGGTACGGTTCTCTTTGCGTGGCCTATGCCTTTCAGGCCCGCGCTCTGTTTTGCTGTGCGGATGGGGTCTCCCTCGGGAGTCTATTCTGCGCGGGTCCTCCCCTTGCCGATGTTCTCGCGCTTTATGCTCCCTTTGACATAGGGGGTTCTCCTCCATTCAAGGTTTGTTGGGCTTTTGTCACTGTGAGATGGAAAAGGGTCATACTGTTAACCACCGGCAGTCAAGCTTGCAGGAATGTAGGAAGTTCAGCACTACCTTAAGCCAAACTCATAGATGTGATGTCAGTGTTTCTTACTCTCATGTAGGCAGAAAATACTTAAGTATAGGGAGTTCCCCGTGGGAATGGGAGTCCTTGTCCCCTTAAGGGAAGTCATTCAAGTGAGGTCCTGCTTTCCCAAACCCTTAGCAAGGGTTTTGATGAGCGGGCTCACCTCCCTAGCCTCAGAGGGTGGCTCTCCCTATGGAAGAAAGGCAGAATTCCCGAGATTCGTCAGAGGAGAAGGAAAGAAACTGATCCAAGAGAACTCAAGATTACAAGCGGAAGGGGAGGAGGATAGTAGTGCAGGTAGAAAGGATAGTGGTGGGGTAAGATAAGGAGAAAGAGGAGGAAGGAAATAAAACTACTTTGGTTTTGGAAGGGCTAAAGTGAAGCAAGATAGACTGCATCCACAATTTGGATTTTGAGGAGGCACCAAGAAGAGTGGCGATGAACCTACCTTTTGCGGGGCTGTTTCTGATCAGTATTTGTTTGGAATGGAATATTTCGATTATATCCTACCGGAGGGATGGGCGGGTCAAGTGCAAATATGATGTTGGTTTCCTGGTTATACTAGCTGGATAGGTGCTGTTCTATTATGTTGACGTTACTTTGTTTTCTTTTAAATGTCTAATTTTCAAGCACCTTTTGAAGTTGCCACAAGAAGCAGGTAACAAAACCCTAAACACGCAAAAAAAGAGAAAAACCAGGAGTGTACACTAGGAAATCTAATTTGTTAGCAAGATCAGAATAGACCCCTGTTTTGATCCAACCTTTTAATAAGACCTTCTATTAACAGGACACAGTAACTGCAGCCCATGGTGAGCAGGCTAGCCAAAGGTGGGATTATGTAAATTAACTCCTATAAGCACTCGGCCTAAGAGTATTCCTGCCTCCCACACCAATATAACCATTAACTTAAATAACTTAAAGTCCCTAGAAGGACTTTGGAACCTCCAGGAAGGCTGGACTGGCGCTTCTGCTCTCAAGGAAGCCAGGTTCCAGCTATCTCATCTATATAACTTGGCCGCTCTATGAATAGAAGAGCTTTGCATGCTGTGTTTCTTTGGGCACGGTTTCTACATGTTTTGGCTCACTATGACACTGTGGCTGGCTTAGAAGTCCGACACAGCTAAGCCATAAAAAGGCCTGCTGTTCTTAAGCACCTTGCACACAAGTCTAGTGTTTTGGTAACCATGACATAAATAAATGAGGAAACCAGAAAATGCAAGGTTGTTCTGCTTGCTTTTCAGGGAGGTGTTGCAAAACGTGCACATTTTGTCCTACAACCCATGCCAAATGATGTTGGGGGCCCTAGGGAAGTAAGTGTAAGGGTTATGCCAATTGTGTTTTCCTGGGCATGGCTTCAATATGCCCCGGCATACCATGCATTGAATACATTCCATACCTACCCCCTGGCATGGCAAACACAACTTCTCCTGATATCTAGCCTCCTAGTGCTGTGCCCCATAGAATACAGTTGAGCCCCATGATAAATTCAGTCACCGTTTACACATGGCTCTTCCACCTTTTCCTTCTCATGCCTTCCCAAGCACCTTATTTATCCCTCGCCCTCATCCTAACTATCTACCTTACTTTGCTCCTTACTATCATTACTGAATGTTGTATCATTCTCCTCCCGTGCCTCTCTGACAGGCAAATGTGTTTCAACTCCACAAACTATGGCAGTAGGCACTATACAAATGCAAGATAACATAACTTTAGAGGACGCCAAGTTGAAGTGAAAAGGAGGAAGCTTTACCAGCCCGGGATACAGACACAGTGCTATTGGACAGATATGAAAACAACCATGTTAGGACAGAATTAGAGAGGTCCAAGGAGGCAAGTGTGTCAAGGAGGGTAGAGTGTTTGACCTTATCAAAAGCAGCTGAGAGGTAAGATAAGAATAGAAGAGAGTTTGGCATGCGCAGAAGTGAGTTAGTGACATTAAGCAGGGTCGTTTCTGTAGAGTGCATAGGGTGAAAAACAGATTGGTGTAAGAGGAAGAGTGATTGTTGATTGAGAAAAGGCGAAACTTGGTGGTGGACAATGCACTCCAGATGTTTATGAAAGAATGGAACCAGGAAAATAGTCAGGAAAATTGGAAGGAAGAGAAGGATCAAGCAAGGCCTTTTCCAGTATAGGTAGTATCATACTGTGTTTGAAGCCAATGGAAAAAAAGTCAATGTAAAAAGAGCTGAACTAAGGAGAGCTGTCAAGAGAGGTAAAAGACTAGAAAAGACTTTAGAGACCAGAGAGGAAGGAGGGTGATCAGAAGGGGAGGTAGTAGAATGAGCACAGGTTAGTGACTGAGCAGTGTCTTGTCTTGAGTCAGATAAGAGGGTAAAAAAGGGGTAGAGGGTAAGGCAGATGGGAGAGAAGAAGGGATTAGAAAGGATTTGAAAAGCGACGAGGGAATAGTGTGAACTTTAGCAGAAAAAAAGTTAGCCAAGGAAGAGAGAGGGTAGATGGAATCAGGGGGAGCGACAAGGCTGTCAAAAAGCTGAAAAGGCGGTAGGATGAGAAGAGTAGGATAAAATAAGGTTTGAGAAGTATTGTTTTTTTGCAGCAACAAGAGAAGCGTCATTTGAATAGACGAGAGTCGAGTAAGGTCAGAGATGGAAAAAGATTTGTTCTAGATGCGAGAGGTAGGAGTTTAGGGAATGAGCCACGGCTGGGAAGGTTTACGAGTTCGAGAGAACGGGAATGCAGGGGTAGAGAGAATGAAGAGTGGAAGAAAAGGAGGAATTGAGACAAGAACAGCAGAATTAGTGGGGAGGGTAGAAAAAGGAGGCAAGTCGCGGCAAGGAGCAGGTTGAAGAAGAGATGCACAGTTTTGAAGTGTTTGAGATTGTGACAAAACAAAGGTGGATGAACAAGGGCGAACAATGTTGGACTTTGTTGCAACTTTTCTCAATTGGCTTGAGTGGAGTTCTCTGCATACCTGCTTTTTGTCTGCATTCCAGCTGATTTTAGAGTTAAGCAAGGCACTTTTGCCTCCCTTGCCTGCTTCACACATTTCATTTTTGGTCCACTGGTGAGGGATTGAGGAATTTATGGTGCGCGCGCAACAAACCTAA
Organism: Ambystoma mexicanum; assembly: GCF_040938575.1. Lineage (NCBI taxonomy): Eukaryota > Metazoa > Chordata > Amphibia > Caudata > Ambystomatidae > Ambystoma > Ambystoma mexicanum. The sequence continues at coordinate 447,918,047 of NC_090937.1, forward strand.
TTGTATCCCGGCGCAGATGGAATAACATCATTTTGTGATAATAGCATCACCAATCATATATTAACAGTGGCCTACAGTTGTTAACAAGTCTATTTACAAAAGATCCATTTTGAGCTTTTTTCAAAATATTGACAGATTCTGTTTTCCTTAGTTCCAGTGAGAGACTATTCCACAGTCTGGGTCCAAACACTGAAAATCTGCAATCTCCCCTAAACAAAACATCTTGTTAGGGGGCTAGTAAGCAGGTGCTTGTCCTCTGATCTCAGAGACCGAGTTGGTTGATATTGCATTAACTTGTCCTTCAAGTATCCCGGTGCCAGGGCGTTCAAACACTTAAATATTAAACAGCCAATTTTAAACTTAATGCGATCCTCTACTGCGAACCAGTGAATGGACCGGCAAAGGCCAGATATTGGGGTAGATTTTAAAACCCCCAAAACTAGTGCATTCTGTGCCTTTTTGTAGCTGGTAGATTTGTTTGGGAGGATCCCCAGCGAGTAAGCCGTTACAATAATCCAGCTTTGAGTTCACTAGGGCTCTTGCCACAATGGCACGATCCTGCTCAGGCACATAAGGAAGAGCCTGTCGCAGCAGCCGCAGGTCAAAAAATGCTGCATGGACTTTGGCTGAAACCTGCCCGTCGCAGCCCATATCACTTTGCCAAATGCACCCCCGGGTTTTCACTTTGGACACATACTTCAATACTGAACCCAGAAACGAAGGTGGAGTGGGGCTACTATTCGCCTTTAGCAGGTGTTTGCTCCAAACATGATCACCTTGGTCTTGCTTGGGTTAAGTTGTAGCCAATGAGAGGCCATCCATACCCCAATTTCTTCCAAAGACCTACCCACACTGATGAGGGAGTTGTCTACATCATCAAGCCTAATATACAGCTGAGTATCATCAGCATAAGACAGAAAACCGATATTGTGTTTTCTCAGGATGTTCATCAGTGGGCGAAGCTGCAGGTTGAACAAGAGTGGTGATGGCACAGAGCCGTGATGGACTCCACAGTTTTGTGGGAGAGTTTCCGACATGAAACCCCCCCAGCTCCACCGATTGTCTTTGCCCATTCAGAAAGGAGGCAAACCATTAAAGAGCACTCCCTGAAGCATTTCCTGTAGTTGTAGGCCTCCCAGTATGACATTATGGTCCACGGTATCGAAGGTCGAGCATTAAGAGTAGGGATAGTTTACCTTCATCCCCTGCTCGCAACAACTCCTCCCAAACCACGAGCAGCGCCATTTTGGTGCCATAATTTCTGCCGAAACCCTAATTGTAGGGAGTCTAAAAGACACTCTTTCGATTATATTCCTGAAACTGTATTGTGGGCACTTTTTCTGTAATTTTTCTTTGCCAGCGAAGACCTGCAATAGTTCTGAAGGTTATCGGGGTTCAGGTTTGGATTTTTCAGCAAAGGGGAGATTACGAAGGTTTCAGTTCCGCTGGTTAAATGACGCATTTATAAAATTGGTCACAAAGGTGGTTAGTTCTCAAGCCAAGAGCTTTGCTGCACATGCAGGAAGAGGAAAGAGCGTGTCATTTGTAGGTTTGGGAGCTATTAATAGAATACAAATATTCTCTTCTAACACTGGCTTGAAAACGAATGGTAGGATATTATAATTCCCTCCTCCCTTCTGCAAAGACATTGAGTCCAGAAAATTGCGGGTAGCCATTCCCTCCAATTCTTTGTAGTTTAATGCTTTGCTGGTTCATTTTGATCTCATCCATGAAGACCTTATTAAAAGCATTATCCTGATTGCAGGAAATGTCTTATTTGGACATACAAAGTTAGATATCACTCTGAAAAGGTCTCGTGTGATAAGCAGCTACTGCAATCTTTCCTGCTGAGAAGTCAGACTTTAGCCCGAAGATAGCTATTTTGTACCTTATTAGTGCTGCCTTTGCCTTATCGGCATACTCTGGCAATCTTGAAGAATGCCATCTTCTCTCCAGTCCTTTATATATTTTCTTTAGATCTAATAGCAGACCGGTATACCAAGGTTTAGAAACTTTCTTTGGAGCTTATGCTCTTAACGGGGCATACATAGTACAGATATTATTCATTATTGAGGCCCCAGGCTTAAAAAATGCTTCACATTCAGAGGGATAATCAAGAGAGGTCAGTTCATCTCATAACTCATTACCGGGGATTTTCTCTAAATCTTTCATTTTGAGTGTTAAATCCGCGCAGTTGGTCATAGATGAGTGATCTTTGTGCCTAGTAAGATAAAATGAGAAAAGCCTGAGGTTATAGTCTGCCGAAGAAATGGGTACTGGATCTCTCATTGACATTCCTTTTCCTCTAGCTAGAACAGCATCTAGACAGTGGCCAGGTTTTATGTAATGCTGACGTTGTTAGAGGTATCAAGTCATGCTAATTCATTATTTCCCAAAGGTGTTTAGAATCAGGCTTTGTTTGGTCCTCCAGCCAAATATCTAGATCGCCCAGGCATAAAATCTCCTTATATTTGCTTCCTGTATTTGCCAAAAAATTGGCCCAGTCCTTCCCAAAAAGCTGTATCAGAACCTGGTGGCCTATATGCAAGCAGTATTTTAAAAGAACAGTTTGGTGAAGTTGAGAGGACCATATGACCAATTTCAGCAGCATCATTCCACTGTATGGGTTCAAAATGTGAAATGATCAAATTAGATCTATAAATTACTACAGCTCCTCCTGTCTTTAAATGGCGATTGATATTCTGAACTGAGTAGCCCTCTGGCATTAGGTCATGTATCATAGCATATGAAGTGTCCCTGAACCATGTTTCAGTTAGGAAGAGAATGTCCAGTTTATAGACTTCAATTAGAATATTCAGTTCTGTTGCGCTGGCTACTGCTGACCTAGTGTTCAATAATGCAGCACTAAGGATAGTGCCTTCAGAAAGGTGTGTGTGTGTGTGTGTGTGTGTGTGTGATATTGTATATACACGGTTCCCTTCATAGCAAATCAAGGGTGTCTTGTCTGCTATCGAGCACATCGTGTAAGGAAGGGAAAAGGCTTACCTTACCAAGTGGACAGCGTGCCCCGCCGAACCAGGGCACTGGTCAGTTTATATGGCTACCAGTGCAAGAACTGTGTCCCTTTTTAACTTTGCTTTAAGCAACCTCCCAGTTAATTTTGTGATAAAGTTTTTTTTTTTCCTAGCTAAGAGCCATGCACCTTTATTTTGTTTACCACAACAGTGCCTTTTTTTCCACATTCCTAGGTGTGAGACAGGGCTGTGTTATGGTGCCTTTGTTATTTATATTGTATATTAATTCCATGGACAAAATCCTGTTGCAGGCAATGCTGGGTTCTCCAAAATTGTCGCTGGATCAATTCCATTGCTGCGTTTTGCTGACTAGGCAAATGTTTTGGGAAAGACTTGCTGCCACTTGCTAAATTATTTACCACCTTTGAACTTTTCTGTGCCAATTATGATCTGGTAATCAAGGTTTCTAAGCCCAAAATGATGGTAATGAATGAACTAAAACGAGGGTGAAATTGCAACGTAATAATGACACAATTGAGGGTCCTCGCTTATGATTATTTAGGCATCCGTTCTTTGGACAACCTCAATTGAGATGTGCAAAACGCAATTTATTAATATATATATATATATATATATATATATATATATATATATATGCTCCAAACTAAAGGGAGAATATTTGCTTTTTATAAGAATCGTTGCTATATCTCATTCAGGTCAGCTATATCTGTTTACAATATGAAAAATGGGCAAGGATGTCCTTATCTGAAGCATATTCACCACTGGACACCCTTTTTGTGAAATATGGTCCAACCAATTGTCAAATTAAATTGTATGGCTGAAAACCCTAAAAATTAGATTAACACGTTGTGGGAAAAAGGCATGGTGTCCGCAGCCGAAGTCTAGTATCAAGGAAGTCTTATTTATACATAAGATAAGGGGAACGGCGGGCGATAAACTCAACAAAGAACTCTGTGGTTAACTGCATGGACATGGCTGACATCCTCACTAATCGCTTTCATCTTAATCTCGTGCCATTGACTGACCATAGAATACCATTTACAAGAATATGCCTGATTCTACTGTCCCTAAACCATTAGGCATTTAATCGGGCCTTGGAGTGCATTTTATTTCTGTCTGTGGTATTATCTATTAATACGTGGCGTCGATCTTTATTAAATTCCGTTGAACTGGCAGACTACAAAGATGCAGAAAGTAAATTGTCAGCTATGAATTTGCAGGTGACCCCGAATAAACTATAGTTTTTATAAAAGCATCTTTGAAAATATCCAACTAATTCAAATGTCTTAATTGTGACATTGTAGCATTTTGCACTTTGGTTCAATTGTACATCATATTGAATTTGATCAACTTTAAATTATCTGCTGTGATGTTGCAAAGGTCATTTTCATATCTGATGATGATTTTCAATGTTTTACATTTTATGGAATTGTAATTGTTAGGCTAGAAGTCCATTAAGCATAATTAACTAACAAACATTAAGTGAGGAGTGCCACATACTCAAAATGGCTGCTTCTCCCTTTGGTACAAGCCCCATTTCTTTTGTCCTTTTTCTTGTTGGCCATCTTCGTTCCTCTTCAGGTCAGATATTGCTATAGAAGGGAATGCACATTTGCAGGTGTGTGTTTTCACAGCTTGTGCCACAAAGGGTCAGCAACCAATTGAATGCAGCAGGCCCCGTGCATAGGAGGCCCTGGAGCCATTCCCTATTCTCGACCACAGGGTCCAAGCATCTGAATCTGAAGGACCACGATGGAGCCCCCAGAGGAGTGTTACTGTGATTAGCACTGGTCAAGGCAACTACAGTGTACTGATATGGACTTCAATTCACCAAAATGCAAGTGGTTGCGGAAGTGGCATCACATACCCGATGACCTCACCGGAAGTGAGTTCACAAAACCTTTGACCATGACAACCTCAAAGGAAATGGTGCCATAATATCTTTTGTCCTGTACAGCTCAGAAAGTGACATCGAAATGTGTTCTTATGAACGATCGTAAGTCTATAATTAATCAAATAACAAATGGAACAAAAGGCTATTTTAGTTTTCAAGTATACATTTACTATGTCACAATATGTAATGGGTGGAGTCATGATATGCTAGGATCACACCAGCATCCCCACCCTAGGCCTGGAGTGCTGCTTTCCTATACCAGTACTGGCTAATATGTTTGGTCACTGCTATCTGCCCAAACCTCACGTCGGGTATAGCCATATTAGTCTAAATATTACCTCATATGACGGGCCCTGCTACATAATGCTAAGTACAACCTCATATACACTATTGTGTCACCGTCTATCAGGTTAAGCTTCATGCGCCATAATATGGTAGCTGCTGCCTCGCAAAGCCAAGTGCTGTGATCGTTGCCTATCACCCAATTACTGTCTAGGTAAAGCCTGAAATGCTAAATGTATGTATCGGTTTCTTGTTTTTTTTTACAGTGAAAATTTAACGGAATCCCTTTTTGTGCTCTAAAATTGTGAAGTTAGGAAACATTAGGCACTGCGAGGTGAAGCGATTTGGGCAGGTTCACAGATGCTGGTCAAGTGGGGAAGCTGTGAATTGTGCCGATTTCACGGTCTTCAATGTACAAAGAGCCAAACCACATTCTATATGAATCCGAAAATATATTTAAAACACTTGATTGAAACCTGCTTGATAAAACAAGTATGATTTTATTGTGATGGGATGCAGGTGGAACATAACTAATAGTAATGACTTATTTCACTGCGATTTCCCCCTCCATTTCTACATAATGCATACAAAACGTTACTTCCTAATTGTAAAAAAGTACATAGAAGTAACTGCTTTGCCCAGTTTACAATGAAGTGTCACACATGACATTAAATGGTACACATGCACGCACACATATATGCACAGAAAATGTATACATAGGAATACAGCACTGTTGTGGACAATGTTTATAATCCTTGTACAAATGAACAAAGCGTACACTCCTTCAGGAATTACTTGAGGCTGTGACTACCACTGCACAAGCGGGCATAATTTTGAAAATGTGAATTGGACTAAGTGCACGTACAGTGCAGAAACCAACGTTATTTATTTCAGGCCAATGGTGTGTTCACTTAGCAATAATTACTCTTGAAACGAGTCTGTGGGCTAGTAGGCCAGGGTTGCAAGGGGATTTCCAGGGGTAGCAACTGGTAGCCCTGTCTAACTCCAAATGACATGTGTACCAGACTTTCCAATCGACTGGGAAGGAGTGAAAGTGCGCCATATTCCTCTGGACTGGTGGGACCAATCACTCTGAAGCCCTCCTTCACATCCCTTGATGTTCCCAGGTTGGAGTTTGGAGTAGTCGCTGCGTCTGCATTGGACCTGTGCCTGACTGAAAGTGGGCTGAAGTTTACACGTTCCCCCTTCCTGCTTTGTCGCGGGAAACGGTTGGTAACACCAGCGTCCAATCGCATCTGCTGCTCCTGACGGGCCTTCCTGTGCCTCTGGAACCAAAACGAGCATTCATAACCGTGTGCATAGTTCTCTGCCAGGGCCTGACTGAACAGTCGGTGGAGGCCTGGTAACAGCTGCCTGTGAGTCTTCCTCAACAACTACATCCACATTGAGCCCTGTTGTCCCCACAGATTCCCTCTCCCGAGGACTTTCTGGATTTACAAGTCGAGTTTGAGATAGTTTATCTTTTTAAGCACCCATATCCCCATTGACTTGCATTGAGCCCAGCTCCTAGTTTACTGGGCTGTAGGTGGTGCATCCTGGGTCACACGTCCTCTCGTCTGTCATCTGGGACCCCAAGACTGGTTGTTTACCCCCTCTCAAGCTGAAGGTGCATCTGGTAACAGACTTTATTTCCCAAAAACCTGCTTGGAAAGTTTACATTCCTGTAAGAAGAGTGAACTCTGAAAAGGGCAGGGGTTCACTTGTAAAGCATTATTCTTGTGTCTTCAGGTATGCTAGCCATTTGAAGGCTTGCAAAACTACTTTAACCTTTTTTCTCTTCCACGTCTGTTAATTTAGCAAAGATTTTCTTTTTGCAACTTTCCCTCTATAGTTTTCTATGGAACCCCATTCTTTTTTCCCTTGTTTTTGAAAGGACGTAAAGCCTTCAGCTTGACTTCCCTTTGCCTTTTGCTAATTTGATATGGGGAAACGGACTAGTCCTTCAGATTCTCAGTACTGAGAAACTTTGTTTCTCTTTTGAATTCTTGTAATTTTACATTGCACACAGCAACTTGCAGTACATTGGGGATACTTTTTCTTTATGTGCACATCTGCGTTTGGCTACTGAATGTGGCTAGTGTCCTAAAATGGCCGTGCCAGGAGATGTTTACTTGTTCTTTGACCATATTGTTGCTTGACCTTCTTTCTGCTTTGCCAGGTTAGGAAATACCATGCAAGTTCATGCATTTGTCCAGGAAAGCTGGTATGTGTGTTTTTGTGTTTGTGCGTCTCCCTGTCTCTTTCCTTGCCCCCCTCATTCCTTGCCCCCCTCATTCCTTGCCCCCCTCATTCCTTGCCCCCTTTCCTTGCCCCCCTCTCTCTCGCTCTCTCCCCCTCTCTCTCTGCCCCCCTCTCTCTCTCTGCCCCCCTCTCTCTCTCTGCCCCCCTCTCTCTCTGCCCCCCTCTCTCTCTGCCCCCTCTCTCTCTGCCCCCTCTCTCTCTGCCCCCTCTCTCTGCCCCCTCTCTCTCTGCCCCCTCTCTCTCTGCCCCCTCTCTCTCTCTGCCCCCTCTCTCTCTCTGCCCCTCTCTTCCCCCCTCTCTTTCTCTCTCTTTCTCTCTCTCTCTCTCTCTTTCGCCTCTCTCTCTCTCTCTCTTTCGCCCCCCTCTCTGTCTCTTTCGCCCCCCTCTCTGTCTCTTTCGCCCCCCTCTCTGTCTCTTTCGCCCCCCTCTCTGTCTCTCTTTCGCCCCCCCTCTCTGTCTCTCTTTCGCCCCCCTCTCTGTCTCCCGCTCTTAGGAAGGGGGCTGCGACTGTCTAGTCTCAGTCTGCATCCTTGGTGCCAGAAAGTATCCTGCGGGTGCGAGACTAGTGGTTGTTCCTGATTGCACTACTACTGGCTATTTGAATGGTGCAGATCCTTACCATTGGTGGGCTTGGACTTGCTTCCGGTACTGAATCTGGATAAGAGGACGACTCCTGCAGCCATTCTTGAGATCTACGTTGCAGACAATCTGAAGAGCAGCCCTTGACGACCCAAGGATGACCCCGAGATGACTTCTGCAGTGGACTAGCATCCCCTCCAGTGACTGGCCCGGTGAAGCCGTGCTCATATGCGAGATCTCAGAAGACCCTAGTTGGTGCTTCGTCACTTGACTGCTGGACCACCTAGTCTTGCCGTCTTTAGAGGTTTAATGCCATAAGAACCATCAGAAGTATCCCTGGACTGACAAGCTACCTCTCAAGAATCGTCACCGTTTTGCATTCGAGCCCAGCACTTTGGTGGTCTCCAGCTCGTGCCGCAGGTCGCCTTCTCTTGAAATATCAACTTCGTAACAGCAAGGGAACCTGTCCTGGAGCTGCTTCAACTGTGTCTGGTTGGACGCATGTCATTGCCTGCAAATGATGATCATCGCTAGCACATGCCTTCCTCCATTCCGTGAAGTGTCCTGAAGAGGTTCGCATCACGAAAGTCTGCAGTTCTGCCTCAACTGGGCTTGCATCTTGCAGTTGCACCCAACCAGAAGAAGCACTCGAAACTGCAACCACTGGACACAAACAAAAGATGGAAGACAACGCTCCCAGTGTCCTACATCGGATAACCTTGGGTGCAAAGCCCTTTGTCTCCTATCTCCTGCTTACTCTTATCTTTGGTTGAAGAACCAGGATCATCAAGTATCCTGCCCCTGGGTAAGCCCTGGGTCTTGAAAAGAGAGGAGAACTTACCTGTCTTCTGACAAATTGTTACAGAACTTTGAAATCGTTTTGAACTCTTTTGATTCGCCACCACAAGCCCATTGCATCCCTGTAGAGCAGGGGTCGCAAAAAACGGCCGATTGCCAGCGACCAGTCGCCTACAGGCTGAACAGACAAAGAATCAAGGAAGTGCGCTGACCTATCACAGCACATAGAAGGAATGCTTTGATTGCCAGAGCAAGTTACTTGCTAGAAGCTGTGCCCCATTGGTCATGGTGTTTTAATTGAGCGTGCACTGGAATGGATTTGCCTTGGCTTTTTCTTTTAAAAGGTCATGTTGGTGGCCTGTCTGGTTGGAGCTTTGCATAAAACAAAAAGTGTCTAAACTTAAAGACACTCCCGTCCCCTGCACACCTTACAAGCTGAAATAAATCACTCAAATTTCATAACATTTGCACTTTTATATATAGAAAGAATTGTCAATTTAGAACATAGGTAACAAAATATCTTCATAAAAGTACAGAAAAAAGGTATCAACTGACTTCCAATATGGCCAGCATGAAAAACAAATCAAACCAGACAAAAAAATAAGCTCCCAATTTTGAACTGCAGCTTCAAGCTCTATGCGTTCCGGGGACTATCCCCTTCTTCAGGAGCAAAAATATCTGCAAGTATAGATATATATACAATTAGAGGACATCTCACATAACATTAAAAGTTTGGACAAACTAAACACATTAAATAAAGAGAATACATTAAATAATTATGTACACATAAATCCAACCACAATTCTACATAACATACACAAGTGGTTGTATATTCAGTGGTACAACTGGTATGGCTCCAAATGTAAATCTCAAAATGCATTAAAACCTAAAACACTTATACGTATGTACCTCACAGTGGGAATGTTGTCAAAGAAAATAGAGTCTCTGTCTGTGCATCTGTCTGTGCACGACGTACACAGAACCAGGATCCCTGCGAATACTCCTGCCGTCCTCAACAAGTGAAATGTGATTGCCGAACTCTGGAATACCAAAACATATCTATCACCTCCAATTACACGTAGTTAAATCACCAAACCTTAATGACTAAACAACTAGTTCAAAAAACACCTATTACTCATTGGCAACTAATCTGTGCAGCTCAACGATCACCAAAATCCACAACCTTGTGCCACCACCTCATCTTTGTGCCAACACATCAACTTAACACAGAAAGTTAAAAAGCCCAAATCCTCAAAGAAAACCCAAAATTTAAATTGTGCAACTCTTCCAACATATATTATTTACCTAAGGCAAATCAATAGCCAATCCAATCCAAATTCAGGACTTCCAGTACCCCGCATCCGATGTAAAGCATCCTGCTGATTATAGAAATGTATAATGCAACTAAAAAACAAACACAAAATATACCATTTACAAACTAACACCACCTTTCCAATACAAACATAAATAAATATAAACACATCCACACAGCTTAAACTTACTTCCAGAAGCGCACCTCTTCACCTCAGATTCAACGGCTCCTCTCCAATTCACACGTAACAGATCCCAACCCACAACACACTTCCTGGCTCATTTTATACTGTTTCCTGGTAGTCGCATGATAAAGTCACGTGACCCGCCGGCACTGAATACTAAAAGAATGCACAAAGCTCCCTGCAACCTGCCAAATACACAGGTAATGCTAACTAAGCACACAGGTACTGAGTGCAAATAATAATAAAATAAAAAAGACACCAAAGATGAATGTGTGTGTATTTAAAAAGGAGATAGACATAGAAGAAAGACTGCATTTTTGAAAAAATTAAAAAATTATGAATAAGTGCCTTAAAACAATTGCTGTCCATCAACCATACTTAACTATGCGGCAAATTCAGAAATAACCAAGTAAACTAGTTATGTACTAAAGATAAATGTGTGTGTATTTAAAAAGAAGATAGACATAGAAGAAAGACTACCTTTTTGAAAAAATTGAAAAAATAATGAATAAGTGCCTTAAAACAATTGCTGTCCATCACCCATACCTAACTACGCGGCAAATTCAGAAATAACCAAGTAAACTAGTTATGTACTAATTACCCAAACCCAATAACTACTATTCCATACACCTCTACTGGAACAACCAGTATGTAACCCCCGGAAAACACAAATCCCTCCATGTGACCTCAAACTCATATCAATTTATGCATTATGAACTACGCGGCAAATTCAAACATCTCTCTCTGGGCTAATATTCTCAAAAAGTCACCTCCTCTGGGTGGTTTCTTCACCACTTCCAAAACATTAAACCTCAATTGTGCAATAGTATGTCTAGACATATTAAAATGCCTAGCAACTGAAGATTTCTCATTTTTACACCGTATTTGAGATTTATGTTCAGTCCATCTTTCACGTGCGGATCTGGCTGTCTGTCCAATATACATTAATCCACACGGGCACTTAATGCTGTAAATCACCCCTGTGGATCTGCATGTGGCAAAATCTCAGTGATTTTTTTGCCTGTCTGCGGGTGAAGAATGTATTCTCCTTTAGCCACATTGTTACAATGACTACACGACAGACAAGGAAATGTTCCCTTTTTTTTAGTCACCAATGTCATCTGAATTTCCTTCGGGCCTCTTTCGGCTCTCACAACCCTATCTCTCAGGTTCCTACCTCTTCTATACACCATCATTGGTGGAGATGGAAACAATCCCAGAAGTGTAGGATCATGATGGAGAATCGACCAGTATTTATGTATGATTCTTTTAACATGCCAACTTTGTCGAGAGGATTTGGAAATATGCAAAATTGCATCAGACTCCTTCTTCACCTTAGGTGTAAGCAATTGCTCCCTTGTAATCGGGAGCGCTCTGTTCTGGGCCTCATTCAAAAGTTGTACTGGATACCCTCTTTCAGAGAATTTTTTAGAGAGCGACTCACATTCAACTTTAAATTCATCAGTATCCATAACAATTCTCTTAATTCGTAATATCTGACTGTATGGCAGACTAGCCATCATTGGCTTTGGATGAAAACTCGCAAAATGCTTTCTGCTAGTCTTTCTTCTATGTCTATCTTCTTTTTAAATACACACACATTTATCTTTAGTACATAACTAGTTTACTTGGTTATTTCTGAATTTGCCGCGTAGTTAAGTATGGTTGATGGACAGCAATAGTTTTAAGGCACTTATTTATTTTTTTAATTTTTTCAAAAATGCAGTCTTTCTTCTATGTCTCTCCTTTTTAAATACACACACATTCATCTTTGGTGTCTTTTTTATTTTGTTTGATTTACTCACTCAGTACCTGTGTGCTTAGTTAGCATTACCTGTGTATTTGGCAGGTTGCAGGGAGCTTTGTGCATTCTTTTAGCATTCAGTGCCGGCGGGTCACGTGACTTTATCATGTGACTACCAGGAAACAGTATAAAATGAGCCAGGAAGTGTGTTGTGGGTTGGGATCTGTTACGTGTGAATTGGAGAGGAGCCGTTGAATCTGAGGTGAAGAGGTGCGCTTCTGGGAGTAAGTTTAAGCTGTGTGGATGTGTTTATATTTATTTGTTTGTATTGGAAAGGTGGTGTTAGTTTGTAAATGGTATATTTTGTGTTTGTTTTTTAGTTGCATTATACATTTCTATAATCAGCAGGATGCTTTACATTGGATGCGGGGTACTGGAAGTCCTGAATTTGGATTGGATTGGCTATTGATTTGCCTTAGGTAAATAATATATGTTGGAAGAGTTGCACAATTTAAATTTTGGGTTTTCTTTGAGGATTTGGGCTTTTTAACTTTCTGTGTTAAGTTGATGTGTTGGCACAAAGATGATGTGGTGGCACAAGGTTGTGGATTTTGGTGATCGTTGAGCTGCACAGATTAGTTGCCAATGAGTAATAGGTGTTTTTTGAACTAGTTGTTTAGTCATTAAGGTTTGGTGATTTAACTACGTGTAATTGGAGCTGATAGATATGCTTTGGTATTCCAGAGTTCGGCAATCACATTTCACTTGTTGAGGACGGCAGGAGTATTCGCAGGGATCCTGGTTCTGTGTACGTCGTGCACAGACAGATGCACAGACAGAGAGTCTATTTTCTTTGACAACATTCCCACTGTGAGGAACATACGTATAAGTGTTTAGGTTTTAATGCATTTTGAGATTTACATTTGGAGCCATACCAGTTGTACCACTGTGAATATACAACCACTTGTGTATGTTATGTAGAATTGTGGTTGGATTTATGTGTACATAATTATTTAATGTATTCTCTTTATTTAATGTGTTTATTTTGTCCAAACTTTTAATGTTATGTGAGATGTCCTCTAATTGTATATATATCTATACTTGCAGATATTTTTGCTCCTGAAGAAGGGGATAGTCCCCGAAACGCGTAGCTTGAAGCTGCAGTTCAAAATTGGGAGCTTATTTTTTTGTCTGGTTTGATTTGTTTTTCATGCTGGCCATATTGGAAGTCAGTTGATACCTTTTTTCCTGTACTTTTATGAAGATATTTGTTACCTATGTTCTAAATTGACAATTCTTTCTATATATAAAAGTGCAAATGTTATGAAATTTGACTGATTTATTTCAGCTTGTAAGGTGTGCAGGGGACGGGAGTGTCTTTAAGTTTAGACACTTTTTGTTTTATGTTTAACACATGCTCCAGTGTCAGGGCGTGTATTCCTCCCCAGCACCCAGAATTGTAATAAAATGTCTCTAAATAGTTATTTAGTTTTTGAGTAATTAGGTGTGCTCTGATAGATACTTCTTTTTGTAATTTGGTTGGAGCTTTGCACCTGGAACGGCAAGGGCATCTGAAGAAGAAACTGAAGCATGAGAAAGTATGCTTTTGGGAGGTGGATTGCAGCAGCACACATTGAAACTGAGCCCAGCACGAAGAAGACATATTAAGTATTATGGCTTATTGTCTCTGTTTCGTCCTGGGCCCACTTTCAGTCCCAGGAGCCAATTGTGAAACGGAAGGACTCGAGCAAGCGAGTAAGCCCTGCTCATTTCCCAAGTGTGCCGGGCTGAAAAAGTGTCAATGTGAAAGACTGTCGTATAGAAACCGTCTCAGCCTGATAATGAGACCAGGATGAAGCAGAAATATTAGGTATGATAGCTAAATGTCGCTACTTCGTACTGTACTCATTTTCATTGTTGGTAGCTTCATTCATATGCATCCGTCTTTGGCAATTGAAATTATGATGTGGGGTTAGTACTTGCATGCCAGGTGCCTAGCTGCTGAGTGCATGCGGAAAATTGGGGCAATTGACCCCGTACTGGTTGAACTATGGGGGCAGAGATCATTTTGCTGCTTTGGATATTCTGCTTGTTTGTCACCAAAAACAAAAAAGGTTTGAGTGCTGTGCTTTTAATTCACTCGATGGAACTGGGTTTCTGTCTCCTCCCTTGCTGGGTTGAGATTTAGTGTAGTGTTAGCGTTCACTTTTTATTAGCAAGTGCTGTTCACTTGAAAGTGGGAAGTCTACTTTCTCAATATGGCAACTGAACCTGAAGGGTGGAGGAGAGAGCTGGATAGGGCAACGTTGTTTGGCAGGTGCAGAAGTAGTGTGGGGAAGGTGTCGATCCAAAAGCAGAATACAGAGGAAAGACAGCTCTGCAGATTAGCCGACTGTTTGCTAAATTGTCATATGTTTAGTCCTGCCTGTTAATCCCTTGGTTTTTTTTCTTATTCTTGATGCACACTGTGCCATAAAATGGCTTGGTTTGACCTGGGGATGGGGATGGCCCCCTTGCTTCGCTCGGTGTGGGAATGTCTGCTCCTCTAGCCAAAGAAAATGTGCCACCCATGCAGGGGAAGGATTGGCAGGGGAGTGGGATAGGAGATGGCCCATTCTCCCAGCAATCTTTAAGCGTGGCTTCAGATGTGAAGGAGAGAGTTAACTGCCTAAAACATTGAAGCTTCACTAGAATGTCATTAGAATGCATAAAGAAGTTGGGTGCTCTCACGCAAGTAAGTTTGCAACTCCTCTACAGTCTCTGAAGTTAGTGCCTCACACCATTTGGACGGTTAGACCCCCGAAATGTTAGCCAAAATCCATGTCGACTAGCTTGGCATGCAACAAAATGTTTGCTTTGTGCTGACAGTAAAATATTCTTATCAATCATAACAACAATCCCCATATCTACCTGACTGTATCACACAACTTGTGTGTGTCTTAAAGTGGTGATGGTGCAGTGGCGAGGAGATGTTTCAGGCTTGCATGCCCTTACATTGAGGCAGATTTATTGATTTTTAGAGACGAAATGATGTCTCCTCATGTGCCTGTTCATGTCCCCATGCTGTTACCTACAATTGCTTTATCGTTGCACTGGCCCTCAGGTATTCCCATATCACTTGATTTGACAGGCAGATAGTCTCAACGGTCATTCATTGCACTAGAGATTCTAGTATCGAGGACTGACTGTAGCAGAGCCAACTTTGTATCCCCTTCTGCCACGATCATTTTTTCAATCCATTATTTTGACTTTAGGACTTTTAAGTTCAGTCAACAGAGTAGGTTTTGAAGTTCATTATCCTTGGCTGAATTCTGTGACCTGGCATAGGTGCATGCCACAAAGTTAATATTTGTAATTGGGGATGTGCAAAAATGGCACTTTTTTATAATTTTATTTTTTGACTAAGCAGAACTTTGTGTGCGCTGAATTATTTTTAAAACCACAATAACACATTGAATTCCTCCTCAGATTACATGGCACGTGCAGTCCCAAAAGAAACTTACTAACTACACTTGTTGAAATCATGGATGTAGAAGTTGGTGCACCATCCAACAAAAGGCAAAAGACGTACCATTTCCATCAAGAGTGGGAGACAGATTTCTTTTTCTCAAGCATAAAAGGGAAGTGTGTGCTTTTTTAATCTGTAGTGCTGAAGTTGCAGTGCGAAAAGAGTAATGTCAAGAGCCATTTTCAACAATGCATGCAAATTATGAAAATGTTCCTAAAAGAAGCATTCTGCATTCCCAATAAGTAGATGAACTAAAGGTTGCCCTGCAGATGCAACAATCCTTTTTTTTTATTTTTTTTTTTAACCCAGCCAGCAAGGAAAGCAAATGCTGCTACAGGGGCATCCTTCAAAGTTACAAATTATTTGACGAAAAACAAATGTACTTTTACAGATGGTGCAGTTGTGAAAGGTGCGTTGGCTCTCGTGCCTGAGTCAGTTTTAAATGATTTAAAAAAATGCCCTGAAATTATGGCTGCCATTTCAGATATGCTGTTGGGTGCAGACACAGTGGCAAGGAGGGTATCTGCTCTGTCAGCCAACGTGATGGGGCAGCCAGAAAAAGAGCTGAGCACATGCACATTTCTTTCCATTCAATGTGATGAATAAGTTGATACAAATGATAATGCCTAGCTGGCACTGTTTGTTCGAATGGTGTTTGAAGACTTCACCAATAAAGAGGAATTATTGACATTGTTGCTCCTGAAATCCACAACCAGGGGTGTTGATATCTACAATGAGGTCAAGAATTATTTTGGAAAAACAAAAATGGCATTAAACAAGTTTTAATGGTGCCAATAACAACTGATGGTGCACCAGCAATGACCGGGCGTCATTAGCAGACCCGGATTATTGCACTACCACTGCATCATCCATGAACAGTAAATTTGTACCTAAGTGATGGGGTTTGATCAGTCATGTAATGGGCCAAATGCATAAGTTTCCTTCTGTAATCCAAATGCTGACAGAGAATACAGCTAGTGTTTAACTCCTGACCATTGAGAAGGATAGCAATCGCCCGAGCAGGCTTAAGGAATAGTTCAGTGACCAGTTCAGGGATTTTGCAAAGATAGAACCCTGTGTGATGTTCACCTCAACCCCCTTCATGACAGTCAATGTTTGTGAACTTGCAGAACAAATGAGTGAGCTGTTTAACCTGAACAGTTGTTTTTCTTTTTTTTTAAACATATTTTATTGTTTTCATAGATAGTACAAAAGTGAACGTTCCCATCCCACATCCCCCCCCCCCCCCCTCCCATCCCGTTCGGAAGAGAAGTCCATGATCAAATGTCCTCGGTGTCGATTAAGAAGTGAAAAAGTCTGTTATTTTTATATAGTGCGGGCACCACTGTGCCATATAGTCTGATTGGAGATAATCTAGTACTCCTCCCCATTCTTTTGTGAAGGTGCCTTGTGTTCCTTGGATATTGTGAGTTATCTTTTCCATGGTCATTTGGGACCAGACCTTATATAGCCATGTGTATAGCAATGGTGGATCTTTCTTCTTCCATCCCTGTGCGATCGTGGCCCAGGCCGCTATGACTAGGCCCATAAGACTCCTCCATTGCGCCTTAGTGAGTGTTTTGGCATGTTGCCCTTTAAGTCCGCAGAGCCATAGTTTTTCTGGAAATTGTTTCGCTTCTGGAAATATCTTCTTTAGTTCTGATATTACTTCTGTCCAGAAGCCTTTGACCATTGGGCAGTCCCACCAAATGTGTCTCCATGTGCCTACTTCTGTGCAGCCTCTCCAGCAGTGGTTAGACGAATGTGGGAACATGCTGTGTAGCCTCTCTGGGGTGTAGTGCCATTGTGTAATGATTTTTGTCCACATTTCTTTGGTTTGGGCAGCTCGGGTTAATTTGGGGATATCGGCCCATAGCGACTGCCACTGTTGTGGTGTGATGTCCTTCCCCAGAGTTTTTTTCCCATTTTTCATATATGCCCACTTTATGTATTCCTCCTGTGTATTTATGAATTTGTAGAGAGTGGAGACTAGTTTTTTGTCTCCTGAGTTGGTAAGGAGAAACTTTTCAAAGGCGGTAAGTTCCCTCGTCGCTGCGTGTGTTATCTCGGGTGAGGACAGCCAGTGTCTGAGTTGTTCATATTTGTATCTATCCGCATTTGTGAGGTTCCCTAGTGTTTTGCATTCGGCGAAGGATCTCAGTTCCTTGTCCATGAACATTTCCCCAATTTTTCTGCAACCTGATTCCTCCCAGTTCTCGTATGCGCCGTGCTCTGTCCCTGGTGGGAACTGCAGATTCCTGCAGATTGGAGTGAACGGGGCCGGAGCGGTGGTAATGTGCCCTTTCCGTGTCTGCTCGTCCCAGGCATTCATTGTGGCCTTCATGATCTCGCTGATGCACAGGTCCGGGTGCCTATGCTGTTTTAATTTCCACAACAAGTCCTCCAATGGTTTTCTTGCGACCGCTCTGTCCTGGGTCACCCAGATCATTCGTTGATTGTCTCCCAGCCATTCTTTCAGGATCCATAGTTGTGCCGCTTGGTAATAGCTCTTAAAGTGAGGGAGAGCCAGGCCCCCCTCTTTAATGTGGGACGTGAGAACTGATCTGGCTACTCTGGGGGTTTTTCTATTCCAAATAAAAGCTGAGACTGCCTTTGTCAGTGTCCTGAAAAAGGAATCCGCGATCACGATCGGGAGGGATTGGAAGTGATATAACAGTTTTGGGAGGATGTTCATTTTAATCGATTGGATTCTTCCCCACCAGGAGATATTTAGGGGGCACCACCGCTCTAGGTCTTTTTGTATTCTTGCCAGGAGTTGGGGGTAATTACTATTGTATAGTGCCTCAACATTCTGTGTGAGTGTTATACCCAGATATTTTATACCTTCCTCTGCAACTTTTAGGCCAAACTGCCCTGCTTCTCTATTCAGTGATTCTCTGCTCCCGGCTAGGAGTAAAATTTCTGACTTTTTTTTGTTTATTTTTAGACCTGATATATCCCCGAATGACTCAAGGAGGTAGAATGCCGCGGGGATGGACTGGGCTGGGCGTTCGAGTGCCAGTAACATGTCGTCTGCGTAGGCTATTACCTTATGTTGTTTACCCGCCATCTCGATTCCCTTGATTTGGTCCGATTCTCTAATTTTAATTAGTAATGGTTCTAGGAACAGCGCATATAGGAGCGGCGATAGAGGGCAGCCTTGTTTCGTTCCCCTAGAGATTTCCACCCTCTCCGTGACCACCCCATTTACCGCTATTCTAGCCGAAGGGGAGGAGTAGTTGGCCTTAATCATATTTATATATTGGGTCCCGAATCCCATGTGTGCCATAGTTTTGAAGAGCATTGACCATTCAACCCAGTCAAAGGCTTTTTCTGCGTCTAAAGATAATAGGACTGCAGGGGTGCGGGTTATGTTAATTTTTTCTGTTAGATGGACTAGCCTTCTTGTGTTGTCTTGCGTCTGCCTCCCTGGTATGAATCCCGATTGATCTGGGTTTATTATGGAGGGAAGCAGTGGGGAAAGTCTGGCGGCCAGGATTTTTGTGTATATTTTTGAGTCTAAATTGATCAGGGCGATCGGTCTGTATGAGCCTGGGAGGGTGGGGTCTTTCCCTTGTTTGTGGAATACCAGTAGTTTTGCTTCATTTATGGATGGAGTAATGTTCCCACTATCTCTGAAGGTGTTTAGTAGTCTAGTGAGGAAGGGGGTGAGGAGGTCTTCGTATTTTTTGTAGAATGGGGCAGTAAAGCCATCCGGGCCTGGCGCTTTGTTGAGAGGGAGATCTTTTATTGCTTTCTTCACTTCACTTTCCGTTATCTGGGCCTCAAGTTCCTTTCTGGTCTTTTCTGGTATTTTTTGAAAGGGGATCGAAGTCAGAAATCTGTCTGCCTCATCTGGGTGTTTAGTTTCATATAGGCCCTGGTAGAACTCCCTGAATGTGTCCCCTATATCTTCGGTGCGCGTGAGCAGGTCTCCTTGTGTATTTTTAATGCTCCGGATGGTCCTAGTTTTCCACTTTGACGAGAGTAAACGGGCAAGATATTGGTCGGCCTTGTTAGCTTTTATATAATATCTCTGTTTGAGGTATAAGAGGGATCTCTGGGCTTTCTTACTACGGAGGAGGTCAAGTTGCCCCTCTGTGTGTTTAAGTGACCTTTTTAAGCTCCTGGTGGGGTTCGCCAGTAGTTCTCCCCGGATTTTTGACAGCTTCTCTTCCAGTTGCGTTTCCCACTGTTGTGATTGTTTATCCCTCGCTGCTTTGAGGGCTATTAAGTGGCCCCTGATTACCGCCTTGAACGCCTCCCACACCGTACTCAGAGCCGTCTCCCCTGTATAGTTATTTTCAAAGAATTCTGTGATCTTGTCCCTAATGGATTCTCCCATCACTGGGTCTGACAGTATCTCCTGTGGTAGTTGCCACCTCCAAATTCCTTTCTCTTTCTTTGGGGTTGACAGATCTATCCAGAGGGGAGTGTGGTCTGACAGAGAGATGGGTCCCAGTTCCATGTTTTGTATTTTACCCAGGTTCTCCACTGACACCCAGAAGTAGTCAATTCTTGACATCGTGTTGTGGACGTGTGAGTAATATGTGTATCCCTTGGTTTGACCCTTGTGTTCTCTCCATGCATCGCACAATGCCATACCCTCCATCCGTCGTAAGTCGATCCGACGGGGCGCCTTGGTGGTGGGGCCCACCCGTGCTGCTGTCAATCTGAAGATGCCAGGCCATATTAAAGTCCCCTCCTATGATTATTTCACCTTTCGCGTACTCCTCGGGCCTCCCCATCGTGTCTCTCAGGAAGCCGTCTTGGCCCGTGTTTGGGGCATATACTGAGGCTAGTGTCATTGTGGCGTTGTGGAGTTTGATATTGGCAAAGGCGAACCGTCCTTCTTTGTCGGATAATTTGTCAATCAGGCATGCTTCCAGACCCTCCTTGATTGCAATCATCACCTCCGCTCTCTTCTCCGCTGCGTTGGATTGTGCCAATATTTCGTAGCCTCTGAGGCGAATTTTCCCCCTATCCTGTACTTTGATATGTGTCTCCTGGAGCAGTAGCACTTCGGCTTTTTCCTTCCTTAACATGTTCTCCACTTTTTTCCGTTTCACGGGAGAGTTCAGACCCCTTACGTTTAAGGTTACGAATCTTATGTTCCCCATTTCATGTGCCCTTTCTGGGTGCTCCTTTCGCCCGAGTTGACCATTCCCCTCTCTCTTCCGGAACGGATACGTCCCCCTCACCCCTCCCCCCCCAAACTGTAAGAATGTTCCCAACCTTTAACTGTATTCCAACTTGTGCTCCCGAGGAGGGCCCGGGTACCTAAGGTAGCTCTGACGTTCCGCCTATCGCTCCCTGCCCTCTGTAGGCTCGAGGCGAACCGTGCGGGGAGTCCTAAACCCCTCGTCATCCCTTGGCCTTGATGTAAGTCGTTCCGGTGCCACACCGGGCTTAATGATTCTGTTCAGTCCGAGTTCCATCATTGGGTGCTGTTCCGCGTTGAGTGTTCAGCCTCTGGGCACCGAGTATCTTGAGCTGTGGATTCACGTCCGTTCGGTTGTTTTATTTGACACTTTGATTCCCCTTCCTTGCCGTTTCCTTTTCTGGCGGACCCTTTCCCATCCCCCTGGTCTGCTCTGCCGTTCCCCCCCCCTTTTGTTTTCGTATTTGGTCGACGGTTCATCTATCTGGATGTCCATGATGCTCAGCCCCTCTTCCATGGTGGTCACCCTCCTTTGCTGACCCTCCCAGTCGAACAGTAGACCGAAAGGGAATGTCCATTTGTATTTTATCTCTCTCTTGACCAATTCTCAGGTGAGTGGGGTCATTTCTCTTCTTTTCTGGAGTGTTATGGCTGATATGTCTTGAAACAGCTGAATTTCCTCCCCGTTCATCCTGATTTGTTCTAGCTGCCTCGCTCTCCGTAGTATGAGTTCTTTTTGCGGGTAGGAGGATATAGCTGCCAACACGTCTCTGGGTCTCTCCCCTGGTGCCCCAGTGCGCTTTGGGCCCACTCTATGGATGCGGTCAATCCCCACTGCCTCAGAATCTTGTGCTTCTATGATATCTCTGAAGACCTCCTGCACCGCTTTCCGTAGATCCCTGTCCGTGACCGATTCTGGCATATTTTTAATGCGAATGTTCGATCTGCGGGACCTATTTTGTAGGTCCTCGCACTGAATTTCCAGGTTGTGGGTCAGGCGGACAAGGTGTTCTTGAGTTTCGCTGTTTTGTAGTGCCTCCTCTTCCGCGTTCTGCAGTATTTTTTTCCAGGGTATCTGTCCTTTCTTCCAGGTTCGCAATGTCGTGTTTAACATCATGGATTGCCTGCTGCATGTCGTGTTTAATTGCAGCGAATTGGTCCTGGACTGTCGACATGAGCTTGTCTTGTAATTCTTTAAACCAGGAGTGCATATCTTCTTTTGTTGGGGGTAGGTCGCTGGAGGTGATGTGGGCCGCTTCCGTCGCAGGTAATGACGGCATGGCCTCCGGGGGCCTACTTCTCGTCGATACCGGGGTCTCCACCGCCCACATCTGTACCAGGTTGGAGTCCTGCTTAGCGGATTGCTTGTTCTGTTGGGATCCCCCTCCCTTCACTTTAGCTCTTGACATAGTACCGGCGATTTTGTCCGTAACTGTCCCTCTCTCTTCGATGGCTGCGCGGCGTTAGCCTGAGGAAGGGCCTACTGCGTGCGTCGAGATGTGCCGATGGTGATTCCGGGGGGGGATCGACTCTCCCTTTTGCGCTGCGCGGTCAGGGTGTCCTGCGGTTCCCGCCCGTTCTGGCCTTGTTGGGGGGGGGGGGATGCGGGATTCCCCCTAGCGCTCTCGGGGTCCGCCCGCTGCTGCGCAGGGGGGGAGATCTGGCAGTTGGGGGGCTCACCTTCCAGTCCACCGGGCCGGGGGACTACTGCTGGCGCCCCTCAGCTCTGGGCATCGGGTTGAGTTTGTTTGTTGCTCCCCGGCTCCCTCCGCGCTCTCGCTGGTGTCTGGTGGCGCCGATTCTGCTGTGTTGGGGTTCACTCCCGGACGGTCCGTGCCACCAGTCTCCTCTGTACTGCACGGCAAACCGCCTCTCTCCGTTCCCTCGTGCGCCCCGGCCGTGCCCTGGGCCGCGTCGGATGGATCGTTGGTGCGGTGGGGGGAGGGGGGGATTCCTCTCCGTAGCGTCTCTGGATGTCGGGGGTCGGGGAGACTTCTTCCGTGTGCGTCCTGTGTCTTTGGACGATATTCGGTGCCGGGTATAGGATCTGCACCCTCCGGAACGTTGCTAATTACGGTGCTGCTGAAAGGCCCGGCAGGAGCGAGTCTCACTCACGTCTCCCTGCGCCGGCGGCCATCTTGGAACTGCCAACCTGAACAGTTTTGCAATGGAAATGGAGATTGTCAGCCTGCAAGGGAACATTCGGTTGAAAAGCAGACAATCTCATACCAATTTATGGAGCCTTGTTGATTACAAGGAGTACAGTAACCTTTGCATAGCAACATTAAAAGTGACTTCTCTGTTTGGTTGCACTTACCTCTGCAAATCTGCTTTTTTAGATATGAACTTCCTCAAATCAAAATTTCAAACCTGCCTGACCAATGAGCTTTTGAAAGACTCCATCTGAGTTGCTGTATGAAGTTCCACACCAGACTACAGAGCACTGGTTGGTAGCATGCAGTGTTGGCCTTTACATTGAATGTCCCAATCGTTTTCCTACATTGTGATAGTCTTTTTATGAGATACCTACTATAATGCAATAAAGAGGTTTTTGAAGGAAGTTATGAATATAATCATGAAGGCATGTTATTCCCGCTATTTATAAAATAAATTAGTAAAAATTCGGATGTTTATCAACATCCCCTCCACTGATTCCACCCGCTAGTAGTTCTCCACTAAAAGTAGCTCTAGCTAACAAAGGTTGGAGACCCCTGCTGTAGGGAATACCTTCCTGAGAGAAACCTTGTATTGGATCCTGTGACTTTTGGGCACTATACCGCATACATCTTAGGGCTGGATTTATTAAGTATTGGGAATTGCACTTGTGATCGGACCTGATCGTTTTACCTACATCTGAGCACTTACCTGTTTCACAAGGTTAGTTATTCAGCAATATCATGTACACTAATTTACTGGTGAATGTTATGTATTTGTGTTTTATGGTTTTGTGTGATATTACTACCTTATAGTTTCATTTCTTGGTGTGTTCTAAAGGCCTAAATAAATAACTGTATTTTCAGAACTGTCTAAGCTGAATTATTGTGTTAATCTGTGTAGACTCATTGAGGGCCTCTGATCATGCTCAGTCTCCAGAGACTAAGCCTTGACTGCTCCCCCTTCTTCCTTGATTGGGTTTTGGTTAAACTGAATCTCCCAGTTCACGATAACTAGGCTGGCCTTATAAAATCTGTCCGCCAGGGCTGATTTTAGAAATCCATTTCAACAGTAACCCATTTTATGCCTGTACATGTGTATAAATAGTTTTTACTCACCAGTAGTATGTTGAACTTCATGGCTGTTGTACTTACCGGAAATCGCCATAAAATAATGACTTAATGGAAAAGCCTAACCTGCAGAAAAGGACTGGGAAGACTGCCGACCAACTATACTAGAAACTACCCTTTAATACTCTGCATACTTATCCTCAAAAACTGAACAATTCGGACACATACCTCCACTGCAGGAAAACAAAAGAACACCACAAACTATGGGCATTCCACAACACCCAACACGACACAAAACCTATTGCACACAAATCACCCATATACACTCATACATCAAACCCCTGATAACATCGACCAACTAAAAGCAAACGAGCACATAGTGACTGTTTTTTCCGAACTGAAGCTACCAAAAACACTTCAAAGCTCTCCTGCGCTTTCCCCCCCCTGGAGACCATGAAAAACAATAGCATAATAGAAGAACTTACCTGTATGGATCTCTGTTCCTTAACAGACTTTGCTTACCTCTTCCTGAGTCTGAGCCAGCCTGAATCCTCCGTCACTTTACCATTGAGAGTTGGGCCAAGAACTTAATTAAAAACTGGTTGCAATTTTAAGTTGGCTTCTCAGCACCTCCCGCCCCCTGGCCCATAGCAGGTTAGCAGGTTGCACAAATTATCTTCACAGCAATGATGGCAGGGGAGCCATTTGAACTTTACTACAGTTTAGTTTAAAATGAAAGTTCTCTTTCAACTATTTGTGATAGGCTGGGATCTACAGCCCATGAAGAAGTTACATTGTCGAAAGATTTATTCACATTCTAAGAACAATTGCTGTCAAATGTACTGAACCTGAGTCGACCGTACACTGGGGCACGTGGTTCCTGCCACAAGGTTATCAGGGCGCCATGCCTTTGCTAGCGCTTCAGGAATTAAGTTAATGTGCTTGATTTGTATTGTTTGTGGCCTCTCTCGAGACAACCAAGGAAAAACATCCTGAATGAAATATGTGACGGGCACGGCATTTGATCAAGAAAGCAGGATTTGGAGCCATTTATGTTTGCGGGTCATGCAGCAAAATAGGTTGGTGCCAATTGTGTGCAGGCCGCAGAACACATTAAACAAAGTGTTATTTCTGAGCTTTGAAGCGTTACATTATTTAATAGGAACTGGATCTTTTTAAGGTTGTTTCGTAGGCTTACAAAAGCCATTCAAGCTTTAGAGGTGTACTTTAAACATTTTATATTAAATTGATTTTTCTAGTGACTGAATGGTGACAGCCATACATATTCGGCTGTGGCCCGTGCAAGCCCTCCATACGTACCATGGCTTCTCCACTTTGACTTCACAAGGTTCTGGTGTAGTCAACATAATTGGAACTGCTCCCGCGCTGGAATAAACAGCACAGATATTAGATGTTAGTCAAAATGCTTGTGCACAGTTGCGTGAGGGGCTTTTAACCGTTTAATTTGTGCTCCAGCCATGAGGATTTGTAATGTTCTAAAAAAATTCCTGAGGTTATTTACCCTTTGTCTTTTCATTCATAGGCCTATCTGGAGCTGGAAAGACCACCCTCAGCATGGCATTGGAGGAGTTTCTTGTGTGCCATGGGATTCCTTGCTACACACTGGACGGGGATAACATCCGGCAGGGCCTGAGTAAAAACCTGGGGTTCACTCAAGAAGATCGCGAAGAAAACATCCGCCGAATCGCCGAAGTTGCTAAACTCTTTGCTGATGCTGGCCTTGTTTGCATCGCCAGCTTCATTTCTCCGTATGCTAAGGTAAGGCTTGCGTTGAACCCGAGGGAACTGGGATCTCTGAGCCTAGAGTGTGTAAGGGAAGGCACAAGACTTAAGTATTAACTTATTCATGATTCACTGTAGGACATGTTTTGGTGATAAACTTAATTGAAATATTATTTTTGCATTCCAACTTCAGATCATAATTGTAATGCAGCTGAGCAACTTCAGGCCGGCACAGTGGTGGTGGTGAGAGGTATTGGGGAGGCACTCGGACGGTGACACAGAAAAGGGAGGGCCAATCGGAGGCCCAGGTGACTGATTACAGTGTAGGAAGTACTTACTAAAGCGTGCCCAAAAGCAGGCTTTCAGGGAATGATGATGAACATAGAGGCATCAACTTGCAGGCCTAAACGTTTGCCAGCTGTATTAGGGTAACCTATTGTGGCTCTCCAAAACCTTAGTTATGGCAGTTGGTGATAACATGTTGCATTCACTTGAAACCTCTCTGCAGACATTTTTCTACCGAAATAAAATTTTCACCAGCGCTCCAAGGCACCTGAACCCTCAAACCTGGCTTGGGATTGGTAAACCAGTGGCAGCTGTAGAGTTAGACAGAACGGAATGTTTTTGGGAGGGGTAATATGCCCCCGTGTTTACAAACAGATGAAGAAGGCTAACGTCAGTGCCTGCATTTCCCCCCCCCTCGCCCTCCCTTACCCTCTGGGTCCTTCTGAAGGACCTCAGCGTGCAGTGTTGCAGAAGATCTGGAATCGGGGATGCCCACCAACCCGGGGCAGATGTCCAACAAACACGACCACCTTCTCCTAGAGTGTAGCATAGCTATATGACTTTAACAAACAAAATGGTTGTGCTGCACTCTGATTTTTAACAATGGAGGTACTTGCAAGCTGGCGACCCTTGGCCTGGAGTGCCAGGAAGAACAGGCATGCTTCGTGAGTGAACTGAAGCTCTGACAAGTGGGCTGTGGTTTGCGCAGGGCTGCTGCAGGTTTTAGATAGTGGCAGGTAGTCTGAGTCTCTGAGAGAGGCTTGCTTTGTCTACACTCTCCTGGGAGGATGTCCAGTGTGGGCACCCAGTGGTTAGTCAGATGACTAGTAGTTGCTCCAGGAAGTTTGGGGTGGGGTTTGGCGAGCCAGAGCCCACCCACAGTACAAAGCACAGTCCCAGTCAGTCATTCCGAGTAGGAAAGGTGTGGGAAACCCACACATGACTCCGCAACCCCGCCACCCCCCCATCCCTCCTCTCAACCCAAACAATGGGGGCTCATTATGAGTGAGGCGGTAAGGGGTTAACGGCGCCGGTAAAGGTGCCGGAGCCGTCCACCCCTTACCGCCTCATTACAAGTCTTCTCGTGAGAACCCGCTAAGGCGCCTGGTTTTACCAGGAGCCCTTAGCAGGTCCGGGTTCCTTGAATGAGGAATTACCGCACCCCCAGGTCAGAATGACTCTGTAACTCCTCATTCAAGGAACCCGGACCCGGTACCCAGTAAGGGGGTAGCCCTGCCGCTAATAGTGGCATGGCTACCGCCTAACTCGTAATGACCCCCATTGTGTTCTTCCTCACTCTGTTCTAAATTGGATGAGGGTATTTGGTTCAACCGCTTTGCTGCCTTTTCCCAGGTGTAAGCGTATGAGGGAGTGGCAGAATACAGAAAACACCTTATCTCAATGCCTGTCACTGCTACGACCCTAAACCCTGGAAAGGGCCGAGCGGATGGCAGGGTGCCCTCATGGTTGTAAATATTTTTTCTTTATCTCGGCAGTCTTTTTCTTTTTTTTTTTCCATGTAGTACTACCCCGCCTATCCATATTCAGTGGTTGGCTTCTTAGAGCTGAACAAACAAACCCCCTAATGCTAGGGAAACGAGCAGAAACATTTAACTTGAGATTTAGCCTTATGTTGAACCCTGCATACAGCCCTATGCCATTAAAAGACCTTAGGCCAGATCTCATTTTCCATAGAAGCTCTGAAAAAAGTGATTTCTTACCATCATGTACCAGTTGAGATTGACTTTTTAAATCGGCCCCTGTGGGGTGAGAAGAATCAGGGGAATTTGTTCCTTCTCCTCAAGGGGTAGCTTCTCCTGTGAGGCTAGAGAGGTGAGCCTGCACACAACACCCTCCCTAGGGGTTGAGGCAAGTGGGACCTCAGTGGGAGAAGACTAGCCCCCCCCCATCCCCCCCAGCCCCCACCACTCCAGCCCCTGCCACCCTCTGGGGACAAGGACTCCCGTTCCTGTGAGGAACTCCCTAAAGGATACCCACAAGTGGCCTACTTGGAACTATCAGACCTACAAAAGAATATACAATACACAGACATGTATGAAGAGGAAACTGGCATATGTTGTTGTCAACAAGAAAGAGAGCATATAACTTTAAATAGAAATCCCAATTTAATTGAGACGGGGAGACTGGGGCCGAGAGAGATACTGCAACAAGTGGAGGGAGAGAGATGGTAGCGTCCGCCAGGGAAGGCCCAGGGCGACATAACAGCTGACTGGGGAGGAGCCTCTACAAACCTGCGAGTTTGGAAACTCCTCCGGAGCCGAAAGCAGAGTGCTGGGCATGCATCGTCTTTTGAGAAGGATAGAGCGAGAAGCTGATTGTGGTGGCGTGACCACAGTGACTTTGTAGTGGACCAGAGGTCGACAAAACCATGTAGAAACCACTAGGCGGTCAAAAGCAAATACCGTCCAGATGCCCGCAGGACGACCAAGCCGTACCGAAGGAGAGCATGGAAAGCAGGATACCGGAGTGAATAGAGAAGCCAAGAAACCAGCGTACAAAATGAACCCTGAGCGAACGAAGTCCCTGGACATGTTGTCTCAGAGAATCCAAGGTAACTGGAAGAATGGGGAGGTCTAGGAGGCCGCCGGGGAGTGTTTATGGGACAGGTCCTAGCCGTCCTAGTCCAATCCACGTGAGCATAACATGGAAATTAAGAAAGTGTAAAGCTTATAATGAGAGAAACCCGAATGCAATACATATTGAGAGAGAAACTAAAACTAAGAGATAAACGCCTGAGGAGCCAGGCAAAGTACTATATATATGTCAAGACGGAGACTAAAAACTAGATGGAGAATCCTATGAAAGGAAAGAACACTATGAATTAAGAAGAGGAGAAAACCTCAAAAGGCAGAATTGTAGGGTCTGGATATCGCTACCCTGGAAAGAGGGGAAAGTACCCATTTAAAAAAAACAAGATAAAAATAGTATTATTTAAGTACTTGGCATCATTTAAGTCGTACAGGCATCACGTATCATGGAATAGAAAATCATTGGATCGAGCAGACAGGCAACACATACATCATTACAAGTAAAGCAATTAACAATCTGGCTTGGGGCCCATTTGTGCAGAATCCAGAGTGCTGCTAATGCCTTCTGTAGTAGGCAAGCTCGCATCTACATCTTGTGGTCGCACTGTTTGTAATAAATATGTCTTGAAACGTCCCCATATATTTTTCGGGTGGATTTCCGCTGGCTGCATATAGGCCCAAAGTTCTTCCTTTTCATTGGACCAGGTATTGCTCCTTAGTTGGCACTCTAGAGCTCACCCAGTTAATCAAAATACATCGCTTAGTGAACACCAAATATAGGCTTATGAGGTTACGCTTATTAGCCCTAACATCATAAAAAATGTGGAATAGACATTGCAGTGGATTGAGCGTTATATATGCACCCGCTATGTCTGATAACACACTTCCTTTCCAAATACCTGCAGTAACGTACAGTCCCATAACATATGAAATTATCTTTCCTGCATCTTGGGCATCCACCCGTCCTCCCCCCTCGAAAAGTTGCAACCATGCTGGTGTATAATGAAACCTGTCCCGAAACGTGAATTGTATGATAGCTCTCGCATCTGCGCACACATGACATTCCAGATCTCTTCTGTTAATTCTAGGTTCATATCCTCTGCCCATCTGACACACGCTCTAGTGTGGGACTCGGGCTTCAGCCCTTGGACCAGTCGCTAGAAAGTGAACACCACTCCTCTACCACCTCCTGCACCCACTGTATCCCCGGCAGACTCAATGGGAAACTCTGACCACCGTAATTTAAACGCTTTACGCCTGTCATAGTATTGTAACCATTGCGAAGACTTGCAGTGTGTGAGGGCTGGGATTTTGAACCCACCCTGTTCATAGCTTTGCCTAGTGGTAGCATCTACATTAGGTAGCGTTGTTATACAGTTCTAGAGCGGGAAGCCACTATGGTATGAGCTAGTCACTCCTAACATTTTAGGTTTTGGTTGTTTCACTGAAGTAGAAAAAATTGCGGTGGAATTGACCTTAGTCGATTTCGCTGCAAATCAGTTTCTACTGAAAAACTAACATTTAGCTGTAGACCCCTCCCACTTACCTTGCTCGCCGCTGCTTCTCTTGTACCCCAGCGGTGTCTGTCCCATCCCTCTAACGCGGGTCGGATCTGATGCCGCAGGAGGCCCTTTTTTTTTTCTTTTTCTTGGGGGGGGGGGGGGGGGGGGGTCCCAAGCCCTCTTGTTTGGTATTTTGGGCTTTGTTTTTTTTTTGGACCGGCCAAATGGTCCATACGACAATTTTCTGACAAGCAATTTGGGTGTTTCCAGCATTTTTCATTGCTTCCGCTAGGCCGTGAAAGCCACACCAGCCGGATCTAACGGGCAGCCATCCTCAAACACATCAGGCAAAACCAGGGACCTAACATCCTGATCCCCGCTGAATATCTTTCTATCTTGAGATGTGGGATGGGCAAGCACTCCATAAACCATGTTGATGTGAATTGCGCCAGCGCTACTACCCAGTATAGCCTGTAGTGAGGGGCTGCAAACCCTTCTCTCGTATGGTTGAGTTAGTGTGGTCCATTTCAGTCGCACCACTCCTGAGTGCCAAACAAACCTGCTAATCCCAGCATCCAAGTCCTTTAAAGAAGGCCACTCATAGCCAAATTGGTATATTCTGAAAAAGAGTAGCTTCGGGAGTACAACCATTTTAAGCAGTGCAATTCTCTCTGCAATGGTCAACAGCAGATGCACCCAAGTCTTAAGCTTCTGTTCCAAGCTTGCAATGTAGTTCCATAATTTAGTTAAAATAGCATTGTAGACTGCCTTGTGACTACTATCCATAAGTACTGAATACTGTTCGGAGCCTGTGTAAAGCCATGTTAATCCCGGGTGTTGGGTAACATTTTCATAGCTTTGATAAATCTTCTTGACCTGTGTCAACCCCAGAACTTTTTGTTTTGACTAGGTAACTAGTTTACCTAGGTGAAGGGGAATTTTTTTCCTGTCTCACCTAGTCTTTTACTCTTTTTATGGATGACCTTTTAGGCCTCTCCATTGAGTATAGTTGAAGTTTTAGTTTCTTAACGATTTTGGGCTTAGGCTGGGTTGCCCTATGGGCTCCCCTGTTAATTTCTCTTTCATGTATTTGGGTGAACTACAGTTCCCAAGTAGTAAAGGGGGATTTTCATCCACCTTTACATTGTATATAGTGAGCCAGCACACCCACCTTATGTGGAGTGCTATCCCCTTTCTTACTTAACTGTAACATTTTTGTTACAATTTCAAGTTTGCTTGAATGGCTGGTGGCAGTGGTTTTACCTTTGTGACTTTCAGTAATTTATACGTGCAGGCTGTTAATTCAGCCTCGGCAATGCACGGAAGGGCCACCATTTTGCTAAAACGATGGGATCCTTCTTTCTTCGCCATTTCTTGCTTGCTTGTAGTTTCTGAGGTCCTCCCTACCATTCTGGGAGGGAAGGACCACAGTGGGAGTTTTGTCTTTGGCGAGAATCCTTTGTATTTCCCGCCATGGCTCCAGAGTGCCTGAGAAGGCAGGAAGTGAGGGCGGAGTCCACACCTCTGCAGCCCTTTGTCTTTCACCTTGCCAGAAAGGAGCCCACTCTCAATGGGGTTCTGGCTGTCGTAATTGGACACCCAGACTGCCCCTTTCTGTAAGATGCAGGGGAGATTGCAGAAGTTGTACTGTAGTTCCTGTAAAATACTGCAAACCTGGAAGATGCTGACAAGTCGACCACTCGGCCGGAATCCGAAGAGGAAGAGGAAGAAAAGCAGCTGAGCAGATTTCCAGCGACCAGAGAGCCTGCTGTGTAACCAGAGCCTGCTGTAGCCTTTTCTTCCAAGCAACCTGGGGAGTTTGAAAATGATGGCCCAGAGCCTAGTGAGATCTACTAGACTCAAGAAGACCTGCGTTTTGAGCCATCCCATGTCATGCTGCGACATTGCAGGAATGCAATACCGCAATACCCTGGGACCTCGAGCCATCGTGCGGTGATCGTATTCCGAATCGAGCTGAAACTTTATTGGCCTCCTCCTGGCTCTCCAGGGACGTGATTCCTATCCTTGAAGTACCCTCACCAGAGTGCTGGACCAGATTTAACCTGAAGAACCTCTTGCCTGGAGCCTTCCCCATTGATCCTTGCTGAAAAGTCCCTTCCAAAGTCCTATCTTCCATCTTCATGACCAAGGAATCCATCGACCAGGTTTTTGGCTGCAAATCCTGAAGTCTCCCCTGCTGCAACTCTGGCTGGGGTACTTACCTACTGTAAGCCTTTGATTCCTGTGTAGCTTTGGTGTGTTTCTTGTGTTTGGGAGGGTGGTCAGTCAAAAGGCCGAAAAAATAATACCGAATGACAAAAATCTCGAAAAAAAAATCTCGGAAAAAAATATCGAATTATTTATTTATTTGTGTTTTTGGGGTCAGGTAAGTAAAAAAAAAAGGGTTAAAATAAAAAAAAAAATAGAAAAAAGGGAGGTTGGGTGGGGGGAACCCCCCCATTTCGAAAAAAAACCGTCATAAAAAATTTGATATTTTTTTTTTTTCGGCCTTTTTTTTCGAGATTTTTTTTTTCGAGATTTTTTCATTCGGTATTATCACTATAAACAGTTTGGGAGTCCTCTCATCCAGTTCACCCAGGCCCACTACTGGAATCCTCCTAGGGTGTCTTCTCAGAAGTCCCTGGACCCTTTCAACCGCTCTAAGTGTAATTCTTACCTGTTTGAACAGTCTTCCTTAGGAACTCTGACTTTTGCTACTTCTGTGCCTTCCTGAACTGTCTGTTAGATACTATAGACCTAGTGCCCACCTTCTGGCACTGAGAACACTCGTGCTCCAAGAATAAGGGAAAGACTTTCTAAGGATTACAAAAGTTCTTACTTACCTTGAATGTGTGTTCTGCAATTCTGAAAGGTATATATAAGGTTAGTTTACTGCCCTGTAAATTGATTGTGCCTCTTCGCAAATGTAATGCAATTGGCTTCACTGAACTATTTTCTTCCAGAATATTAGGGTGTAAGTTCACCAATTGCGTCTTGCTTCCCCTGACCTGCTGTATAGCCTGTCTAAACGAAGTCTGCCTTGGGTTTTACCTACCTGGAATAAAATTGAGCCATTCATAAAGTGTAACATTGGGGTTTTGCTTTCTGTGGTCTGTTTTATACAGATGCTAAAACAGTCTTAGGTTTATACCTATCTTTAAGTTGTTGATAGCTCCTTTAAAAAGTATATGGGTTTTACTTAACTGGGTCTGCCTTGTCGCATCCTAAAATCAGTTAGAACGTTATTGCTTACCTTAGTCTGTGTTCCACTGGCCTGAAAAGCCCCTGTTGGGTATTACCTGCCTAATATATCTGTGTGCCATTCTTGAGTCCTGCAGGTGTAGCTGAGCTTGGTCTGCCTTGTGCCATCCTAAATTAGTGTAAGTGTTCTTGCTGACCTTAGTCTGTGTTCCACTGATCTGAAAAGCTACGGCAATTGTAGATTACCACATAAGGCCTTACTCGTCCGGTATAACTGTGTTATCCTGAAGGTAGTTATAGGTTTCTACTGTTCCTTGAATGAGTGTTCCACTATTCTGAAAAGTATACTTGCAGGTTGGTTTACTATGTGAATTCGTAGCTGAGTGCCACTGCATAATCGACAGGGTCTACTATCCTTGTATTATTGAAGGTAATCCGAAAGTAACTTATGGTCTAACTCCCCATGAATAGGTGTGACCTATACTAAATGTGTATACGGTCTGACTTCCCTAGAATTACTGTTAGTTATTCTGAAGAAAGTGTATGCTTTGGTCTGTTTATCTTCAAGCATTGTGTTGTGTTTTTATGATGTGTCTCTGACAAAGAGAATTAACTTGGCCTCACTGTATTTATAATACACCTTAATTATTTTAATAATACTTCTGGTTGTAAGTGTTTCTGTTCAACCCTTGGTATACTACGCCTTCTTTGTACCCCCCCCCCCCCCCCCGTCCCCCTACAGTCCTCTTTACCCTCCTAAAATCAACTTGGCTGCTCTGTCTACCCTACCATATACTTGGGTGGTACAGCCTTCTACTAAGAGTAGAGTTGTGTACTGTCTCAGTTGTATGGTTTTGCTAAGCCCTTAGTTGGACTTCAGAAAAACTGTCCTAACACCGGGGTTGAATAGATGAATCTGTTAAGGGGGACATTTCTAACTTAATACAGTTAACTCTCAGCCCCGATAGCTACCCAAAATAAAGGACATGTGGCAGGACAGGTGCTAAATTAAAATGAGTGTTCCTGATGTACAATATAGTTTTATCCGCTTAGAGAGATATAACTTCTGGCGTGCCCGCCATCCTGTTCCCTCTTGTTAAAATGGATTTCTGAACTCTGACCTGGAGGGGCAGAGGTTCAGAAGGCCAGCCTAGTTTCTTGGAACAGGGTAACCTCTGGAAAAGCCAGACCAATCAGGGTAGCGGTGGCGGCAGTCAAGACTAAGTCTCAAGAGGAGTGAGGGTGACGGAAATACCTCAATGAGCACACAGAGCAAGGACACTTACAAATTACTTCAGACAGGTGTTATATTAAAAATATAGACACATTTATTACAAGGCCTTTGTAACATCGACCATCGCAAAGAATCACAATAATACGAAAGTAAACCAGCACATCACAATCAATACAATATATATACAAGTCCGAGGGGTCTAAGGAGTTATGAGCACATAATATGTAGACCACCTAGATGGGGAGGAAAACAGGCAGTGCAAGTAATCATTAGACCCAGTTCGACATCAGAAACACACCTAACTAGGAGTAAGTCTGAGCCCTACGAAGAGAGGAGCCTTATGCTCAAAAGTACCTGCACGCGCTTGTGCCAATGGACAAAATAGGGCCTCTTCAAAGATCTCGGGCAGTTCAGGAAGGTGAATGAAGCGATGAAGAACAAGTCCCCACTACTTGAGCAAGGCCTCCACTTGTGGGCAGAGGCAGGGTGAGATTGCGGGATAGAGTCGCTATTTCACAACAGTGGTAGAAAAGAAACTGGCTCCTGCGCGAGGGGCCACTGGTTGGGGGTATGGACTACTCACCGGTCCCAGGCGCAGGCAGACCCAGACTGCTCCAGTTCAGTTCACGTTGCAGGCAGGTTCAGCTGCGATGATCAGGACGTCTCGACACAGTGTAGATTCTGTGTAGCAGGATGCAGGGTCGAGGGTGTCCCAAATGCAGCAGACGTGCACAGGTTGTTACTGCAGCAGGGCAACACGGCAACTGCGTTTACTCTGGTCCGGGCGCACTCGTCTCACTTCAGACCTGAGAATGCCAAGTGTACGAAATTCGGTGTGAGGGTGCCGTGGATGCTGAGCAAGCAGTAGACCAAGTTTCGAGGGCTTCCCCGAAACGCCGGTGGTGACAGAGCAAAGTGTCCTGCGTAAGCTTGTCAGCCCACTGGTTGGCCCAGGGACACTTCCGAAGAGGCTTACTTGCAGGGTTTGATGAAGGTGCCGGGAATAGTTGATCCCACTATTCCAATGGGTTGAAGTGCCTTCGCAGACCTTCTAGGACGATCAGATGCAGAGGTGTTTTGCAGGACGACAGCAGTTCAGGGTGCCAAACCTTCAGCGGGTCACCAGCGGTTCCTCGACTCAGCTTCTTGTTGCAGGATACTTGGCTCCTTATCCCTTGTTCGGTGTGAACTCAGGAGATCGACATGGTAGTGGTGTTTTCAGCCTCCTCTTATCCAAAGTTCCCTTCGCGCCAAAAACGGAGAGGACCCAATGGGAGATCTGCTCACAAACACTCACACCATACGTGGACCTATCACGGACCACGGTGGTCCCAGGCATTCAGGACACTCCAGACTCTCTGGCACCCAGGATGTGTATTGGGAACAGACATCCCAGCCCACATCCTGGAGGCACACATACAAGGCATGCAGAAGCCCGCAAAAGCGTTGGGTTTCGCGGGAAAGTGCATGACCAAATAAGGACGGACCCGGGTCGGGTCGACCTGGGGAAGGTGATGGGGCAAGACAGCCAGCAGACAGGACAAAGAACCTTGTGGCATGGCAAGTTTGGGAGCCTGGCCACCTATTCGTGCCAAACGCGGGAAGCACGGATAACATGGCAAAAAAGGGTTCAAAACACAAGAGAAACGATAGCCGCCACCAGTCCTGTCCGTGACACACTTGCACAGTTCATAATAAGTCCAGCGAGAGTTTCTAGGGTCTTTCGAATGACTAGAGACCCAAGAGCGCGGTAAAGTAAGTTACAGTGCACTCTTGTTTCATGTTGCACAAAAGCTGCAACATGAGGAAAGGACTAAGGGAAACAAAGTCTCCCAGTACTGACTGTCTTAAGGGCATGTCAGTTTCCCCATACGAATTGAGTGAAAGCCCAGAGGAGTGCGGCAGAAGGCTGCGCTTCTCTGGCAAAGTCTAGATCAGGGTGTAAAACAACAGCAAAAAGTTTGGGGGTTGCCACATGGAGGGAAAATTACATACAATTATGAAATCTTTCCTAACACCTCTGTGTGAGTGTTTGTTTGTCATACAAGGTCTGCTAGGGGCTCAATTGCTACAGCAAACACCAAGGGCGACAACGGACATCCTTGCTGTGTGCCTCTAGCTATAGTGAACATTGTTGACATGGTGCCATTAGTGCTAATTCTAGCAATTGGTAGGCTATAAAGAGACGATTATAAGAAATAAATACAGCCCAAATCTACATTTCTGAAGTGCAGCATACATATCTCACCACGAAACGGAATCAAAAGCTTTTTGTATATCCAGCATGGTAGCTATTGCTTGGGTGTTCGGGTCAATCTGCGCCATTATATTAAATAGCCTGTGCAAATTTACCGCTATGGGACGTCCCGGAATGAAACCTAATTGGTCCGGGTGGACTTTGTGGGTCATCGGTGGCGACAGACGAGTTGCCAATATCTTGGCAAATATTTTAACTTCTGTGTTTATCAATGAGAGGTGTCTATATGACCCACAACTCTCAGCATGTTTGTTTGGCTTCAGTAAAACTGTAAAAATGTCCTCTCTCTCGTGGGTTTGGGGATTATTTGAGCTTTGAACGCTTCTGTGCATACTATATGTAGGCAGGGTGCGGCTGTAAGGCCATTTGAGCCAGTCCCTGTCGGGGAAATCGATTGCCTGATCAATTTCCTCCTGGGACCTGGGGATATGAAGCTGGGGAATGTAAGTGATTTGCCCGTGGCTGAAACTACTGCGGGCAAAACGTTCGCATGAGAAAGGTGCAAACTACCAAAAGTTTGCACCTTTCTCATGCGAACACACATACATACTCACACCAACACACACAACACCCCCATAACACCCCCCACCCACACCCTCAGCACACCCACACCCCCAACATAAACAAACCCCACTTACCTTCATCTTAACGCTGGGTTCCTGCAGCGCCAGTTCCCTTTCACTTCCGTGATCAGGAACCGGCGCCGCAGGGTCACTTTTTTTATTTTTTTTTTTATTTATTTATTTTTTTTTACGGAAAGCTGCTGGGGTGTCCCCCGCAGCCCCCGCTCACTATACCATAAAGTATAGTGAGCGGGGCGATGCAGGGACACCCCCGCAGCCCTCGTTTATTTATTTATGTATTTTTTTTTTTGTACAATGCTACCACCAAAGGTTCAAACTTTTGGTGTTCGAACCTTTGATGGTAGCATTTTTAGAACTTTTGCATTCCAGCCATTTTTTTTTCTCGGTAAAATCTTCCTATACCAAGCTGGGTACTTGCGTCTCGTGATATCTTGTCAAAGAACTCCTCCATTGCACCTCGGTATTTGTATATAATTTAGCATATAAAGTATTTCCTCGTGCGTATGTGCTAGATTCCCTGACGCGTCGGTCCTTTTTCTTTTTTTTTTAACTTAAACCCACTTTATTGGCATTTTGGTAAACAAAATGCAGGTTGATATGCCTCAAAACAAATTCTATTCAGAATCCCCCCACCTTGTTCGTCTGCCCGTCCACTCCACACAGGGTTTACAGCATATAATTGTCCCCCCCCCCCATTGCCTACAAGCCATTGGTCGCCAGCCCATGTCTGGCCGCAGGGTTCAGGAACCGATATATAAAGGTTTTAAGGAGCAGGGTCAGACCCTTATTTTAAAAACGTATGGATGGATTGACGCCAAACCAGTCGGGGAACGCTTTGTGCCCAAATTGTTTATTCGGTCCAAATCATGCTATGGCTGTTCAAAAAGTGCACTTTTTCTCTATGGAGAAATGATTGGGCTGAAAACTGAGGTGGTTGTGTTTTTTTAACTTTCTCGTTGTATGGTGTATTGCTCCAAAAAATTTGCTGTTTGGGGGTGGGGGATGAGGATGAGCTTTGACAAACTTTTTGTTTTTGAGAATTTCATCCACATACATCCAGCAAGTCAAAAGTTATTAGCAATAGAATTTTGGGGGGAAATTGCTGTTTTTTCCTTTCTGAAAAGCCCCTCAGACTCTCTGCTGCAATGCACCACACCTTCATAAACATTCTGTCAGCAAAATAACCAAATTTGTCATGCAAGTCAAACGTTATTAGCAATTCAATGTTTGGGTTTCCTAGGGAACTTTTATACTCCTCTTACCTACAGTGTGGCGACCGCCGTACTACTAGTATATATGTATACATAATACATCTATGTATTTGGCAACCTCCGTCTGGACCACATCAATGCACTTGTGTTGCTCTCCAATGCAGGAGGGTTTCCCCAGCTGAATGCAACAAGGTCCCCATGTTGAAATGGTCTCCCACAGGATTTTCAGCTGGTCCTGGCTCTCAGCGTGGGTCTGTCCACTGCCATCTTGATATGATATGAGTCATTTATAACGCGCCTGTACACAAGTGTTTCTTCTAGCTAGGACTTGTTTGCAGGGGTCTTTCTTGAAAAGGGTTTTGATGTCTGTTGCCGAATAAATGCTCATTCACAACATCGTTTGATCTGACACCACACTATGAGTGATCAAGTTTTCCTATAAATGTGGATCACTTGAAGTAATCTACCCTGGTAGACAGAACTTGGTCTTTGTTGGGTTGAGCCTCAGGCAGGCTCTTGACATCCAGGGCTGCATGAGAGAGATGGCACTTGCGATGATTGATGCCTTTATGCACTTGATCTTCAGGTAAACGTAACCCCCGTCTCAATGCACGTTCTTGTTCTAGGATTGTAACTGTGAGGGTTGGACCAGGGCAATTCTGCTTGGAGCCTTATTGTATGTTGACAAGTGACTATCCAGTTGGTGATCTACCCAGAATGTTATCCAGTCGGTGATATACCCGGGATTTTGAGAGGAGAGCAGGGCGTTTTATGTTTTTGCAGAGTGCTGATCAGATGTTTGGGAAGCAAGCAGTACTTTTCTAGGGTGCAAACACCACATTTAATGAAAATTGACTTATTTGGCCAGGGGTTTCTTTAAAAGAGCAGGATACTGCACCCTACGTGGGAGACTGAGGTGGATGACTGACCATTAGCTTTTAAAACAGCAACGTTGTCACCTAAAGACGGATTGCAGGAAATGTCTGACCAACATATAAAGGGGAGTATGTTTTTTTTATTTTTTATTATAACTGGAGCAAAATGTAAGCAATCGAACAATTGAAAATTGCCAAAAACAATTCTTTAAGGAGCAATGTTAGCAAACTTAAATACTGTCTGCAACCATACACCGAGGCCATGGCGCGTGAGGCAGCACGCGAGGATTGAGGTGGACAGCACATGCAGGAGCAGAGTGAGGCAGGTTAAGATTGGTGCATGCATTCTTGTCCGAGTATGTAAAGCGCTGTTAAGGCGAACGCAGCAGTTTGATAACTTGAGAAGGGGCAGGGGCTTGTATACCCCCGAACAGTATTTGCTGAAATATCCAGCAATCTTTTATTTGTAGTTTTTCAGTGATGCATGGCCGCAACTAACAGGTGTTGCACAAGGAAGTGGGTGTAGACCACGTCTCAGTGGGCCCTTCGCTGTTTGAACGATATTTCGTCCGAGACCCCTTAACATGTTGCTCTGGTTCTGTCCAGGTCACCGTTTGGCATATTGGCAGGATCTGCCAAGTTCCGTTTTTCTCCAGTTGATACAATGGGTGTCATTACAAGTTTGGTTGTAGTTTGGCACTAAATCCACGGAATTGCCACAAACTCGTATACAGTTACCGCCGCTCGGTTGTGTGGCCTATCTACGAGATTGAGTGGTGGCAGTGTCGTTAGTTGCCATTTTCAGTGCCATGAGGATTTTTTCAGCATTACGAGTGGTCATTTTGCTGCAGGAATTTCGGCGATTTTCACGGGTGCGGTCGGTGATTTATCTTCACCT
The DNA here is from genome assembly GCF_040938575.1 of Ambystoma mexicanum. Classification (NCBI taxonomy): domain Eukaryota; kingdom Metazoa; phylum Chordata; class Amphibia; order Caudata; family Ambystomatidae; genus Ambystoma; species Ambystoma mexicanum. The sequence continues at coordinate 447,958,330 of NC_090937.1, forward strand.
TTTTGCTAAAGCTACACCGTCCACTTTAGCGCTGACACTGGTATGGTGGTGCATAACGGCACAGCAACGTGGCTGTAACCGAAGTACTCCCAATGGGGCCCAATGGAGGCCACCTGATCTGGGCCAATATAAATCATGTTATTAAAGAACCCCTTCCCAGAGAACTGTGCTCTGAAATGGCCAATAGTGTGAAGGTTTAGATTTGTAAAACAGAACACAATGCATAAAAATGGCCAGTGGCACAATAATTGATTATGATGAGGGGGCCAAACTATTTGAAAGTCCAGATTGGCACCGAATCGCTCCAAAACCTGACTATCTGTGGGGCAAATATGCGATTCGGTGACTTAAATGTTCAATGGGCAGAAGAAACATTAATTAAGGTACAACTTTGCCTACGACATAACATGAAGCGAAGTTACATTTGCAATCAACATATGCCTCCTTATTTTTACTTTTAAATGTGCAGTAACACCTGGGTCCAAATGGCACGCGTGTCGATTTAAAGCTGTGTAATGATACTGTCATTTTACCTTGGTGGCAGACAGGGGCTATAGAAGGCCACCGAATTTATCTGTGCGATTTTATTAATGCTCGCGAACAAGATGATAAACCATTTCAAGGGGAAGTCTGCCACCTAGTGTAGAAAATGGAAAACGCGCAACTACATATGAATTTTATTTATGGGTCGCTGGACTCAACTAAGGACAAATCCTTGCTTTTGCTATCGATTATTTTTGAATTTAAGACGACCAGTTATTTTTCGCAGTGTTGCTCGGTCATTAATGAAATGTGGGTTCTTTTCAGGATGAAAAAAATAATCAATGTGTACCTACGTTTGTGACAGTTACCTGTCTGATGCAGACGTATTAGTTCACTAAACTTTGCTTGCTTAGTAATGCCTATTCAGCCCGGGGGTCTTTCCTTTTATTGGTCTCGCAGTGAACGGCTCCAACTATTGCTTCCATTGGGGCAATGCTGGATACAACTGCAGGGAGAGCTTTTTTGCACCTCCCATCCCCACTCAATTTCCCCCCTTTTCTTTGCCAGTTCGTTCTCCTTTATGGAACACTGTAACGATTGGAGTACCCTTCGGGCAAATGGTTTCCTGAAACAAGATGGCTTCTCGTGCTCCTCTCCCGAAGTTAAGTCTTTGACTTCTGTTGTTGCTGCATTTGCATCAGCAGAAACGATGTCTGTCTTTTTAGTTTTCCATTCTGTGGCATGTGCGAGTTGGCTCAGATCCTGGGCTCTAAGCCATTCCATATTAACTATCTGCGCATCTGCACAACTGACATTTCTGAATACGTATAGGAAGTGTTGAGATGGATTTCTGAAGTCATGCCTGGCGGGAAGACTTTAGGAGGCTACCCTAGTTAAAACCCCAATGAAGGTAGTGTGGAGAGCAGTCAAGGTGAAGTGTGAGTGTGGTGTAGTGCTACAGAGAACCCACACAGGGCAACGCACAATAATTCAAGTTAGATAGTCGCTGCACAAAAGTGCAGTCATTTATTTGGTATTTAGAACACATTCAAATCACAGTCTATATTGCAATGAAAAACCATATATCATATATATCACTTTCAGAGATATCACATCACTTATGAGTAGTCATCAGGTAAGTAATAAAATATAAGAAAAATAGACTGAATCAGTTCAACCACAGTTCCCTCTATCTTGGGAAGACCAGCCCTGAGATGTATGGGGCCTAGTACCCAAAAGGCACATGTTCCTCTTACAGTTCCTTCAAGCTAGAGTATTCAGAAAAGATGCAGTTTGCTGTGGTGGTGATTCAAGAGTGTACAGAGAGTTTTAAAAGTGAAATAACTATTTTCTGAAAATCAGAGAAGTACTCTGCTCTATCCTAGTCCGAAGGTTATCCCTAGGGTAGGACCCTAGACCCAAGTTAGATGACCAAAGGTCAGACCAGATGGAGTTGTGGGGGTGTGGCACCCAATGTTACCCTATGAAGGACATGGGTAGGGAGGGGTACAGAAACAGACATTTTTACTTACCCCCTGACTCTGTTTCTTCCAGGTGACACTGTGAGACATCTGGAATTTGATGGGGACATGACTTGCTGTCCTTTGTTCAGGTGAAAGGCCCAGGGGGGGTCACATGTGCAAGGGCTGGTCAGTTCACTTGGGTTTTTCTCAGACACTTCCGAAGGCCATGCTGGCATGGATCCTTGAGCAGCGGTCGAGAGTAGTTGGTCCCACTAGTCCAAGGGTCAAAGCACAAACAAGGGTCTTCTGACATTAAGCAGAGGAGCAGGGTTTTACTGGATCAGTCATGGGAGTTGATGTTGTTCAGCTGCTAGAGTCATCCTTAGGCTGCTCTTATTCATGGGAAGCGTGGCACCAACGTTGATCGGAAGAATGAGTGTAGAAGTCCTCCTTTTATCCAGTTTTGGGAATGGAAACCGGTCCAAGCCCACCCATGGTAACAATCTGCCACATTGAATCAGCCAAGGGTTACTGATTTCTACATCTGTCCAGTAACAGACTTTCGGGCATTTTATGTGGACTGGCACCAGGCAGTCCCAGCTCCCTCCCCTGGCTCACACATGCACACACACCAGCTTTTCCGTGAAAGTGCAATACCATATAGGTGTTTTTCTGACCAGAGAATGCAGGAAGAAGGACAAACTACAATATCAACATGGCCAAAGAACACGCGGAAAAACCTTGTGACATGTGGGTAGAAAGGTCATCTGCTCTGCGGCGACAATGGTCAAGGCGGCCAAAGCGTAGGCTATCCTGGCCAGATACGACTGGGAGGTTTGGTACAAGATGGCTCCGATCCTGGATTTCCTCCCCGAGGGCAAGCGGCTGGAGGTGATGGAGATCATTCAGGAAGGCGAGGTGGCGTTGGACCACACCCATACCGTGGCCCTGGACATTGCACACACATGGGATTCCGCCAGATGGGCAACATGGTTTGCCTTCGTCATCGTGGCTGCCTGAAGGCCACCAACTTTAGGCAGGAGGTCCAGACAAGGGTCCTGGACATGCCATTCAACTGGGACAATCTCTTTGGAAAGGCCGTCCATGAATTTCTTCAGGCCATCAAGACCGACACAGAGACGGCCCCTGCAACAGCACCCTCTGTCCTTTCGTTCCTCAAGATGGAAGTCGGGCAGATCTTCAAAGGGTTTCAGCACCGGATCGTCCTCTTACTGCCAGCCCTCCCATTCCACGACCCAGGAAGCCTACAGGGGTCTCTCCGAGGCCTTTGGAGTTGGCTGCTGTAGTCGTCCAGGCTCCCAAGGTGGCGGGCCAGCCTCCAAGCAGGACTGAACCGGCCAAACGTCAGGGCCCCACCCCTACACCGCAGCGGGGGCCAGCTGGCAAAAGTCATTGCTGTGTGCGAGAACATCTCAACCGCTCGATGGGTGCTGGATGCTCTCGCCCACGGACACAGTTTCAATGAAAGTGTCCGCGGATACCACTGGTAGCCAGGCAGAAGACACACCCCTCAGCTGCTGCTGGAGGTTCGGGCCATGTTAAAAAAAAAAAGGGGTCGATAGAGCTGGTTCCGAAGTGACTCCGGCGGGGGGGTGGGTGGGGGGGGGGATCTCCGGAGTTTACTCAAGATACTTTCTAGTAAGAAAGAAGAACGGGGGCTGGAGGCCCATTCTCAATCTATGATGACTCAACTAGTACATCAAGTCCTGGAATTTCAGGATGGTCACATTGCAGCACGTGCTCGGCCAACTGGAGGAGGGAGACTTTCTGTCGTCGTTGGATCTAGAGGACGCGTACTTCCATATCCCCATTCACGTAAAACATCACAAGTTCCTGCGCTTCATCGTTCAAGGGAAGCACTACCAGTTCAAGGCACTCCCCTTCTGGCTGAAGTCAGCGCCCAGAGTCTTTACGAAGTGCCTTCCTCTGGTGGCGGCCCATCTGCGCCTTCAGGGGATACATGTGAACCCGTACCTTGATGACTGGCTCATCCGGGCTAGGGCAAGGGACGTCGCCGTCGATCACACATTGGACTGTCCGGCTTCGGACGGATCTGAGGTTCTGAGTGAACTATGAAAAGTCCTGCTTGACTCCATCCCAGGACGCACTATTTCTGGGGGCCAGGCTCAACATGGTGGCCTGCCTGGCGCTCCCTCGGAGGAGAGGATGGTAGCCATTTTGGGAAAGGTGCAACGGCTGTTAGCACTGAAGATCGCCACGGTGAGGACCATCAAGTTGCTGCTCGGCATAATGTCGTCATGTATCTACCTGATCCGGCTCTGCAGGTTGTGGATGCGACCGCTCCAGGAATTCCTAGACACCCGTTGGATCCAGGTGTCCGGTAGCTTCAAAGACAGGATTGTGCTCGACAAGGAGTTCCGTTGAGCGATAAGGTGCTGGGGCATGCACGCAGCATTGCCGGGGGCAAAGACTTCCAGAGCCTCCATACCAGGAGACTGTCATGATGGACGCTTCCCTGGAGGGCTAGGGAGCCCACACTACTAGAGGTCTCCATGCCAGAGGCCTGTGGCTGCCGGAGGAGAAGACTCTACACATCAACGTCCTGGAACTAGGGGCAGTGTTTTGGGCCCTCGAGTCATTTCTTCTGTCCCTGAAGGGCAAAGTGGTTAGGGTCTTCATGGACAATACCACCACAATGTTTTACATCCGGAAGCAGGGGGGCACCAGATCCCTGGCATTATCCTGAGAGGTGCAGGGGTTGTGGCACTGGGCCGTCACCCAGGGGATGTTTCTCATTCCATTTCACCTTGCGGGAGTCAAAAACACTGTCGCTGACTCGCTCAGCAGGGAGCTGCACTCTTGCCACAAGTGGGAGCTTCAGCAGTATCAAGTGGACAACCTTTTCCTCAAGTGGGGCAGACTCCAGATCGATCTATTTACGCCTGCGACGAACACCAAATGCCAGGTTTGACAGCAGGTTTCCCTACCCAGGGAGCATGGGGGACGCGTTCTCATTCCCTTGGGAGGGCGTTCCTGTACGCGTTCTTTCTGTTGCCTCTGCTACTAAGAGTCATTAGTCAACTCGGACGGTGTCCGTGCAGGATGATCCTCGTCGCACCAGCGTGGCCAAAGCAGATCTGGTACCCGGACCTTATCAGCATGTCGGTGTCCCCTCCAGTCAAGCCACCAGTGGTCGCGGATCTGCTCGCCAGGGAAGGAGGTGCAATCCTCAACGCTGAATCTGATGCTTGGCTCCTGCAGCATTACAGTTCAGTGGTTACCTGCTGTTGGAAGACTGCAGGGAGGTCCTTGCCAGGGCCAGGGCATTGTTGACTTTTAAATACTACAAGCACAAATGGAAGCATTTCGTGACCTGGTGCCGGTCGCAGAAGATTAACCCTCTGAGGGTCACCGCCCCCCAGTCCTTCCGTACTTATTGTCGTTGGCTAAGTCGGGGCTGGCGCACGCCTCCATCAAAGTGCATTCTGCTACACCAGATCCCCAGGACGGTCTTCTCTTTGGTCACACTGTCTAGTCAAGGAGTTCATCAAAGGACTGTTCCGATCATTCCCGCCGGTGAAGGCACCTGCCCCAGAATGGGGACTCAACGTGGTGCTGACTAGGCTCCTGGGGGCCCCTTTGAGCCTATGCATCAAGCTCCTCTCAAGTTCCTTTCTTGGAAGACCGCTTTTCTCGTGGCCATCACCTCTGCCAGGAGAGTGGGTAAGATCCAGGCCCTTTCCTGCAAGCGGCTCTGTTTGACTTTCCATGACACAAGGGTGGTGCTGCGGACGCACCCCTCCTTCATGCCCAAGGTTCTGTCGGAATTTCATCTCAACGAACCCTTGGTGTTGCCTGTATTATTTCCGATGCCTTTGTTGCAGGCCAAAAGGACTTTGCACTCACTGGATGTGGCTCGAGCGCTGAAGTTTTGTAGCCCGCATGAAGTTTCTGCAAGACTTCACAGCTTTTTTGTGAAATGTGGTCCTGTGAAACATGGAAAGGCCTTGTCCAAGGCTTCCATCTCGAGGTGGCTCTCCGATTGCATCACTCATTGTCATCGGTTGGCAAACTAACCGCTGCCTGGCCGTCTGAGAGCCCATTCTATCAGAGCAATTGGTGCGACAACGGCGTTCCTGTCTGGTGTGCCTCTGCTGGACATCAGCAGAGCTGGTACGTGGAGGTATACGCACACCTTCATGAAATTCTCCTGCGTCGACAGGGCTCCCAGGGAGGAGTCCAGAGTCGGCCAAGCAGTGCTACGCAACCTTTTCGCTTGAAGGTGAGCCTGGTGAGGAGGTAAGAGTAATTGCTTCTGTGGAGCCTTGCCACCTCCCGTGGTTGTGTATGTATGTACTGCTATGTATTCTTTATTCATGAGCATGTGAATCCATGCCAGACCCCATCCTGGAGAAGGGACAAGTTACTTACCTGTAGCTGTTCTCCAGCATGGGTCTGGCATGGATTCACATGCGAACCCTCCCTCCTGCCCCTCTGCGGCTCTTCTTGGTCATACTGCCACTTTACATGCTACCAAATCTGAAGATGGCAGCCAGAGGAGGGGCTTGGGGAGAGGGCAGTCATTGGCTGGGGGGGCAGTGTGACCCAGAGCTCATTGATTGGTTTATAGGAGAAAGACAGTTCATAAACGAAAGTGAAACTGTTTTTTCTTTTACCGAGGATTCCCGGCCTGACGGAATATGCATGAGCATGTGAATCCATGCCAGACCCATGCCGAAGAACAACCGTTACATTTAAGTAACTTGTTCCATATTCTTGCCGTTACAAAGGGAGCAAGCTATCTCTGTAAATGGACTCTGTTGCTACTTCTTTGCCTTTAACCCATGAGCTTACCCCTGGTTCTTTAGGCAGGAGCTTTATAGCTCTATTGGGCTGACCCCGGATATGCTGACCCCGGATATCCTCAAGATTCAATGAGTGAAAACAAAAGCACCAGTTGCAGTAAAAAAAAGCAGATTGCCTAGGGTTGTTTAGTCTCTGAAACATTTGAAACATTTTGTGCACTTTCCTGAACATTAGGCCATGTGTGGTCATCTACTTGCTGCGTTGCCAATTTAGACTTTCATTTTGAGTCGCCAAGGTCCTATTTGACAGTGATTGGCACAAGTAATATTATTATTATGGTATTTATTGAGCGCAGAACTAGCTTGGATAAGCAAGGGAGAGCTTTTCAGAGGTACACAACAATACAGATACATAATGGAGTGCCTTACAGAGGTACCCCCTGCAAGATATACAGCAGGGGGTACAATACGGAGGGGTACAGCTGTACCGTGTGGTGGGGAGGAGAGGGGCGGGCAGCATCTAGCAAGTCAAATGGCGCGAGGGGCGACATGATGGCCTAGGTGTTGTGGAGGACAGAAGAGGTGGGTCCCGAGTTCTTTTCTGAATTGTAGGAGAGTGGGTGCGAGTCTGATGTAGGAGTCCAAACTCTGCTTTGCACTGCACAAGTTATTCCAGTTTTTTGAGAAGCTGCAGCTTTTTAAAACATGTTGGCTCATAAGCCATTTGAACCAGGCTATTCAGTGGCATTCAAAGTATCAAGGACGACATCATTTTTCATTGCTGTTACGGCAGTGAGGATGATTACAATCCCCTAATCTCCTGATACAAGACTTTGATTTGGAAGCAGATTGCTTTGTGTAACTCTTCCATTTTTATTTTTTGCCCAAAGTCCTGATTGATTTAACTGTGAACCAAAAAACGTACTTCCAGAATCTTTCCCCAGGATCTGCTCCGTTTCATCCCAAGAGTTTATCTTTCCTGGGCAATGTTCTCTTTTTGCCACATATATTGGCTCTCATTCAGAGTTCTTGGGTCAGCCTTCATTCTTCAAATGCCAATCTTGCACATCATACTACGGCAACATTGGCAGTTAGATAGGTGGCCCTGTCCTTGCATGTGATGTGGAGAGCAGCGACTCGTTACTGTAAGGAAGGCATGGTATCCAAGTAAGACGGACACCAGTGACCACAGTTCAAGGGTGTTTATTGAACTTTCAAAAGGGGTGTGGTAAACGCCTATCTAAAACTAAATCTAAGGTGGGAGCAAGCTACGACCATCAAATAATAAAGAATGCAGTCCTAGTGGAGTCTTGTCAAAATGAAAGTGCCAATACTAAAAAAACCTATTGCCAATCCTTTGTTATTTACAAATAGTGTGGGGAAATGTTCATGAAAAAGAAAGAAGTGTTGACAAAATAAGTCGGGATGTTCGGGCCGTTGGCCTCCCTTCCCCATGTTTTCAGCACGGGGCAAGGCAGTTCACACGAGCCAAGCACACACACTGGCTTTCTTGACACAAGGATACAGTTTCAGTTCCAATATCGGGGCCTTCAGTGCTCAAGTCTCGTTTCCATCAAAGTCTCTTGATTCGGAGGGCCTGATGGACAAAACAAAAATAGAACATTCTTTTCTTCTTATAATTATATGATGTGGGTGTTTCTCCTTGGATCTCCCTCAGCCGGGCTCAGATCCCTTTATTTTACGATTTCCAAAAGTATTCTTTCTCGTGTGACTCGCGGTTCACCCCGGATCTCCCTCAGCCAGCTCAGATCTCTTTATTCCTTCTTGGGTAACTCCCGGTTCACCGCAGATCCCTCTCAGCCGGGCTCAGATCCCTTCTTTGTATCCAGTTGGTTTCCCTCAGCCGGGCTCGGACCAATTGCAGTTCCAAATGTAGAGTGAAGACTTTCAAATGTGCACAGGGTTTAGCTTGACCCATTGCAGGACCACTTCGATAAAAAGTTCCTTTTTACGATAGTTACTATTCAGTTCGATACCTAACAGAGTCCTTCGAATGAGCGTCCACTTGGTGCCGGACCACTCTGTCAAGATATCTTATTTTGCCTTTCAAAGTACATTCATTTTCTACTTGTTCGCACCTCATCACATGCGGTTCAATCACTGTACTTTGTGGATTTCTTCATACAATGTTGCAGCTTGCATCCTTGGTTCAAACATAAGCTGATTTATTATCGGTTTCTCTGACTCACCGGCTGTGCTGCTTTTACTGGCACAGCTTTCTTGCAGGAGCCAGAGACAGTACCACGGCGGCAATCGCACCTCCCAGCCTGGGTTATCAATGCGGAAGCGCCCTGGATACCTTTGATGCACAGTGTAGGACAGATCAGCTCCAGTCTTGGGCTTCTCACTCTCCAAGGCTTCTGAAAGTTATGGTTTCTAGAGGTCAAGGGCACTTCCCTCCTTGCAATCCTCTCCGGTCTCACCGCCTTTCTCCTTGTGTTAAATTGGCACCTTGGAACTGCTGCTTTCTTGTGTGCTTTCCCTCGCTCAGTGTGCTTTCGTGCTCCGCCTTTAACCCATGTGGGGAAGTGTGATGGGAGTTAGGTGTGTCTAATGATTAGTAATTGCCTGGCCTTGCCTGACCATGGTGTTGGAACATGTCAGGTTCTGGTGTTAGAAAACTGTCTGTTATTTTTAAATGTTACAATCCCACCAGGATAACTTGAAAATACACTTCTTTCTTTCCCACTTTTGTGGTGCTGGGACTCCCCAAATTCCTGTGGTTCTGTGGTCTATATCTTGTTTCTCATTCACAAAACGTGTAGGTGTTCATATGGATTTCTAAACTCTGGCCTGGTGGACAGAGTTTAGGAGGCCACCCTAGTGAACAGGGGAATCTCTTGGAGCTTAGCCAAACCAATCAAGGTAGCATAGAGAGTGGCCACGGCTTAGTCTCAGGAGAGGTGAGTGGGGTCAGGGATCCACAATATGTCCACATAATCAAGGATTACACTTAGACAGGTACTATTCATTATTGGCCAAATAACAGACAACAAAAATGAATTGGCAAAGGTATTATCACACAGTACTAATATCAAACGTATATACAGTCAGTGTAGAATAATCATTTCACCCCCACAATACCTGAAAGGGAAGCTAAGTAATTGGATATAGCACTGACAGTCCACAGGGGGCCTTGTGTCCAAAGCTAGGGACAGGGTTGTGTGGATGGGAAGATTGGTCCAAAAGGTTGTCCAAGGAGTTTACAAGTAAGTAAAATGCCTTTCTAGCTTTTTTTGGAGTGCTTTTGGAACAAGTGTTGCCAAAGCCAATAGGTTATAAAAGAAAAAAAGTTCTTCACAAACTTTAAAGGGTGGAGATAGGGGTACTGGTAAGTATTGTTATAACTTACCAGCCGTACTCCAATTTTTCCTCAGACTTGGCAGGTCGTAGGAGGCTCACCAGAGGTAGGTTTTCCCATAGTTAATTCTGGTCAAAGAAGCCCAGGATCTGCGGGTACAAGATGAGTTTCGGCCGGGTGTACGAGCTGTGAGCAACCTCTTCTCATGGAACAATGCAGCAGGCACTGGTGCAGAGCTCTTCATGATCATTGACTAGATGCGGGAAAGCTGGTGTTGGCGATTGTCACTGATGCACGGCGATAGCAGGCGTCACAGATGTCATGGTCGAAAAAAGCCTTCTATCTCGGGGTCCCACTGATACTGGGATGCCGAAATCTCGCAGGAAGACTACTTGCAGCACAAGCGGAAGACCCCTGAAGTTCCGAGTCAAAATAATGAACAGTAACGCTTCCACCTTGGTAGCCCAAATTGAGTTGGTCAGTCCCCTGGATGGCCCACGAACGCTTCTGAAAACTCCAACTGCAGGGCACCTAGAAGATGTCGAAACTGGTTGGTCCCACCAATCCGAAGTGTTGAAGCACCAACAAGGCTCTTCTAAGAACAGCCGCCAGACAGGGCTCCATCGGGACAGCAGCAGGAGTGGTCGCCAAGCCTCTTCAAGACAGGTCTACAGTATTCCTTAATTTGCACAGCTACACCGGATACTTGGCGCCTCTTCAGATCTCTGAGGAATGGCTGCAGGACTCCTCTTCTTATTCTAAAGTCCAGGTGAGCACAGAAATGCTGCCCAACCAATGTAAGTGCCCCTCATACAAACCCCAGCAGCGTTCCGATCGGGTGCCACTGTGGGCAAACGCATGCATGCACTCTAGACACACAGAAACCAGTTTGTGGATTGGGATCAGACCGTCCCAACTCACTTCCTGGCTTCCACCACACATGGCCTGCACTCGCCCCAAAAAGCAAGGCTTTATGCATGGCCTTAAAAGGAATTTCCTGACCTGAGAAGGCAGGAAGAAGGCCAAATAACACAATGGCCAAAGAACAAGCGAAAAACCTTGTGGCATGGCCGTGCTGGGACACTAGCCACAGTTAGTAGCCAAATGCGGTAAACGCGAGAGAGCTAAAATAAAATACAGTAAAAATTGTGAAAAAGTAACTGCTGCCACAAGCTTGTCTTTAGGCACATTTAGAAGTAACACAAAGATCCCTTGAATGTAGCCTATGGTCGTACAAAAAAAAACTCAATTGAACTGCATTGGATGATTCATTGTGCATGTAAAAAAGTTACCCAAACACGCAACAAAGTCACAAGACTAAGGGAAACCTAGTTTCATGGTACTGACAGTCTGAAGGACTAGTCAATTTCCCCATAACATATGTGCAAAAGGCCAGTGAACGCTTCACTGCAAAATGTCAGGACAAAATGCAAAAACAAAAGTAGAAAGTTTGTGGGTCCATACAATATGGAGGAAAAGTTGTTCCAAGAGAGCACTTTCCTTGCACCAGCTATCCAGTGGGCTACCTCGCTACATCTGTCGCTGTTCTGCGCTTGCTACTGAACTTCGGTAGTCTTCAGCCTGTGGTGTAAGTCGCCTTCCTGCTGAATTTCAGCCTCCCAGCTTCAAGGAATCCTGCTCTGGAAGGTCTTCAACCACAACTGGAAGGAAGCCTGCTGTCACCTGTGTGCGGTGGCCATCACTGGAACTTGCCTTACTCTGTCCTGTGAAGTGTCCTGAAGAAGTCTGCATCAGTGCTTCCTGAATTTCTCCATCGCAAAGCGTTGTGCTCAGCTCCTGGACCCGACCGGAAAAATCAGTTCACCTGCAGCTCCTAGGCACCTCTCACTGGAACCAACGGCAGGAAAAACTACCTCCGGCAACCAAAGCATTTGTCCCCACGGTTCTCCTTAGAATAAACCTGAGATATTCTCCCATTCCACTGCTTTTTGATCATTACGTCTAAAGCAGTTGTACCTGAAAGATGGAATCAAACTTTTGCCTACGAGTAACTTTATTGCACGTCTTCTCTCGGACATTCACCAACCCAAGAACTTTACCTATGTTGGCCTGTTAGGACAGTGTTAGGGACTTTATAAAACTATACCTTGGGCAGTACAGAAACTCCAACTCTTAGTACAGGCCTGTACCACCTAATATAGTAGCAATGACAGAGCAGCCAGTCTTATCTTAGGAGGGACAGAGGGCTGTAGGAAGGTACAAAGAACTTGTAGCATACATCTGATCTAATAAAACACTTATACACTGATACATTGTAAAGATAATGGTTTATTTAATATATACACAGAGAATTCTTTAGAAAGGTAATAACTATTATAATTCATAAACGCAATATAAAAACCAACACAGTGCTAATGGTATGTAAACCACAGTATATAACCACATTTAGAATGGCAGTATACTATTCAATTTTTGTAAATCAAGAATCTAAATCCGAAATTGTTTTGGGTGTACTTGTACTTCGACCTCACTCCTTGTGCCCATGAAGCACTGCACAGCCGGCGTTAATATTTAGCTAGTATGTGTAAGGTTTTCAAACACTAACCTTATGGTGCAGCAATCAACGAGGCAGTTGGGGAGCCCCCTAGGGACCCTGACACCTCCCCTCTCCTGAATAGGAAACAAGTGGTGGTGTAAGGGATCCCAGGGAAACCCTCCTGGGGGAGAAAACCCTGCCGGAACGGAGATGGATCCAATCGTCCTCGGTACGTCGATCTTCAACGTGGGAAGGATTCTATTTGCAGGACTCTGTCTGCTTCTGTATTCTAATTTAAACAAAACAGGGTATGAGCTGGGATATAATCATGGAGAAGACAGACAGAAGTGAGAAAAGAGCAGTACCGAGCGAGTTGGATGGAGGAGGAGTCTCGAGGAGTCTCGGAGGTCGGGAGAGGGAGGCTGGATACGGACACAAGTCTGTAGATATGTAGATAGGTAGGTAAAGAGAAAAGGTAAGCTTAAGGACAAGGATGTAGGTAACATGCACCCTAGCTGCGAACTTACGGAGCGTCTGAGGAGAGAAGCGACGCGCTGAGCTGTGGTTCTGCTGCACCATATCCGGTATCCTTGGAACAGCGCGGTGACGTCAGAGGACGTCTGACTGAAGACGGGAACACTGCAACGCTACCCGTAGTAACAGGAGCCATGCTGGGAGAATGAAACAAGGACAAAGTCCGCATTCTCCAGCGCCGCCAAAGGGAGCCGCGGCGCCAGCGAGACATGACAGTATGCCCCCCTCCAAGGGTCCCCCCACCGGGTTTGTCGGGGTGCAACCTATGAAAGCGGCGAACAAGCAAAGGTGCGTGGACAGCAGAGGCTGGTTCCCACGAACGGTCCGCTATAGTATACCCCTTCCAGTGGATCAGATATTGAAGTCGACCATGATGATAACGAGAATCACAAACACCGGAGACTTCGAATTCGGGACCATCTTCGGTTGACACAGGTGGGGGACAGTCCTTAGAACGACCGAATCGATCTGGGACATGGAGCTTGAGTTGGGACACATGAAATACTGGGTGAATTCGAGACCAAGATGGAGGAAGTTGCAATTCAAAGGCTAGAGAGCCCTTCGACCTTAAAACAGTGAAAGGCCCAAAGAATTTAGGGGACAATTTAGATGGAATCAAGTGTCTAGGAAGGAATCTTGCCGAGAGCCAAACCAAATCCCCCGGAGTAATCTTGGGTGATGGTGAACGATGCAAATCCGCAAAGCGTTTGGAGCTTTCCTGAGCTTCTTGCAAAGCAGTCCTGGCCAAAAGATGTCCCTGTTGGATGTCCCCCATAAGGGCGTCGGCATCTGGAAATGCCGAAGATTGGAGAAGAGAGGAAGGAGAACAGGAGGGATGGTATCCGTAGGTACAGTGGAATGGACTTGTCTTAATGGATGCATGAGGAGCGTTGTTATAGGCAAACTCTGCCATGGGTAACAGTTCCCTCCAGTTATCTTGAGCCGCAGACACAAAGCAACGCAGGTAGGTTTCCAGGGTTTGATTCAAACGTTCGGTCTGTCCGTTAGTTTGAGGATGGTAGCCTGAACTTAAAGCTCTTTTAATCCCCAAAGCGGAACAGACCTGCTTCCAGTATCGGGAGATATACTGCGAACCTCGATCGGACACTATACTGTCTGGAAGACCATGCTGAGAAAATATGGTATTGATGAAGCGTCTGGCCATTTGTGAGGCAGTTGGTATGGAGGGTAAAGCCAGAAAATGGGCCAATTTGGTAAAATAATCGACCGTTACCATAATGGTGGTACAACCTGTAGACGGAGGCAAGTCGACAATGAAGTCCGTAGAAATCAGTTGCCAGGGACGAGTAGGTATTTGTACCATTGCCAATTTCCCAAAAGGTTTGCTGCGAGGGGTTTTGGCTTGGAGGCAAACCACGCACGATGAAACATAGTTTTTCACGTCCTTACCCAGGGTTTCCCACCAAAAATGCCTTAAAACAAGCTCCCGGGTACTGGCTATACCGCGATGTCCGGCCATGACAGAATCATGACACATATGCAGCACTTCAGTACGGAGTTGGAGAGTAGGGATATAGACTCGATGGTTCTGATAATAGCATCCGTCTTCAAAGGAGAGACCCCACTTTCCCATTTGAAGACTGATAGAATCCTTGATGAGACAGGTTTGGGATGCAATCGAGTGAAGGAAATCTTGGACTACAGTAATAAACGTAGCTCGAGGAAACAATTTTTCGGTCTGAAAACCAGGTTTGCATGATGGATCTCTGCGTGATAATGCATCGGCTTGTAGATTGGTGTTCCCCGGAATGATTGTGAATGTTATGTTGTAGGGAGAAAAGAAATGTGCCCATCTAGCTTGCCGACTGTTACGTGTTTCTGCGTACTGGAGGCTTTTAAGATTTTGATGGTCTGTGCGTACTTCAATAGGATGTTGGGAACCCAATAGGAGATGTCTCCATTCCTGAAATGCTCGTTTTATGGCTAATAGTTCCTTCTCTAATACTGTGTAGTTGATTTCCGAGGGAGAGAAGGTTTTAGAAAGATAGGCCACAGGATATTCTAACCCAAGTGCCTGAGTCTGTTTCAACACGGCTCCCAAGGCGAAGTGAGAGGCGTCTGTTTCTACAATAAAGGGTAGACTCTGGTCTGGAGTTCGTAATATTGGGGCTGACGTAAAAAGGGTTTTCAAAGTGTCAAAGGCGGACTGAGCTTCTATTGTCCATTCGAAAGTCTTCCCCTTCTTAAGCAGCCTAGTTAGTGGTAGAACAACAGAAGAAAACCCTGCAATAAACTTCCTGTAAAAGTTCGAGAATCCCAGAAAACTTTGGAGTTCTCTGACGGTACGAGGTGGAGACCACTCCAGAATTGCTGTTACTTTGCTGGGATCCATTGATATCCCAGAGGAGGATAGGACGAACCCTAGATAAGTAACTGTAGTCTGATGAAATTTGCACTTTTCTAGTTTACAGAATAGGTGGTTATTCCGTAATCTGTGTAAAACTTGACTCACATGTTGGTGATGTTCCTTTGGGTCCTTGGAGTACACCAGGATGTCATCGAGATATATAACCGTTGTGTGGAGAAGGAGATCAGAAAATATATGGTCGATAAATCTCTGGAAAACAGCAGGAGCATTTGATAAACCAAAGGGCATCACCCGGTACTCGAAATGACCAAAAGGGGTGCGAAAGGCTGTTTTCCACTCATCCCCTTCCCTAATCCTGATGAGGTGATAGGCTCCTCTAAGATCTAGTTTAGTGTAGATGGTGGCTCCCTTTACGGCCTCCAGAATATCAGGGATGAGCGGCATAGGATAACGATCCGGAATGGTGATTTTGTTAAGACCCCGATAATCTATGCAGGGCCTTAATTCGTCTGTGTCCTTCTTCGCTATGAAAAACAATGATGCCCCTGCAGGAGAGATTGATTCCGTTATCAGACCGTTCTTGAGGTTGGTATCCAGATACTGTCTTAAGACCGATTTTTCTTTCTCCGAAAGGATGTACATTTTACCGAAGGGTATGGGTTGTGAAGATACAAGTCGAATCGAACAATCGTCTCTTCTATGAGGCGGAAGGTCCGAGAACTGAGGAGAAGAAAAAATGTCTTGGAACTCCTCATATTCGGGAGGGAGAAGACTGATCTGGTCCACTATTTTATGGGATCTGTCAGGAGGTGAAGGAGGAGTAGAGAACCCTATAGAGCCGACTGCAAGACAGTGTTGAACACAGTGTTCTGACCCCAAGAAAATAGAACCAGCTGACCAATTTATGAAGGGATTGTGTAGCTTTAACCAGGGTAACCCCAAAATAACGGGATAGTGGGCGGCCTTAATAATGTCGAATATGATCTCTTCTCTGTGGGAACCGATAGACATCTTTAAGGCGAACGTTTGTTCCCGTATAGGTCCTGAAACTAGAGGCGTGCCATCCACCCCTTCAACTGGTATGGCAAAGGCTTTGGGAGAGCGAGGTAAATTCTGTGATTTAGCCCACATATCGTCTATGAACAATCCCGCTGCACCGCAATCTATCAAGGCGGGTACCGTTACTACGGTTCTATCTGGTAAGGAAAGAGAGACCCGTAAAACTACCATGTCCAATGATGGAGGAATCAGGGTTGGAGAGTGGGAATCAGCACCCGTTGCCCCGACCGTTGTTCCCTTTGCGGTTGGGGTCTGGCGTTTCCCGAACGTGATTGCCGTCTAAGAGGAGCAATAGGGCAATCTTGTACTGTATGAGAGGAAGAGCCGCAGTACATACATAGCCCTTGGCTTTTCCTGCGAGCCCGTTCCTCTGGAGTAAGAGGTCCCCGAGTAATCCCCACTTGCATAGGTTCATCTGAATTAGTGGTTTTGGGAACTGAAACTATGTCTGGCCCAAAGCGGTGACTTCTCCCTTTCTTCCTTTCCGCTTGTCGTTCTTGTAGCCGATAGTCTAACTGCATGGTGAGGGAGACCAATTCCGCAAGAGTACTGGGTCTAGAAACCCGCGCGAGTTCGTCTTTTAACTCTTCATGAAGCCCCCTTCTGAACAAAGTTATCAGAGCGTCATCAGCCCACGAGGTGCCGGCCGCCATTTGTTTGAATCGAGTGATGTATTCTAGAATACCTAAGGATCCTTGCTTGATGTCTAGCAGTTTCTCCTGAGTGGAGACATGATACTCTTTTCTTGAAAACATAGCCTTCAGGCTGGCAGTAAAAGCGGGCACTGAATCAAGAATGGCGTTATTAGAAGTTACAATAGGGGTGGCCCAGGCTAGAGCAGGTCCTGTTAG
Organism: Ambystoma mexicanum; assembly: GCF_040938575.1. NCBI lineage: Eukaryota > Metazoa > Chordata > Amphibia > Caudata > Ambystomatidae > Ambystoma > Ambystoma mexicanum. Next base: position 447,975,655 of record NC_090937.1, read on the forward strand.
ATGGGTAATCATATATCCTACTCTATCTCTATCTGAGGGGAAAAAAGATGTTTTGAATGCAAATTGCACTGTGCATGCGTCCAGAAATTCCCTTAGTGATTGAGGATTCCCGTCATATTTCCCTCCTGGTAATGGACCCGGAGGGATTTCCGAACTTGTGGGAGGCCTCACTAACATTTGCTGTTTCAGATAAGCGTTTTCATGTTTCAAGGCTTGTACCTCATGGGACAAACCTTGTACCACAGTCGTTAACTGCTGCACCTGGTCTAACGCTGCTTGCAGCGTTGTCATAATTAGATTTCTCTTTTACGGGCGTCGCTTGCTGTAAGGTTTTCAAACACTAACCTTATGGTGCAGCAATCAACGAGGCAGTTGGGGAGCCCCCTAGGGACCCTGACACCTCCCCTCTCCTGAATAGGAAACAAGTGGTGGTGTAAGGGATCCCAGGGAAACCCTCCTGGGGGAGAAAACCCTGCCGGAACGGAGATGGATCCAATCGTCCTCGGTACGTCGATCTTCAACGTGGGAAGGATTCTATTTGCAGGACTCTGTCTGCTTCTGTATTCTAATTTAAACAAAACAGGGTATGAGCTGGGATATAATCATGGAGAAGACAGACAGAAGTGAGAAAAGAGCAGTACCGAGCGAGTTGGATGGAGGAGGAGTCTCGAGGAGTCTCGGAGGTCGGGAGAGGGAGGCTGGATACGGACACAAGTCTGTAGATATGTAGATAGGTAGGTAAAGAGAAAAGGTAAGCTTAAGGACAAGGATGTAGGTAACATGCACCCTAGCTGCGAACTTACGGAGCGTCTGAGGAGAGAAGCGACGCGCTGAGCTGTGGTTCTGCTGCACCATATCCGGTATCCTTGGAACAGCGCGGTGACGTCAGAGGACGTCTGACTGAAGACGGGAACACTGCAACGCTACCCGTAGTAACAGGAGCCATGCTGGGAGAATGAAACCAGGACAAAGTCCGCATTCTCCAGCGCCGCCAAAGGGAGCCGCGGCGCCAGCGAGACATGACAGTATGGCAATGGTGTTTGGTGCTCCATGCAGCAATTCCATCATGGCCGCCTCCTTCAGTGCCTCACAGTAAGGCACCTTGCTTGCTGCCAGATCCCGCCTCCCACGTTTAAATTGGACCCGGGCTGGCTTTATTTCAGCCTATCAAGCAGCCGGCCCATCTCCAAAGACCCTCATCTAAGGCCCTGTCTGTGCCTGTCTGTACCTGGTTGGGCTTGTGGGCTTCCTGATTATTGCACAACACATTATATTGCAGGAAATGGTGCATTCCTGACTTTAACCTTTAACATGGACATCATCTTCTCAGGTCCCCCCCTGGTGGTAATACGTGAGTGATGCCTGAACTTCATATTGAACTTCATATTGCTTTCTCCTGCTTTCAACTTCGACTTTTCTTATTGCTGCCTTTCTCCATGGTAGTGCTCCCTTTGTCAAAACACACTGGTGTGCGTTCTGAAATATCATTTAACATCTCATCTCTGTGTGCACTGCATTTGACTTGCTTTCACATTCTGTTCTCTAGATTGCATTGTACCGTATCTTTTTTTTGTTTTTCTTTTTTTGAAAGGGAAAGTAAATTTCGTTTCAAGGTGGGTTTGCATTACAGTCCAGCCTGTCTGCATTACATAGATTTGTGTATTTTTTTTTTTATTTGGATTTCTATAATGGGCATCAACAAAATGAACAAACATAACTTGAAATGTGATAACTGTAACATTTCCCCCCATCCACCCATGTCACTTCCTAATACAATTACTTTACCTTCTCTCCGTCACTCCTCCCCCCCATTGAACGGTGTCTTCTTCTGTGTATATCACCACAACCAAATCTATCAGTCGAGGTGTGCGGATAGGCTATATATTACATGATAATCGATGCCTTTGGCCGCCTTGTGTTTTTAAAAAAATTCGAATCTAGGTGGGTTTGAATTCTACTTTCAAACCTTTATGCATTGCATTGTACCTGCTTGACTTCTTGCATTCTGGTTGTTTGCTGCATTGCGTGCACCATCCTGGACTAGTAGGCCATCTGTGAGTAAGGCCCCCACACTCCCTCTCCTTTCCTTTTCCTTCTCGCATCTATACTCTACCACCGAGATGGTGCTCACCATCTCTCCCATCTTTTCTAACTGCTACACTATCACCTACCCTACTTCTCTCTCGAAATCTGGACCGAAAAAGCAGTTGGCAGTTTCTTCTCTTCACGCTGCATCATTAATGTCTACCACACTGGCACTATTCTTGTTCAGGGTCCTCCGGCCAACCACCTACTTTTTGACAGGATCCTTCCATCCCTAATTAACTTTCTTCCTTCCCCAGCCTCTCCCCCGTACTTCACCCTCTGATCCCCTCCCCTCTGACTGAAGTACCACGCCCCTGTATTCTACCTCAGAAAACCTTCTCCACCTTTCGACTCTTGACACCCGCTCAGCCAACAAACACTCTGCTGACATCTGCCTCCTTCTTGAAGACCCTGACCTTGACATTCTTGCCCTTATTGAAACATGGTTCAATTCAAGCTCAGTCACTACCTTTTAACTCTCTCCTGCACAATGGCATCAAGATCATCTCCAAGCCATGACCTTGCCGTACTGGCGTGGGTTTACCTTTATCTTCCCAGACTGGGGTTCCCTCCTCCATCCTACCCACTCAGCTTTAATCTTCCTTTGAGAGCCTGTTTTGGTCATCTCTCCCTCCTCCATCCTGACCACGGCCATCATTTACCGGCCTCCAGGCGCTACCTCCCTGTTCCTCTCTGAATGGGCTGATTTCTGCCCTGCCTTACTTTCTACCTCCTCCAACCTGCTGCTCCTGAGTGTCTTTATCCAATTGAACTCCCCTGGCATAGCACCTAATCTTTTCGTTGACCTCTGCACCTCCCCATCTCTCTCCATTCTCCCTTCTGGTCCAACCCACTTTGCTGGACACACTCTGGACGCCCTCTTCCACGCAGACCTCCCTCTCTCATATCCTTTGGTCACCCCTCTCGCCTGGTCAGACCACTCTCTACTTTCCTCCCACCTGGGTCCCTATGGCTTTGTGACCGCACCTCCAAAAGTCCTGCCAACCTCGTTCACGAACATCTGCCAGATGAAACGAGTCAGCTGCTGCCTTCACTTCCACCTTTATCTCTCCTTTTCCCCCCAACTCAGACTCTACCACCGACACTGCTCTGAGCAACATCCACCTGTCCATCACCAACACCCTCGACTTTCTGTCCCCAGTCATGAGGATCCACCTGAAACCCACCTCTAAGTGCAACACCTGGTACGACTCTGAACTTTAAAACCTGAACCAAAAATGCAGAACTGCGGAATGGAAGTGGCAAACGTCGGGCTCACCCTCTGAAATTGGCCTCCGCCTGCTCAAAGCCTAGTCGAAGTCTCTATCCGTGCCAAGAAAAGGACCCACATTCCGCCACATTTATCTGGCGCATCCAACACCACTGCTGAACTTTTCAATATCTGCAGGGAACTAGCCAACCCTTCTGCAGTATCCTCCTCCCCCTCTCAGGTTCTCTGCAATGCACTTGCCAATCACTTCACCTCACAACTCAGGACATCCTGAACAGCCTTGTTCGACATTGTCTCAACCCATCCCTAACCCCCGTGCCTCCCTTGGCCACTCACCCGCCTCCTGCACCCTTTTATTTTTTTTCTCCTCCCCGGTCTCGCCTGATGAAGTCACCAGAGTTGTCCGTGCCATGAAGGTCTCATCCAAACACGTTTCCCCTTGCTCTTCCAGAACCATCAAGGACAACCAACAACATTGGCTCTTGCCCCTGCACTCTCTGATCTCTGCAACCACTCCTTTGTTACCGGCTCCTTCCCCTCGTCCCTCAAGCAATCCCTTGTGTGCCCCTCCTAAAAAAAATAATCAGTAGACCCTAGTTGTCCAGCCAACTACTGCCCTATCCATCACCCCCCCTTCCTGGGGAAACTGCTGGAGAAGTTGGCCCTGTCCCAATTCAACTCTCACACTGAACTAGTTGGTGGTCTCCACGACCATCAATCTGGATTCGGAGCATCCAGAGGCACAAACTGCTCTCCTGAACACCTGTGAAGAACTGCTCGCATCCCTTGATTCTAATTCACCAGCTAGTCTCATCCTTCTTGATCTCTCTTCTGCATTTGACACGGTCAACCACTCCATAATCATGTAAAGGCTCCACAACACCCTTCATATCTCAGGGTGGGCACTGGACTGGCTGACCTCTTTCCTTGCTGGTCGCTCTTCTCAAGTCATCCTGTGCACTTTCTCCTCTCCTACTTCCTTCTCCACCTGTGGCGCCGCCCAGGGCTCTAGCCTCTCGCCTTGGCTCAACAATATCTACCTCTCAGATGGCACTCCTCATCTCCCCCTTCTTCCTCAACTTCCAGTGCTATGCTGACGACACACAACTTTTCTTCAAACTCCCTGCTGACCCTCTTGCACCCTCCTTCATCCCGGATTGCCTATCTGCCATCCAGGCCTGGTGCACCACCAATGATCTCTGTCTAGATGCCAGCAAAACGGAGATCCTTCTCATTGGGATCCCTGCTCCCGACTTCGACCATTCACTCTGGCCTTCCTCCCTTTGCTCTCCTCCCCCCCCCCTGTTCCCTCTTCAGAAGCCAGAAACCGTGGAGTCATCTTCCACTCCCCTCTCTCCTTCCTCCCTCGCACTCGGGACACTGCCAAGAAGTCCCACTTCCAGCTCTTCCTTCTCAAAGGAATTCTACCTTTTCTCACTTTCCCCCAGAAGCTCAATGTTACCCGAGCCCTGGTTCTCTCTAGGCTTGGCTACTGCAACAGCCTCCTCCTGAATCTCCCCTCTTCCACTCTGCGACCTCTCCAGCTAACCAAGAATAGGGCAGCGAGACGTATCCTTGGCTTCAAGCCCAGGTACTCCATCTCTCCTACTCTAAAAAGCCTTCACTGGCTCCCGGTTGCTTCACGGAATAAATTAAAATCCCTCTGCATCATCCATACGGCTGTCTGGGGCTGGGGACCACACTATCTGCAACTCACTTACTATTCTCCCTCCAGACCCATGCACTCCTCTGGCACCAATTCTTTTTGTGTAAAGCGTTTTGTTCAACGGGGGGCAGGTGGTCGATCAGTTTCCTCTGTTGGCTCCTTTCTTTGTAACCGCCTCCCCCTCCCTCTTCATCTTGGGCAGGAATTTCTTAAATTCTGGAAGCTCCTCAAGACTTTCCTCTTTACCTCTTCCTTCCCCATCACTCTACTCTGCTAATCACACAGTTGATTGTTTGGTGTGCAGGGTTCTCATGCATCCTCTGTGCCCTGTCCTCCCTCACCAAATTGCCTCCAGCTTTTATCTTCCTCAGCACTTGCCTCGGTTCACCCTCCTCCATGGTGGCTCGCACTTACCCTACATTGCACTTTACCTGTTGCTCACCCATGACCACCACATCACCTATCCCATTCCCCCTCCCTTCTGCACTTGCACATTCTGAACACTCAAAAGACATAGTTGGTTCGCCCCCACCCCACCCGCTGTATTTAATATTTCCTATGCATTTAATTTCACATCCCCCTGCCCCTCCCTGCTGCCCTGTGGGTGCTTTGTGAACCAGTATTTACTTCCTGTATAAGCACCTAACAACAAGCAAACAATAAATAAATAAGGAGTAAAACCCAGTGTTACACATTTTGAATTACCGTGTGTAATTCAAGGTAAGCACACTGTATTGGTAGTAAACTGTTGCACATATTCTGTTTCAAGCAATAATAGTTATACTAACAATGTTATTTCCTAGAATAGTGGAACACAATTCCAAGGAAAGTAAATAACTTTGTAATACTTTTCAGAATGGCAGTAAGCAAATCACAGGTAAGTAATAACTTTATAACACGTGTAATTTATTCTATTTCAGGAATATGCACTTACAGCACTAACACATAGCAAGAAAGAACACTTGCTTTTTCTTCAGAGGCCTTGTACTTTAAAAGTTCTTCCCTAATCTAGGACGTGAGCATTCTCAGAGGCAGACGGGGGACGCTTGGGGTCTAGTGGCCAATGTTAGGCATGTCAGCATAAGGAATGCAGGAAAGTCATAGTTCCAGAGGATTTCTCGTCCAACAAGTAACAGACTTTAGAGTTAGTGGAACTCTGTTACCTATGCAAATCACCATCCTAGCCACACAAGACCGTGGGTTAGTATTTACCTCAAGCCACACAGTAACTCCGCAGTGAAGAAGAGCTTGCAAATTGATGTCTTCACGATGCAGCAGCACAGGACCCAGTCTCTGGATTCTTGCTCGGGGTGATGAGTGAAAGGACACTGGATTGGAAATTGCAGCAGAAGTTGAGGAAAGGCTCCCAGCAGAGGATTCTTAGGTGCTTCTCATGGCTCTGTGGATCTGGCACCCTTTTCAAGGTACCAGATGCAGAACGGTTGTTGTCTGATCGATTTGCCTCGCTATCGCGGTCCAGCACTCTGGCGAGGGGACTTCGAGGGATGGCATCTTGCTTCTGGAGGTCCAGCAGGAGTCGACTGAAGTTTCTGCAAAATTCGTTCATGGGAAGACATTGCACAGCACTCAGCCTCAAGTTCCCAGGGTATTGGCGGTTTGCAGCCCAGGAAGATCACGTCTTGTCGTGGGTTGGCTCGAAATGTATTTATTTATTTGCATTTGTATAGCGCACCTGCAGCCCAGAGGCATCGTGGCGCTGTTACATGAGGGGTATAAAACATTTTTCAGTAGGAAGGTTACATGTGACCGTAAGGTCTCTTAGTTGCAGGTACATAGTCAGCAGTAATACATACAGAGTTTAGTCAGACATAAGAAAGCAATTGGGTGGCATTAGATGAAGAGTTTTGTTTTGATTGCATTGCGGAAGGCTTGGTGAGACTCAATCATTCTTGGGTTGGGTGGAAGGGCATTCCATTGTGTGGCGGCTATCGTGGGAAAGCTGGATCCGCCTGCAGGGACTTTTTGGTTTTAGGTACAAGGATAAGGTTGGAGTACCCCTCTCTGAGAGGTCTTGTGGTGGTGTGTTTGACAATTCTTTGGACAAGGTATGGAGGAGCAGCATCATGGAGGCATTTGTGTGCCAAGGATAGTGTTTTGAAAATAATTCTGTTTGGCAAGGAGCCAGTGGACCTGTCTCCTGATTTCAGAGATGTGGTCTTTCCTTGAAGTCCCAGTGGCTGCCCTGAGGGCATTCTTTTGAGCCAGTTGTAGTTTAGCAAGGTTTTTGCAAGAGGTCCCAGATAGGAGGGCGTTGCAGTAGTCGAGTCTGGAGCCAATAATGGCTCTGGCAATGGTGAGACAGTTCTGTCGTGATAGGAATGGTCTGGCTGCGTTAATAATTTTAGCGTAGTAGGCTGATGAGGTGGCAATAGAATTCACTTGTCTGTCCATGGTGAGGTTTGAGTCTAGGTAGACGCCAAGTGTTTTAACATTGTTGGAAACCTTGATGGGTGTGTTGTCAATAGTGAAAGAGGAGTACCAGGGTAGTGGGTGTACCGATAAGTAAGAGTTAAGTTTTTTTGCTATTCAGGCACAGCCAATTGTCCACCATCCAGGATTGGATGATCGAGTAGATAGCAGTGAGATTAGACATGTCAGTTTTATAGTCTCCTGTGAGTGGGATTAGCACCTGTGTGTTATCCACATAATTAGTGTATGAGATGCCCAAGGAGTCCAGGATGCAAAACAGAGGCCTAGTGAAGAGGTTATATAGCGTTGGTGCTATGCAGGCCCCTTGTGGGACTCCACATTTGATGAGGCTGGGGATGGCGGAGGCTGAGTCGGAGAAGACTTTCATAGCCCTGTCTTGGAGAAAGGAAGTAATCCAGTCACAGGCTTTGGGGGAGAAGTTAGCAGCACAGGTGAGATGGCGGCAAAGGGTGTTGTGGTTCACCAAGTCGAACGCGGCTGAGAAGTCCAGGAGCAGGAGTGGTGCCGGTTTGCCTATGTCTCGAAGGTCGTCCATTTGGTTCTTTAGGTCAAGGAGGGCCGATTCAGTGCCATGTCGTGGGCGGAAGCCTGATTGCCGCAGTCCTAGGAGATGGTTCTCTTCCAAGTATTTTTGTACTTGTAAGTATGCAGCTTTGTCGAGAAATTTTAGCAGGAATGGGACCGTAGTGATGGGCCTATAGTTCCCTGGGATGGTAGGGTCAAGTGATGGCTTTTTTAAGAGTGGACGTACCCAGGCTTCTTTGAGATCTTTGGGAACAAGACCTGACGTGAAGGATGAATTAATGAAGGCTGTGAGGAAAGGTGCAAGGGTGGGAGCAGAGTCTTTAATGAGTTGGGCTGGGCAGGCATCGCCCTTGCAATTAGAGGGTTTAATTGATTTGAGCAGGGTAATGGCCTCGGATTCTGTAATATCTTTGAAGTCGAAAGGGGAAGGGGGTTCGGTTCAGGTGCGGTGGGCACTCGGCTGTGCTGGCTGGCTATTGGTGTTTCAAGAGCTTTTTGGTGGCCAATGATTTTGGTCTGCAGGGTGTTGAGCTTGTCTAACATTGCAAACTGCTGTTACACCAACTTTCATCATTGATGAGCGTGGGTGGAGGGGTGGAAGGTTTTTACAGCTCTCTGAAGATAGAAAATATTTCTTTGGAATTTTATTTGGCGTCATTAATCTTTGAGTTAAATGAGAAGGCTTTGGCTTTGATGACATTATTTTTGTATGACTTGGGAGATGGCCTTGAAGGCCTCCCTGTTTGATTCTGAGGGGTTGGCTTTCCAGGTAGAGAGGGCAGATCGTATTTCTGAGCGTTGTTTAAGCAGCTCATTGGAAAACCAGGTATTGGAATGTTTGATTTTCTTGGCTTTCTTAGGGGCCAGAGGGGCGATGGCGTTGACTGCTTTGGTAATGATGTGCTTGAAGGGGCTGGCGAGAGTATCTGGGTAATTGGAGGAGGGCGCCTGAAGCGCGGGCACCATTAGAAATGGTGCCAGATTTTCCACTGTAAGTTTGCGTGAGCTCCTGGCGAGTGCTGCTGGACATAGGGTGATGGGGATCGAATGCTTTTTCTTAGCTGCGATATTGAACTGGATATAGTGGTGATCGGACCAGGGAATAGGGGTATTGGCGGTGATTAGAATGGAGCAATTGTGCTGGTTGATCCAATCCAGAGTGCGTCCTTTAATGTGAGTGGGTTCAGTGATGGTTGGTGCAAAACCTAGGGTGGTTAGAGCTTTGTTGAGGGCTTTGGCATAGTGATCCTTGGGGTTGTTGAGGCCCAGGTTTAGATCGCCCAGGAGAACGATTTGGGAGGTCTTTTTGATATTATCCAACAGGGAGTGGATGAGAGGGTCTTGGATGTCGGTACATGGGCCAGGAGGTAGATATACAATGTGCATGCTGAAGGTGCAGTTGTGGGATAGGTTGATTTTGGATGGGAGGTAGTCACAGTTGTGTCCAAGCTGTCCTGGTGCTTCCCTGATGCTGAGGGATTCCCTGGCTATGAGGGCGACACCCCCACCTCTCTGGTTGGTACGGTCTTTCCTGAAGATAGCGTAATCTGCGGGGATGGCTAATGAAAGGGCAGGGCCTGAGCTTTCATTTAGCCAAGTCTCAGTGACTACAAGGATGTCGAGGTTGTCTTTGATGATAAGGTTGTGAATGTCAAGGGGATGGGCAGGTATGGAGCGTGCATTAACCAGTGCGCATTTTAAGGTAAGGTCAGAATGCTGTGTGCTGGTGTGTGGTGAAGGCTAGGGAGTGACCTGTGATAGCACAGAAATATAATGTGGCTCAGTAATAGTTTCTGTGGAGGCAGGATCAGTGCAATCAAGATGATTGGGCATACATGGGTCAATGGGCACAGGCAGTGCAGCAACATGATTAGGCATACATGGGTCAATGGGCACAGGCAGTCCAGCAACATGATTAGGCATGCATGGGTCAATGGGCACAGGTAGAGCAGCATGGTCACAAGCTATATGACTGACTAGACATTTAGCGTGTGCGCCTGGGCTCTGTACAGCATGCAATGTTCCTTTGGTGACCTCAGAGTTTTATTGCGAACGTGGCAAGCAGTGTGTTCAATGGGGGCGGCTCCTTTGCCAGCTGGATTGCCGCAAAATGATTTACTGCAGCGGAGAACCTGTAAAGGACGCCTGGTGCCAACTGCAGCGGGAAGATCAAGATGTGCGAACAAAGGCAGAGGTTTCTAGAAATGCAGGCCTTTCTAAGACTTATTGCTCCCACCAGTCGAAGGGTTGGAGTTGTTATCTTCGGGGCTCCGCCATCGAATGGAAGAAGGGGTCGGCACAGGCAGCGGTTACACAGCAGGCATCTCTGGTCTCTGCTACAGCTGTCTTCTCTTGTTCCTCATCGGATTGAGCTCAGTGGTCGACTTGTCTTCATCTTAAAGATCCAGGCCATTTATCCAGGTACCCAATCAATTTGCACACATGCTGCATTCATGCCTCCCAGTTAGGACTGGTTCCAGGCAGGCATGCCAGAAGACAAAGGGCTGCAGAGTTTTGTACTCCTCCCTCGTTTCCTGTGTTAAAAGACCCTCTCGAGCCTCGGTGGGCTACACAAAGGGTTCCCGCTGAAGACCAAACCAGGACCTCCCTCTTCCAGGACGGCAGAGAAACCAAGAAAAGAGAAGCACACTAAAAATGGTGGAAAAAAAGAATGCAGCCACCATTCTAGATGAATGGTGACCCTTCTGTGCATTACCGCAGCTGTGTTGACAGTCTGCGAGTAAAAATCATAGAAGAGACTGTAGCACACGTCCACTTGCTTGTCACTGTAACAGAAAATTACAGGAGCAGTGAGAAAGGGGATACTATGTAACCCCTCAGCACTCCACATGAGGTGGGGGTGCTGATCTCACAATGGGGGTTGGTGAAAAGATCAAATGTTTACTTCTACCCTTGGGAACAGTAGTTCACACAAGGATCCCAAGAGAAAATAAAAATGGAAGCCCAAGAGACTCCCCAGCAACACTGCAAAGAAAGTGCTGTGCTGCAATAATAAAAATGTAGTTGCCTAAAAATGTATAGGAAAGTAGGATTCCAAAAAATAAAGTATAGAGAGCCACAAAAATGACTTCTGTGAAAAGAGTAAAAGAAAGGGTGAGTGGGGGGGAAAAGGTTCCCATTCACTCAGGAAAATAGCAAAATAATCCACCAGTCCAGCAGAAAGTGTTGGGGGTCTCACAGGGGAGGGGGATTTAGCATTTATATAAACATCTAACCTAACATAGACACTTTCTGGGGAGAAACATTGTGACTTTTGGGCACAAGGCCCAACTCTTCATAGGGCTTGGACTTCAAAAGCTGGGGCATGTTTTTTGCGACTTGGTTCCATCTTACTGCATCACTTGCTTACCTTCCTTTGCTTATTAAGTTATTGAATGCATTCATAAGAACCTATGCTGACCGTATATATGTTTATAATTGAGTGTTGTGCAATGTGATCACCTGCTTGTTTCATTTTCTAGTGTGTTTTTGGGCCTAGAATAAATATAGTACTTATGTACTTAACTGTCTAAATGAATTATTGTATGCTTCACTGTGTGGACACATTGTGGACCCCTGACCCAACTCATTCTCTCCTGAGAATAGCCTTGACTGCTCTATACTGCTACCTGATTGGGTTTTGGCTAACCTCTCAAAGTTCCTGAGTTCACTATAACGACGGTGGCCTCCTAAAATCTGCCAGGTTCTAGAAATCCATCTCAACAGCCACAGGTACCACTTTTGAAATGATATCGTAGCAAAGCCTGAAATAGCAATCCGGGCAAAAGCTTCTTTCTTTTGAACATGCCTACACTCCCAGCCAAATCCTCAGTTTATATCTGGGGGAATGACTGGAATATCTCCCCTCCCTCCTCCGAATCCCCGAACCCCTAGCATGGGGAGGTTTACATTTATTTGGGCTTCTGAAAACAAACAGGACTTGATTTGTACTATTTGGCTTACATTTGCTGCCCGTGCCATAAGTGAGGCCACCTTAAGGATCGTCGTCTTGCTAATCTCATGCAGTGTATCTGTCTCTCCTAGGATCGTAATAATGCCAGGAAAATCCATGAGGCTGCAGGCTTGCCTTTCTTTGAAGTGTTTGTGGATGCGCCCCTACATGTTTGTGAACAGAGAGATGTGAAGGGGCTCTACAAGAAAGCCAGAGCTGGAGAAATCAAAGGTAAGCCTCAACATCGAGTGCCTGCTGCCACAGCATGTGTGCCCAGAAAATGCCACAAGGTCCACATTGCATTCACTGGATAAGTGCCCAACTCTGCATTTCTCCCATTCACTCCATGCATCTGTTTTAGATTAAAATAAATGTGCACTGCCCAATGCTCATCTAGATGGTCTGACACACAGCCTGGTCACTTCTTTTCCTCCACTGTCATTTTGCAAGGCCTTCTAAAGCATTATCAGTTCTTGACAGCAAGTACTGTTTTTGAAGCACTGATTTTTAGTGGTGCCACTTTATTATTTATAAACTTTAAAATATAAAAGTGACAACCTAGGCAAACTAGACTTTAGAAAGTGAAAACTATTTGGGTTTTATTTTTTTCTTATTCTGGAAAGTATGTGGTGTCTTTTTAAAAGTGCTAATTTCTTTGATCTACAGTGTTTGACTTTCATTCGCTGACTGAAATGGGGGGAAAATGCAGGTACTCCTCAATCATGATCGGTATGACTTTTGCCTGCAAAGTTTGTACGACGCACACTCTTGCGTTCTGTAAGCTCCAAAGGATTTCTTTGTGTATGACGCACTTTGTACTGCAACTCAGATTCTGTAATAAAGCCCCTGGTGGGATGTCTCCTTAACCTTTCTCTGTATAGGTCTCCCCTTTCCCTTTTCTCTGGGCCGTGTGCTCCACCATTCTTTCTGTGAGTTTCCAAGCTTCTCCTTCTATCCCAGGCACCTTCTTTGCTTGGGAAGTTTTCCTTTCTGTTTGCGTACTCTTTTCACCTCGCTCTTTCTTTGGCTAGCTTTCACACATGCTCTTGCAGGACTCATTTCTCACCCTGCCAATCACGCTTTCTCCCTTTTTTCACCCGCATATATGTTGTGAACTGTTTCTCAGTTCTGGGCTCGAGTTGTCTCTCTTTCACCTTGTCTTTAATGCGTTTTCTCTTTGGCTGCATGCGATTATCTCTACCGCTTTTGTATTTTGTATTTTATTTATTTATATAGCGCACCTGGTCCGAGGGCATCCGGGCGCATCACTTTGGTTACATATTCAGAGCCATGCTCGCCTTGCAACCTTTTCTCCTAGTACCTTTTTGACCTTCTTTTCTCCTAGTCCCTTTTTGACCTTTTGCCTCGCTCTTTGGGAATATCGCTTCACTTCATTACAAACTTGGATTCTCTTTCACATTCCCAGAATTTCAGCTTCGCACTTCCTTTGTGTATTGTATTCTCTCCCTTCACTGTTTTCTTGTCTGAGTCGCAGTTCTCTTTTCTTCTAGCCCGGGCCTCCCTCTTTTATCTTCTACCACTCATGCTCGTGCTCTTACGGTCACTCGCCTTTTAGCTGTGTCCCTTTGGGTACGTGTCCCCCCCCCCCCATCTCACCATTTGTCTTTTTCTCTGTTTGTCCCCATCTGTGCCGTTCTCTATTTGAACTCTTTTTTTCTTGCTGTCTTTTCGTGCCCCTGATCTGTGAGTGCACCCGTCAGTTTGTACCCATTCATCTCTCCCTTTTTGGGACCATCTCTTTATCCCACCGCGTGCCCACTTTTGTTTCCTCGTTCCCTTCATCTTCCATTGTCTCTCTTGCTCTCCCCTCCCTGCTGTCCTATATCCACCTATTTTATCTTTTTCCGTATGTCTGTTTTTTCACCCAGGACTGAGCACAGAACATTGAAAGATCCTGAGGCAGCCATGCATCATGCAAGGTGGTGCAAAGACTTCAAATCGGTTCATCCTAGCCATTTGAATTGCATATTTTCCATCACCCAAGACCTTTTCATGAACGTATTTTACAAGTCCTGCAGAAATTGAAGGACTATTGCTTGCTGGGAACGACATCTCTCCTCTAAAGTAGGCAAAAGCCCCAGGCATAGCTGTCTGAAGAGATCTGGTTCTCCCGGGTGCAGTGTCATGTGATCATGCAGGTGGTCAAATGCAGTGTAATGATGGGTCCCCTTTTCATTTTTTTGTGTTGGAGGAAAAGAAATCGAGGTCTGAGGACTGGGGGGGCAGTGGGGTGTCGGTGGAGGGAGCAGTCACAGGCTCAACCAACAAATGCTGTGGGTCCTTTTGTCCTGTGTAGGTTTTCATTACGTTTGTAATCTTGCTCCTTGCTATTTGTGTACCAGCGTTCTTCTTGAGCTTGCTGTACAGCAGGTACTGAATCTTCTCGGCCGTCCTCTTTGAAGCACTGCTTTCAGTGTATGCACTGAAATGTATGGGAAAAATGGTTGATGGGTTGGCATCCTTCCTGATCTACATTCTTCATACAGTCATCACTTGTTGCAGCTATGACTTTGGTCTTGGTCCCGTGCAGTGGATTGCAAAAGCTGCACCATTATCAGGGTTGGTCATCTCAACCTGTGCAGCAGAATGCCAGTTAAGTAGTCGACACTGCCACTATCACTCCCAATTCTTGTTAAGATACTGGCAAAGATACTGCGATTTTGAGCCACAAAAGTTAGTTTCTTTTTTTCCTCTTCCACAGGTTTTACGGGTATTGACTCTGGTTATGAAAAGCCAGAAGCCCCTGAATTGGTGCTGAAGACAGAGTCTTGTGAAGTTAATGACTCCATACAGCAAGTGTTGGAACTTCTGCAAGAAAGGGTATGACGGACTCTGTGGCATTTAATGTCTAAAGGTGTTTTTGGAATACTGAGGTGGAGGGAAGCAGTTATCTTGTAAACACTTGCGCACCATCGGGCTGAGGACCTGCCTTTCTAAGAATTTCTTCATAGTGCTAATTGTGGTCATGAAATGTGCATTTTCGAGAACATTGTGCAAGGGCGACCTGGAAATGTAAGATGGAAAGCAGATGCTACACCCCTGTTTGGACCTAAGATCTGCATGCTGCCCTCTATTTACAAGATAAGGTAATAAGGTAACTGCAGCACAGATTGAGAAGGTTAGACGAGGCTGGATTATGTAGTTTAACTCAAAGACGAGCCCTGGTTCAGGCCATGAGGAGTCTGTCTCACATGCCCTCTAGCTTTCCCAATAAAGTTCCTAGTTGGCCGCAAGAACTTCAAGAGGGCTGGCCCAGGGCTTTGCTCGCAAATGGGCCTTGTTAGGGAGATCTATCAGTGTTATGCTCAATCCCCTCTCCTAGTGAGAACCCCAGCTCGTTTTGCTGGACATCTGGACCTTTTCCTTTCTATCATGAATGAGGAGTGAACCCCCCACCCCCTGCCCCCACCCACCCCTAGTCATTCTTATGGACTCAGACATTTGGAACTCTGTTCTGTGTTTTACCTTTTCTATGGAGTCTGCTTTCCTCCATCTCTCTTTTAAGGCATATGTGTTTAACATTTTCAGCACACAGCACCCGATGTGCAGTGTTGCTGGGGACCCCTTGGGTCCTCCTTTGAGATTCTTTCACTATCCTTGAAAACTACTGTTCTTGAGGATAGATGGATACTGTCCCTCCTAAAACGTTATCCTTTGAGAGATTAGCACACCACCCTCTGTGGAGTGCTAAGGGGATACTTAGTACCCCCGTTCTCTCTGCTCCTGTGACTTTTTAGCCACATAGACAGCCATGTAATTATGGCTGGTGGCAATGGATGTGTCCTAACAACGGTGTGCTATTTTCTACCGCAGACTGTATTCAGTCTCGGTTATGCACAATATCGTCACGTATGTGCTAACCTGGTGGCTCCTTTCTTTTTTTTGCCATTTCTATCATGGTTGTCCTTTGTTAGCCCTTCTACCATTCTGGTAGAGGGAGGTCTGAATGTGTTTTGCCTTTGGCAGGAACTCGTGGGTGTCCCTGCCCAGGCTTTAGTGTGTCTGTGAGGACAGGAAGCAGATGAGTAGTTTAATAGTCCCCTGCTCTTTGTCTGCTAGCATGTATGAATGTAACCAGTTCCCACTGGGAGGGCTGGCTGTCCTGTTTGGACAGCCAACCGCCCCTTTCTGTAAAATGCTGAGTGAGTTTGAAGAGGAGTGAGTGGGGAAAAGTGAATAAAAGGTGAGGTTCCTGAGGCAGAACGCAAGGCAACCACTGGAACAGGAGAACCAAAGCTTAAGACTACCAGAGACGCCACTCGGACGCTTCTAGTAACTGTGAATAGACCACTTTTGTCCTGACCCTGTTTTCTGTTCAATAGAGGAGCTCCGAAGAGGACTCCTCCTTCCTGTTTGGCTGCTGAGACCAACTAGGCTCAATACGAACTACAAATTGAGCCATCTCCCGAGGTGCTGTGACTTTACAGAGCTGCAGACTACGAATGCCAGGAGACCTCCAACCCATTTGCAGTGAAACGTCTTGGCATGGACAAATCTGCCCAGAACTTTGCTGAGCTCCAGAGGCACAATCCCACTCGTCTAAGTCTCCTCACCAGAGTGCAGCACTTCAGAATCGAAGAAGATCGACCTGGCCCTAACCGTCTTTTGTTTGTAGCTGATAAATAGGCACCACAACCGCAGACTGAAACAAGAGACTGAAGAAATCCTTGCTGCGGGTCCTCTCTCGTGACAGCTGCTATGACATCGCCTTCAGTGTCCATCCGCTTGTCAGCAGACCGAGGAATCTGGAGACTGGGTCCGTTGGTGCTGCACAGGAGAGAATCCAGCTAAATTTACTTCTTCTAAGATAAGGAACTGTGGGGCTAAAACCTTAAGCCAAAGAGTCGCTCCGGTGTGACGGGAGTCCGTGAATAGGTGTTTGGGTGTCCTCCCACACCTCTGGTCCAGGCTCGTCAGCTTGTGTCCTTTAGGGAGTCCTTCGCAGGGTCTTCCTAAGTTGTATTGTACTGCGTAGCATCTTTTTCTAGTGACTGAAAGTATCCTGAGGAACTTTGCTTATTCTGCTGCTTCATAAGACTTTGGTTCCACTCCTACAACAACTTTTCTTATAGTTGGAGATTGGACTTTAAAAGCATTAAAAGCTCTGTAAAGTGTCATTATACCATTAAGATTTGCTTCTGTGTGTATAACCAACCTATTTCTGTTCTCAAGGCTTTATCTGCTGTGGTTCTGCTAAGTACAATTACCGTTTAACTGTAAACCTATGTAAGTGTGTTCTAGTACCGATAATATGGTAGAACTGTCATTCGTGTCAAACTCTGTAACAATTGTAACCGTGAGCAACTACTATTGAAGTAATCGCCTCTGAAAATGATTGAGTTCTTGTGTGTTGGTTAGTGAAATCAGTATTTATTTACTTTCTTTATGTAAATAAGAATACGTGCATATTTTTAATATAACATTTACTGTGTAAGGGGTTTCTTTGGACTGTTGTATTTACTGGGTTCAGTGTGCTTACCTACAGCTCACATCTTCCTCCTATAAGCTTGGCTGCTCTGCCATTCTGCCAAGATCTTTTGGGTAGTACAGACTTCTACTAAGAGTTGGGGACCTGTATGCCAAGGGATTGTTTTATTAAGACTTCCCTCGAGTGGACATTAGGAAAACTTCCCTAACAAGCCTTGGATCATGTAATGGAGTTTTTCTAAAGTACATCTATTTAGGTCTTTAGAAGACTCTATCTACTTTGTTTTAAAGAACTCTAACTTCTAGTATAGGCCTGTACTACTCGAGGTAATGGTAGCTATGGCAGAGAAGTCTGGCTTATTTTAGGAGGGAGAGAGTGCTCTAGGAAGGTACAGAGAACTTGTAGCATACATATGGTCCAAAGAAACACACTAAATAATGGTTTATGTTTTTATATATATATTTCTGAGGCTTGTGGAATCTGCTTGGATCACATACTGTGCATAGCCCGCCATCTAGTGGAAGCTGCGGAGTATTACAGTTGTTGTTTTTGAAACTCGAAAAGGGACGTCGACAGGGCGTGCCAGTAATACTATCCCTAGTGTGACGACCACTGTACCCATGATCCCTCACGCATCGAGGTCCCTCAGATTGTTTCTTTCCGCCATGCTAGACTGACGCGTATAGCGCCGTTCCTTTCTGCGAATTTGCCATTGATTTTGTTAATTAAGAGAGTTTCCCTTTCTATCCTTTCATCGACTTCATAATACCACACCAAAGAATCAGAAAGAAGACTACCGTCAATCATTGCGACGGACCGAACGGCCTTGGAAGGCCGCCCCGGGCCTTGGTCCCCAGACAGTAGGGAGAGGGGGGGGGAGGCCATTGTTGGGCCATTTGTAGAATGCATACTCTCCCCTTCCTACATTTTGTTCGCCCACCTGCCATCACCTTTACCCAGTATTATGGAGAATACCCCATTTATGTTTTGCCCTAAGTGCAACCGTAAATTCCCCTGGGTAGACAAACCTCTCGTTTGCAACTTGTGTCTCTCAGGAGATCATGTCGAGACGTCTTGTCGAGCCTGTAGGCTCTTCAAGCCTAAGACGTTGAAAGACCGTTCCACTAAGCGCTGGGCCCACCACGCCAGTCAACTCGAGGCCATGGAGGTGGAGGGAGCCTTCAGCGATTGCAGCGACGCTGCATTTTCGGACGGCGAGGGCACCGGAGTAGCGGTCGCTACCCAAGCGCAAGCCCCCGACCGCATAGGACAGGCTGGTGGCCATGTGGTGGGGACTACACCCGGCGGTGGTAGTGCTCCAACTACACACACCACAAAACACACAACCCCCAGTCGACACTCGACAAATTTATCAAGTACTCGGCAATGCTCGGCACCCCGTGAACGGTCAACTGAATCCCTGTTCTCTGGGCAATCTCGATCCAGATCGCTGCATGACAAGACAAAGGTGTTGAAAGATTGTAAAACGTCAAAAGACGGTAAGATGTCGAAAGACAAGGGTGCCTCGCGAAAAACAACATCCGAGGGTCATTCGTCCGCAGATGAAACCTCAGCCCCCACACACGAAATTCGACGTTCTTCAGCTAGTAAGATGTCCGGCCCCAAAAAGTCAGTTTCACTGTGCTCTGGGACCCAGGGTGGGGACAAACACCATAAGACACATAAAGCCTCCCATTCAGAAGACAAATCCAAGGGGAGACCTAAAGACCCTAGGCCTAAGCCTATCCCATCCACTAATGAAGACATGGGCCTTCCCCACTCCGAGCCCGAGATTGTCATTCCAAGCTCGAAAGATTGGTCCGCAGAGGACATCAACAGGGTTATGCGTAGGATGTCCTTCATTGCGAACTAAGCACCCTGAACAGCTTTTAAGCCTTCAGACCACCCCACCCACCTCAGCCCCTTCGAGCTCCAGACCCCTTGTGTCTCAACCCTCTTCTAAGATGGTTCGTACTGATGTCCCAACTCGGGGCAGAGTTTTAGATCTGTATGACCCTGAAATCCATCCAGAAGAACAACAGGAGGATGTTTTCTTTATTGATGCATCTGATCCTCAATTTATGGATGAGGACTTAGACGAATTCTATGATGGGGACGATTAAGACCCAGACCAGGAGGCCAACATTTACTCCTTGGATTCACCCATTAATCAGGATCCTCCAGTAGTAGACTCCCCTATAGACAACCAACCCAGACTCAACGAAGTTCTAACTAAAGCGGCACAACACTTCTGCATAGATGCCCAGGAGGTGGTAGAAGACAGACTTTGCAGAGCAATTGTTGGGAGATAAAAAAACAGTAAGCCAATTTATTCCAATATTAAAGTCTGTACAACGCAGAAGCCAACCTTCTTTGGAGGCACCCAACCTCACAGGGGCCGTTAAACTGCGTGTTGAAAACATTTTCAGACCTGCACCATCTGACCCTCTCTACATAAGAGGCCAGTTAAAACCGGACTCTGGTGCTTACCACCGCACGGAAAAGAGCAGGCACTCCCCTTGCTTTCTCCGAGGCTCCTCCGGACAAGGAGAGAAAAATGATTTACCCAATGGGCAGGAAAGTAGCCTCTTCTGCAGCCTAGCAGACTCGCATCGCAAATAACGCTACACTTCTGGCAAGTTTCAACTGCCACAAGTGGGATGAGGTTTCAGCATTCATTTCTTCTGCACCTGAGCCACTTAAGTCCCAATTAGCCCAGGTGGCAGCAGATGGTAGAGCGGTGTCTACTTGTCTCCTAAAGTCAAACTTTGACGCAGCAGGCAATGCAGGTAGAATCATCGCAGAGGGTACTATCATTAAAAGACACGCATGGCTTCGCCAATCAGGCTTCAGGCCAGAAACACAGGCCACCTTAATTAATATGTCGGTGGAAAAAGATGTGCTCTTTGGCAAGACGGTAGAAGAAGCACTAAAAACTGCTAAAGACGAATACGAAACCCTTAAGTCTTTAGGCCAGCTCACGAACAAACCCCCGGGGCAGAGGGGCAACAGCAATCTTTGCCGCTTTCGGGGACAGAATTCCCAGAGGGGATCTGGATACAACCAGGGTCAGGGTTCCTATAGCACCAACCAAGGACAATCCTTTCAGGGCTACCCACGAGGACAACAAAGAGGTCGTGGTACTCGGGACAGAGGCCAAGTTCGAGGTGGCACGCCACCTCAGAGCAAGTGACATTCTGCTCCAAGTACCCTCCTATGCATCTCCAGTAGGAGGACGAATTTCCAACTTCACCCATGCATGGGAGGGTATTACCTCAGACAGATGGGTGCTGTCAACGGTAGCAAGGGGCTACTGTGCAGAACTTTTTCAAAAACCTCGCGATCACCCCCCGAGACAAAAGGTACACTCAGAAGAACATCAACGGATTCTTCTAGCGGAAATGACGGCGCTCGTATTAAATGACGATATACAAGTGGTCCCGGCCAACCAGGTAAACGGGGCTATATATTCAACTTACTTCCTTGTGCCCAAAAAAGATCTAACAATGCGCCCTGTATTAGATTTAAGGCCTACAAACAAGTATGTCTAGCCACAAAAGTTCTGCATGACCACACTACAAGAAGTAATCCCGCTTCTAAAAAAGGGGGATTACATGGCAACACTGGATATGAAAGATGCCTATTTTCATATACCAATGTTTTCCAGCACACATTACTAGCCCGCCATCTAGTGGAAGAGTATTACAGATATTAGTTGTTTTCGAAACTCAAAAAGGGACGTCGACAGGGCATGCCAGTAATACTAGCCCTAGTGTGACGTCCACTGTACCCATGATCCCTCACGCGTCGATGTCCCTCAGTTTGCATTTTTTCTGACATGAGGTAGTATGAGGTGTAGCGCGAGTACAGCTATATCCAAGCAGATACTTATCAGACAAGCTCATAAGCATCCATGCGCTTCTCTCCGAGTGGAGGAAGTGTGGGTCGCATGTGAATCTAAGCAGATACAAGCATCAGAAATATGATTACGGTGAGTAATGTATCCCTTCAGAGGCTTGTGGAATCTGCTTACATCACATGCTGTGCATAGATTAGCGAGCAGTGGAAGAAGGAGGTGGGACGTGAGAAGGTTCATGAGCGAATAAGTGTAAGTGTCTTAGAACCACTTGTCCCACTTGTGTATCTGTCTTGGAATGGGTGTCAATGCAGTAGTGCTGAGTGAAAGTATGTATAGAGCTCCATGTAGCTGCTTTGCAAATACTGTCTAAAGGAACATTTGCAATGAAAGCCAGCGTGGCTCCAGTACCTCTTGTGGAGTGGGCCCTGGGCGTAAAAGGCAGTGTCTTATTTGAAAGGGAATATCACAGTTCGATACATCTGACTATCCACCTTGAGATGGCGTTTTAGAGATGCAATCTCCTTCTCTGCCTGGCGCGATAGAGACACGCGGCTGATCTGTTTTTCTTAGTGGTTTGCTCTTGTCTACGTAGTAGAGGACCGCCCTCTTCACATCTAGTGTGTGGAGTTTTACCTCAGCAGAGCTTTTGGGTTCTTGAAGAAAGCCGGTAGCTCAATAGACTGGTTAACATGGAATTTAGAAATGAATTTAGGTGAAAACCTAGGGTGAGGCCGTAAAACTAGTTTGTCCTTATGTATAGTAAAGAAAGAATCTTGCACTGACAGAGCTTGGATTTCACTGACCCTTCTTATGGAAGTGATGGCTACTAAGAAGGCAATCTTATAAGTCAAATGTTTGAGACTAGATTTGTGCAAGGGCTCAAAGGGGCCCCATGAGCTTAGTAAGTACCACATTAAGGTCCCAACCTGGTGGTGGGTTAGAAATTGGAGGGTGGAGTCTTTACCCCTTCCATAAATGCTTTGACAACTGGCACTTTCCACCATGACACTTTGTTATGGGAAGTGGTGTAGGCTCATAAAGCTGCCAGGTGCACTTTAAGTGAGTTAAACACTAAACCTGCATCCAATAGGTGGAGCATATAGGTGACATTAGAAGGAGCACAATCAACTGGGTTGATTTGCTTATTCTGGCACCAAATAATTAATCGTTTCCATTTGTCATAGTAACAGTGCCTTGTGTTAGGTTTTCTTGATTCTTTCAAGATATACATACATCTCTGGGGTAAATTGAGATGTCCGAACTCTAACTTCAGGAGCCATGCTGCCAAGTTCATTGAGTTGGGCTGAGGATGCACTGTTAGCCCCTCGTGCTGGGAGAGTAGGTTGTATCGGCACGGGAGCTTGATGGGGGCCGCACACCGCCAGTTTGCGTAGGTGTGGATACCATGGTTGTCTCGCCCACATAGGAGCAACTAGGATGAGCGTCATCGGTTCCGTGTGGATCTTGTTCACCACTTTCCTCATCAGAGGGGTTGGTGGAAAAGCGTAGGCAAACATCCCTGACCAACTCATCCATAGGGCGTTCCCGTTGGCGCCTGATTGGGGGAACTTGGGCGCGAAGTCTGGGCATTGACGGTTTTCACTTGTGGCGAATAGGTCTATAATAGGAAAACCCCACGGGGAGAAGAGGTTTTCTACAACCTCTTCGTATAGACGCCACTCGTTTTCTTCTGGTAGCGGGTATCTGCTCAGAGAGTCTGCTAGAGCATTGAGTTCCCCTGAAACATGTTGAGATGCCAGGAACATTTTCCATCCGAGTGCCCATCTCCAGATTTTCTGTGCAAGTCTGGATAGATTTGGAGAGCATCCCCCCCCCTTGTTTGTTCATATAAAACATTGCTGTGGTGCTGTCTATTAGGATCTGTACCGACAGACTTGTTAAATGGGGTTCGAATGCTTGGAGGGCTTTGAACACTGCTAGAAGTTCTAGCACGTTGATGTGCTTCTGAGCCGTAGAGCGAGACCACAGACCCTGAGCTGTGTGGTGAAGGTAGTGCACCCCCCACCCCACCCCGCTAGTGAAGCATCCGTTGTGACCACTGCTTGTATCTGTGGATCGTAGAAGGGTTTCTCCTTGGTCAGATTCTCTGTTGTCCACCAGCAACGACCGCTAGATCGTCCCACTGACCGCTTGCCTGAGACCAGTGTTTCGTCAACCACTCTTGTATGGGACGCATGCGCAGGTGCGCATGGGGAACCAGGTAAATGCAAGAAGCCATCATGCCTATTAAGCGCATTGATTTGCGTACCCTTATCTGGCGGCCGGCCTGATAGTGTGGTATTTGCAGTAACAAGTTCTTTACTCTCTCCTCTGAGGGAAAGACTAACCCTTCCTCTGTGTTTAGAATAGCTGCTAAGAACCGTTTGGAGGTGCTGGGCACCAGGCTTGATTTTTTTTTTCTTGTTGATCGAGAAGCCCAATTGAAAGAGAAGGTTGATTGTTGTCTGAATGTTTTGTCTGCAAATCGGAGGCGATTCCCCTGTTATGAGCTAGTCGTCCAAGTAAGGGTACACTGGGATTGCCTCCCTGCGCAAGTGCGCTGCCACCACCGCCAGTACCTTGGTGAATACCCTTGGGGCCGAGGCTATTCCGAAGGGCAGCACCTTGAATTGGTAGTGCTAGTTTGCTATCTTGAAACGCAATATATATTATTATGAAGTACAAAGCTTTTTGTAGGTAAAAAGGATTTCAGGGACTTTGTAGATGGCTCCCTGAATGCACACCAGCATTTGGCCTGGGCGACAACCCAAACACACAAATTACCACCTTGGCAACATAAGACTGTCAGAACGTCTATGGGTAAGTATTACCTCGAGTCTCACAGTACCTCAGAAGTGAAGATGATGATGCAGACGGACACCCTCATGATGCATCAGATACAGGACCCGGTCACTGCATGCTTTGTCTTCTGACAAAAGAAGGGACACTGGAATTAATTCTGCAGCAGAGGTCGAGTGGAAAGACTCCCAGCAAAGGATTCGTCATAGCTTCTCTCTGCTCTTTGATTTTGTCACCCTTTTCAAAACACCAGATGAAGATTGCTTACTGCCCGGTCGATTTGCTTTGCTTTCTCGGTCCAGCACTCTGGTGAGGGGACTTAAATGTTGCCTCTGGAGGGCTGGAAGGAGTCCACCAAAGTTTTGGGAGGATTCGATCCAATGGTCGCAGGTCCCAGGGTATTGGCGATTTGCCGCCCAGGAAGGATGCAGGTCAACATGGGATGGCTTACATTGCGGGTTGTCTCAAGGCTGATGGTTGCCACCAGCCCAAAGGAAGGAGTCCTCTTCGGAGCTCCTCTGTCACATAGAAAAAAGGATCAGCACAGCAGCAGTCACTCTGCAGCCATCTCTGGTCGCTGGAAGTAGCTGCAGACCTCTTTTCTTCCTCTTCGGATGTGGTTCCAGTGGTCGACTGTCTGTGCACTGGGAATCCAGCCTCTTATCCAGCCAATCAGCATTCATGCTATATTCAAACTTTGGGGGTGGCTGTCCTTTCATGACAACCAGCCTCCCAGTTGGAACTGGTTCCAGGCAGGCATGCCAGAAAACAAAGACAAGCAGAGCTACGAGATCCTCCCCTGCTTCCTGTCCTCAGCAGACACTCTGAAGGCTTGGCAAAGGGGGAAAAGGTTCCCACTCACCCAGGAGCATAGACAAAAAAACACAAAGAAAAAAGTGCTAGGGGTCCCACAGGTGAAGATTAGGCATATTAATGGAAAATCTACCTAACAGTTACAATTGGCATTTTTAAATGAGTGGGTTTTTTTCTCCCAGTTTTGCCATTTAAAACACTTTTGGGACCTAGGGAAGCGTAAAGTAGAAAGGTAAGTAGCAGAGCTTTCTTGCACAAATGGAAAAGCCTAGATGCTCAGACATTACTACTGTGGTGATTTCTCAAAGTATAAAAAACATCACTTGAGAGAAAAAAACAAGTTGTTTGAAATGAAAATTAGAAATGTTGCCAATTTTTAGGGAATTTGGAAAATGGCAAACTCTTATGGTTTTTTTTTTAAAAACAATTTTATTAGTTTCTTCAAACAATACAATCCAAACATGCAGTGCATATGTCAACAGTCTAATTATACATTGTTAAATTCTGATCACTGCTCCCCCTATCCCACCCCCATTCCGAGCCTATTACTTCCCACATCCTATTCCTGCATCTTGTGGTAGGGTCTCTCCTTCCATGGGTTCTGCCGGGTCCTGTATTGATCCAAACAACTCTGCTATTAATAATTTCCAGGCCATCAGGGTCTCTGTCTCCTCCTCTCCCCCCCCCCCAGCGCTGTTCGCTTCTTGCCAAACCATGGTTTCTGCATCCGCCCATTTCTGCAAGTCCTTAAACCACACTTCTTCTCGCGGTCTGTGGCATGTCCTCCACCCCATAGCAATTCTCCTCTTTGCAAGCACAGATGCCAGATCTTTCAGTTTACTCACATTACTAAGTTTCTGCGATCTAGGGACCCCCCCCCCCAACAAACAGGCCCACACTGTGTCCACCATAATCTTGACCCCTTTCTCTGTTAACTTTTGTGCCAATTCGCTCCAGAATCGCTCAATAACCGGGCCTGACCAGAACATATGCACCATACCCGCCTTGGAAACTCTTATTGCTGACCTACAACCATGCCTGACTGTTGGATATGTTTCCAGAGGATGTTGTTCAGCATTTCTCTCGTCTCAGATGATCTCAAGAACACACCAACTCCCCAAAACAGTTCAAGGGTTCTTATTAAAAAACTTAAATGGGTCTAGCTAAGTCATCCCTCGCTCTTGCCTTCTCCGGGTTGCCCGCCACCCTAGCCGACACTTCCCTAAATCCCAAGGTGGTCCCTAGTGATTGATAACCCCTACTACTATCTTTGTTAGGTACGATTTTCATATTTGTGATAAATATTCTTGACCTGTGTCAACCCCAGAACGTTTTACTTGGACTTGGTCATTATTTTACCTTGTCCTTAGGTGAGTGGGAATGTCTTTACCCTGCCACCTAGCCTTTTACTCTTTTTATTTATTTATTTTATTTATTTTTTATTGGTGACATTTTTATGTCTCTCCATAGTGTATGGTTGAAGTTATAGTTTCCTACAATGTTTGGGCTCAGGCTGGGTTGCCCCTTCGGGCCCCCTGTTAATTTCTCTTTCATGTACTTGGGTAAGCTATTGTTCTCAAGTGGTAAAGAGCGATTTTCATCCATCCCATTTACATTTTGTATAAGTGAGCCAGCACACCCCACTTTATGTGGATTGCTGGGGGGGATACAATCTATCCCGTTTCTTACTTACCTGTTAAATTGCAAGTTTACTTGAATGGCTGGTGGCAGTGTAACTGCTTTTATGACATTTATAAAATCATCATTACTCGCAGACTGTTAAATTAGCCTCTAATGCACAGAAGGGCCACCATTTTTCAAAAATGGTGGGCTCCTTCTTTTTTTGCCACTTCTCGTGTGCTTGTTGTTTCTGAGGTCTTCCCTTCCCATTCTAGGTGGGAGCAACCTCAGTGGATGTTTTGCCTTTGGCAGGAATCCTTTGTACCCCACCCAGGCTACAGAGTGTCTGAGAAGGCGGGACCCCAGGGAGGTGTCCAAAACTCTACAGCCCTTTGTCTTAACTCCCAGTGGGGTTGGGAGGGGCTGGCTGTCCTGATTGGACAGCCAAACCGCCTCTTTCTGTAAACTGCGGGGAGAGATTGCTGAAGTTGTGCTGTAGTTCCTAATAAATACTCCGAACCTGGAAGCTGCTGACAATTCAACCACTGGAGCTGAAACCAAAGAGGAAAATGAAGACAAGATGCATGTAGCAATTTCCAGCTACCAGAGAGCCTGCTGTGTAACCAGAGCCTGATATAACCCTTTCTTCCAATCGATCTGGGGGGGACAACAGGAAGGAGAGTGAAGAGAATGCAACCAGCGATATTCGTTCTTTATCTGGCTGCTGTAAAAAGGTACCAAATCCATGGAGCTGTGAGAGTCCATGAAGAAATCTTTGCTAGAAGCCTCATCTGACGACTGCTACTTCAAGTTCCCATCCAGAGTCCAGTTCTTTCGTCTCCAGACCAAGAATCCAGGGCCCGGGTCCAGTGCTGCTGCATTCTGAAGGCATCGACTCCGAAGCTCTTCTTTTCTCCTAAGGTACTGTGGGCTTGGGTAATACCTACCGTAAGTCTGCTGTGCATCCTGTGATGCAGAGTTGAGTGGGTGATTCGGGGGTTTGGGAGTTTGCCCATACCACTTGCCCAGGCCCAATGTTGGAACCAATATAGGGAGCCTTCGCAGAAGTCCCTGAACTCTTTACATCTAAAAGTAAATACTTACTTGTTGAAGATTATCTCCTATGGAACTTTGACTTTCCTGCGCCTGAAATCTATCTCAACCTGCCTACAGCTGGCACCTAGACCACTAGGGTCCCTCCTCTGTACCTGAGAAAACTTATACAACAGGCTAGGTAAGAACTGGATGGAAAATAGGCTTCTGTCTACTGTGTAAAAGTACTTACTTGCTTAAAGAATGAGTGTGCTAACTATAAGAAATAACTAAGTGTCCTTACTTCACTTTGAGCTGCATTGTGCCCTCTAAAAAGTATATTTACTTTGAATGTTGTTAGTGTTGGTGCTGTTTTATCATTGCTTGACTGAACGAGTGCAAAAGCTTACCAACAGGGTTTTACCTGCCTTGAATACGCGAGTGTCATTCTTAAAGTGTATCATTGGATGTTGCTTTCCCTGGTTTGTTTCATACAGTTCTAAAACAGTCCGAGTGAAAACTTGTCTTTGGGTTGCTGATAGCCTCTCTTAAAAGTATATAGGTCTTGCTCACCTTGAATAGCTGCTGCTCTTCTAAACTTGTAAACCTGGGTTGCGCTTCCCTGAATTGCATTATTGCTATTCTAAAATAGTTTCATAAAGTTCTTACCGTAGAAATTGTATTATACACTTCTTAAAAGTAAACTGGGTATAACTAGCTATAAGCAGGGATGTCATTTGGAAGTCGCAACTGCGACCCGTGGGGACCACTGTTGCAACCCCTGGCACTCCCTTTCGATCCCGACTTTAGAACAAAAATGGGTGCTCCTGGTGTAGCACCCCCCCCCCCCGCGGCCCGGGGGATACGCCGCACCAGGTCTGGTCAGTCCCCGGCCCAGTCCTCTCCCATCGTGGTGGAGGCTGGCCCGGGGAGGCACTCAGTAGGGGTTTTCTTTTGTAATATCATGTGTTTTTCAGGTGTATGTCAGGTGTATGTATGTGAATGGTGGGTGACTGAGAAGTGATGTGACGTGTGTTTTTGAATGTTCTGGGTCGGTGGGTGATTGGATCTGTGCCCGTTTAGAGAATGCAATGAATGCATGCAAGATGAGGTGTGGGTGAATGAGCATACATGTTGTAGTGTGTGTTTGAATGTTCTGGGTGGGGTTTGGTGGGTGAATTCACTGCGAGTGAGTGCAAGAGGAGATGTATGGGAGAGGGGCCGTTGGGTGAAAGGGGATGCATGTGTATGTAAGGCCCTGGGAGACTTGGGATTACTGGAGCATTTTTTTGCCACATCCTTTGACTTTGCATGTTTTACTGGTATTTTTGGGCAAAGGCAAGTTGATTTGTGCCATTCCCTGGCTAGACTGGCATTTTGGTGAAGTTATTGTAGCCATTGCTTACTGTTGCATGACATTTATTACTTGGCATATTTATAAAAGCAAGCATGATAAGTAGTGTACCTCGCTAGACTGATGTTTTGGCATAGCGGGCTGTATATTCTTCACTTTAGCATGACATTTTATTAACTGAGCATCTATGATGAATCAAGCAAGATGAGGGTTCTTCTGGGTCTAGACTGGCTTACATTGGCACCCGTTTGGACAGGTTTTTCTATTGTGACATGCCACTTTTAATGGCTAAACCAACGGGAATATGTATTAACATAGGAGTACTGGCATATATTGGCAGAGCTACTTTTGTGCCCAGTGCCAGTAATTATACTATAGAAAAATGTCTTGAAGCAAACATAAGTATGGTCTTAGATGGGGAATACTAGCATATCTTGATGGAGCCTGCATGGAAATGTATGGGCACAGCCAGCTTAGAAATGTTTTTTATACTGGCATACATTGCAGGGGCCGGCATTATAATGCATTGGGAAATGCCCTGTGCACTTTTGATGACTTGCATCTTTGGACTTTTTTTCATGATTTACCCTACACCCTACAAAACAGATTGTTGGCCTTTTACCCAAATTGTCCCAGAAAGTGTTTGTAGTGCACCATTTTCTCCCATTATTCAAAACATTCCCTATGGGGAGGGAGAAGAATACCCTTGAACCCCAACCCATTTTCGTTAGTTCGGGATGCTCAGTCGCAATCACATACTTGTGACAAACATTTACACACTCCAAAAAAAACTCACCAGTCACCACTGTTGGCTGGTATATTTGTGGACCAGGCACCGCCCCCTTCTCTCTGTTAAGTTAAAGATTTAAGCTTTGATTGATAAACATATTTACTTCTTTCACTTGCAGTAGTGCATGCCCCTGCAGCGGCATAATCATCATGGACATTCCGCACAGGTGGTGGTCCGGCCCTGGGGTGTGGTGTGCCCTGTGATTTAAGGAGCCTTGGGATGGGAGGCAGCCCGCAGCATGGCTTGGAGGGGAGCTGCCAAATTTTGTGCTACGTCATTGAGCATGACTGGGTATGACAAAGGGGTAGTGTGCAGTGCGTGCCGTGAAGTCTGCCATTTAGTCCCAAGGTGAGAACCAACTTGTGGGTGTTTTCAATTTATAAATAACTGTGTGGTGCTATGAATTTAAGTGTGCACCCAGTATTACGCTTAGATAATAATAACTATGAGGGGGGTGGGGTGTTTGGTATATCGAAAGACCCTTTCTCAGATATTATACTCCAGCAAAGATAACATTTCACCTTGAAATACATTGTGTCCTTCTTAAAGCGTAATTGGGGTTTGCCTTCCCTGATTTGCTTAGTGCATTCTAAAATAGTTATTGAGTGTTAATACTTCTCCAGCATGGGGTCTGGCATGGATTCACATGCTCATGAATATTCCCCGTCGTCAGGCTGGGAATCCTCGGTAAAGAAAAAATCAGTATCAGTTTCGTTTCTGATCTGTCTTTCGTAGTAATAACCAATCACTGGTCTCTGCGTCATACTGACCACAGCCAATGACTGCACTCTACCTAAGCACCGCCTCTGGCAGCCATCTTCAGATTTTTACCGCACGTTCATGTGTTGGGATCCTCGTGCTATTGCTCTCGAGCGTTAGTGCTATTTTTTTCACGTTTTTTGCTCAAAAACTTCGTTTTTTCAGTCAAAAGAGCCTCAACGGGGACCCGTGTCGGATTCGTCTGCGCCCCTCAAGGGTGAAGATTTCGTCGAGCTACGCTTTGGAGGACTCCAGAAGCTTCTCAGGCCCGGACATGGCCCAGGAGAAGGGAAGCTTGACGCCCGGAAAGCTGTTCAGGGTCTGCCCTGGATGCCAGCTGCAGAACGTCTTTGAGGACGAGCACTCCTTTTGTCTCTACTGCTTACATGAGGACAAGACGCACGTGGAGAAGGACTGTGCGTTTTGCGGCAATATGTCGGAGCGGACCATGAAGGACCGCCATCAACGTCTCGCCAACTGGCTGGAAGGGAAGAACCCGTCAGGCGAGAAGAAGAGGAAGAAATCCGAGCGGTCTTCTAAGACCTTTGAGGACGCCCCGGCGACGGGCTGTCCAACACAAGGCCAAGCACCGCGAGTCCGCTGGCACCGGGAGCGCCGAACTGTCGGGCTCTACGGGCGCCAGGCAGGGCGCACCCTCCCCGGCACCTTCAGCCACGAGCCAACGCTCTGGGTCGGGTAAGAGGAAGGGCGAGCACCCGGCGAAGCTCCTGGAGAGGCCCCGGTCGAGCTCGAAGGCCCCATCGGAGGGGAGCGAGGCAGTGTCCCCCCCCTCAAGGATAAGGCGGTGAGCGCACCTAAGGTGGTGAAGGCCTTAATCCATCCGGCCAAGCCCTCTATCGATACTGTCGCGGCGGCCCTGGCTCAGCCTGTGGAGGCTACACCAGTGGTGGCGACCTCGGGGCTCAGTCTCCCTGCCACCTCGGAGGGAGTCCTCTTTTGTGCCCATCGATAGGACCCCCGTGAAATCCCCGGCTGGGAAGAAAAAGGGGGGGGCAGGGCGTCGTCGTAGATTCGGCCTCAACCTCGGAGGAAGAGCTGATTGAGGTCTTAAGCCACGCCTTGGCGTGGAAGAAGACCGGCCCGTCGGGATGGATCCCGACGCAGGTGACGACGACATCGTCGAGGGTGCCGACGGGGCCCCTGATCGCCCGTCGGATTCCCCTCTGCCAGCGCCGCAAGACAACTCGGCGGCCATTTTGTTGGCTATACAGTCCTTATGTTCAGAGATAAGGACGAGACTACCGTTGCCGACGGAGGAACCTCTCCCGTCGGGGGGGGTCCTGAACCGGGACCTTCTGGTGCTCCCCCGCCCAAGAAAAGGATTCACCCTCCACCTCCTTTTCAGCCGTCTCGCCCCGTCCAGTCCTCCTCCCCGTCCACCCGAGGGGATGATACGGGGACTGACACGGCAGCGACGGGTACGGACGACGAGGTATATGACGAGGATATACCGTCGTCACCTCCCACCAGGACTTCTCCGCCCAACGAGATTGGATCGTTCCACTCCATGATCGCCAGGGCATCCGAGCTTTTCCAACTCTGCCCTGAGGAGAAGAAAAAGGAAGGATTCCTTTATCAACGGCGCGAGGCCAAGAGGAAGACGGTCCTCGCGGTGCCTCTACTGGACGACATTTGGGATGAGGGCCTCGCCCTCCTCAAGAACCCTTCCACGACGCCAGCTAGAAGAGACCGGTACGAGAAGAAGTACCGGGTCCCGGACGCGGCCCCACTGTGCCTCCGGGCGCAGCCTACCCCGGACTCCCTCGTCTCCGCGGCGGCCAGGAAGAAAGCGGGGGGGGGGGTGCGGCCTCCACATCGACTTCCCCACCGGACGGCGAGGGAAAGAAATTGGACGCTATGGGACGCAGGGTCATCTCGTCTGCAGCGACGACGATTAAAGCGGCCAACGCCTTGGCTATCGTGGCCCGCTACGACAGGGAGCTATGGTACAAACTGGCTCCCCTGCTGGACTTCCTACCGGACGACAAGAGGGCGGATGCCCTGGAGATCCTACAGGAAGGCGAGGTGGCGTCGGACCACGCCATCACTATTGCGACGGACATCGCCGACACTGGGTTTCGCCAGTTGGGCAACGGCGTGTGCCTTAGGCGGCGTGGATGGCTCAAGGCTACGGACTTCCGTCAAGACGTACAGACCAGAGTCCTGGACATGCCGTTCGATGGGAACAACCTGTTTGGGAAAACAGTGGACGATTCCCTTCAGGCCATTAAAGCGGACACTGAGACGGCCCGGGCCCTTGGGGTTCTGCAGCAACGACGGACGCCCTTTCGGAGCAGCGGAGGCAAGGGCGCCTCCAAAGGTTCCGGCGGCGGTTTCTCCACCTACCGTCAAGAGGCCCGCTCGTCGTCTCAGGAGGCCTACAGAGGACGAGGCAAGTCTGGCGGACCCCGCCGTCGTCGCCAAGGAGGTCAAGGCGGCAAAGCCTCGTCGAAACAGGATTGAACCGGCCGTGGGGTCGGGCCCCCACCGAAGCACCCCGGTGGGAGGCCGGCTGGCGAGCTTAGTCAGCGTGTGGGAGTCCATCTCCACCGACCGTTGGGTGCTGGACGCCTTGGCCCGGGGCCACGCGCTCGAGTTTCAAAGAAGATGCCTGCGCGTCCCCCCCGTGGCCAGGAAAGAGCTTCACGTCCCTCAGCTTCTCCTGGAGGTAAAGGCGATGCTCAGGAAGGGCGCCATCGAACTCGTCCCAAAGAGGCTTCGGGGCTCCGGAGTTTACTCGAGATACTTCCTCGTGAAGAAGAAGACGGGAGGATGGCGCCCCATCCTAGACCTGCGACGTCTGAACAAGTTCATCAAGGCGCAGAAGTTCCGGGTGGTCACCCTCCAGCACGTCCTGGGGCAGCTGGAGGAAGGAGACTTCCTGTCGTCGTTGGATTTGGAGGATGCTTACTTCCATATTCCCATCCTAAAGGGGCACCGAAAATTCCTCAGGTTTGTGTTCCAAGGGCGTCACTACCAGTTCAAAGCCCTCCCCTTCGGACTACGGTCGGCACCCAGGGTATTCACCAAGTGCCTTGCACCGGTGGCGGCGCAGCTGCGCCGCGAGGGGATCCACGTCTACCCCTACCTGGACGACTGGCTCATCCGAGCCAAGACGAGGGAGCTCGCCGTGGAGCACACGGCAAGGACCGTCCAACTTCTCACGGACCTCGGATTCTCCGTGAACTACGCCAAGTCCCACCTGGTACCCGCACAAAACACACTGTTTCTGGGAGCGAAGCTCGACACAGTGTCCCTTCTGGCCTCCCCGTCGGAGGAAAGGACCAGGTCCATCCTGGGCAAGGTAAAGCGGATGTTGGTTTCCGACGCGGCCAAGGTGAGGTCCATCAAGTCCCTCCTCGGAAGGATGTCTTCTTGCATCTACCTCATTCCCATGTGCAGGCTCCGCATGCGCCCGTTGCAGGAGTTCCTGGACGCGCGCTGGATCCAAACGACGGGCGGCTTCGAGGAGAGGATCACACTCGACGAGAGTTTCCGCCGAGCGGTCCGGTGGTGGGGCAACCGCGCGCATCTGACGGCGGGCATCGACTTTCAGACCCCAGACCACCAGGAGACAGTGACTACGGATGCCTCCCTGGAAGGGTGGGGAGCGCACACCGAAAATCTGCACGCGAGAGGCCTCTGGCTCCCGACGGAGAAGTCCCTCCATATCAACGTCCTGGAGCTCCGTGCAGTGTTCTGGGCCCTCAGGTCTTTCCTTCCGTCCCTCAAGGGCAAGGTGGTGAGGATCTTCACCGACAACACCACCACCATGTTTTACATCAGGAAACAGGGCGGAACCAGGTCCCCAGCACTGTCCAAGGAGGCGCAGGACCTGTGGCATTGGGCCGCCGCCCAAAGGATGTTTCTGGTGCCGTTTCATCTGGCAGGGATAAAAAAACACCATCGCGACTCACTCAGCAGGGAGCTGCGCTCGTGCCACGAGTGGGGAACTACGGCAGGATCTAGTGGATCGCCTCTTCCGACGATGGGCCACACCCCAGATCGACCTGTTCGCGACGGCGACGAACTCCAAGTGCCGGAGGTTCGCCAGCAGGTTTCCCCAGGCGAGGAGCATGGGCGATGCTTTCTCGTTCCCCTGGGAGGGCCTGTTCCTCTCCGCGTTCCCTCCTTTGCCACTGCTAATCCGGCTCGTCAACCAGCTCAAGAGGTCACGGTGCAGGATGATCCTCGTCGCACCTGCGTGGCCGAGGCAGATATGGTTCCCGGACCTTCTGGACTGCCAATCAAGCTGCCGGTGGACGCGGATCTACTCTCCAGGGAAGGAGGCGCCATCCTCCACCACGACCCGAAATCGCTGAACTTGCAGGCCTGGCTCCTGCAGAGCTAGAGTTTGGAGGATACGACATACCGGCCGACTCCAGAGAGGTTCTTGCAAAGGCCAGGGCGTCCTCGACTCTTAAATGCTACGGACACAAATGGAAGAGGTTCTCTGTCTGGTGCACAGAAGATTAACCCTCTACGGATTACGGCTCCCCAGGTACTGTCGTACCTGCTGACGCTGGCCAAAGCTGGACTGGCACACTCGTCCATCAAGATTCATCTTGTTGCGATCTCCCGATACACCTTTTGGTCTCATCGTCTGGTGAAAGAGTTCATGAAGGGACTGTTCAGATCGTTCCCGCCGGTGAAGGCGCCGGCCCCGGCGTGGGAGCTCAACGTGGTGCTGACCAAGCTCATGGGACCTCCGTTCGAGCCTCTGCACTCGGCCCCGTTGAAGTTTCTGTCGTGGAAAACAGCGTTTCTTGTGGCCATCACCTCCGCACGACGGGTGGGAGAGATCCAGGCCCTTTCCTGCAAGGCCCCGTATTTGACTTTTCACGACACAAGGGTAGTGCTCAGGACGCACCCCTCCTTCATGCCCAAGGTACCGTCGGACTTTCATCTCAACGAACCCTTGGTGTTGCCTGTGTTCTTCCCGTCGCCTTCGTCGCCGGCTGATTGGACTTTGCATTCGCTGGTTGTGGCTAGAGCGCTGAAGTTCTACGTGGACCGCACAAAGTGTTTTCGGAAGACGTCACAACTCTTTGTGAATTTTGGACCTGTCAATCAGGGGAAGGCTCTCTCGAAGGCTTCCATTTCCAGATGGCTCTCCGGCTTTATCATGTACTGTCATCGGTTGGCAAACCGACCGCTGCCTGGCCGTCCGAGAGCCCATTCCACCAGAGCGATCGCAGCTACCACGGCGTTCCTTTCTGGTGTGCCCCTGCTGGACATATGCAGGGCTGCTACGTGGAGGTCGACGCACACCTTCACGAAATTCTACTGCGTCGATCGGGATTCCAGGGAGGAGTCCAGGGTCGGCCAAGCAGTGCTGCGCAACCTGTTCGCCTGAGGTGAGCCTGGTGAGGAGGTAAGATGCTTAATGTTGAGTTTGATGTAATGCTTAATGTTGAGCCTTTGCCACCTCCCGTGGTTGTGCATGTGTGTACTGCTATGTATTCTTTATTCATGAGCATGTGAATCCATGCCAGACCCCATGCTGGAGAAGGAACAAGTTACTTACCTGTAACTGTTGTTCTCCAGCATGGGTCTGGCATGGATTCACATGCGAACCCTCCCGCCTACCCCTCTGCGGCTCTTCACTTGGTCATACTGCCACTTCACGTGCTTCCAAATCTGAAGATGGCTGCCAGAGGCGGTGCTTACGTAGAGGGCAGTCATTGGCTGTGGTCAGTATGACGCAGAGACCAGTGATTGGTTATTACTACGAAAGACAGATCAGAAACGAAACTGATACTGGTTTTTTCTTTACCGAGGATTCCCAGCCTGACGACGGGGAATATTCATGAGCATGTGAATCCATGCCAGACCCATGCTGGAGAACAACAGTTACAGGTAAGTAACTTGTTCCTTATCATTGTGTAGCTTGAGGCCACTCCAGAACGCATGAGTTGTTTTACTAACTTTGAACTGAATTCTAAAAAGTAAGGTTGCAAGGAGTATACTTGTAATAGGGTTGGTTTACTATGTGATTTCATAACTGAGTGTCACTTGCATGACTGACGGGGTCTGCTGACTGTATTAAAAAAGTATATATAATCTGGTTTTACTGCCCAAGAATAGCTGATTACATTCTGAATGTGTTGTAGTTTTGACTCACCTTGAACTGCTGATTGCTATTCTTAATAAGGTTATACTTTGGGTTGTATCCCTTAAGTATTGAGTGGTTTTGTTTAATAATTGTTTATATGTTATGTTATGTTATAGGGCTTATTTCCCCAATATTTGGGCCTACTTGCATTTAAATAAACAATTTATTTTTACAATACTTAGCGTTTCATTGTTTCTTTGGACTATGTGTGCTACAATTTTAGTACCAAGCTACAGCCCTCTCTCCCTCCTAAAATAAGCCAGGCTGCTCTGTCCATGCTACCAACATTCTCAGGTGGTACAGCCTTATGCTAAGAGTGGAGCTTATCTTCTGTCTCGTATGTATGGTTTTATGAAGCCCTTAGTTGGACTTCAGAAAAACTATCCTAACAATCTGCGATCTGGATGATTAATAGTGAGCATTATGGAGCACAAGTCACAATGTATATACAGATATGTCTAGTATTCTTGTAAGACTGTACTTATTTTATTACTAGTGTAAATACATTGACTGCCCTATCTTGTGCCAGA
Source organism: Ambystoma mexicanum (assembly GCF_040938575.1). Classification (NCBI taxonomy): domain Eukaryota; kingdom Metazoa; phylum Chordata; class Amphibia; order Caudata; family Ambystomatidae; genus Ambystoma; species Ambystoma mexicanum. Next base: position 448,012,706 of record NC_090937.1, read on the forward strand.
GGTTCTGCTAGGGTTGTTCTTGGTCAGTCTCCCTCGTGATAGTGCCCATCAGCGATGTGTGTTGCAATTCATTTCATTTCCCTTTTGCCGGTAGAGTGGAATTTATCAAGGGTATTTTTTAATATTTATAAGGCATGCTTCACTGAGGCTTGCTGAATATTCAAGTTGAATTTTTCCATAATTCTTTGCACTTGTTGATGCTATTCCCAATAGTTGTAGGAAAGCCCAGAAAAAATACAACCTGTGAGGGGAAAAAGGCCCAATACACCACTTGTAAGGATAACAAGTTTATTTCCAGGCAAAATGCAAAGTGCTGTCAAAGAACTCTGCTGCCGCGGAATGTTCTGTCAAAATCTGCATGAGCAGCACTTTATGAAGTAACACAGCGTCATCCGTGACGTCATCACATAACGTACAATCTGCATGGCTGGTTGGTGAGACCCTATAAATAGGCCACCTGCTCCATAGCGGGTGCCAGGCCATTGGTCTCAGCCCTGTCCGTCCATCGTCTTCCATGTAGGTGATGCTACATTTGTCATCTCATCATCGGGCGGCTAATTGGCAACATTGTTTGCAAACTAAACAACACATCTCCATCTATCTATCGGTGCACCTGTTACTAGCAGACAGGGTGCCGGGGGAAAGCAGAGGGCATCCTAACTCACACACTTCACTCGCTTACAGACAGACGGGCACCACTGCAAGGTCTTCCACCCTCGTTCCGGGCTATAATTTCATCCCTTCCTGCACCTCGCAGCACAAATCCCGTGACCTAGAAGTGAAGGCAGGAAAGGCTTGCTCATCTTTTTGATCGATCAGGGGGTCTAACAGGTTTATGATCGGTGGTCTGGGGTTGACTGGTACCCTGGAATTCAGAGGTCCTAAAGCTAAGGCATTTGGGTGCTATAACGTAGAGCTGGGACTGGTGGGGGGGTTGGAGGCCCGTACCCTCCTTCTCGTGGGATTGCATCATGCAAAGACCTTCAGCCCTCTTATCGTGGCCTTGCAGGGCACATTCTTCCCAGAGCATGAAGGTTGGCAACGTTTTAGGACAATGAAGGGTTTATGGATGCCTGTGGCCTTTTCCCATCAGCGCCTGGGATACAACAGATTCCTTTCCTCATGTTCGCGGCCTATGCCTGGGATGCTGGCTGCTGCGCCGCATTTAGGTCTTGCGTTTCAATATGGCTGCTAAGAACAAGATGGCATTTGCTCACACATGTGCACTACATCTATAAAGCATGCAATAATACGATGGTGTAGAAGCCTTTAACAGCATCCCCCTCCCCCTGGTCTCTTACAGTACCTTCCATGGTATTTGCCTTACTTTGAAGCGCTTGGGGGTGACGGAAAACTGTGTCCCCTAACCCAACATAGTCTTCAAGACTCCAAATTCTTTAGACCTGGCAATGCCCCTAGCATATACCTTAAATGCCTGCCCAAGTACCGTTGTTGGAATGCATGCATCAAGGGAGGAACTTTGAAGACCTTAACATGGAATTCTTTCAATCTATTAAATGGGTCCCCCAGTAGACCATTGGGAGAACTATGAGGCAATAAAAACATCCCTCCAACATAAAGCCAGTCTGTGGGCAATGTATCCAATGTAACACACAGGCACATGACAACGCAGACGTATCTATTACAAAGCCCTAGACCAGCAGTATTAAATGTTATGTTGCTCTTACGTACGGACCAACTCTCGCTGTTAACAATTCGGGGGGGGCCCAATCAAAAAGGTCTGCCGAGTTGAGTTATGTGCAAGTTGCCCAATCACCAGGAAACTGTATATAACATGTATTCACTGAATGCACGAAATTGGGAACACTATACATGTGTATGTTTGATACATTTGTGCACAACTTCGATACACTAAAGACAGAGGATTTTTGGATATATTGCCTGAACTCTGCATCGGATTCCCTGCACCTTGCACTTTTTTTGAGTATGGTCACAAGCTAAAAAAAAAAAATAATGTAATAGGTGTGAACCAGTTAAGTGCTGGATCTTCACTATGTAAGAAAGCTTAAACAAAACAACTGGGCTCAATGTTGATTAATCTGTGATGTTTATTTTTAGGATGAGCTATAATGTTTGTGTTTTTAAAAATTAATGTTGTGTATATATGTTTTAACTATTTATATCTATTATTGAGTCTTTCTAAAAGCATCACATATATTTGTGACATGTACTATAGAATTGAACCGGAAATGGAATGCAATTGTATGTAAATATGTATGATTTTTAAATGTTTGATTAGTATACAATGATTTTGTTAACTTTTTTAATAAACAAATAATAAAAGGATTTAATTGCCCTCCATTTTCCCAAGTATTATGATGTATTGACCCATAGGATCAGTACATTTTTATGGGTTGAAGCTGTATGGATATGTGGATAAGCATTAAAACACTTCTGACTTGAGTTGAGTAACGTGTATAGAATATTGTTTCCCCATATTTTTGCAATGCTTGGATTGGCTTGTTCCATGGCATGAGTTTCATAAGCTTTTTAAATTATACCTCTCAATATAGGCTGAAAGTTGGGTTTCCTAGGCCTCTAATTGTTCAGTTCATACCAATAACTTCACCCATTTCCCTAGTTATTCTGATGAATTATTGCATAGTATATGAAACAATCTGCCCTGTTTAAACTGATAAAGTTTCACAGATGGCTCAAAAATTGCTCCCAGTCTCAGAAGCGTTTCAAGGGTTTTTACAAAATAAGTGTGGGGCCTATGGCCGTTTCTCTCTCTGATCTGTTTCACACTCCTCCCAATTTTTGTAACCTGAGGGAAAGCCTGTGACTGGACAGGACAATAAGGCTTTAAAAATATTTCGAACAAGAGGGTCCTGACCTCAAATATTTAGGCTACAGTTGTTTGCTGTAGACACAATTCTCATACCTCTCCATGTACAGTACTTTGCATTTTACAGATTATGTAGACGTCAACACTCAAGGTGGTAGGGATGATGTGTGTCATTGGTCTCAGTGTTGTAATTATAAGACAGGAATGACGCGGGACGTTTCGGCTGTGTAGAGATGGCAGCCTTCTTCTATGGCCCGAAATAGCAGGCCTTCCTATGGTTAAAAAACAATATGTACAATATTGTTGAGTATCCAGAAAGTGGATAGTGTAAACAAATGTTAAAATACCCGTTGGATGCTACAAAGTGTGGACTGGCCCTCCGGACCCAAACACTGACTTTGCACTTCAAAAGATGTGGGAGCTCGTGGTGACTGGGCTCCTGGTGAGGGAGAGGTGGAAGCCCGTTGGTTTGATGCGCCGCGGGGCACCCTGCAAGAAACACGTGAATGTGGGTTACACACATGGCTGGGGAACCTTGTTGTGGTTTGGAGAAGCCATTTGGGAAGAAAGGGTACCTTGTTGGTGGGGGCACCGTAGATGTGTGGTGCTGATGGAATCCCGTGGTAAGGAAAGGATTGGGTGGAACCGGGCAGTGGTTCCTGTCCAGCGATGCAAAGCGGTCAGGCAATGGTTGCTGCTGGGCGGGGGGAGAAGGAGGAAAAGAACAAAGCAGAACATAGTCCAGACTGAAGATTGGAGGCAGGGGTGGACAGGGATTGCCCAGGATGGGAATCTGCTTACCTGTCCGCCTGTTGTAGTGCGATCGCGTTAGCTGTGCTCCATCTCGTCTCGCGTTTGTGAACGAAAGAGCTGTGCGAGTTAGGTGGTGTGCGCATGTGTGCAGGCTAAGTGTTCGCCTGGCGTGCATGCGCACGGGTGCTGGGATCCCGTTGCCGCGGCGACGTGGACGCGAAGGAGTGCGTCGGAAGGTCCTATGATGCGCCTGGGCGTCACGGGCCAGTTTTTTTGGGGGGTGATCGGAGACGTGGGGGTCCCGGTGGTCCCGTGTTGGGGGTGAGGGGCCCAGAACTGGATATGGCTCGGTGTATGCACCGGCTGTCGAGAAACTGATGCCTGAGTGGAGAGGAGATGGGGGCTCCGGAGATCGCGGGGGTTGTGCACCAGAGTTGGTGTAGGAGAGACTAATTGTAAAGGAGCAGCTGGATTACTGGGCCACTAAGCAGTGGCATGCAAAGTAAATGTATTCCCAGGCATGGTGAAGTGCTTGAGCCGGAAGGGGGCCCGCTGCAAAGGGGCGAGGCCGATGTCTATAGATACTCCACTGGTGTAAGTTCACTAATACCTTGAGTAGTGGTCTGCAGCTTGAAAATCCACCAGGATTCTTTAAAATTAAGGGCATTGGCAATATTGGAACAATCGCTCACTTTGTCCACCACCCACCATTTGAAGGAGTCGCAGTTGTGTTGGTATTCGAGAAAGTGTGAAACTAATGGTGCGTTATGAGTCTTACATCTTATTCTCGACTTGTGTTCCCCTATTCTCTCGTTCACTGGCCTCGATGTTTGTCCTATGTAGCGTAGGTGGCATGGACATTCGATAAGGTAGAAACGTTGGGGGTCTTGCAGTTTGAAAAGTGGCGGATTTCCCACTCTTTGCCATCCACCGGAAAAGACCGTAGTTTCTTGGTTTGACTGCAGACAGAGCAGTTGCCACAGGGGTGGTGCCCCCGAATCTCCCGCATATTCCACAAGGTGGATCTTTAATCTTTGCGCTTGTTTCTGGCATGTGTTAGCAGGTCTTTGAGATTTTTGGATCTTTTCAAAGCCATTCTCGGTAGCGGTTCATCTGGCAGGCTCAGCTGGACAATAGGCCATAGTTTTTTGATAATGCCTTTGAGTTTGGATGTGTTGGCGGTAAAGGTTGTTATACATGCCATGGGATTTTCGGAGTCTTGATTACGGACGTTAGGGGTCAGTAAGGCTTCTCTGGGTGTATACAGAGCCCTTTTCCTGGTGTCCTTGAGAAGTTTTTTGGGGTAGCCTCTGTTTTCCAATTTGAGTTGCAGTTCTGATGCGTGGGTTTTGAAGTCCTTAGTGTCTGTGCAGTTGCGTCTGATTCTAAGAAATTGTCCGTAAGGTAGGTTATTGCGAAGGCTTTTGGGATGATTGCTTCTATAGTGCAAGGTGGTATTGCGGTCCGTCTCCTTTTTGAAAATGGAACATGAGTTTCCCATCTTTTGCCAGTATGTTGAGGTCAAGGAAGTTCATTTTCTCGTTATTGTGGCTCATCGTGAATTGGATTTCTTGTGTTAAGTTGTTGATCCAATCCAGGAAGTTAACCAGTTCTTGCTTGTTGCCGTGCCATATAAAAATCACATCATCAATGTATCTGTACCATATGCGGATGTTGTTATGGAATGGGTTGGTATTATTCAGTATGAAGGTTTTTTCATATTCGGCCATGAAGATGATGGCCAGGCTAGGTGCGAATGCTTCCCCCATGGCTGTACCACAGGTCTTCTGGTAGAAGATGTCATTAAATGAGAAGTAATTGTTGGTTATTGCAAAATCCAGAGGTTCAGAAATAAAGTTGGCCGGAACTCTCCTCTGAGTCATATGTAAGCCCAAATGTTGTCTTATGCATTCAACTGCCTGTTCCTGGGGGATGCTAGTGTACAAGCTTTTGATGTCCATAGTGACTATTTCTTCAGTGGTGGGATCAAATGGCTGATTTTCAAAGATGGTAATAGTCATCATAGTGTCCTTAAGATAAGTGGGTGTGTTCTGGCAAAGTGGTTTTAGAAAAAAATCTATGAATTTGCACAAAGGGTCTAGTATAGAACCACATCCAGAGACGATAGGTCTGCCTGGGGGTAAGGTCCTATTTTTATGAATTTTAGGTAAGGCGTAAAATGCCGGTATCCTTCCCTCATTGGTATTAAGGAACGCCTCTTCTTTGTCAGAGATCCAATTTCTTTCGACTGCAAATTTTGTCATTTCTTGTATTTGTTTTTCAGCAGGTTGGTGGGATCTTTTTTGAGTTTTTTGTAGTTATTGTCTTCATTAAGAAGTTCCATAACCATCAACGTGTATTGCTCTCTACTTTGTATCACGAGACCACCGCCTTTGTCTGCCATTTTTATCACGATGTCGGGGTTGTTGGACAGGATTTTAAGTGCCTTTTGTTCCCCGACAGTGAGGTTGTTTCTATGATGGTTTTGTGTGGACTTGAGTTTGTTTATTTCCTGTCTTAGACATTTTTCGAATGCAAGAAATGTAGACGGGATATCACTGTCCCTTGGGTAGAATTCGCTTCTTGGTCTCATTCCTGTGTCCTCTGTTTCTTGGGGTACGTCTTTATCCTTAAAAAAGATTTTCCTTCTGATCGTCCGGAGGAAGGTAGACAATTCTCCATCTAATTGGAACCAATCAGTGGTTTTCGTTGGTACATAAGAGAGGCCTTTGGCGTCTCTGGAGAGTGGTGTACTTGAGAGGTTGAATATTGGGATTAGGTCTGGCGTCTTCGGTTGCCCCTGCGTCTCCTGCCGGGTTGTCCCCACTGAGGGAAATTGAAAAATGGCATTTGAAGTTGAGGAGGGGGCCCCCAGAATCCGCCTCTGGGGCCCCCTTGCCCTAAAAAAGGCATCATGGGTGGTGGTTGAAATTGGCCATAGTTCGGGTTATTGCCTCCGAAACTGCTTTGATCTCCAGATGAGGATCCTGAGCCTGAATTATCTGAGCCAGAGAAGGAGACGCCTTTACGTCGGCTCCTGTTGATTCCTCCTTGTTTGGCAGTTCTTTCCTTTTCTTTGATGTCCTTGTAATCTATTGCAAGATAAGGGTATACATTTTCTAGTTTGAAATTTTGAATGTCCTTTGCGAGTTTCTTGTGTTTTCTTTCTAATGTGAGGGCTGAGAAAGTTTCAAGGGTGGCATCAATTTCTTTAAGTTTTTCCCTGGCCTTGGTGATGGTGTCGTCATTGAGGAACTTGGTTTCCTCATTCTTTGAATCTCATCATTTTTGTATGTATTCTCTTGGCTGTTGTAATAGTGAGAGCCATTAGGTCTCTGCTACATTTCGTTGCGATTTTACTAAAATCCTCCATATAAGCCCTGTCATCTAGGAAAAGGGCTGGCTCATTGCTTATTATTGAGCCTAATGGCACCATGTTTGCTCGTAAGTATTCGCGTAAGAAGTGACCATGTACTTCTGTCCTAAAGACGCGTTCCTAGGCCTCTAATTGTTCAGTTCATACCAATAACTTCACCCATTTCCCTAGTTATTCTGATGAATTATTGCATAGTATATGAAACAATCTGCCCTGTTTAAACTGATGAAGTTTCACAGATGGCTCAAGAATTGCTCCCAGTCTCAGAAGCGTTTCAAGGGTTTTTACAAAATAAGTGTGGGACCTATGGCCGTTTCTCTCTCTGATCTGTTTCACACTCCTCCCAAGACAAGGCGTCCTTCAGCTCAGGTAATTGATACCAATTGTTTCTCCCTCAGTATGCTACATGTATAAAAGAGCTGTGGTCACTAGCTGTAAAGGTACTGGGGCTTATCTCTCTAAACTCCTTCAAGGACTTCCCAATTCTCCCTACACTATGTTTTAAAGGGGATATGGTTTGTGCCTTGCAATTACCCTCTTCGATTCAGGCCACTTCGATCATGATTGCTTTTCTCTTTTCTACTCTCCCTCCCTCCCCTTCACTCCTCCCACCAGTTTTCCTGTCCCTTAGTTGTTCTACTCCTCCTAGGTTTTACCATCCACTGTTATTTCTCTTACTACTATTACTACTCCCCTCCTCCACGCTACTGCTCCCCTCCTCCACGCTACTAATCCTCTCCTGCAAAAATGTGTTTTACATTTAAATTGTAGGCTCACATTCGGGCGACTTGATTGATTTCATATCCCTGATGTGCAGTCCCACCCCACAATTCTGGGCAGGAAAAGGGACCATGATTTCTCAAAACACTTATGTTTGTGAAGAATTAAAGTCAAATTCAAACAGTTTGTCAGCAACACATTCTCTCTGCCTACGTTAATCTTACTAATTCATGCACAAGCACTTATTACTACAATCAATTCTAGGTGTTCATTATACTCTTAAAATCATCCCCAGTGACACCCACCATTTACAGATCTAAATACGTTCTCTACATTACACGTGGTGCAGGGGATTCTTACATGTGTATGTTGTCTTCTCTGAATGAGTGCTGTTTTCAATGATCATGTGTGTAACTTCAGTCAACACCTATTGATTTACCTTCAGATCTACAAGTTTTGAGCTGGAGATGTATTGCTCTCCAGTAAAAGGTGCCATGTTAAAGCACCCTTACCGTTTCACATCATACATGGGTCTACCAGTGCATTTACAGGATGAGGGATTACCCTTGTTTTTGCACATTGCACTTTCTGCTGCACAAATATTTAATTTCTGACTAAGCTCCCATCGGCTGAAAATCTGCATAATATCTTGTCAGGCAATAGTATTTCATGATGCTACTATGGTCTGCGTGAGTCTGTGCTGGCAGGATCCACACATTTGTATTTTGAATTTTACACAAACACTCTGCATTTAAGTTTGCACCAAATGCTGTCAGTTTTAAGCCGCCTTTCTCAGTACAAAATGCATTGGGCTATAATGAAATGCCATTTCACTTTATACTCCATTTATCCCCAGCCAGAATAGTCAATGGTAAGGGATAATCATTGGGGGTTGTAGTTCAAACATATGGACAGCCGCAGGCCAGACTCCTGCCCTATCCTGTTTTTAAATTGGGGGGGTGGGGTTCATCCCCCTGATCTCCTTACCTTCACCGGTCTCCGACAAACCTCCTCCTACCTCATTATCTGGAGCTACTCTTGTACTACCAAACCTAACAGCCTGCATTCGTTCAGCGAGCTCCCCTGTTTTTGCACTTCATGTTCGGCAGCCTGGGGTTGGCTCTCCTGGATTCGAGCGACTCACTTGTCTCCCCAGAAGGGTAAATTCAAGGATGGTGGTTAGAAGTATGCTGTACAGCTGGCATGGACGACAAGGGGAATGGTGGAAAGAGAAAAAAACGGGAGCAAAAATCACACTTTAGTTTCAGGCGTGTCGAGAAAGAGCACAGAGAAAATTAAGATGTTCAACGGGGATAGGCATGAAGCTGGACTAATCGAGAAAGATTACCCCAGTACCATTTGCATTTCAAGGAAGAGAATGGGTAGCCACTCATGTCTGAATCATTTAGAAGCAATAGGAAACAGGCTGGTGTGGCAGGTCAGAAGGAGGACGCAGACTCTGAAAAGCCATTTGACTGTAGGTTTTTTTATTAAGGAAAATTCCTACTCTCACTATGCTATAAGGCGTTCCTACCTAACAAAACAAACTACTGTGCGCATCATTGAATGTCTTAACAGAATCTGTCCACCCTCCAAAATTAACCTTAACTGACCCTACCACTACGATAACAAATAAATACAGGAGAATAACTCTCTTCTCCCTACAGTGGGACCAATTACAGGGGGCAGTACAGATGAATAATAGCAAACCCTTCTAGAAGCTAGTGACTAGAGACTTTGTGGACCCCTGTGAAAACAGGATAGAGTGTGTCTCTGCTGAAAGGTGTAGGTAGCTCTTCCAAGGGGTCTTTTCGGATGCCGGGAAGGTGTCCTTGGGAAAAAAGTGCTGACCTGAGGTCTGAAGAAGTAAAGTTTAGCATTGAGGAGATTGTCTCTAATGTGGAATATTACCCTCAGGAAAACTAGCAGGCCCTGATGAGTTGCATTCCGACATTAAGTGCTTCCCCGATTTTATTTAAACTTTTGAACTCCTTTCTGGGGTATTACCTTGGTCATGGTCCCAGAGCAGCATAGTCTAAATTTTTAAGAAGGGGGACTACGACGATCCCAACTGTCGTAGGCAAACCTAATTGCTTGATATCCTGGGCAATATATTTGATAAATGCCTACTATCGCGTGTCGAGGGTTGGACTGATTCTATGAACCTTCTGAAACCATTCCCGGCTGATTTCAGAAGAGGGTATTACACAATTGATCATTGTTTGTTTGGTATTTTCTTCACTGATACATATAATTTAATCAGAGGTGGATCGCTATATGTGGCCTTTATTGACCTGGAAAAGACCTTTAACTCGATCCCAGGGCAACTGTTATAGAGACACCCCTGCTTCAGTGTGGGTATCCTCTGATGGATGGTTGACAAACGCATTCCAAACTAACAAGGAGGTGAGGCAGGGTTGTGCCCTGGCTCCAATGTTATTTATTTAGTATTTGTCTGATTTTAATCCATAAACTTTGGGAACCAGGGTTAATCCTCCTTCTTTGAATGGCATCACTTTTGGATCCCTATTGTATGATATGATATTTATAACGTGACTATACACAAGTGTTTCTAGGCGCCACAAGACCAGGAGGGGGCAAACAAAGGGAGGACACAATAACGGTCTTACTACGCCTTATGCCATTTAGATCGCGCAAGTGCAGGGAAGGGGAGAAGTGCCGGGCGGGGGGAGGGGCTCAGTGCAGTTAACTCACAAGTGTGCAGCCAGCGGGTGGCTCATAAGTGTAGAGAGAAGAGACTGTAGGGTTGCAGATACAGACCCTTAAGTGCTGGGGAACCCAGAAGCAGTGCGATGGCAATTGGACATGCAGGAGCCTGGGCCCGAGTGAGTGACCAGGTGACCAGTGTGCAGAGCAGTCAGGTGCATCAGCAGGGGAGAGGAAGAGAGAAAGCAGAAGTGAAAACGAAGGTCTTGAGTTGCTTCCGGAACGAGAGGTTGTTCTGCTCAAGTTTCAGAGGGGCAGGGAGGCTGTTCCAGAAGGAGGCCCCACCCGAGGAGAAAGATCTGCCCCAAATTCTCTGCTTGGAGAAGTGTCTGACCCTCAGAGAGTTGAAGGTGGATGAGCGGGGAGCTCGAGAAGGAATGTTTTGGAAGAGAAAGTTGGAGGTAGATCGATCCTAGGCCCCAGAAAGCCTTGTGGACGAAGCAGAGGGTTGTTAACTTGATCCTTATGTGGATGATACCACCCTGATTGACCTGACTCCTGCTGGGCAGCAACAGAGCCTGTCTTACGCTGAAGAATATTTCTCTGCTCATCGCCTTAAACTGAATAAGACAAAAGTTCTGGTTTTTGGCAAGGGAAGAAATCCACTTTGGGCCCTTAATAGCAAAGTGATCGAGGTAGTAAAATCATACTGCTACCTTGGTTTACTTTTCACTAAGAATGGGAAATGGTCAGAGCACATCTCAGTAATAGCTGAGAATGCTGTGGCAAGGCTGGACGGGTTGCTTAGGTTTTATTACATGTTATGTTAGTTGGCATTTATATAGCACCTTATATATCATTGGTATGACCTTAAAGCGCTGGTAGGTTGAACGCCCTTGTGAACCGTAGTTAGTCAGTAGAGAGAGAGTGTGTCGTATGGTGCGTGGGTGCATCGGATATGTGTGCAGCTGGTGTAATTGTTGGATGATGGCTGCTTCCTAGCGCTAGGTGTGATGCTGAGGAAATTAGTTGGATGTGTTCAGTCTGGTGGGTGGACACCCAGACTGGGTTATGGCTGCGTTAGGCCTGAGGAACGCCAATGCGAACAGCTAGCCGGAATGTGCTCAGCTAGCGGCGTTTTATTAGGGTGATGAGTTGATCATGGGGTCGTGTACGTATGTGAACAGCTAGGCCGAATTATCAGGGGTATTGCTGTACTCTAGTTGAATGATGGTGTATAGTGGAGAGTAAGCGTAGTGGTGTGATATGGTGGTTATCAGTAAAAGCGCCTGAGGCCAGGCACGTGAGCTGGACTGTGGGTTGGGGGTACATAGCGACATACAGATATAGCGACAGGGCGGATACAGGTATATATGGGATACAGATATACATGGGGATACAGGTAGATAGCATATATAGGGGGTACAGATATAGGGCAACAACATGGGGAAACGGGTCATCCGTAACAATCATACCATCCGTAACATCGACACCATCCACATGTATGGTTGTCCCATAAATGCCTGTGGGTGTTTAAAGCTAACGTCCGCACTTTGATGATATACAGGAATCCTATCTGGGGATATACCAGTTGTATAGTTGTAGAAAAGATCCAAAATAGAAATTAGTGGGTCTCCTCCAAATAGTGCCATCCGACTTGAATTGGGGATTTCAATTATTGCGTTGCAAGTGTAAATTAGATTTGCTTGCTATTTGTATGGGTCAATCAATCCACATTTAAAGAAGGTGGTTAGGGATATCAGAAGATCCCCTGCAATGATAAAATATCAATGGTGTAATGACGGGTGAAAATTACACTCTGTGTGGAATATCTCATAGATGGACTGCCCCCATTATCTTCCTTTGTCTAACATTGTGACTATGTTGAAGCGGAAAGCAATGTAGTGGGATCAGGCGAGGAACTTTGGGTAGTCATGACCATGTTGAATTTGCTACCTTTGAAAGATAGGATGAGGTGAGACCAGTATTACAGTGGCAATCCCTGCTCACATTTTTATGTGACGAGCAGGAATTGCCACTGTAATACTGTTAGGGTGGAAGATTTGGGTCACTTTTTGATTGTTGGCACTTGTTGTTCAGACCTTCGCAAGGTATTTTTAAACTCTTACAGCTAAAATCATTAGATATTATCAAGATGCAATTTGTTTAATAATGACCTGTAATGGCAATGTATGTTTGTATAATGTATAGAACTGATTTTAGAGCCCTCACAAGGAGGGTCTCTATTGTACATGGAGGATCATTTTAATAGGTTATATGTTGATGTTTGGGTGATTATATTTATGCTTGTTTGTTATTAATGGAGAAATCAGAATTTTAATAAAGAAACAAACAGTCTTCTCCTGGACTGTGGCTTTCACCAACCTCTAGTCAATAGCCGATCCTCGGTCTTTGGTGACTGTTTTGATCACCTCACATAATTTGTTCAATACTTATTGGGCTTTTGTTTCTTTCCTCTAAGAATATTGTTCTCTATTCTTTATTACTCTCCTCTTGGTTCACTCTACAGAGAGTTGTTCACCTCTGTTTCTATGGCATAGTGATCCAATGTTTATAACTCATCTTTTGTATTCTCTTCCTTTTTATACAGTTCACAATATTTGACTCCTTTTTGATATCCGTCATTGGACATATATTCTGATCCAGGCTTATCGTAGTGCTTTTCACTTATAGCTTTACTCTTATTTGATTATACTTTCTTGGTCTTGACTGATGTGAGTATGAGCATTAGAATGATGGGTTCGATATTTCAATCCCTTTACTTAGACTGGTACGAGTATGATTGGTCCCTTAACTATTTTCTGTCGCCCCTCCCGTTTTCCCTATTTCCTGTTGCTCTTAGGGATACCCTTAACAGGGCTTCTACTTGCTTGGGGTCAGTTCGCTCTTCCGCCTGGCTGGCCTCTGTTGCTCCTTCAATACTTCTTCGTACCGTCATCTAGGCTGGCCATTTGGTATTTCCGTTACCGTTGGGTTCTGCGTCTTCAGTCGTGAAGTGGTTTCAGCGTTGTTTCTGGGACACCCTGTCCAGCATGAGCTTTCTGTGGTTACACCACCATTTTCCTTTTCTCTTTCTCTCTTTCTCTCTTTCTCTCTTTCTCTCTTTCTCTCTTTCTCTCTTTCTCTCTTTCTCTCTTTCTCTCTTTCTCAGGATGCCCTGCATCTGGCTTTACTTCCCTTGTTTACTTCTTGCTGGTTAGTAACTCACAGGTTTTTTTTCTCTTCTCCAATCTCCTCCAATCTCATGTTTGACGCAGTTGAGAGACTTCCCTGGCGTACGTCCGAGTCTCTCTCTGTCAGACGGCTTCTCTCTTCCTCCATAAATCATCCTCCTTGTCCCAGTTAAATGGGATGTTTCATTGAAAGAAACATTTACAGTTTCCGTTTGACAATAACACATACTGACGTTTTCTTCATACAAGTCTTCATAGCAGATGTTCAAAGAGATATTGTTGGGATGTTTTTGAGGGAATTCCTCACAGTCCTTGTCCCCAAAGGTGATTCTCTTCTGGCGAGATCCCACTTGCCTGTGCCCCTAGGGAGAGTGTTGCAGAGCGGGCTCACCTCCCTACCCTCACAGTGGGTGGGAGGCTCACACTTGGTCGAAGGGATGAATTCCCACGATTCGTCACATAGGAAAGAGTGAAAGCAGAGACATATTTCAGAATTGTCAAAATAAAAGTGCATTGCAAGATTCTTGTTGCGCGGCATGGTTCTGCTTGGCTGCATAAATGCATTTATTAGCTGCTCACCACATGCATGCGTATTTGTTGATACAGTCTTCAGGAAATTGGCTCTCACACGTATTCCTGCATCTGAAGTGCTCACTAATGCGGAATGAGGTCACATTTAATCTGTCTCCAAACACAACAGATATTTGCTAATACTGGTCACTGTAAATCCTGTGCATGAAGCTGCATCCACAACCTATCTATGGCAGTAATGGTCAGTGTAAATAGCTTGCATGAAGCTTCTGCCACAACCTATCTATGCCAAAACATTGCTTTGAATCACATGCATGAAGCTGCTGCAACCTACCTGTGCCAGAAATGGTCACTGTAAACCACATAAATGAAGCTGAAGACATGCCTTATCTATACCGGCAGCCGCTGCAAGGAATTTAGTGTACATAAATTACAAAGATACGCACACGCACACACACACACACGCAAGCATACATATACGCACGCACATACGCACGCACGCACATACATACACGCATGCATACACACACACACACATACATACACAATGGCAAAACATATACATTTTAATTTAGGTCATCTTCTCCTGCTCAGTCTTTCATCCAAGGGGCATGGCTGGGCACACATCACTGCCTCTGAGGGAGCGTCAAATGGGAAGAGTTGGGGCAGTGAAAACCGGCGCACCCCAGAAGGATTTGAATACCTGGGCATGCCATACCATTGGGCAATGTGGTTGCCACGCACGAATGAGTGGGGCCCCGATTTATTGATTGATTGAACGGCTGGTGGTGTTCACTGCCAGCCCTGACTAAGCATTAGCCCATGCCTGCAGACTTACCATCTAATGACGTTAACCAGAAGGCTCTTAAACTCACGCAGCAATCGTAGATCCAATGATTCATGGGCTCAACTCTGCCTGGAGCAAACTGGGGTGTAAATAGGAAGTGAAGATGCCCCTCTGTGTGGCCTGAGCAGGTGTATTATTGTTGCTACTAAACTGCAAAGGAGTGGTCTTGGGAACAAGCTGTTATGGAGATTTATAATTTTTATGCTTCATCCCCTCTCCTAGTGAGACCCCCAGCACTTTTTGCAGGACTTCTGGACCTTTTTCTTTAATTCTGAATTGGTGGAGGCTTTTTCCACTCATTCATTCTTATGGGCTCCGTCTTTTGAACCTCTATTCTTTGTATTTTACTTGTACTATTGAGTCTGTTTTTCTCCATAGCTCTTAAAGGCATCTGTATTTGATTATTGCAGCATACAGCTCCTTATGGGCAGTGTTGCTGGGGAACCTTTGGGTCATCCTTGGAGATTCTTTTCTTCATCTTCACGTAACTGCAGTTCTTAAAGATAAAGATATACATAGCATGTCTTAACACTTTATAGTCTGAGAGATTGGCACACACCACCTTCTCTGGAGTGCCAAGGATATACTTAGTATCCCCCTCTCTCTGATCCTGTGACTTTTTAGTCACCTAGAAAATCAACTTGTTCTGACTGGTGGCAGTGGACGGATCCTACAAACTATTGTGTAATTTTTTGTACTCCAGGCTATGGGGCTTGGGGCCCTCCCTTCTTTTTTCTCCATTACTAGCGTGGTTGTTCTTTTTCAGCCCTTCTTATACCATTCTGGGAGGGGGAGGCCTGTGTGTGTGTGTATTTTGCCTTTGGTGGAAACCCTTGGGTGTCCCTGCCTAGGCTCCAGAGTGTCTGGGCAGGCAGGAAATGGGGGAGAAGTTCTCAACTCCCCCCTGTCCTTTGTCTGCCAGAGTGCATGAATAGGACTAGCTCCTACTGGGGGTTGGCGGTCATGATTGGACAGCCGAACGCCCCGTTCTGTAACTTGCAAAGAGAGATTGCAGAAGAGTGTGTGCTGGTACTGCATACAAAGTGAGGCTTCTAGGGAGTAAAGCAAGACGACGACTGGGAGCTGAAGTAACCAAAGAAGACGAGCAGAGATGTCTGCAGACTCTTTGCAACACCGTGAAGCGACCCCTGCTGTCCTGACCCCTTTTTCTGTGCGACAGAGGAACTCCGAAGAGGATGACTCTTTGCCACCAGACAAACTTGGTTTGGAGCCATCTTCCGAGGTACTGTGCGTTTCCAGAGTTGAGAAACCCCAATACCAGGAGACCTGCTGCCCATTCCGATTGCGTCGTCGTGGAAAAGCTGAACTTGTCCAAATCTTTGCTGAGCCCTCAAGGGCACTGAGATCCGATCCAACATGCCCAGACCCCCTCAGCAGAGTGTTGGACTGTGAGAAGCGAAGAGGATTGACCGGACAAATCGCATCCTTTGTTGGTGCTGCAGAAAAGTCGCTGAATCCACAGTGACCCATGAAGTTGATGAAAGCCGTGCCTGAGTTCCTTCCTTTAGACTGCTGCTGAGAGATCCCATCCATTGTCCTGTCTTTCGTCATCGGACCAAGGAGGTCAGGTCCAGCACCACCACATCAAAGAGAATCCAGCCACAACGTCTTCTTCAATTCTAAGGTACTGTGGGGGAAAACGTATTGCTTACCTTGATCCGTGAAGTCGCTCCAGAGCATTGGAGTGCACCGAGTGGTGTCCAGGGTACCCATTTTTACCTCTGTCCCAAGCTGCTGCTTGTGTCCCCTTGTTGAGTCCTTAACAGGGACTCCACCGTTAGTTGTTAACTTGCTGCTCACTTAAAGACTAGAGATTTGAAGAAATCCACAGGAACTCTTCATATTCTGCTGCTTGTCAAGACTTTGAGCCCTCTCCTAGCTGCCTTTAGCTAGGGTTGCAGTTTAGGACTTAAAAGACTTGCTGTGCGAAGAAACCATCACTAGACCCTTGAACAGTGCTAGTAATATACTACCATTTTCCTTCTCTAAAGTCACTTGCTTATTTGTGTATGCAGAGTAAATGTCTTACCGTATTTCTGCTAAGAAACGCAGAGTTACTGATAATATGATAGCATTGTCTTTTCACTTTCTAAAGTTGCAACAAATGTAACCGCAGTCCCAAACAAAGAAGTGTTCTTTGAAGTATATTAAGTTTTCTCAAGTATTTAAGATGATTCTGGTGTAAATATAATTTTATATAAACTGTTTGTGTAAGTACTTCTTTGATGTACATATGAGTTCAGTGTACTTACCTACAGCTCAAATCTTCCTCTTAAGATAAGCCTGACTGCTCTGCCACTCTAACCAAGGTTCCAGTAGTAGTACAGACTGATGCTAAGAGTTGGGGGATCTACAAACCCCTGGGATAGTTTACTTCAGTCTTACCTCCTGGTGGGACTCTAGGAAAACTCCCCTAACACAGGCACTCATGACTCCATGCAGAATCATGAATATTTTGTATTTTAATAAATATGTCTGTCTTTATAAATATGTAGTAAAAAATAAAAATACCCAGGGAGTTTGGCATCTGGTTTGCCTGCATGTTCCCTCGACTTGTGCCATGAACAGGTGAGCTTTGCTTGTTTGGTGTAGTCGGCGGCCAGGGTGAATAGGTTTTGAGGCTCAGTCTTTGGTTGGGTCCTGATGCTGATGTGTGGGGTGTAATCCCATCGATTAAGTTCAGTTTCCCTATTACGATGTTCCCTCTTCTCCTGTGATTGTGTTTTGGATAAACTGTCGGTAATGGTGTTCACATTCTCGTATACCTGGGGAAAATCAAACTTTAGTTCTAAAGCCAGACTGGTTAGTGGGCCTGTGTGGTTTATTTCCTGTTTGGAGCACACACTAGTTTTAGTTTGCTTTGCAGTTTGTGACCTTAAATACGAGCCACAGGGCCACTGCAGTGTTCTGAATGTGAAGAGGAGTGGCATTAGGACATAACGTGTGCTAATTCTAGGGGGTCTGAGATTTGGGAGCAGTTGATCAAAAGCCTTTTGATTTGGGCCCTTTCTATTATTTCTGCAGGGCGTATTGTTGGATGTCCATTTATAGTTTGGGTTATTAGGAGGCAGATGTGAAGACTGGATTGCTATACTCTGACCTGGTGGACAGATGTATAGGAGGCCAACCTAGTTGTACTGGCGTTATACTGAGGCATGACTTGCTATAAGGTATGCTGCGTTATGAGAGATAAGCTATACTGATGGTGAGCCCTGCGCATTGTAGATGCGACGTTCCATGGATGCGCACCTGCTTAGTTCATTGATCCAGAGGTTCAAGCATATAAGAGTCTGCCGAGCCCCAGTTTGCAGCGGTCAATCGTTTCCCTGCACCCATTGCCACCACTAGGAACGATTTTTCATGTTTGGTGAGGTCGACTTCCGCCCCCAGATTCCCAAGAGTATCATTTTGGGGTCCTTTGGAATTGGTGCTCCTAGTATGTTCGACAATATATTGATGCATTCCTCCCAAAAGGTTTGTAGCACCTCACAGTCCCATATCATGTGAAAAAAGGTACCCATCTCTCGTTTGCATCAGAGACATGTCCCATCTCCGGTCTCCCCCCCCCCCCCCCCCATCTGGCGATGGTCGTGTGAGGGTAATAGTAGCGGTGGAGTATCCTGAATTGTATCAGTCTAAGTTTGGCTTCGATACCTATCTCTCGAGGGAACATCAGTGCGTCCATCCAGTCTTCTGGTTTTAGGTCACCTAGATCCCTTTCCCAACTCTCCTTCAGCTTAGTGAGTTCTTTAGTGCCGAAAGAGTTAAGGGCTTGGTATAGTGTGGGAGCAGGATATTCTTGAACCAGCGTCGGGCCCACACCATGGGTGTCACCATTGTACATGTGCCAAAAAGGGTTTTGACACAATTAGACTGTCTGGACATGAGACGACCCAACCAAGTAATCGGGAGGGAACGTCATCAAGCCACCACTCATAACAGACATGATACACCTACTTAATGGAGGTCAGGGTCTTCTCCAAATTAGATTTAAACGAGCACTATCATCAGCATGTACTAAGCCCATGGTTGATACATCACCACCTTTGTGACACACTTGGGGCTATACCGCTATAAGACTCACCTTTGGGGTGTTGTCGTTGGCCGAAATATATCGGGCCGAACTCCACAATGTCATCAAACACAATCTGAACTGTCTAAACTACAGTGATGACATTCTGGTTTTCGGCACAGACACAAAACGGCATGACAACACTCTTTCTAGGGTATGCATGGCATTGGAACTAGCAAACCTCACCTTCCACAAAGACCAGTGAGAATTCTGCAAAGGCACACTGCGATTTTTATGTGTATTCTATTTTTGGGCACATCTTCTCACCACCGGACCTAGAAAAAAATGGCTACTCTAAATGAGACTCCCCGGCACTTGGTGCAGCAATCCTTCCTAGCTCTTGCAAGCTACTGCACACGATACATCAAAGACTTTGCGAGTATCAGTGGCCCCATGAGAGATCTTATGAAACAACAAATCCCTTATTGATGGTCTGCAGAATGTGAAGAAGCTTTTGAGTCATTTGCCGGAGGATATCGGCAGCAGAAAACATGGCATATTTTGACAACACAAGGAAGACTGAGCTGATGGTGGACATGAGCCCAGTAGGACTAGGGGCCATTTATTTTTTGCACAGGTGGATGACGATGCATCTCACCGACATCACATAGTGTCCTATGCGAGTAGGAACCTGTCAGGAACACGCATACTCTCATGCTGAAAAAGATAGCTTGGAAGTAGTGTGCGTCTGTGAACATTTCCACCTATTCCTGTATGGAAAGCTGTGCACCATAATAACAGATCATCGGGCATTATTGTTCATTAATGGCAACCCTCAGGCGAGAATGCCTTTATTAATGGCAGGGTGGGTGTTACGATTGCAGGGCTATGCTTTTAACGTAATACATTGACCTGGCAAGGAGGATAATCCGGATGACTTCCTTGCCCGACTGTTAGGGGAGTTTTCCGAAAGTCTATCTGTCTTAAGAACTTTTAAAACTATCCCTTGGTTTACAGCCCCCAACTTTTAGTACAAGTCTGTGCTACTCAAAGGTTTGGTAGTATGGCAGAGCAGCCAGACTTCTCTTAGGAGGGAGATGTCAGCTTTAGGTAATTACAATGAACGCAATAAATCCAGAGGCCCAAAGAAACTCTTACACACTTTTGGTTAGTAAAATATTTATTTTATATACATAAGGTAAAGTTATATTCGGGTAAGTAAGTACTATTTTAAACTAATACACACAATCGAAAACCTACAATTCCTCAGGTGAGTAAACCATCCATAAGTTTATAATTATACAGTTAAGTGAACACAGTTCAATGGTGAGTAAAATCACTTGTTATAGCAACTCAGAAAATGTTGTGTTGTAGGAATAAAAAGGTTCAGCACCACCAACAACAGCAGGTTAATACTTAAAGACTTGTATTACTTTTCAGTGGCCTTAAGGCTTTAGCAGTCAATCCCCTAAATAGGTATGAGTCCTTCAAATTCAGAGTGGAGGTAAACCACGCAAGGCACAGATGCAGAAAAGACAAGGTTTCAGAGGATTCTTCAATTACAAGTAAGTAAAGGGAATTTGTTGGTCAAAACAATTTCCAGGACCTTGGGCAAGGCTCCCTATGGGCGCAGAAGTATTAGGCCTGGGCGAACACCCGGACACCAGAATCTGCACTCAAGCAACAAAGGAACGACAGAATGATTCGAGGTATGTACTGCCACGAGTCCCACAGTACCTGAGGATTTATGAAGAAGATGCAGCTGGATTCTTTCATGGTGCAGCAGTGGTGGACCCGCTCTTAGTTCCTTGGTCGTGGTGACAAAAGGAGGGATTCGGGAAGGGATGTCGCAGCAGCAGTCGAGAGAAAGGCCTCTCAACAAAGTATTCTTCGTGCTCCATCGGTCTACAGTTTTGGTGCCTTTTCACAGACTCCAATGGGGAACGGTTCTTGTCTGAACGATTTATATCGCTTGTACGGTCCTGCACTCGGGTGAGGGGACTTTGAGGAGTGGGATCTTGCCTCTGCGGGTCCATAAGGAGTACTCCAAAGTTTTGGCAGAGTTTGTTTACCAGAAAACGATGCACTGCAGGATGGTCGCCAAACCCCAGGGTATTGGCGGATTGCAGGCCAGGAAGGTCACAGCATGTTCAGGGATGGCTCAAATTGCAGGTAGTCTTAGGTCTGATAATGCCCACCAGTGCAAGGGAAGAAGTCTACCTCTTTGGAGCTTCCCTGTAGATTCGAAAACTGGGTCAGGACAGCAGCGGTCATTTCAGCGCGCTTCAACAGTTTTCTTCTAATTTGGTTCTTCTGTTGCAGTGTTCGACTTGTCTTTTGCCTCCGGATCCTCGCCTTTTATCTAGGAACCCAGCCAATGAGCAGTCATGCAGCATTCAAACTTTGGGTGGCTGCTGCCCTTTTTGGACTGCCAACCTCCCAGTTGGAACTGAATCCAGGCAGGCAGGCCAAAAGGCAAAAGGCTGCCGAGTTTTGTTGTACTCCCTCGTTTCCTGTCTTCAGACACACTGGAGGGGCTTTCCAAAGGTTTCCCGCCGAAGAAGTAATTCAAACCAGGACCTCCCCCCACCTAGGTTGGTAGAAGGACCAAGAAAGGATAAGCCCACAAGAAATGGCGGGGGAAAAAAAAGGGGGACACCATTTTGGGCCAATGGTGACTCTTCTGTGCACTACCGCAGCTGTGAAGCCAGCTAGGTTAGGAAAAATGCACAAAGGTTGGTAGAACATGTCCACTGCCACCAGCCATTCAGGTATGCCTGTAACTGTAACAGAAATGTTACAGGAGCAGCGAGAAGGGGGATACACGGTAACCTCTCAGCACTCCACATAGGGTGGTGTGTGCTGATCTCACAAAAGGAAAAACTAAGAAGCATAACAAGTATCCCTCTAAACTTGAGAACAGTAGTTATTAAGGAAAATGAAAGAATATAAAAAGTAGAGCCCAAAGGTGCAGTGTGCTGCAAAAGTAAAACACAGATGTCTTAAAAAGTATGGAGGAAAGCAGGACTCCATAAAACAAAGTAAAAACATCACAAATGGGGTTCCCATGGTCAGAGCAAAAAGAAAAATGAGGGGAAAAAGGCTCCCATCAATCTGGATAACGGGAAAAAGGTCCAAGAGTCCAGCAAAAAGTGCTGGGTTTGTGGGGGAGGCCCTCACATGGAGATGTTTAATTTGTATGCTAAATCCCCCTCGACCTAACACTGGCATCCACTGAAGTCATAAATGTCGTAAAATCTTCTGTGGCCAACAGGTATATCCACAAAGTAGTACAACAGACTACTCTGGAGGTTGTGGAGAGCCTACAGTTTAATACAGGAAACGGAGCAGGTCAGGGCATAATGCAACATGGTGGAGTCTCTCAAGTCAGTGGGGTGGAAACAGGCAGATGGAATCACAAGAGGTTGAACATTACATCAAAAATCTTTTAGTGGTCAAAGAGTTACTCTCGAGGTCTGGGGGCGGGCACCACTTCTCATAGGAAACAAACTAGCCATACCCTCCGCACCGAGGCGCCAGGTGATGGAACTAGCACATGAGGGACACTGCGGTATCAAGTCAACAAAACGGCTGCTGAGGCGGAAAGTGTGGTTTCCACGGCTGGATGCTCGAGTGGAAGAATTGCTCAAAACGTGTCCCACGTGCTGTCATAACCTCAACAACCTAGCCAGAGCCCCTTCAGAAGAAACCTTTACCCGACAGGGTCTGGGAAGAGGTAGAAGTCAATTTCTTTGGACTGATAGATGGTGGCCCATATGTCTTGGTGGCAGTGGATGAATATTTCAGACTCTGGGAAGCACCTGTAATGGGGTCCACAGCCGCTCATCATGTCATCCCTGCACTGGACAAGATGTTTACAACGTACAGCATTCCCTCGGGTGGTCAAGTCTGATAACAGACCCCCATTCACGAGCCAAGATTTTAGGACATTTGCGGAGTATATGGGATTCAAGCACAGACAGGCGAGTAACGCTGTTGTATCCAGAGGCCAATGGGCCCGTGGGGATATCCATGGGAAATTTCAAATGAGCTGTACTACAGGTAGCTCACTGAACTGGCAAGCTGTTAGAGCAATTATTATATCAACTATTGCGGGATAATAGAAGCACGCCTCATTGCATGACAGGGAAGTGTCCACCAGAGTAATGTTTGGCCGCAGCATACAAACTTGGGTGCCCTATGTCCCAAACTCCACAGAGACCTAGCAAGAAGACGAGGGCATGAGAAGTCGAGATGGAGAATTGCACCCATGCCAAGCGTCGGGCCGCGGGATAAGGCCTGGAGGTGGGTGATGTGGTGGTCGTGCGATAACCCAAGTCCACTGGCTATTATTCAGAAATGAGGCTCGATGGTGACAGCAGAAGGGGACTATCACCAGGTGTCGAGGAATTCCTCACACTTTAAGAAAGTGCTCGGAGGGGAATGGAGGAACGGCGTCCAAAACTACATTGAAGGACACCCATTTTTCAGTTGCCTCATACCAGGGAGATGCTGAGGATTCGGAGAGTGGCGGGAGGGAGGACCCGGTCAGGAGCGGACCGAACCCTCTAGAAGGAGACCGACAGGAGTGACCGCTGAGGGCCCGGATTCCACCCCACTGACTCATTGAAGAAATGGGGTAATGAGGACTGCTAGTTTAAATAGGGGGGAGGTTGTGGTGTTGGGTGAGAACTTTCTAGTTGTCCTTGGAAGGGGTGGGGTACAGGGGCAGGGGAGAGAAAGGGAAGGGGTGAAGGATGCAGGGAGATTCACGTAGAGTTAGTCATTAAAGACGTGCTCCATGCACCGCGTCCTCTTTCGGGAAACGGTACAGTGTGTGGGATTACCCTGGCACCCCGTAGCAGTCCCACGTGGTGACCCTCCACATATACTGAACCCAGAAGGTTTGTTATGCGATCCATAACAGATTGACTGCTATGTGCACAGTCTAATTGGTTTAGAGGTCAGAAAGGCTTCCGAATGAATGGTATTTAACACAAGTGACTACAAAATGGAATAAGTCAGATTTTATTCGTGAGCAATATTAGCAAGGTTTCCCATTGTTTCCAATTGCTGTAATGCATTTATCAACGTAAAGCCCCAAAACAGAAGTGACTTCAGGCCAAAAACAGAGCGTGGTTTTAAAAAAAAAAAATCTGTATTTTTGCAGCCACATCACATTGAAGCATGCAGCACCTATTCTAAAAATCTCTCAGGCACATATCCTTGAAGTAATTGAAGGCTTGAATTTCTGCAATAACCACTAGGCGGGGGCACAGGACAACTTTTTATGTGGTGGTTGGTTACAAATGATTTATCTACAATGAAAATAAAGATTCATATTATCCTTACTTTTTAAAGTGCAAATACCGTTGACTTACCAAGCGGTGATTTAATAATGCAGGATCATTTGAATAGTGTGCACAAATTAATATACATTCTTGGCAGTTATTGATCATGTCATTTAAATCATAAGCACCATGCAATTTATTTTGTTAAAATGTTAACATCTCACATATGCTCTACAGCAGGGGGTCTGCGATCTTTGGCTCTCCCTATGTTTTGGCTACAATTTCCATCAGCTGCAGTCTCCATAGTTAGTGAGGGATCATGGGACTTGTAGTCCAAACATCTGTAGAGTAGCAGGTTGCAGACACCTGCTCTAGAGTCGACTTGCTAGTCTTCCAGAGAGATCCAGGACCCTCTGAAACCTTTTCTGTCTGGTGGTGAATCTGCCGACTGGTTAAAATCAGAGCGGCCCTTTACTAGAGAAGCTTCCTTTGCCACCTCTTAGCTCTTTGGTAGATGTGTCGTCTGTCTCCTAGTGTAATACTACCTGGGTTACAGTTTTTGTTCTATAAAGCCATGTCCTCCCTTGTGGTCAGGGAATGCTTTTGAGCAGTGGTTAAAGTGTACAAAAAGTAGTAGTTCAACTCTGTTCCCTGCTAGTCTGCCCCACTCCCCACAAACCCCATCGCCCCGCCTCCTCCCACACTCCAAACCCCTGCTATTTATGGTAATGTGCAGTGCAGTGCACTGAAGTGCAAGCTTCAACTTCTTCCAACACTTTCATTTTAAAATAAAAGTATAGGAGCAGTGAAATTTAACAATAAAAAGTTTGGGAACACCGCTCCAGCCCACTTAGACCTCTGCTTTTGAGAGTCTCTTATTGCGATAATTGTCCCTTCTTGTAAGGGGACATGTTCTTTCTATGTTCAAATATTGCTTAGTTCATGTGTGAAGAATCTGGCAAGGTGCGCTCAGGGGTCAAAGTGGGGGGCTGGGTGGGGGGGACTAAAGGGTACGGTGTTCCCTTAATTCTCGGGGCAACCCGTCATCATTCCCGTCATCATTCCCTTACTATGTGACCCACAAAACCGTTCCAGAACGGCAACTTTTTAAGAAATTCTTTTTGTTTCATCCCCATTGGGGACTCGAACCTGAGCCCTGCTGAGATCAAGCCAGTGCAACATTGCACTGCGCTATCGCTCAGGCGTTGGCAGGGGATTATTTATTTCGATATGCTGCTTCGGATACAAAACCCATTCCCAAGCAGCGAAAACCTCCAGCTTGATCGCGATCCTGCGTATGAATGGCTGAAGGCTCAGACTTGTTGGCAGGCAATGGGAGGGGTGTGCCTGTGGCTGGCCATGTTCTTTAAGAGGTGTGAACGGAGGATGGTGAAGGATGCATGCTGAGTGGCACAATGACACACTAATGGATGTCTTTTAAATGCCTTTTCTTTCATTGTTTTCTTCAGTTTTACTAGAACTGTTGTAAAACACATAGGCTAAATAGTGTAGGCACCCAGGCTCTCTTTCATGCCCCTAACTAGTAACAATGAACCACATACCATTCTGTGTGGAATAAAAATGTGGCCGTAGGCTTTAATTATTATTTACAGCAATAATAAACACATGATCAAAAAACAGGTGTGCTTTTGGACCCCTCGCGTCCAAGGTGAGTGATGCCTTGTACCAGCCGATGGTTCTTCAGAGCTTGTTCATGCTGTGTTTTGGTGGTCTTTCCACCCTTCTTCCAGCTCTGCTGGCAAATCCCTTTCTAGGCGTGCCTGCAAGCCGGACCTTTGCCTCGATCCTTGGCTGGTTCCTTTCTCTCAGCCCAATCGGCATCCTCTCCTTAGACGTGCACCTGCTACCCACTGTCTTACCTGCTACATTATTTTCCAGGGTGGGGAAACTGGGAAAGCACTGTCTCCCTCCTTCCCTCCCTCCCTCCCTCCCTCCAGTAAGCTTTACCTGAACTGGGTGTGCTGGCTTCCCGTTGTGTTTGCTACCTTCCCAGTAGCACTTTTTATTCCTCCTCTTGTCTTTTGTTATTCTCCTGTGGGCTGGGCTCTCCCCTGGCCGCCTGCTGCCTTTTCGCACCTTTCTTTTCTCTATCCTTTTCAGCCACCTGTTTTTTGCCATGGCAAATTATTGGTGACGGCGCCTCGCGGCCGTATATATGAGCCCCTCTGCCTACGCCAACCCCCCCTTCCCCCCGCCCTCTATCTTCCCGCCACCTTGGGACAATCCGGGGCCTGTGCCCAATGTTGTACGGTAGAGTGGAGGCAAGGAAGGACCCAGGTATGGGTTTCAATGGGGGTCAGGGGGTGACCCCGAGTATGGGGGCGGGGAGTGGGCAGAAAGGGGGGGGTGCGTGGCTGAGGAAACCTAGTTCCACAACTATTTTTTTTACACTTCGACCACTGGCGTGCGCTATATGTGATGTTTTCCATTTTGGGTAAAATGGTGCTGGAAGCAGTTCCCTAAAGCAACATCCGTTATAGCCATTAGCCACGCCCCTGTAGTGTCCTCCCCACAGGTGCTGCCACGGTTCTGAGTAGAACCTTCGAGATTGTTTTCGGGGTCCAAAGAGGCGGTCTGCTACATGCAGGAGCGTGGTGGCAATATGCTCTCCTTTGCCCTAGCTGTCTTGCCCCGTCTTACTTACTTACTAGTTCTCTCCAGTTGGCACTTCTTCCAAATGCTGCAAGTCGGTGTGGCAGTCTTATCCAAAAGGGTTTGCATTGGTTGTGTGCCGCCCGGCCTCCCTCCCAACTCCATCACCACTTCACCAGATTCTTTGAGAATCAGGCCAGTGGGGGGAGAGAGACACTGGTGTGTGGAGGAACCTTAAAGCTGACACTCCCCTCTTTGAAGCATCTGAAAGCGGTTTTAAATCGATGTGGGGCACCTCAAGCACACCTGCCTGGGAAACCGCAGCCACACATGAGTTGCATGCCTCCGACATGGGCAGACTCGGATGGCACTGACCGCCCGGGCAGTTTGAGACCACCGCACAGACTGGATACTTCCAAAATATTACTCTCTGCAAACACCAATGCAGACCTTGGTGGGCTCGTAAGTGCTGCCCGAGAAAGGCTTTGGCAACCATTGTTTCTTCACCAGTGTATGGCTTAATGTTGCCTCCTAAATGCTTAGCAATTAATCAGATAATATACAGAAACAGGGCTGCGGCAAAGTGTAAATGCAGTTGTTTTTATGTAGCGCTTGCGACCCTGATTTTCATATTGGCTGTTTTGCTTGTACATAGTTCCTCGACCCCACAAGGGTGAACGTACATTGATCCTGGTGGGACTTGAAGAGGGAGAGTGAAACGAGACCTCTGCAACTAGCAGCCAGAACAGTGGCCGATCTGCCTTGGAAGCGAACATGAGCTCTGTACATGGCGATGACTAGTGTATTACCCTATAATTTTGAATCCCAAAATCCTGAATACAAAAATGCCGAAACTGTAACTGGGCTTTTCAGCGCAATTATATGTGGGCGAGGGGGTTTGGAAAATATACAATTTGAGGGGAGTATGGAGGGCGGGGGCGGAGGGGTCTACCCCCGCATAAAACAGTGGATAAAGGTGCAAAAAGAAAAAATCAATGCAATATTTTGGGATTCTGGATTTTTTTCTGTCAGTATTCACATAGATTCGATGGCTAGTAGCCAGCCATTTCTTTCAAGGCGTACTGTAGGATGGGAGTGCGTCAGAAAGTAAGCAGCACTGGTACTATAGCTATGCTTCTAATGCATGGTTAGATTGCTTCCTCCTCAGGGAGCCCTGGCATTGCCGTTTGACAGGGAGAGGAGGGAGGCGTGATTGTATTTAGCAAGAAAGAGACCTAATAACCCAACAGGGCTCCATCCATAGAGGCTTTGCTGCAGGCCAGCAGGGCGAACGCTCACTCTCACTAATGGCCAGTCCGCCCCAGTGTACTAGATGGCTGAGAAACCTCAGTCCTATCAAGAAGGAGTGAAGTTCCAGAGATTCGGCACATTCACCCCCCTATTGAGTAAATCCCGTCCTCTGCCTCGTTATCAGAAATTAAGTAGGTATAGCTCGTGACTGTCCCTGTTCCACCTTTATGATTGGGATCACTCTTGTTTTGTAGAATTGTGAGGGATGAGTAGACAGATGGTTAGCCACTACCCATCCTTGCACTTGTGAGAGGCAGAAGTCCTTTCATCACAGGAGGGCACTGCTGGAGGAGCACATAGGCTCAGGACATGCCTTAACCAGGAACGCTACCAGACAGCATTCCTCCTGGCGTCATGGTCCCCTCGTCTCCCCCCGCCCCCCTCTTGAGAATTTGCGCAGACTTTCTTAAGATTCAGCCATTGGGGTGCACCATCTCAAGCTGTCACCCCAGAGGAGACATATAAACTCATTTTACCTCCAAAATGGAACAGGCGTCACCACTGCTGGCACATATCCAAGGAAAGCCAGTTCAGAAATGACAAACCTGTAAATGCAGATGTCTATCAAAATGGTGTTTGTTTACAGGATTTTTTGGAGGAGCATAGTGCTTTATGAATACATTGAAGTAATACCAGGTAATGCGTTCCAGTTACAATTACTGCATTAGGGAACACTTACGTTTTAAACTCATTACCTATTCATAAACTGATGTCAGTATTTTCCAATGGCTATGTAAATAACCAATACATGCTCCCGTGTACATATTTGGTGAATCTGCCTTTCCTAGGAGGCTATTAACTATTGTATTTCCGCATGTAGCTAGCTGTTGAGTCTGGTGAAATCAGGCGGTTTCTGCATCACCCTTATCAAATGTGTTTTCAACCAAGCTGATTGGCAGGGAAAGATTGCTGACAGCCTGGAAGTGCCCTATCACCAGCTCTGTGCACCTAGCAACAGCAGACTTGTGCCTAGTATACGTTTTCGCTAAAGCGCGCATCCCAACATGTTGTTTCAATAAGGGGAAAAAAGTGAAGCCCGAGGGACGAAAAGATTATTGATGCTCTGCTGAAAGAATAATAAAGAAAAAACATTCGTAAGATCAAAGCTGAGCCATCTGTATGCCAGATGAGAGCACTTATGAACGCGTTTAACTTTCTCCTCTCTAAATCTTACTCTTCTGTTGTCCTGTAGGATATTGTACCTGTCGATGCATCCTATGAAATAAAAGAGCTGTATGTTCCAGAAAACAAGCTTCAGCTGGCCAAAAGTGATGCGGAGGCCCTGCCTACACTGGAGATAAACAAGGTAGGGGGAGATGAGGGGGTGGGGGGGGCGGGGTCAATCACTGTTTTAACATTCCAAAGATGTGCCCCTGAATGATGTTTCACATCTCCCTTTGCATGACATACAGCAATACCCAACCTGAAACTTGGCACACCTTGAATGCCCCTGATCTTTTCTGACAGGTTTCCCAGTGGTATACCTTCGATTTTCTGGATTTCTGAAGCAGGATGTTGCTGCAGTAGGTGCCACATAAATCATAAATCACAAATATTCTGGAAATTTCCAGAAAATGTTGTGATGCATAAAGTGACAATGTGCCATATGTTTTGTGGTCAATGTCCTTCAGGCATTCGGTTGCATTGTGAGGCAGTCAGCAGATGGTAATGGCCCTCTGCCGCTTACCAAGGGTCAAGGGATGTTACCGCCCGATAACGGCCTTCCAAGGAAGGCATTGTTGCTATTGGAACATTCCACCCTGTGAAGGTAACATGTTCTGTTTAAAATAAGTAAAGGCAAAGCGGAAACATTGGAAGGTTGAGACGGGAGACTTATATTGTCCGTTATTGGCCTCTGCCATTGCATGGTCTGTCTGCAATAGAAGGTCAGCATTCTAATGGTGTACGCCCTCGGACCTGGCTATTAACGCTCTGTCGGTAATGTCCCATTTGCCTGAACCTTCGCAACTAGTTATTACGCTATTGGCACCCAGGCCGAGCAATTATCCTTTCACTGCGCTGCATCAGGTGGTACGTGCCCAGGGCCCAAATTAACTACCTGAGGGCCTATAACAAGGGCCTGAGGATTGTTGCCACCCAGGGAAGAGGCGATCATTTCCATTACTACCCCATGGTTTACTAACCACTGTGCTGAACGTAATTTATTTATCTCCAATAACACTGTGGCGAACACGTGACCAGTTGTTGGAGAGTGAAAGAAAATCCCCACCCAAGGTGGCCGCCATAAAAATGAAATGCCAGGCTTAGTGTGGGGCTCTTCTTCCACTTTTATGGCATCAAGATTGGTGGTTGATTGGCAGAGGGGGGACTGGGAAACAAGAGTTCCTGGAAATAATGTTCAAAGTGGCCCTATATTACACATTGTCACCAAAACCCAACCCTTTTTCCCATGGCAAAATTTGGAACTGCAACACAAAAGAGCCTGAGAGTGCCGAGGCCTACTGGGAAATCGCCAGAGTTCCTTATAGGCCAGTCCAGCCCATTGATTGGTCTCAGAGTTGTGGCGGTGCCACTGAAGGAGTAGGGGCAAGTGTGTTCCTGTGAGGCTGAAGGAGTGGGGGACCGGCGAGCCGTGAAAGAGACGACGGTGGGTGGAAGGCTTACTCAAAATGCTGGCTAGGATGAGTGTATTCAGCACGTGCCTTGAGCACTCTGAATGGCCGCTGCATCCACTAAGGGTACTAATAACCTTTTTATGATATGGGAAGTGGGTTCAGACAGACCACACATTCTGGGTTCCCATAGAAACTTAAAGTACAAAGGTAGCCTGGTGCGTGGGGAGAGAGAGTAACCAGTCCGCTTCCTATTTCAGCGCTGGTCGAGTGTCCTCTGTTTGGCTAAGCAGCTGAGGATCTGTAGGCAAGTGCAGGAATGGCAAGTGGTGGGAGGGAGCAGCTATTGGCTTGCTCTTAACGTGGGCACCGACTGGTGAGTGTGGCCTGCATGAAGCGAAACATGATTGACTTCTGCCTCCGAGCCTGATGCTAATATTGTAGCAGTTGAATACCGATTCCTACATTTCACTTGTTTCCTAACCACAGAATGAACGCACATGCAAAATATCTCATGTGCCTGTATTCCATACATCACCGAGCAGCAGGCCTTCGATTATCTCGAGCAGTGGTGATCTTGGTTCTACTGTCAAAGAAAGATGGGCATCTATGGCACAGATTCCTGGGTGCCTTGCCGTGTAGCAGGGAACACTGCTGAGATGATGGCGCAGCGTGCGAAGCGACGGCCTATGGTGGGATGCTTTCCCCACAGCCTTCTGGTGAGCTTGTCAGCACTATCTAGGGGGTGGGGAAGGTGTTCACCAAAGTAGAGCAAGGCTCAGTTGGTAGCATAGCAGAGCAGGCAAGCTTCACTCGTAGGAGGGGATGGGTTAGCCGCTAGGTAGTCGGGCATAATAAGTTGCGCAAAAGAAGACTGGCCCGGATCCAATGTAAAATATGTAACTGTTCATTATAGTATTACACACAAGCCACATGAAGATCAAATTAGTACCAGGCAATATGCAATAGATAGTCGGTATATTATCAAAATAGTAAAGGGTCTTAGACAAGTTCCCTCACTTCCCTAAAATCAGTATTAGGATAATTACTTAGTGTGAAAATATCCTACTCCTTATAATGCTAAAGGAGGGAGGGGGGATTCCTCCTCACACATGATACATACACATAGTCATGAAATCATAGCCAGAACATGGGATGAACATTGTTCTTTTCTTGCCCGCATCTAGTTTATTAGAACAATCATAGTAAGGAATGATCACCACTCCTAATTGGTAGATCAGGGAGGAGTGAAAAGGAGTTAGACACATTGGCATACCATAGTAGTTGGGTGATTTGAGAACACAGTAAAACAGAACTGGGTCAAAACATGTCCTAGTGTCCCCTTGAATCCCTGTAGAAAACAAATGACAGAGTTGGTACATTATCCACAATGTTACTCAATGGCCATGAGTGAGCTGCAGTGATGCATTATTCAGAAATTACCGTAAATCACGCATACCTCCGAAAGATCCCAAACTGTCCTGGTTCCAGGACCCCAGGAGGGACCTTGGAACGTTTTTACTGTATTGGTTAGTCACTTAAGTCCATTTTCCAAGTGTTTGCCTTCGAGAACGGATAAACCCAATGGGCCTGATTCATGGAGCGTTTTCCATTGGATTGCACCATTGTTTGTTTATTTATAGGGTGCCTGAAAACCCTTGGGTCGCTGGGCGCACAGAATAACAAGAATGCTTAGAACTTGGTTACAGGTTGCATATTACAGGTTGTTGGTAACATAAATTGTATACAGTAATTACATTATGTACATTCTTTACATGCAAGGGTGGAAAGGTAACAAATGATATACAGTAAATACATTATGTACATTTTACATGTAAGAGTGGAGGGGTATGTGTGTCATTGGGTCACAATGCTCAGGGTCACCGGTTTCAGAGGTCATTGCGTTGAAGCCAGGTGCCGGTATGGTGCCTGAAGCTGTTGTAGGGCTGGTCCCTTCTTAGTTCAACTGGTAGGGCGTTCCAGTACTGGGCTGCTTGCACAGGGAAGCTATTACCTCCTGTTTTTTTTTTTAGTCGGAATCCAGGGGTTTGGAGGCAGAAAGAGTTGGCTGTTCTGGTTGGTCATGCAGTGGTTTTTCTTATTATTCTATCCCTAAGGTATGGGGGGGGCTGCATTGTTCAGACATTTGAATGTTAGTGTGACAATTTTGAAGGTGATCCTATCGCTAATTTTTAGTCAGTTGTATTTTCTCCGCACATTCGAGATGTGCTCTCTAGCTGGGAGGTTCAGGGCCGTTCTGAGCGCGTTGTTTTGTAGGGTTTGAAGTTTATTGATGATGTAATTATTTGTGCCTGCATAAAGTGCATTGCAGTAATCCAGTTTTGAGAGGATTAGTGCATTGGCTGGGATAATGCAGCTAGCTGGTGACAGGAAGGGTCTGAATGCTTTAATAAGTTTACAGGTATAGGCTGTGGATGAGGCCAGGGAGTTCACTTGTTTCCTTAGGGACAAAGTGGAGTCCAAATAGAAACCGAGGGTTTTCACCTCTTTGGCGACGGGGATTATATTGCCATCGATATTGAAGGAGCTGTAGTTGGAATCTAGCTTTTTTTAGGTTGTTGGGTGAGCCTAGAATGAGGATCTCTGTTTTTTCATCATTCAGGCAGAGGCCCTGGGTTGCCATCCATGCCTGAATGAGGGTGTACATTTTGTTTACTAAAGCTGTATCCGTAGTGAAATCGCCCGAAAGGGGGATGAGGATCTGGGTGTCATTGTCATGATGCCTACCTCCAAGGAGCCAGGTCCGACCCAGCAACCCCAGAGGCAGGCATCATTTCCCCCAGGGGAGTGCCAGCGGGCCCAAGCTTGGGGCCCTTTGGACGTAGTCCTGGCGCATTAGGCGCCAGGCTCATGTTGGACCTCTGTCCTGGCGCCTTAGGCGCCAGGCTCATAAAGCTAGACATGTGTTCAAGTGTTTTAATGTGCACTTACCTGATGCAGACCATGCTGCCACATCCAGGCCCTCTCGAGGCCTGAATAGGAACTACTTTACCTGTGGGACTACTTTCCACCCGGGTGTGGTCGGGGAAGGATACATACCTGATCGGAGGAAGGATACACACTTGGAACTTCTTCCAAAGCTATTTAAACCACACCCGATCAGCAACTCACGCTTCGCGTTGTTCTGCTCCTCGCAGCTGGACGCTCACCGTGTCAGCTCCTGCATCTGGACTTCAGCCACGCCTGTCAGCATCCTGGGTCACCTCCAAAGGGAGACAAGAGACCTACCAGCTAATCTGCACCACGGAGACATCACCGACGATCCTGAAAGGGAAGACATCATTTTTAAAAGCATTTCGTTACGATCGCTGCAGCGCTGCATTTCACTCACCTTTCCTGGGTTCCTCCATCTTCAGCAGCGATCATCCGGATACACAGCCACTTCCCAGAGCCTAGAGAAAAAGACAAGAATAAGAGGTGAGAGAAGGAAGGGAATAGGAAAAGCTCAGTTTCCTTCTAAGACTTACCTGTTGGGTCATTCCCATTTCATTTCGGGTCTTGCTGCTTCCAAGCATTTTCCGGACCCCGGCCCCTATGGGGAAAAAAGACCAAGACATTAGATGAGCGAATGCAAAAACATTACCTGAGCGCTCATCTAGGACTTACCAGATCTTTACTGGAACTGCACGTTTCACTTCGGGTCGGCGCCATATCTCCGGCATTCCGAACCCCGGCCCCTATGGGGAAAAGACATCAACATTAGCGCTTTGTTGCAAGAAGTCTCCAAAGGAATCTTCATTCATCACCTGAAAAAAGACAATGAACATTATTATTTAAAGCTTGAACTTTTGAACTTGCAACAGAAGTTTTACAGCGCCTTACCAGTATAATCAAGCTTACCTGAACTCCCATCCAACCTCAATCCAGTGAAGTAACTGGGTTCAACGCGCCCCTGCGTCAGAAGCAGGATGGGGAGCTCGTCCTTTCAGACCCTAAGGTGAGACTTCACGGGGAATCGTGGAAGGGTATCGTGGAGGGTTGGAAGAGAGTGAGAGGCTTGAGCATAACTCAGTCAGTAGGTAATATTCCCTTTTCACGCACAGGGGAATATTCCTGCGAGCCGGAGAAGCCAGAGTTGAGGGCCCTTCCTGTCCATCTTCAGAGTCCTGCGCTTCACCATTGAAGAAGCATCAGCACTCGAAGCCAGACCTGCGCCTCCGTGGGAATCAGGTGAGCGTTAGTCATCTGCATAATTTGTGTAGGCGACACCCAGCCTGTCCAATTTGTCGATTAGAGGTTTAGTAAAGATATTATACATCGTTGGCGAGACACAAGAGCCCTGTGGGACTCCACATGTTGTCTGGATAGGGTCTGCAGAGTCTAAGCTGGAGAAGACTCCCATGCTTCTGTTGTCGAGAAAGGATTGGATCCAGGCTATGGCTTCACTTGAGAAGTGGGCAGCTGACGCTAGGTGTTTGCAGAGTACTGCGTGGTCCACTAGGTTAAAAGCCGCCGACAGATCAAGGAGGGGTAGCATAGCTGTGTTACTTTATCGTTGAGATCGTCAATTTGGGCTTTGAGATCTATAAGGGCGGCCTCAGTGCCGTGTTGCGGTCTGAAGCCCGATTGACGAGTGCCGAGGAGTTGGTTGGTCTCTAGGTATTTTTGGATTTGGAGTTAGGCCACTCTGTCAATTTACTTCAGGAGGAAAGGGGCAGTAGTGATGGGCCTATAGTTGGTGGGGATGGAGGGTTCTAAGGTTTGTTTTCTAAGCAGGGGGAGAACCCAGGACTCTAAGCTACTCGGGATGGTGCTAGATGAGGAGGCGGCATTGATGAGTTTAGTGATCAAGGGGGCAAGGTCTCTAGCGGCATCCTTGATTAACTGGGCTGGGCAGTAATCGCCTTTGCAATTGGATGGTTTTAGTGAGGCAATGATTAGTTTCATGTGTGGAAACTTCAGAAAATTTGAAGGGTGTTAGGCTAGGTTTGAGCGTGGGCGTACTGGGAATTTCACTAAGAGGGAGCAAGGCTTTTTTTATAGCTATTTTTGATTGTAGTGTTTTTGCTTTATTTGCGAGGGCATTTTGGATATTTGTACACCATTGCTTGTCTTTGGGTACTTTATCAGGTGGTGATATGGGGGATTCGAGTTCTCGCAAGATTGCAAATAGTTCCTTTATATTGGAGCATGCTTTGGAAATTTGGTAGTTATAGACTTCTTTTTTAGCTTGGATGATTGCTTTCTTATAATGTGTAGTGCACAATTTCAGTTTAAGTTTATTTTCAGCTGTAGGGGTGTAAGCGATATTCAATGAACACTACAGCTAAGTCAATGCCTAGTCTGGGATGCTGAGGAAAACCCTTATTGATGTATTTTTATGTCCAGTTCAGTACTCTGGATGACAACCCCTGTATAACACCCCCTCTTAGAATCCCCCTGACGCCACTGAGCCAAGAAGTAGGTTTGTTTTGCAAATTAAAAGGTTTATTTGAAAAATTAAACAATATATATGTCACACTTTTATAACAAAGTAATATCTGATAGTACACTTAGACATATGATGTGGATCCACAATGGGTAATGTTACAGTGGTACACTTGATTACTTAGGAGTAGTATAGAGGATGAGGTAGCTGAAATGCTTTATGGTTTCAAGGAAATGCAAGGTGGAATAAATGCAGTACCGAAAATAAACTGATATGGTTTCACAAGAGATAATATGTTCACTTTTCCCCTGGTGGCAATTCACCCCCCCTACATGCAATGCAAGGAGATGGAAGTAACACACGCAGTCTTCAGGAATACAATCAAATACAATACGGAACTCAGTCCCCCCCAGCAAGCTTAGAGGAAACGGGTAGAAGTTTGAAACACAGGCCCAAAATGCTTTTAAATGTGATGGCAATGGATGGGAAAATGTGCTAACTGATTTTAATTCCCTCTAGAGATTCAGGGTGAGTGAGAGAGCCTGAACTGAGTTATTACCAGGTTGCAAACAGATTTTTAACAAAGGAAAGAATGGAGCTGCTATTTTGACAAGTGGAGAAATTGAGCCAAATCGCGGTAAATTTCGCGAGTGCGTAAATCGTGATTGCGGAAAAAGTATAGGGAGTAGGAAGTCGGTTCTAGGTTCGTTGGAAAGCCTAGAATCACAGCTTTAAAATGAAATTCGTTCCTAGCCCAAACGGTTCCAGAGATACGGACGATTTAATAAAGGTAGATTTTCAGATTTAAAGTAAAACTAAAAAATGACAGGTGACAGCTTGCAGCTGCAGAATTGACAGGTGACAGTTGTGCAGCTTTACAAATGACAGATGACAAGATTTCTAGGAGGCTGTTCTAATTAGGTTAAAATAGTTTGGATTAGATTATTTTAACTAAGAGATTGGTTCTGCTAGGTACTCAAAATATAAATTTGAAATAGGCCTCGTCATGGATCTGGTCAACACGTCCAGCGGCGGTTCTCTCTGCTCGGCGGGTCAATCAGGCACTGGTTCCGCTCACAGCGATCCGGATCTCTGGTTCTGCTCACAGCGATCTGGGTCTGGTCTGGTCTGCTCTGCTGGTCTAGCCTCTCTGGATACAGCGGCCTCTGGTTCTGGATACTGCTCTGCTTTCCGGTCCGGATCAAGTAGATTCTGGATGTAACACTGCTTTCTGGGTACTGGCAAAAGTTCTTGGCAAAAGAATTCAGACAGCTCGCCCGGCTGTGGAATAGTTTGCAAATGATGTTAAGGATGCTGAGGCCTGCTGAGGAGAGTTCTCAGTTTGTGGGTTTAGGCCCTTGCTTTAAGTTCTGAAGTAAATTTCTGGTCTCTGAAGATTGATGGATGTGAAGTCTGGATTCTCCCGGCAGAGCATCCCGCAGAAAAGGGAATTTAATGTCTCTACCTGTCCCAGCAGTCTCTTTTTATGTGTTTTGGAGGTGGGTGTGTGCGTGGCATAACTGAGCCTGACCCTCTCTACTTGTCATTGGCCCAATTCTCCCCTCTCCCATGATTGGGGGAAGGAAATGGATTGTCATCATGATGAGGTCTGTTTATGGGTCAGAGGATCCTCCCCTGGTCAATTTGCCCACAAATCTTTATTTGATTCAAATATATATTTACCAGATACACAATTTGTTGAAATTACATGTACACATTATATATTCTTTATGGTCCATGCTTGTCCGCCTCTGATCTTCTTGGGGGCTTGCATTCAAAAATGACAAAATTTTGCGCTTTTTGACTGGTTTACCAATATCGGACATTTACCAAAAATTACACACATGTGCGCAAGGAGTATGGACATTAATTGATGAAGTGTCAGATTTTTAACATGCAGACATCTGGAGTAAGACCCTATTTTCCGCTAGCAACCCCCAGCATACACCACAGGGTCCTAACACCTCTTAAAACATGCACAGAAAAATCACAAGAATAATGATATATAATTCTGACAAGTCCGTACTATGAATTATCCATCTTTTTTAAAATTATGCTCTGGCCCAGATGGGTGTGGTTTAGGTTCCAAAGCACATGGGGGAAGCTTCTGTCTGCCCCCGCCTCCAGCTCGGGTGGCTCCCAGAGGCACTTCTCCCACTTCTCCCAAGAGGAAGCCACTTTACGGCCCCCCCAATATAACATTTGCCTGAGTCCAGGACAAGGCTTTGTGCAACCTCCTGCTGGTGCCCCTCCCCTAATCTAATCAGAGAGGTGTCAACTCCTTTTGGTGGGGAAGCAGGATGCAGCTAGGCCTGGGAAGAGTGGATGAGCAGGTTTCTCCTGTTGGGGGTAGTCGTCAGGCAGAATTCAGCTAACTGTCACTTTAGTTCCCAGTTTAAATCAAACTTACAATTTTTACCTATACATTAAATAATTACTTCCTTCAAGTCATTTCAGAATATAGTTTTACATTGTATCCACCTCTTAGCAAGTCTTTCCTTGGTCTGGTTTGGGTTCCTCTGTTCAGTTTTACACAAAAGTCTGGTGGTTTTAAAATGCCGGCTTTCTGATAGTGGTGAGTACCGGTATTGCAACCATTTTTGGGATTAAGAAAATGAATTCCCCACAGTTCTGAGTTGCTTTTTGGCAATCAGCATTGCCATTCCCAATGGTTTCAGGCTACTGTGTGTGTAGCCCAATGGTGGTTTTAGGCAGTGCCCCCCTGTGCTCACAACATAGGCAAAAATGGGTGGCAGCCTATTCTTCATGTTTTCCCTGTGCACTCTCTGGCCATCATGATGTTTTCCATGCCAGTACTGCACAGTTTTATGGTAGGGCTTGGATGCATGGGTAAAAACATCCCACAAGCCCCCCCTCTTGCGATGGCCATTCTGTCCTTTCACTGATGGAACTCGCAAGATCTGGGATGTTCGCCTCCTCTTCTTCCAATTCCATGGATGGCACAGTTCAGCTTCTTTTCCTCCCTCCAGTCGATCAATCGGTTCTCCTTGCTGGTCCTGATGGGAGGATTGGGCGGTACCCCGGGCCCCTTGGATCTTCGCTCCCGGTCCCCAGGTCGCCTTCCGTGGTCAGTCTCCATGTTTTCTTTCTCCTAGGACGACAAAGGAAAGCAGTAATCCTATTCATAGACATTTCTCCCCCACTATTGATATAGTGGGGCGACATATACATTTTATACTTTAATAGAAATTTAATTCCAATTTTTAAAAACAAGATATAATTCAGAGACCGTGGCTTACAAGCGTCATAATATTTTAGAGACTATATATGGGATATTTTAGGGTTGAAACTGAATTACTCTGGAGCGGCCCCCTCTGGTATTGCAGAGGACTCCTCCAGTTGCTGCAGTGTGTGCCTGGGATGGCAACACTTCAGCTGATTAATATGGACCCACTTATCTTCCCCTTCCGCCAAATTACCTTTTTGGGATGCGGATTTTGTAGGCAACAGGGGAGATCTTGCCTATAATTTCAAAGGGTCCCTTCCATGTAGGCAAAAATTTTCGCTGTTTGGCCTGGTTCCTTTGGAAATTGTATAGATAGACCCGGTCTCCCACATCATATTCCTTCCTGGTGGTTTTCAAATCCTAGTGCGTTTTCATACTCTCAGCTGATCTTTCTAGATTCCGCTGAGCATAGGCAAAAGCATGTTGGAGGGGTTTCCTTAAATTCTCCACATACTCATGAGTTGTGGAGGCATTTATCAGTATCTGCTCTTGGGTCCTGTAGAGCAAATGCTGGGGAAGCACCATCTTGCGTCCGGTCATCAACTCAAATGGTGACATTTTAGTTGTAGATGAAGGGGTAGATCTGATGGCCATTAGGACCAGAGGTAATTGGATATCCCAACTTGGCCTAGAATCTGCCACAAACTTTTTTAATATGCTCACAATAGTTCGGTTGTATCTCTCCACTGCTCCAGAAGAAGCTGGCCTGTAAGCAATGTGTAGCTTCCTTTTAACCCCCAGTATCTCCCACATCTTTGTCATTACTTCACTGGTGAAGTGGCTACCTCTGTCTGACTCGATCCTTTGAGGTAGACCAAAACGGGAAAAGATGTGGTTAATCATCAGGGCAGCTGCTGTTTCTGCCTTGCCGTTTGGGGCTGGGAGACATTCCACCCACTTGGTAAACAAGCATGTAATGGTCAACATGTACTTGTTTCCTCTAGACGAGCGAATTACAGGGCCTACAAAGTCGATTTGCAAATCTGACCATGGCAGTGTCATCCCCCTCTTTTGGAGAGGCGCACGGTGTGTGAGGGATGATGGCTGAAATTGTGCACACACAAGACACCCCTTCAAGTATTGGTCGAGGTCCTGCCCCATGTGTGGCCAGTATGCAACCTCTCTTAAGATTTCCAGTGTTGTGTGAAACCCCCTATGACCGGCGGTGGCCGCATCATGGGCGTGACTTAACATCAGGCTTCGGAATGAGGTAGGGACCACCCACTGATCATGGCCAGCTTGGGATTTCCTTACCAACAAACCGTCTTGGATTCGGAACCTTTTTGGACATTTCATCAACACTCTTAGGTCCTCTTTCCCAATGTAATCGGTATCCGTCAGGGGAAAGTTCTCAGGGTCCTCAATGTGTTGGTAAAACTTACCAATTATTGGATCCCCTTTCTGAGCTGTAATCAAATCAGCATCAGGGGTCTCCTTACTCCATTGTGCAGTTGAAAGATCATTGTGAGCATTGGTCTGGGACCTGGTGATGGCAGTGACCTGGATTTCCCCCAACAGGGACTCTATTTCTATTAGATCCCCTTGGATGGCCCCGGTTTTGGCCAGCTGATCAGCTAAGTCATTTCCAGTTTTGTCTGGTCCCTCTACTTTGGAATGACCCTTGATCATTTTCCAGTAGATGGTCATCCCATTCGATGTGACCAGATCATCAATATTTTGGATTAGCTTCCCATGTTTCAAGGGTTTGTTATTAGCACATAACATGCCTCTGGTTTTCCAATTAACCAGGTGCTCCACAAACCCGTTCCGTACATAATCCAAATCTGTGATTATGACCAGTTCGTGGAGTTGATGTTGGACAGCAGTGAGGATGGCCTGATGCACAGCCATCAATTCTGCCACCTGACTACTTCGGGGACCAATTTTGTATCCAGCAGAGGGTTCTGGAAACTCCTTCACCCATGCATTCCCTACGCCGGCCACCAGTTCTTTCTCCCCGTTGTTGTCAACATGGTAAGAGCATCCATCCACATAGACAGTGGGCATTCCCTCATACTTGTCTTCTTCAAAGACTTTGTGTGGGGAATTAAGGTATGTCTCCATGTTGTCCTTGATTTGTAGACTTTCGTCCTCGAGACAGTTTTCTCTGGCACAATCATGCAAGTCAGCCAGACCTTGCGCGAGGGGACTCTTCTTGTTTTGGCCATATCTGACCTCCACAGGAAAGCCTTGCATTGACAGAATCCAGGAAGTAATTCGGGAATTACTCACATTTCCGGCCCGGATTCTGTCACTTTGGAGATATTGCAGAGGCTGGTGTGGAGTCTCCACT
Organism: Ambystoma mexicanum; assembly: GCF_040938575.1. NCBI lineage: Eukaryota > Metazoa > Chordata > Amphibia > Caudata > Ambystomatidae > Ambystoma > Ambystoma mexicanum. The sequence continues at coordinate 448,054,353 of NC_090937.1, forward strand.
ATGATGTGTTCCCCCTGGATAAACGGGCGGTAATTCTTCAATGCCCACACCGTTGCCAGGAGTGCCTTCTCACAATCGTTGAATTTTACCTCCACAGAGGATAAAGTTTTGCTCGCATAGTAGATTACTTTATTGACCTTGTCATGCTTTTGGTACAATACTGCCGTCAAGCACGTATTGGAGAACCCTGTCTCCAGGAAGAACTCCTTGTTTCTGACAGGGTAAGCTAAGCAAGGCGCTTGTGAGAGGCTTCTTTTGAGTTGTCTTACTGCCCTGGATTGTTCTGGACCCCATTCCCACTTCCCTTCAAGAGATGAATCAGGGGTCTAGTGATCTCTGCGTAGCCTTCAATGAACTTTCTGCTGTAATTAGTCAGTCCAAGGAGGCTTCTTAGTTCCCGCAGAGTCGTGGGGTCTTTCAGTTTCTGAAGTGCTTCCACTTTCTTTTCCTGGGGACAGAGACCCTGAGGAGTAATCTCATGCCCCAAGAAATTAACACGGGTTCTACACCACTGTGCTTTCTGAAAGGAAAGTTTTGCTCCGGCGGCCCTCAACCTCGTCAGAACATAACGGATCTCGGCTATGTGTTCCTCCACAGATGAACTTTTGATGAGGACATCATCTACATAGGCCAGGTTACCCCTCGCACCCAGGTCGGGCATGGCCTTATGTAGGAAAATGTTGAATTCATTGCCGGAGTTGAGGTATCCGAAGGGAGTCCGGGTCCATGTGTACTGCTGGCCCCCAAAGGTAAAAGCTAGTTTGTATTGGTCCTCCCTACTGACAGGCACGGTCCAGTATCCATTGGTCAGGTCTATTGCAGTGAATACCTGTGACCCCATGATCTGGGCCAGCCCTTGGTCAATGTAGGGCAGAGGCCATCGGGAAGTATGGACCCGTTTGTTGAGCTCCCTAAGGTCGGCGCAGAGTCTCCACTGGCCGTTTGGCTTCAATATTCCCAGCACCGGATTATTGAAGGTGCTGTGTACTGGACGTATTATTCCCTGGGACTCAAGGTTCTTAATTATTTCAGTAAGGGACTCCATTGATGCGAGAGGCAAACGATATTGCTTCACAAACACTGGAGTCATTCCACGGTCCGTGGGAATTGTTGTTGTGCGGATGTCGGTGCGACCACAGTCATATGAGTCTACCACAAAGAGATCTTGGAAATCCAAGAAAACTTGTTTCAACTTTTGCTTCTGTTCTAGAGTCACACAGGCATCAGCTAGGTTGACTCTCTCTTCCACCATCTGCCTGAAGCCTGGAAAGACTTCTGGTTTGGCTATCTCAGCGGCCTCCTCCAGCTGAGTGGAGAAGTCCCTGGTCAGAGTGCTGATTTGGACTGGCGGCTTCAGGTGGGGAAGGCAGCCCTCGTGGACCTGGAAAACTACCTCATCCCTCCTGAAATCACAAGTCACATCTTCCTTAACATAAGGGCAGGAAATGTACACCAGGAAGTTCCCCCATGCCGGGTGAAGATCCTGTCTGGTGTTGTATTGTCAAAGCTGTCACTGTCAAAACAGTCCTTGGGGATCGGTCCTAACAGTTAATTCCCTAAATCAATGGAAAAATGTCAGTCATCAACCGCCATTCCGATAATGGTGCCTGCGGCTAGAGTAATGCTCTTTAAGTCGCTGTTATCCACCTCTATTGGAATGGTGTCATGTTCTACGTTGACTAATGGTGTTGGGTTTACCCCAACCCTTGCTGTTGGAGAGAAGCATTTAGATGTATATAAGCATCAGGGTTTTTCAATTTTTGTCCTCTTAACTTTCACTTCCAGGGAGAATTGTCTGGTCCTTTCTGGGATGGTGACTTCCTCTTTGATCTGAATTTCAACTGCATAAGGTAGCAATTGAGCTGACCTAAATGCTTTTTCTGGATCATCAAAGCCCATGGGATTATCCGCTAATCGGGACCAAGCTTTGAAGTTTATTAGGTCCAAACTAATGGCAAAGCGATTGAGAATGTCACTGCCTAAGTAAAAGGCGGCAGTGACGTCTCGCACGACCCAACAATTATGGACTATGCTCTTGTTGCCAATGGAGATTTTGAGCATACACCTGCTTGGCAGGAGATGTTTTGAATTGGGTGCTTCCAGGTCCATTTCCCATTTGTCTATCAGTTTGAATGTGGGAATGGCTGGATCTTTTGGGAGTTGGCGAAACATGGCTTCGCTGATGAAGCTCTTACCGTTGTTCACACACACTCGGGCGAGAACAGAGTCCTTCCCATCATTTAACTGGACAGGGATGAACAACTGCTCTCCAATTTGCTGAATATCAGCCAGGCTCTGAGCTGATTTCACATCTTTCTGGACTATCGGAGTGGGAGTTTCTGATTGTGGATTAGTAAAGAATTTCAGGGTGTTTCCTTCCAGTGTGGAATACCACCTTAAACTAGAAGGAAGGTTGATTTTCAGAAATAGAGAGGACCCCCCCATCACCAGTCTGTTGTCCTACTGCTATTACTGTCAAGTCTGGAATTTGGTTGTTCTGGAAGTGAAATTCTACTTGGTCAGATTTTTGTTCAACCATGTGGCAGGTGCCGTTTAAACTAACATGGTTGACACTCTGTTTTAATTTTATTGGTCGGCTAGTCTGGGTCCAGAGGACCTTGTTTACGCAATCTATTAGGGGTGACAACCTTCTCAGGAGGTTATTCCCTAGTAAACAAGGGGTGCCCTCTGGAGTCGCTACTATGACCAGGTGTTTCACCTTGTGTCGCCCAATTTTGATGTCCAAATCTGCAGTCCCCTCGACAGGAATTTCCTTCCCGTCAAAGTTCTGCAGTTGTCCAGGAAGAGAGGTGAGAGGAATACGGTAATTCTCCCCCCCTTCCTGCATTTAGTATATCAAAGGCCCTTTTGGACAGAAGGGTAGCTTGGGGATCCAGTGTCCACCAGTGCCGAAATTGTACCCTGCCCCTGCCCCTGTACTTGTACCGGGGTATAATATCTTCCCTCCTTCTCCTCAAGGGGGCACAGATAATGCACATTTTTGGACAACTGGTGGGCCAATTTTCTGGTTTTGGACATTGCAAGAGAAGAGATTTGGGCAGAATTCTGTGGAGAGCCTGGGGAATCTGAAAGAACAAGTTGGCAACTGGAAATGGTTTCGTGTTCTGGGCCGCCCCCCCTTTTTGGAGGCAGTCATCAGGATGGGTTTGACCCATGGGATTTTGGCATTGTCGGTTCTGGGATGAGATGAAAGGCGGCGGTAGCTCAGTCTCCACATCTCCCCAGTCTGAATTGGCATCCCCTGGGACCCATTTTTCCTTGGGAGGAGTTCCCCCATCTCTGAAGGAGAAGATCCTTTCCCCAGGATCCTTTTGGGATCCCTCCCTCTCCCTCCCGGTCCGGATCAAGTAGATTCTGGATGTAACACTGCTTTCTGGGTACTGGCAAAAGTTCTTGGCAAAAGAATTCAGACAGCTCGCCCGGCTGTGGAATAGTTTGCAAAAGATTTTAAGGATGCTGAGGCCTGCTGAGAAGAGTTCTCAGTTTGTGGGTTTAGGCCCTTGCTTTAAGTTCTGAAGTAAATTTATGGTCTCTGAAGATTGATGGATGTGAAGTCTGGAGTCTCCCAGCAGAGCGTCCCGCAGAAAAGGGAATTGAATGTCTCCACCTGTCCCAGCAGTCTCTTTTTATGTGTTTTGGAGGTGGGTGTGTGCGTGGCATAACTGTGCCTGCCCCTCTCTACTTGTCATTGGCCCAATTCTCCCCTCTCCCATGATTGGGGGGAAGGAAATGGATTGTCATCATGATGGGGTCTGTTTATGGGTCAGAGGATCCTCCCCTGGTCAATTTGCCCACAAATCTATATTTGATTCAAATATATATTTACCAGATACACAATTTGTTGAAATTACATGTACACATTATATATTCCTTATGGTCCATGCTTGTCCGCCTCTGATCTTCCTGGGGGCTTGCATTCAAAAATGACAACATTTTGCGCTTTTTGACTGGTTTACCAATATCGGACATTTACCAAAAATGACACACACGTGCGCAAGGAGTATGGACATTAATTGATGAAGTGTCAGATTTTTAACATGCAGACATTTGGAGTAAGACCCTATTTTCCGCTAGCAACCCCCCAGCATACAGCACAGGGTCCTAACACCTCTTAAAACGTGCACAGAAAAATCACAAGAATAATGATATTACTTATATAATTCTGACAAGTCCGTACTATGAATTATCCATCTTTTTTAAAATTATGCTCTGGCCCAGATGGGTGTGGTTTAGGTTCCAAAGCACATGGGGGAAGCTTCTGTCTGCCCCCACCTCCAGCTCGGGTGGCTCCCAGAGGCACTTCTCCTCCCACTTCTCCCAAGAGGAAGCCACTTTACGGCCCCCCCAATATAACATTTGCCGGAGTCCAGGACAAGGCTTTGTGCAACCTCCTGCCGGTGCCCCTCCCCTAATCTAATCAGAGAGGTGTCAACTCCTTTTGGTGGGGAAGCAGGATGCAGCTTGGCCTGGGAAGAGTGGCTGAGCAGGTTTCTCCTGTCGGGGGTAGTCGTCAGGCAGAATTCAGCTAACTGTCACTTTAGTTCCCAGTTTAAATCAAACTTACAATTTTTACCTATACATTAAATAATTACTTCCTTCAAGTCATTTCAGAATATAGTTTTACATTGTATCCACCTCTTAGCAAATCTTTCCTTGGTCTGGTTTGGGTTCCTCTGTTCAGTTTTACACAAAAGTCTGGTGGTTTTAAAACGCCGACTTTCTGATAGTGGTGAGTACCGGTATTGCAACCATTTTTGGAATTAAGAAAATGAATTCTCCACAGTTCTGAGTTGCTTTTTGGCAATCGGCATTGCCATTCCCAATGGTTTCAGGCTACTGTGTGTGTGTAGCCCAATGGTGGTTTTAGGCAGTGCCCCCATGTGCTCACAACAGAGGCAAAAATGGGTGGCAGCCTATTCTTCATGTTTTCCCTGTGCAATCTCTGGGGAGTTCTGGCCATCATGATGTTTTCCATGCCAGTACTGCACAGTTTTATGGTAGGGCTTGGATGCATGGGTAAAAACATCCCACAGTGGAGTGTTGCCATACAGTTTCAAGCTTCCTTTTTCCCAGTCTCAGTTCTTTTAGGTGGGGGGTGAACCAAGTATTAAGGTGGGATTGTTTACTTTCTCAGTTTTTCAGTGGGGCGATGGTGTCCATGGCTATGGCCATGGTGTCGATGTATATTTTAACCATGGTGTCTGGGTCAGAATCAAATGGCAAGGCATTGATGGTTGGGAGGAGCAGGGGTAGGATATTGTCTGGTGTAATGTTTTTTTCTGGATCTAGTGGGAACAGATGGTGCCATTGTTTTTTTCAATTCTGGACATCTTGTTAAGTGTTAAGTAGAAATTGATGAGGAAGTGGTCAGTCCAAGGCTGGGGTGTAATTTTAGTGATAGGGCAGTTGGAGGTGGCTACCCAGTCTAGTATTCTCCCTTTGTCGTGGGTGGGGGTGAGGACTTTTTGGGTGAGGCCATGCCCTTCAAGCATGGTAGCGATTGTTTGCGCTTGTTTGTCATTTGGGTCGTTAAGACCTAGGTTAAGGTCACCAAGGATCATTGTCTGGGATGACTTTTGTGTTGCCTGCTAAGAGGCTGGATAATTCCTCTTCGAAAGGGCCTAAGGGCCCTGGTGGCCCATTATAAAACGCTTCCATGAATCAGGCCCTATAGGTTTACTGCAGTTATGGGGGGAAAAAGTAAGATACATTCTCATCTTGCCAACCATCCAGAGAGCACCTCCAAGAGTTCTAGTCCCAGATTCGGGAGCCAGCAGGCAAGAACAGCTGGGTGTAGAGGACGCAGAAAGCCTACTCTAGTCAATAGAAGTTGGCAGTAGAGAGGGAGGCTTGAGGAGGACCTCAAACCCCCACAAATCGGGAACCCAGGGTACCACCGAGAAAGAATCAAAGGAATATATAATTACCGTAGGACAAGTACTTGCTGCAATGGATGTGGAAGATTTGTCCCAGAAAAAGAGATGGCATGAAATGCTTGGCTGCAAAATGCTAGGCCGTGCTAGTTGCGGTTAGGCCCTTGAAGGAACTCAACCCCAGGTCCCAGCAAGAAACAAGACCCCCGAGATGACAACCTGCAAGACAGAAGCACCAGCATCCACTAAGAGTGACCGGGCGTGGAGAATCCTGACCAGTGTCTGTCTGCCCAGTTGGCAGGAAGGAGCAGGCCACCAGCAAGTCATTGCCCCATGACGGTGATAATGGAAGGCAGTACCCTCACTGTCCCAAAACACAGCTGAGGTGGGGCAGTAGCAATTTACCCGACTTCCAGGCCAGGAAAACCTTTTCTTAAGATGGATGGATTTACCAAGGAGGCAACACATCAAAGGCCAGGAAAATCTCCCATAAGGGAAAAGCCAGTCCAGACAGCCAAGCGGATGGCAGGAAGCTAAGAATGAACCCTGGATTAGATTCTCCAAGCATGGAGGGACCAGGGAGCAAAGACGACAAAGAACACCAGGGTCCAGCCAGTATGGCCACCTAGAGGACCGTTCGTAGCAACCCATCTTCTGAGGCAGTCCGCAGTTCAGGTATAATATGTGAGGAAGTGCACAGGGTCCTCCACTGATAATACTGTAGAGAAGCCCTCAACGCTCACACCAGAAAAAAATGCAACCCAGTAGGGAAAAAGGCCCAGCACACCTCTTGCAAGGAGAAAGATTTGTTTTCACAAAAAGTAAAAACACGCTATAAGAACTCTGCTGCCACTGTGAGCTCTGACGAAAATCGCATAAGCCCAGCTTCACTTGTCCATCTTCTTCCACGTGGGCTTCTTTTTCTCACGTAACTGTGCGTCAAGCTACTTAATTGCCAATTGAAGATACAAAACATTACATTCTCCATCCTCTCTCTGTAAACTAACTTGCACCTGATACTGCAGACATGGGCGCGGAGGAGACTCTCAAAGTCACTATATCTTGCAAACCCCTACTCAATTCCAGACCAGTTTGCGCCTTTCCAAATCTCCCCACAATGATTTTTAGGTTTGTTGCTTTTGTCCTTCACGGCACCTCGCAGTACAAATCATATGACCTGATGGTGGGGCAGCCTGCCCCTGCTCTCTGATCTTCTCTGATCAATGGTGATCTAACAGATTTATGGTTGGTGGTCTTGGGCTGGCTGGTATCTTGGAATGCTGGGGGTCTTGGGACTGGGGCATCTGGGAAATATAACTTAGAGTTGGGACTGGGGAAGGTCGGAGGATTGTGCCCTCCTTCACGTGGGGGTAACTCTTTGCAGGGAGCTCTCAACCCCCACATGGCCTTGCTGGGTGCATTCTTTCTGGGTATACGAATGCTGGAAGTATAAGACAATGAACATTTTATGAATCTCTGCATCTCTGGTCATTCTCATTGCTATCCACATTGTAACCTACCCCCGCAAACACACGCTTCTTCATACGTTCATGGTTCTGGCCTGGTGCCCTGGCTGCAGCGCAGCACTAGGCCTAGATTTCAATATGGCTGCTATTTTCTAAGATGGTGTTATATTCCTAATGCAATCAACACCCAGTCACATAATATTCATACCATAATGCAACTTCTGTTGAAAGCCCCCTGACCCCTATAACCTCCCCAAGCATCTACAATGCACCGTTAGGCCTCTGCCTCACCCTGAACCTCTTGGGAATCTGGGACGATCGTCTCCACTTCCCAACAATACATTCACTGAGTGCTGGCCAAGGTTATGGCAGCCAGCCTATCAAGATGGCCCTGAAAACTGCCAAACACGCCGGCCCACCCACACCGGATGTAGATCGGGACATCTCGGGACTTTAAACTGCTATACACCAGTTTAAACCACAAGCAATGGTTGAGCATGTTAAGCTTGCCTTTTCGTTAACAAAAAGGCATGGACGAAAATTGAATAATCGGGTTGAGGACTTAAAAGTATACATTGCTAACCCAATGGCTACCTTGTAGGTTCATTTTGCAACTAATTGGGTCGTTGGGGCTGCATGCATGGTGTAGCCATAACTAAATCGCAGCTCCCATTATCCTTCTCCCCAGCACATGTTTAGGGATGATACTCACTCTGGGGCCAAAATGGCGTGCTTAAACACCACCTCTGCCCTGATAGCCATATGGGCTACTAAGGACAACACACTAAAAAACAACTGCATTGACACACACATGCCTTACCAACATGGTACCTAAATACCTCACCAGCCTTCTTATACCTACTCCCACACGTGCCTCCACAGCCTTCCTCCTTACAGTACTTGCAGCTCAAAGATCCAAGAGCGCTGGATTTTTGCTTCCCAGTAGTAGCAGCCAAAGAATGGAACACCTTACCCCTAAGCATCAGAGCTGACCCCTCTGTCATTCCGCTGGAAACTCTAAAAATGGCTCTTCACCTCAAATGATAGAACCACTAGACTCTAGACAACACAATGCTTCACATTGCATTATGCACTTTTGTAAACTCTGTAGATGATTGTAAATTCAGTGAACCGCAATTGTATTGCCTCATTTGTACATAGCTTTGTCATTTATAGGTCTGAAATTGCCTGTCCGGCACCCAGATACCTACGGGGGGCTTCAGGAGAAGTTCCTCTGCTGACAAATGAAAAATTTAAAAACCAAAGCAGCCACCACATTAATTGTGGGACCTGGAAAGGCTGGCAATCTGATCTTCAACACTGAAAATCTGACCTGTCTCAGAAATTCAAATCCGTACAGAGCCAACTCGGCCCCTTGACCTTCCAAGGTCGATAAGTTTGGCACCATTGAATTAGATAACATTGGCACCTATTATGAATGCGCTTAAAATTGTGATATTCTTTTTTTTGTGTGTAAATTTGGTTTTATTAACATTTTAAATTGAAAGTCACATTATATAACACAATTACGATCTCAGAGTTACATAGCGAGAACAGGAATTCCAATAGTGCTACAGAATTATTTTTACATGTTTCTTCCATCCAGCTATTGTAGTCCTGCATGACTCCCCACCCCCCTCCCACTTGCCCTTCCCCCTACAGGTCGAGTAGCAAGTCTCTTGGTCACAGTCTTTTTGAATGTTTTCAGAGTGTAGGGATTTTGTTTCAAGACAATTGTCCACAAGGCTGTTACATTTCCTCGCTTTGATCACCTAGCCGCTTCGTGTACATTGTAGTTGTAGTTGTAGGTTTTGGTTGGTCAATGGAACAGCCCGTTAGGGATGTGTTCATTCTTGTAGTCCATCCATATGGCCTCACACTGTGATGACTTTCCATGCAATGATGCAGTAATCCATTCCATTATACATATATTAGTGGCAACATTAATCCATTCATTCTTGGTAGGGGTAGATTTGGATTTCCATTTCATTACAAGTGTTGCTCTGGCAGCTAATAACAGCTGAGGTGCTAGGCCTCTAATCCTATTCCAGTCTTCCTTGTCCCTCTCAAGACCAAACAATATAAGGTAGGGGTCAGCCACCCGGGATATGCCAGCCAAGATATTGTCCTTGATCCATCCCAGGACCTCATCTCAAAAAACCTTTATCTGGGCGCATCCCCACCACATGTGCCAATAATCAGCGTTTTCCCCCACACCCTCGCCAACATTTTGGGTTAGCTGTTTGAAACATTTTGGAAAGCCGGACAGGGTCGTACTGCCATCTGTGTAAGAGCTTGATAGCGTGTAGCTTGTATTGATTTGAAATAGATGTGTGGGTGACGGCGTCACATGTCACATATCGTTTGCCACGTGTCTATATGAATCTGTTCGCCTAGATCTCTTGCCCATCGGCCTTTGAGCCTTTCTGTGGACCCTCCACCTGCAATAATCAACTATTTATACAGTGCCGATATTAGGCCCTTCATCTCCGTTCTCGTATCCAATATCTTCTCAAGGGGAGTGAGGTCTCTCTAGTTTGGGCTTCCATATCGGTTTCGTTAGGATACCTTTTATTTGTATATATTGGAATATGGATAGAAGGCCTATTCCCAGAGCTTCCGTCAAGTCTGGTAATGTTATAAAGGAGTATTTTCTTTGTAATTGCCCCACTCTCTCCAAGCCTGCCTCGTACCATGATTGTAATCGTTCTACATTAGGGATGTGGTTATTGATACCGGGAGACCATAAGTGGCTTAGGGGGGATGGCCATGTGGTGATTTTGTGCATGTTTGTGCCCTGTTTAGAGATGTCCCATATGACACTCAAAATTGGGTGGCCTTTGGTTCTATTATGAAGCCTTTTCCTGGGGGACCATAGCCATTCAGATATTGTGGCCGGCGACAAGTAATGGTTGTCCATGTGAACCCACTGGGTGTCTTTGTGGTTACGTAAGTGAGGGATCAGTACCCGGAGTTGGGATGCATCATAGTATTTTCGTAGATCTGGGAGTCCTACCACACCTTATCTTTTGGGAGTGTTAGGGTGTCATGCCGGATTCTCGCTTTCTTCCCTTGCCAGAGGAATTTAACAATGGTTTTCCTGGTTTCTGCAAAAAAGCTTTGCGGCATCTTAATGGGTAACATTTGGAAATGATATAGAAATCAGGGGAGGCATACCATTTTGATGGCGATAAGTCATCCCAGCCAAGATATTGTCCGTGTTCCATCTTGTTAGGTCGGCATGAAACTTTTGGAGGAGAGGGTGTAGTTTGCTTCGTTTAGGTCATCTATACGTCTGGTAATCTGTATACCCAGGTATTGTAATCTAGTATGTTCAATCTTCAGACCTAGTGTGGAAAATGTTACCTCATTTTCTTCTTTTTGTCCTTGTAAGGGAAAGAGTATCGATTTTATTTTGAACCCTGAAAGCCGACCATATTCTTCTAGCATTGATCATGCTCGGGGGGATGGATGTCATGGGGTTAGTGATATGCAGGAGTATGTCATCGGCGTAGAGAGCTGCTTTATATTCCGTCGTTCCTAGATGAATACCTTCTAGCATGGGGTCTGTTCGCATGGCCTGTGCAAGGGGCTCTAAGGAGAGTGCGAAAAGAATAGTGGAGAGTGGGCATCCCTGACGGGTTCCACGTCCCAGGTTAAACCATCTGGAGTATTCTCCATTCACAAAAATAGATGCATTGGGGGCCGTGTACACTGAGTGTATTGCCCTTCTAAATATTGGGCCTATACCTACTTTACATAGAACTGCTTTCAGAAATCCCCATTCTACCCTGTCAAAGGCCTTTTCTGCGTCAATTGAAAAGAGGACTGGGTCATTATTTAATGTCTGTGATGTGTGGAGAAGATGAAGGGTCTTGCGCATTGGATCTGCTCCCTCTCTCCCTAATATAAACCCAACCTGATCAGAATGTATTAGATGTGGCATTAATGTTTCCAACCTCGCAGCTAGGACCCTCGTGTATATTTTTGCGTCTAGGTTGAGCAGGGAAATTGGGCGATATGATCCACATTTTTTGGGGTCTCTCCCTTCCTTCGGAATCGCTGTAATCGGTGCACTGGTGAAGGAATCGAGGGCATTCCCAGTTTTTATTTCATTAAGGAGTTCTGTCATAAATGGCGCGAGTTGTGTACTAAACGTTTTATAGAATCCCGCTGTATAGCCATCTTCCCCCAGGGATTTGCCCAAGGTTAATCTCTTTATTGCGTCTTGGACCTCTTGTTCAGACATGGGGGGGATTCCAGCTGTTCCTAGTCTAGTCTTGGTATTTTGGGCATATTGATCAGGGACAGGTATGTTTCTGTTTCTGATTGGTCATGGTTTGTTTCTGAGGAGTATAGGTTCTCATAGAAGTTAGCAAAGCATTCGGGAATAGTGGGGTGAGTGCATGTTGTTTTAGGGTTATCTTCAACGATCTCCGCCACTTTCCACTCGGCTCTCTGTTCTCAGAGCCTGGCAGCCAGTAGTGCGTCTGCCTTATCCCCCTTTTCATAGAAGGTTTGTTTCAACATTCTGAGTTTGCGGACTATTTGTTCATGTTCCAGTAGTTTCAATTCATCCCTCTTACCCTTTACCTCTTTGATTTTTAGATGGTCGATTCCCCCGCCCTTCTTGATGTCCCCTTCTAAATGACAAATTTCGGATCTTAATCTGTGCTCAATTATATTTCGTTCCATTTTCTTTGTTGACCCCTCCCTTATTAAGATCCCTCTTCAAGTGGCTTTCCCCGCTTCCCACACTGTCTGCTTGGGGACTTAACCGGTGTCGTTTGTTTCGAGGAATTCGCTAATTTCAGTCTCCATTTCTGCCTTGAAGACTGCGTCTTTCCAAAGACTCTCATTACAATGCGATTTTTTTTTTTTTTTTTTTTTTTTTTTTTTTATCCCCCCCCCCCCCCCCTTCCCCCCCCCCCGGTTGGTAAGTTTTCCCATTGGATTTCAGCCAGCACCAGATCATGGTCAGACCATGTGATCGGGGTTATTTCTGAATATGTTGTGGTGTTGGCAAGTTCTCTGGACAGGTATATGTAGTCGATACGAGTGCATGTATTGTGGGGGGCAGAAAAAAGGTGTAATCTTGTGCATTGGGGTACATGTTCCTCCATACATTTATGATATATTTCCATCATCTTTGCCATCTCAGTTTGATCATCTCTACTCTGGTATCGCACGTCCGGATTACCCGGCTTTCTATCTTTGATTGGGTCTGCCCACTGGTTGAAATCGCCCCCGAGGATAATGTGGCCTGTGGCTTCTAAAAATATTTTGGGGATCACTTTGCGAAGGAATCGATTTTGTCCTGCATTCAGGGAGTATAATGTTGCGATCATTACATTCACCTTGCCTATGTTGCCAGTTACCAATAATGCTCGACCTTCTACATCTGACCATGTTTTCATCTCGACAAACTCTAAACCTTTTCTGACCAGAATACCTACACCTCCCTTTTTAAGTGGGCCCGAACCCCAGAATTCTGTTCCAACACGTTTTCCTAGGACTCTCCGTTCCTCACCCTTCATGTATTTTTGTCTCCTGTAAAAGTAGGATGTCCATATTAGACCTCTGAAATTCTATGGCCACGAGTGATCGTTTCGTTGGAGAATTGAGTCCCTTCACATTAAGTGTCCCTACTCGTAGAGAGTCGTTTCCTCTTGAGTTAGTCTTTAACGCCATTAAACATTTTTCTGAGAGGATGGCTCCTTTTGCATGACCGACAATATAGTTTCATTATAAATTGCACGCTGCTACGACTGCTTTGTGTTTCCATGAATGCTGCTTGGACCCTCTTTTTTTTTTTTTTTTTTTTTTCTCCCCCCCCCGCCTCCCTCTGTCTCCCCCCTCCTTCCTCCCACCTCCTGTTGATGGCGTTCGATCGAGCCGGGTTAACTGCACCGGATCTACGTCGAACTACCTGTGGGGACCGTTACGTCACACCCCTTAATCAATTGTGATATCACAGTTTCAATTGAGCCCTCTAAGTGTTCCCCCTCCCCCCCCCAAAGTCTCATGTTGCGACTTCCGGGATGTCCGCGATTTTTTTTTTTTTTTATAAATCTTTTTTTATTGGTTTGTTAAACGGCAGGGGGGTTGGGGGTCGAGATTCCGCACCGCCTGCCCGGCAGCTGCTCAGGGCGTCGCCGCTGTCCCTTGTTTTGGCCTTAGCATTTTATAGTTCCCATTTTCCCCATATTTTCTGAAACCTACGGGGGGAACCCCTCGCATTATAAATTCGCCTCTCCAGGGAGGCGCATCTGTCCATTTCATGGGACCATTTGTCAATGGTTATCCTGTCCCCGAACCCCATGTGGCTGCCGTGAGTGTCTTTCCCGCACCAAGTGCTACTCCACGAAATATTCTTTTGTGCTTATTAAGGTCAGTTTATCCTCCTATACCCAGCAGGATAAGTTTAGGGTCTCTCGGGATTGTGGTGCCAAGTATTCTGGAGAGGCGGTGTAAACATGCAGTCCAAAACTCCTGCAGCACTCCGCATTCCCACAACATGTGGTAGAAGGTGCCCTCTGCCCTTTTGCATTGGCTGCATTCTGCGTTGCCATCCCCACCCCAACTGGCCATTTGCGTTCTGGAGTAGTAGGACCTGTGTAGGATTCGGAGCTGAATCAGCTGGAGTTTGGCATCAATCCCTATTTCTCTCGGGGACATCAGGGCTTCCACCCACTCTTCCGCCTCTAGTGGCCCTAGGTCCTGTTCCCATTTAGCCCTGAGGTTGACGAGCTCCCCGGATCCAAAGGAGCTAATTGCCTGATAGAGGGTAGAGGTTACCTTGTAAGGGATACTTTGTGGGAGTATGTTTGTTTTCAAGGGAGCGCAGGCGGGTATATCGGCCAGGTTCGGGAATTGGGTATTAATGGCGTGCGTGAGTTGGAGGTTTCTAAAGCGGTCCATGGGTGACAGCCCGTGTCTCGTCCACAGGGTATCAAAGTCTATCAATCGCCCCTCCTGGACAATGTCCGCCAGTGTGGATATCCCTTTCCTCTCCCAGATTTCAAAGTGGCCCATTTTTTGCATTTCAGGAAGGTGTGCATTACGCCAGAGGGGTTGGATCAGGGTTGGTCTGTCTTCCCAGTATCTATGTATCTCCCTCCAAACTCGCTGTATGTGATGGGACCCGGTCAGTGCTGCTCTTAGGTTCCTTGGGCTATCGTATAGTATGTGCAGGGGGAGGGAGGGCCAGTGTCCCCTGTCTCCACTCGGATATGTGGTAGCAGCGGGTCTCCGTGTAGCCATTCATTTGCCACCCCAGCTTGTGCCGCCCAGTAGTATGTGCGAATGTTGGGCAGTCCTATACCCCCTTCCCACACAGAGCGGTAGAGCGTTTTTAGGGCAATGCACGGCTGTTTTCCTCCCCAGAGAAGTGTGCAGAGGGTCCGGTTGATATCTGCAAATGTTGTGGCCGGGATGGGGAGCGGGGCATTTTGGAGGACGTACAGAAATCTCGGGAGTGCCAGCATCTTAAAAAGTGCCGCCCTCCTGAGTAATGAAAGTGGGAGGGAGTGCCAGTGGGCGACATCGTTCTCCAGTTTTTCCATTATCGGGTGCAGGTTCAGTTTGGGGAAGTCCTCCTGTGTCTTGTTAATTCGTATGCTTAGATAGGTGAAGCCCAGAATTGAAACGGAGTATGGACAGGGATCTGGGATTGCTTCCTCCCCTCCCTGTACCGGGAAGTAGATTGTTTTCTGTGTGTTGACCCGGAGTCACATAAAGTGTTGGTATTCCTCCAGGGTTCTGGTCACAATCGGACAGGAGATTATTGGGTTTCTCAAACATATCAAAAGGTCATCCGCGTACAGCGAGACCCGTTCCGCCCCGTGGCCAGGTGAATCCTGTCCATTGTGTATCAGTTCTCAACCGGATTGCCAAAGGCTCGATGGCCAGGATAAACAGCAGGGGAGAGAAGGGGCATCCCTGCCTGGTCCCCCTACTCAGCTGGAATGTGGCAGATGATTTCCCATTGACTCTTACAGAGGCCTCGGGGAGGGAGTAAAGGAGCTTAACCCATGACATGAAATATTGTCTAAAGCCCATGCGTTCCATTATGGCCCACAGGGCATCCCATCCCACTGGATCGAAAGCCTTCTCAAAGTCCACCGCTAGGAGGGCCAGCGGGGACGGGATCTCGTCAGCTCGATCGAGGGCAATCTGGACCCTGCGGAGAATCATTCGTGTGGACTTACCGGGCATAAATCCACACTGCTGGGGGTGATTGGATCTCTAATTCACCCGGATCAGTCTATTGGCGAGGACCCTGGCTTGTGTTTTGGCCTCCCCATTTATTAAAGAAATGGGCCTGTAAGAGGCGCAGTGCTCCGGGGGTTTCCCTGCTTTGGGGATCACCACTATTGTCGTTTTTCGGAGGTCTGAGGGAGGGTGCCCTGTTCTCTGCTACGGAGGAACATGGTGTGCATATGTTTCGTTGTCGTTATGCTCAGTTTTTTCCACAGTTCTACCGGGAACCCGTTGGGGCCAGGGGTCTTCCCCGTCTGTAGTTGTGAAAGGGCTTCCCCTACCTTGTCTTCGGTGATGGCTGTATCTAACTGTTCTATCTGGAGTTCAGAAAGGCGGGGGATCGTGATCGCGTCCAGAAAGTTTGGGATGTTTGATGGGGGTTCTCGTATTTGTGGAGAGTATAGTTCTCTGTAGTAGTTTGCAAATTCCCCCGTGATCTCAGCGTCCCCCGTTAGTAAATCCCCATCCTGGGTTTGGATGGCCCGTAGTTGTCCTTTGCTCTGCTCCCTACGTTCCAGCCAGGCTAGTGTTTTGCTGGCTTTGTCTCCCCTCTCATATATCTGGCTCCGGACCAGCCAGTGGGCGGTCCGGGCATTATCTAAGGCCGTGTCTTTCAGGATTGTTTGGGCTGTTACCAAGGTCTCATGTGCCTCCTGGGTTCCCTCTTCGAGGAATTGCTCCTCCCGCCTAGTTACCTGGGCCTCTGCTTCGGAGATTGCCTCGCTGTGCTGTTTGCGGTGAGCTGCCACCAAGGATATTGCTTCCTGCCTTATGACGGTCTTGTATGCCTCCCACTTTATTATTGGTCAGTCCACTGCCTCCTCATTCAAGTCGAAGTATTCCAATGTTTTATTTGCAAGCTCCTCCAGTATTTCAGGTATCCCTAAATAATAGGTGTTTAGGCGCCAGGTGGGTTCCTGTTTTGCTGTTAAACCCTTAGTTTCACCAATAGGGAGGAGTGGTCAGAGATCCCTCTCGCCAGGAATTCTGCGGACAATAGTCGATGGCCCATATTCATAGGGGTGAGGGTATAATCGAGTCTGGATAGGGACCGGTGTGCATTGGAATAGAACGAGTAGCCCCGATCCATTGGGTGGGCTGCCCTCCATGTGTCAGCCCCATAGCTTCTGCAAAGGAGCGGAGTTTGGTCGGGATGTCCGCAGCTCTGCTGCCCACGTGTGTTCTGTCCCAGGCTATCTCCATGACCTCATTGAAATCCCCCCCTATTGCCCATGAGTCTGCCCGTTCTTCTAGTATTATATCTTGGAGCTCGGCAAGGAGTTCCGCTGTAAGGGTGGGAGGTGCATACACTGCCACGAGGCCCCAAGTCTCCCCCTGCAGTTCACCCAGTACAATCACAAACCTGCCCCGAAGGTCTGCTTTGACTTTCCTTGTGATAAACGGAAATCTTTTATGTAAGAGGATCATGACTCCCCTAGAGCCTCTGGAGAACCCAGCGAGGTATGTGTGTGGGTAATTTGATTTCCTAAAGAGCCCACTGTTGGTACCGATCAGGTGGGTTTCTGTTATGAATGCAATGTCCGGGGAATGGCGGTTAAGGTATTGGAGTACCAGTTTACGCTTTATGCCCGGCCCCAAGCCATTCACGTTCCAGGTCAACAGAGATATTTGTCTCTTTTGTGTTATATCGGCGTGAGTCTTGGTTTGGGGTTATATGGAAGGATGCAGTGTTTCCCGTGTTCCTATCTTGTCGGCCGTTCTGAGGTGTAACTGACGCCTGAGCCCTTCTGCCATTCTTATTTAATGATCAATTTTGTGTACTTCATGTGCAAACTCTAGAACCCTGACCTGTGAACCGCAGGCCATGTCCGTGCAGATGGGTATGTGCTGGCCAGTGGGGGGGACTTGTCGGTCCCTCTCATATCTTGTGCAAGGATTTCTCTGAACTTCTGTTTTGCTGACCATTATTGCTGGTACTTGTGACATGAGGCCTGTCTCTTCCCTCCCCAAAAACCCCAAACCCTCCCCCCCCACCCTGCACTTCCCCCCCCAACCAGAAGTACCTGTTCCCCTAACCATTTAAACTACTAGAGGGGCAAAGGCCCCAACTCCAGGGGATGGGGGGGGGGGGGGTCAGGTGGACTCTACCCCGCAACTCGTGTGGTTCAAGATAACCACTGAACGTAAAGTAGAACTAACAGTGAAGAGTCCCCCTCAGGGGGCGCAGGGGTGGTAGTTCACCTCCCCCACAGCCCCTCCAGGGCCGCTGGCTGTAAGGATCTCATACTGTTTCCTTAGTCCTGTCCCTCAGTAGTTGCACAGTTTCAGGTGTGTCCCATGTCGATCGGAGGTCTGAGTTTTCCCGCTTCCTCACGTGGTGGGGTGACCTGTCCAGTAGGGTGGTCGTTGTCTCCATCGTTCCTGCGGGGTGTGTTTCCACCCGGTCTATTCGGGCATGGAGTAGAGAGGACCTGTTTCTAACCACTCCAAGGCCTCGCGGGGAGTGTAGAACACTTGAACCTTGCCGTTGTGGTACACTTTGAATGTTGCCGGAAAGAAGAGTGTGTATTTGATGCCCAGGAGTGACAGTTTCTTTTTGATGGAGTCGTAGGATTGTCACGACTTCTGGACACCTCTCGTGTAGTCGGGGAAGAACCCGATTCGGTTACCATTGTAAGTGATGGGGCCGGGTGCCCTTGCCATGTGCAGTAGTGTGTCTCGGTCCCTGTAGTTCATGAGTTTTGCAATCACCGTTCGTGGGGGGCCCCCGGGACTGGTCTGCCCGTCGGAACTCTGTGTACTCTTTCTATTGAGAAAAATATGGAGAGTTGCTTGGGAGCCATCAAGTCTGCTAGCCAGTCTTCCAGAAAGAGCTCCATGGAGGGCCCCTCCTCTTTCTCGGGAAGGCCGAGTATGCGGAGGTTGTTCCGGCGGGACCTACCCTCACTATCTTCGGCTCTGTTTTCCAGCGTGGTGATTTTCCGTTCCATTTGTTCAAGGCGGCCTCCCAGGTTTTTAACTGTGTCTTCGGTGTCGGATATTCGTTGTTCTGCTTCCCCAACCCTGGTAGTTAGGTTCCTTAAGTCTTGCCTCACAAAGGACACCTTGGAGGCCAAGCCATCTATTTTGGTCTCTACCGAGGTTCTGGAGTCGTTGATTGCTGCCATGATGTCGGTGAGAGACAGCGTTTGGGCCGCACCCCCTTCGTTGACTCGTTATCCACCCCACTAATTGGATCCGCGAGAGCCGCCGGGGTGCTCATCGTGTATTTGTCTATTTTGTTTTGGGTCGTTCCCCTGCGGGGCTGATTCTTTCCCATTCTGACCCTATGGGGTGGCTCTGGGTGCGGGTGTGTCTCGTTGGATCGGAGGTTTCCTCCTGGGTGGTCCTTAGCCCTTCGTTCCGTTTCTGTGGCCTCCTGTGGGCTGTCGATTGGTGGCCTTATCCCTGTTTCCACTGTGCTGCTTTGCCCCCTGTCGGGCCTTGGCCTGCACAGTCTGACACTGTCCAATGTGACCCAGCCCTGGGCATGCTTTGTCGTGTAGTTCAGGGGGTGGGGGGATGATTATGCAGGCGGTGAGGGTGGCGCCAGTCTTGTGTACCGGCGTGCTTGCTCCGGCCGAGTGGGCAAATCAGTGCCCAGGCGCCTGGGGTGAATCCTTGGTTTCCCTCCCAGTGCGTGGCGGGTGCTTTTTTCAGGTGCTTGGTGCGAGCACCTTCACTGTTCCAGTTGGATTGCACGTCCTTGGCATGGGACCTCAATTTGCAGCGCCTGGGGCCAGGAGCAATCCCCCAACAGGTCCGTTCCAACACGCTGGTATTCTATCCCTTCTGCCGGCTGCCCCCGAGATTTCACCTCCTCCCCTCCTCCAGCTGCCGTGTGTGCCTCCCCTGCACTCGATGTTTCCCTCCTGTGGGCAGCCCTCGACCCCCTGTTGTGCAGGGGGGAGGAGGCGGCCCCAGATCAAGTTGGGCGCCCCTCGACGTTCGGGACCGGCTGGTCCGGTGGCTGCGGCTGGCAGCGGCTGCAGCGGAGGCCCAGGGGGAAGGGGGGGGCAGGGACGGGGGGGAGGGGGGAGTCGTCACCTCTCACTTTGCTGGGCGATGACTCCGGTCCCTCGGCAGCTGTCCCGGGAGCCTCGGGGAGCGAGCCCGCAGCGTCTTCAGCGGGGCTCCGTCGGGCACAGTTGGTGATGGCGCTTCATTCACACCGACTGTCATGCGGCTTGCCTCGTGGTCTTTCACACGGTGCGGGAGACTCAGACAGGTCTGATTTTCGTCTGGATTTTTCGGAGGGGATGCTGGTGCGTTCCCCTACAGTGGTATCTGGTGCAGGTCAGCAAAAGATCCGAAGAAACGGCAGGATTATGAAGGATTTGGGCAGCCCTGGCGGAGCGACGTGGAGCTAGGTCTTCATCCCGCGCCCCCTGGTGGCCGACCTGGATGTCCGTGATTTGACACCTTTTCCGGTCGCATCTTCCACAAAAACTTTACATTTGAGTTCTATTTTAACAGGGGTGCAGCTGATCAGTTGTCTGCCTCTGGGGGGGAGATTACCTCCCCTGTATTTTCTTGATCCCTTCACCCGCTTCCTCCTGGGTTCACCATTCTTTTCTCTTTTGGGTTCATCATGATTATTTCCTTCTCCTTGGGGGCCGAGCAGATCTGAGATGCACGTCCTGATGTCTTTTCCGGTTCTTAATCTGAATTTGGCTCCATCGTATTCAAATGAGAGAGAGAGAGAAGAGGTATCCCCATCTGTATCAAATGTTTTCCCCTTTTAGATGTTTCGTGAGAAGCTCAGACATCCGTCTGAGGGCCAGTGTCAGCACAGAGGGGTCTTGGTATATTGTAATATGGGCACCTCCTAACGTGATAGCATTGCTTTTCCTGGCCTTCTCGAGTACTCTGGTCTTGTCTTAAAAGCGATGGAATCGGGCAAGGACCGACTGCGACCCACATGGGGGGGGGGGGGGGCACCGGCTCTATGAATTCGTTCCGTTAGGGGCTCATCAATGGCATCATCTGTGACCAAAAGTTTGATGATATCATGGAGTATTTCCTTCAGGTCTGCTTGTTTCTCCCTCTTTCTCCGCAATTCCGAAAATACGTATGTTCTGTCTCTCTCTGTTTTCCAAATCGTCCAATTTAAGCTTAAAATCTTCTTCCCGTTGTTCCAATTCAGTCATCCTGTGATCAAGTTGTGCTTCTAAGGTGTCTATGGATGCCTGATTGTTCTCCACTCCTTCAAGTCTATCCTCCATTTTGTGCAGTCTTGGTGTAAGTTTGTCTAGCTTGCTTTCTATATTGGCGCTCATGCTTTTAATTTCTCCCAGTAGGGCCGCAATGTCTCTTTTTGTGGCGGCAAGTTCATTCCCTGTGGTTTCGCTGGTTGCCATGTTGGGTTCTTAAGCTGCGGAAATGGGGGTGTCGGCAAACCCGGCCAATTTATGTTTCTTGTCCATTGGAGGTTTATGGCAAGGCTGGGTATTTGAGTGGAGTGGGGTTTTACTATGTCCAAAGAGGCAGCATTCTATTTGTCGGGTACTCCTCTGTGCACTCTAACTCGTTCTCTTTGATTCGTCGCGAGGTTACTCCGATATGGCACTGAGTGTTGTCGGGGTTGCCCTCCGTTTTCACAGTGTCGGAGAAGTGCGTGTTGAGTCTCCCGTTTGGCGGACTGCGTCGTTCAATGGGGGTGCAACTTCCAGTCAAATGCGCTGTACGGGCTGTAATTTGCCGAACTGGCGAGCAGAAATATTTGGTGTTCGCTTTCCTACCAGCAGAGGGGGGGCCTGTGGGGTGTCCGGCACGCCGTGTTGTCTGAAGGCTCTTCCTCTGAGTCGCTGCCTCGAGGGAGATGCACCCAAGAGCTGGGCCTCCTTTGGTTTTCTGCTACGTTCGAGGCGGGTCGCGGTCTTCAAACGCTGGGCACCGTGGGTGTGAGAATGAATCCTTCCTCCGCTTGCTCTCTTCGGGAGATCTTGTGTTATTTGTGCTGCACCGCACGTGAAAGTTTTCTTGAAGCTTCGCCGGGCCGAGGGGGGGGGGGCCGTGTTTCAGGGGCGATTTCAGGACAAATTCTGATCCGATTTATTTTTCTTCGGGATTTCGGTCAGAGGACGGGTGGACCTTCCCGTGTCAGTCGCTCGATTGCATCTGAGGCGGGGGGCGTCAAGTGGGCGCTCAATCACTTAACAGGGCCACAAAGCTCACGCAGGGACCATGTTCGTCTCTGCGCCCCCTGGTGGCCAATGGTGATCAGCTTTTTTAAAAAAGCTGAGGTGGAAATAACAAAATCCAGACTTTTTTTTGTGATCCAGATTTGCATGCTGCCCCGTGCCTCTGATCGAATAGCTGACTACACCCTTTAACACTCATGGCGGATTGATTCTTCACCTAAACTGCAAATTAACAGAAGAAGTTAACAAAAGTGCGTTCTGGGGTTCACCTCTTGGCTTCTTTCACTGAGATTTCCAGTGGTGGGCTAGGCCACCTCCCCTCCCTTTTGGGACCAGAGCAGTACACTGGGGCTACGCAATATGTGGCCCTACAGATGACTCTTCAGCAAACTGTCCAAAACACCTGGATGGACACATAATGAATCTGCATGTACTAGCCAGTGTTAACATATAAAGAATGAAGCAAACGATAAGCTGTGAAATACGCCTGTTGGCGCCACAAGGCTAATGGCGCCCAAAGGCACTTTCAATGTAAGGCTTTACTTGGGGGCGGGGGGGAGGGTGTATTTTATTCCCAATTCTATTTTTCAGCAACACTTTATTCCCCTCTTTGCAGAAGCTGAATGATTTTGAGCATTGGAAGATGTTCCTCCCAGGCGATGCCACTTTTGAGATCTGTTAGCATGATTTTTGTGGAGCTTTATTTGGGGAGGAGTACAGTTTGTCCTTGCGCCCAGGTATCCATCGATTTAGTATGTCAGTTCCTTAGTTAACCACATGTCTGAGTAGAAGCACCAGAATTCTATCTACATTAGCAAAAGAAATTCCTAGCCCAATGAGTTAGCTTTGCCCAGGTAACATGTATGGAACTTGGAATTTTAGGTCCTTGATCCTCTTTCTTGTTGTTTTGGGTAGGCAGATTCTGGTCAAAGGGCTCTTGTTTAGAGCAGACAAACAGGAGCAACTTCCAGTCATGGTCCTTCTTGCTCATGCTCTTGCTAATGTATCTGTACTTATTAGATCTGGTGTGCCTGCTCCATGTTTGCTCTTTTTGCTGTAAGTCTGGTTTAGTGAACTTTTTTTGTTTTAAAACAAATCACCCTAACTCAAGTCCTCATTTGAACTCAGTAGTGTTGGCGTTCTGCTTTTGTGTAATTATTTTTGTCGGTTTTCCATCCTACGGTTGAGTGGTGCACTGTGCAGATCTTGAGTCTTGCAGAGAGCGAGGGGCGGAATTAGTTTGGAGTTGTTGGTGAACGTGAACCTTTCTGATTCGCTAGATGAGTACACTGAGCAGACATGATGTTTAAGACTATTGACGCGTAATTGTCTCCATATGAGGCACGGCACATTGTAATGGAAACAATCTGCTGTGGTTACACGCATGACCCAAACTTGTCAAATTCATATTAGTGTTTAAAAAGAACAGCTTCAAACCTCAGCATAAACAAATATACATCCGAAAACAACATCCTTTTCATGGGCATGATAAATCGCAGGAGCAGTTAAGTATGGTCATAATGAGTGCATACCTTCCAGATGAGGCGACTGAAGGACCCTCACCTGTCAAAACTGCTATGACACATCCACGTCCTTGAGTTGAATGTTTGCAATTACTAATGTCCACATATTCGGGAGTTTTACACAAGTGACAGAATTTAGGAAAAGCCCACCTTGGATGTGCAGATCCAACTCTTAGGTTTGTCCTGAACCACACAAAGGTTTGGTAGAAGGGTTGAGCAACCAGGCTTAGTTTAGGAGGGGAGGAGGACTGTAGGAAGGTATAAAGTACTCTGAGCATATACTTGGTCAAGAAACCACTAATGCACTTAGCTATATAAAACACATTATCTAATATATACAATATGGCACACTGTTAACTATTTTCAAGATAGGAAGTACTAAAACAGTGACATGTAGAACACAATTGCAAGTTTCCTACTAATAGACCATAAGTGACGTAACTTTCAGAATAACTTAAACAGTAACATGTCTCTTAGTAAAAATATCTGAAACATATATGCACACTTTTCCATCTTATGATAACTTTTTATAACTTTGTTCCAACCCTAGTTTGAGTGTCTCACAATGTTCTGAGAGGCCATAGGCCACTAGAGGTTGGGAGTTGAGCAGGATACAGTGTTCAAGGTTCAAAAGTAGCAGAGTTCAACATGATTTCTTCTGTGTTTGCAGGTAGGCAAAGTTAGGGTTTTCAAGTCAAGGAAGCCTAGGGGCTGACTTGTGAGGTTACTTCATGGACGAGTGTCCTAAGGCAGGACACAATACAATGGATTGTCCACCCCAATGTACCTCTAATAGCGCCCTGGAGGGGTGTGAGATACAGCCATCTACAGTGCCCAGCAAGCAAAGTGCAAGGTTAAGTTTAACAGGGAGCAGGACAGTACCTTAAAATGAAAAACACCTTGCTGCAGGACGGTTCCAGTGGAGAGGTGACGGCAGACTGGGTCAGAGGTTTCTTGGTCTTGGCGACAGAAGAAGGGGACTTCGGTCGATCTGGCGATGGCTCTCGTGCAGATAGACGCCCAGCAACGGGTTTCTTCGCGGTTCTGGCTTGTTGGCGCCTTTTTGAGGGCTTGGTTGAAGGATGGATGTTGCAACGGTAGACTTCTCCATTTCTCTGCCCTTTCTTAGGTGAGCGGACTTTGGGGAGCTGCATCGAGTCTCTGCAGGTCAAGAAAGGTGCCCATAAAGTTCTAGGTGTATTTGTTCATCCGGGGATGATGCGCAGCACAGTGGCACAGGACCCCTAGTATTGGTGAATTGCAGGTTATGTAGGCTGCAGCTCTTCCAGGGAGGGTGCAAAAGGCAGTTAGTCCTGGGACTGGTTAGGCCCACTGGACCAAGGGAGAAAGTCTTCTCTGTCGCTTTGAAGTGGAAGTTGGGACAGCAGCGGTTACTCAGCGGGCTCTGGCACTCGCTGGAAGGAGCTGGTGTCTTCTTCCTCTGGGTTTCTGCTCGATGACCTCAGAATTTATGCAGGAACACTGTCTGAGTCCACCAATAATATCCCATGCAACATTAGACAGCCAGTCAGAACTGGTCTCTCTCAGGCACTCTGCAGGACAAAGGACTGGGGAGTTTCGGTTGACCCTCCCCACTCTTCCTGTCCTGTCGGTCACTCAAAGACCCTTTGCACTCCTTCCAAGGGAAGCCTGGCAAAGACAAAAGCATTAGAGGAACTTCCCTCACCCAGGTAGGTAGAAGAAGATATAAGAAAGGACAAGCCATCTTGTTCAGTACTTTAAAAAGTACAGCCACCATTTTGGGTCAAGAGTGACAGTTGTGTTAAAGGTACCCCTCCACAAGCCTGAAAAGAGGGACTTGTCACAGTAACCAATAAGTTACTGGAGAAGCGAGAAAGGGGATACAAGTTTCCCCCTCAGCACTTCACATAAGGTGGGGGGGTGCTAATCTCACAAAAGAAAGTACAGGTAGGATAAAGAGTCCCCCCACCCCCCCTCCCTGGCCCTCCCTTGGTAACAGAGTTGGAGAAACATTAGCTCTAGGAACCTCCAGTAACACTGCACAGAAAGTGCTGTGTGCTACTTCAGTAAAATGTAGATGCCAGAAAAGATGGAGGAAAGCAGGAATCCAAAGTGATGTACCAAAAAGGGGTTAAAAGGGTTCCCAAGATCAGAGTAAAAGAATGAGTGAGTGTGGCAAAATTGGCACACTCACTCAAGAGAATCTGACAAAAATCCAAGAGTCCAGCAAAAAAGTGTTTGGGGACTCACAGATGGAGAGAATTTCACTCAAGAAGGAAAATCTACTTTAACACCACAGATATCTAATGAGAAGGTGGAATCATTGAAGTGCTCTAATTAGGCTATATATGCATTTTAGCAAAATGCGAAAGACTGGATTTATGAAGGTCTAGAACATTGGTTTTGTAATCCTACTTTCAAAATAGAGAATGTATGATTTCTGGTTTCATCCTTTTGGGTCAGGGGAAAATAGCAGGTCCCAGTAAACATCTTGTAACTGACCCAGATTCCCGAGGCCTGTTGTGAGACTGAAAGCCCCATCCTACAATTCGGTATAAGAGTGTTGGGTAAGAATTAGTGCAGTCCAACTGGTGAGGACTACACAAGACTTGTCTGCTTGGTATTAGGTAACCCACCTTTTAATATGGGCCTGTACTACACAAGTTGGTGGTATGACTGAGCAGCCCGGCTCATTTTAAGAGGGGTAATGTGAACTGTAGAGCTGTACAATTGAAATCAGTAAGTACAAGTAGCCAAGTAAAACTTACACACTTACAGATATATAAATATTTATAATATACACAAGGTTTAAATAGACATTCTTTAAAAAGCGTTATCTACTAGTAACATTCAATCAAAGTTTGGATTCAGTTTTTAAAAGACAATACAAGTTGGTAATTACTTTTCCTATGCTAACACATGTTCCAGCACGCAGAGTGACTTCAGTAAAGGTCAGTATTGCACTTCTTTAAGGAAGGAAAGGTTAGAATAAGACTGAGAACATCCTTTCAACAGTTTGTAAAACAATTACAATCTCCTCAAGTGAGGCAGGTAAACTTTTTATCCCAGCAATAATAGTATCCACAATTATAACCTGAGGGAACAAGTACTGGCCAAGACAGTAGGTTCAGACGAGTGCTTTTAGGGAGGTAGGACAGCCAAAGTCGATTCTTAGATAAAGTCTTGACAAAGTTACGAAGTTCAGAAGAAATCACAGTAACTCAAGTGAGATACCTTTGTAGAGACCACACGCTGTTAGGCCAGTGCAGGTGAGTTTAGATCAACTCCAAAGCATACTTCGCAAGATAGGAAGCACAATTTATGGCTAAAAGGTGATCACCCCAAGCCCCACAGTACCTGTGTTTCGAAGAAAAATATTCCAGCTCGATTCCTGCTTGCTACAGCTTGGCAGACCCTTGTTCCTGGACCCTGGTCGTGGTGACGAAAGGGAGGACATCTGGCAGGCTCCTGCGCAGAACTCGGGAGAGGGACTCCTCCGCAATGGATTTCCTTTGTTTCAGCTGCACTTTGCTGTTTTGGTGCCTTTTCCTCAGCAGCGAATGAAGAATGAAAACTTCAGTTGGAAGTAGCTTGCTGCCTCGGTCCTGGACTCTGGTGAGGGGACGCTAAATCAAGATTTCCTGCTTCTACAGGGTCCTCTGGATGCTCACGATGTTAGACGGATTCAGACTTCTCAAGACGATGCAATCGTCGATAGTCACAGGACCCCTGGCATTGGGCTTCTGCAGCTCTGGTGAGGCACAGCAAGTCAGCGATACGCCAAATGGAAGCTTGTCCTGAGGCTAGTTGGTCCCACCAGCCCAAGGGAGGAAGTCGTCCCGTACAGGTCTTCCCAGTCGATATGAAAACGGGGTCAGCACAGCTGCAGGGCTTCACTGGGCACTTCACGGTCCAGGGGGTGCTGCTGGCGTCTCGTCACATCTTCTTCCGATGTTCCTCTCCAGCGGTCGACTCTGCTCTAGTCCCAAAAACCTCACTTTTTATGCGATTTCCCATTCATTCACAGCCTAATAGGACTGGTTTCATTCAAGGCACACTTGGAGTCAAAGGACAGGGAAGTTTCGGGACCCTCCCTCACTTCCTGCCTTTCCAGACACACTGGAGTCTGGGTGGGCTGAAGGGCTCAAACAGTTTCAACTAATAGAGTAAAAGCCCAGAAGAAACTAACAAACGGAAAATAGTGAAAAAAGACGGGGGCCATTTTGAGAAAATGGACACCAATGGGTGCTGTACTGCAGCTGAGGGTTCAGCCTGCGGTAAAAATGCACACTGCTAGTAAAATTAAACCACTGCCACCAGCCATTTAAAGTAAGTTAGTGTAACAAAAAATGTTACATGAGAAGTGGGATAGGAATGACTAACCCCCAGCGCTCCACACAGGGTGGTATGTGCTGGTCCCACACAGAGAAAGGTAAGTAAGCCAGGGATCATCTTACTATTCCTGGGAACGGTAGTTCACTCAAGAAAATGTATTTAAACATCAAGAGAATTCCAAGGGACTTCTTAGTGGCACTGCACCTAAGGTGCTTTGTGCCTCTGTACAAAAAGCAGATGCCTGTTGAGTTTGTCAGACTCCATAAAACAGTAAAATGCAAAACTCCCAGTCAGGAAAATACACGAGGGAGTGAGAAAAAGGGAGTGAGAAAAAGGTCCCACTCACTGTGGACGAAAGAATCAAAAGCTGGAAGTCCAGCAAAAGAGCTGGGGGTCCCAAGGGTTGAAGGGGAATTAGCACAGAAATGAAAATGCTCCCCAACAAAGAGCCTGAAGATTTTTTCTTTTTCTCAACCTGCTTTATCACACTGCACTGATGAGCACTTATCTGAGACTTCATTAGGGATGCAAATGATGATTTTTGCCCTGTGAGCCCCAGAGTATTGGAGTTCTGTTTAACTCTAATTCTCCTTGCACTACTGATTGTGCGAACTTGACTGGTTGGTGGCAGCCTTTAATGGGTGTCTCAATCGGAACCCCAGTGTAAATCCAGCAACCAGAAATTTTTGCTGCAGGAGAACTGAGTGGGATCCGTATTCTGCCATACATGGACATGCCAACTGAATGTCAGAGATCAAGGTCAACAGTTGGGAAAACCCAGATGTGTACAGTTTGTGTATGCTTTCTGGATTCAAGCCTGAATCCACACTAGAGAAATCCCGAGAAGAGGTCTGGAAGCTGACCGTGGCAGCCCCGCAGAGATTGGTCGGTTGTCAAAGGTTTAAATGGCTGCCAATCCTGCAAATGTGATCTGAGCTATTCATTCAACCCCCAATTTCCAATTGATGCCGATGGTCGGTATTCTTACCTTTTTCAAACCTGTGGATGAGCCCGAAGAACAGAAGTCGACGCGGACTTGTCCCTGCCCTCTTCCAAGAGAAATTCCGACTGCAGAGTTTGCCCAGTATCTGTGAATACCAGGCTTCTACTGACGAGGGAAGTGGGAAACTATAGATCCCCAAAAATCAACTACCTTAGGTCAGCAAAGGACTTGTTTTGTCAATGCCATTGTATGTCCCTAAAGGCCTTTCATGCATGACTGCAGGGCAGCCGAGGGCTTGTCTTTACAAGCCTCTGCCTACCGACTGTTATGTTAGGAAGCAGTCCCTCCTCACAGCGTTGTCCCGTGGCAATGAAATTTGAAGGGACTTCTGGAAAGGGGATTTCCTGGTCTTCAGAATATCTGGTGGAAGCATATACCAGTCATAGGGAGTGGCACAACCGGTGGCCCTATAGAACCCCTTAAGAATAGAAAGGCCATGTAATTTTTATTCACGACTAGGTGCATGGAAAACATTCAGAACTTTTCTTGGGAGTCCAGAATAATATCTTTCTGTGCATCCTGCAATGGGAAGGTTTCCTCAAATGGTGATTCTCTGCTTCTGGACTGGAAGGGCTGATTTCTGTATGGTGGACTCGATTGACCAAACTTGACTCCCATAATCTGCTGAAGTATAAAACATGCACCTCAAATTTGCCTTCCGCTTTTGAAGGGTACATTATTTCAGCAACATGTAGAGGTCCTCAAACCCTCCCTTCCATCACTTAACTGGTGAATTAGAAAATTGTCCTTGTGATTTTTTGGATTCCGTCTTAGGGTACTTTGTATCCCTCCTAAAACTCAATACTATGAGAGACTAGCACACACCACTTTAGGTGGAGTGCTAAAGGGATACCTAGTATCCCCCTTCTCTCTGCTCCTGTAACTCTTTAGTCACACAGACAACCTCATAGTTATGGCTGGTGGAAGTGGATGTGTTCTACCAACTATTGTGCTATTTTATTTTACCACAGACTGTATTCAGTCTCGGTTGTGCACCATAGGGTTACCCATGTTCTAACCTGGTGGATCCTTTCTTTTTTTGCCATTTCTTTCGTGGTTATTTGTTAGCACTTGTACCATTCTGGGAGTGTGCGGGTGTGTTGCATTTGTTGGCAACCCTTGGGTATCCCCACCTAGGCTCCAGTGTGCCTGGGCAGGCAGGAAGTGGGGGAGGAGTTATTCAATCCCCCGCCCTTTGTCAACCTGAGTGCCTGAATGGAACCAGTGCCCACTGGGGGGGCTGGCTGTCCTGATTGGACTGCCACCCGCCCCTTTCTGTAAACTGCTTGGAGAGATTGCAGAGGAGAATGTGATGAAACGGAATAAAAGGTGAGGTTCCTGAGGTGAAAGGCAAGTCGACCACTGGAAACTGAAGTAACCGAAGCTGAAGAGGAAAAGGAAGATGTCTGCAGACCCTTGCATCACCGTGAAGCAACCTTCGCTGTCCTAATCCCGTTTTCCATTACACAGATGAGCTCCGAAGAGGATGACTCCTTCCCTTTGGCTGGTGGGATGAACCAGCCCTGAGACGAACTGCAATTTGAGCCATCTCCCGAGGTGCTGTGCCCTTCCAGAGCTGCAGACTGCGAATACCAGGAGACCACCGATCCATTTCGAATGCAACGTCTGAGAGACTGAATCCGTCCAAGTCTTTGCTGAGCTCCAGGTGAACCTCCAGAGACACGATCCGACTCATCAAAGTCCCTCTCTAGGGTGCAGCACTCCAGAATTGAAAATCGACCAAGCAAAACACCTTCCTTTGTTGGTGCTGATAAAAAGGCACTAAAACTGCAGACTGACCATGGAGACCAAAGAAATCCGTGCCAAAGATCCTCTCGCAATACTGCTGCTGAGTCATCCCATTCAGAGTCCTTCCTTTCGTCACCAGACTGAGGAATCAGGAGACCTGGTCTGTCGTTGCTGCACAGAGGAGAATACAGGTACAAGCATTTCTTCTAACCTAAGGGACTGTGGGGTGAAAGGTATTACTTACCAAGAAGCTGCTGCAGAATGACTAAAGTGTGTGAAAAAGGTGTCAAGGGTGTCCTCTCTACCTCTGACCCAAACTGTGGCTTGTGTCCCTTTAGTCCGTCCTTTTGCAGGGTCTCCATTGCTGTGTTAACTTTAGAAGCATCTTTTCCTAGAGACTTAGTCTCCTGAGCAACTGCTGGTGTGCTGCTTCTTTGAATCCACTCTGAACTGACTTTTTCGTATAGTTGGGGATTGGACTTTAAAAGCATTAGTTTGCCAAGAAAGTGTCTCTAGGACATTACGTTCTGCTACTGTACGACTAACCAGCCTTTTTCCTTCCTAAAAGACTTTGGGCCTCATTACGAGTTAGATGGTATCCCAGTGGTAAATCTGATGGAATACCGCCCAACTGAATTATAGTTACCGCCACTTGGTCTGGCGGAATTACCGCCGGATTACAAGTGGCGGTGTAAGTCCCCATTTTTTTTTAGTCCTTTGGACTCAATGGGGCTTTTTGCGTGGAATTACCACAGCGTTAATGCTGCCGATTTTTCAGTGGTGAGTGGGAGAATTTACCTCCAGGATATTACTGGAGGTAAATCCTCCATTCCAAGCCCGACATCATAATTTGGCGTAGTGGTAAAGTTGGCAGTAAATCCGTCACTGCCAATTTTACCACTTAACACTATACTTGTAATGAGGCCCCTTGAACTAGTATTCAGTCCCTCCCTCATGCTGCTTCCCTCCCCCCTGTTTGCTGCAGGGGCATGACAGTTCGATTTAGAAAGAAAGCTCTGTGTGGTCACCGAGCAGTCTTTCTAAATCAATCCCCCTCCCCACCCCACTAAGTAATTTAAACTATTTTTTCACTTAATACCATACAGACTAACACTAAGAGTTGGGTTGGGGACCTGTATGGCAAGGGGAAGTTTTATGAAGTCTTACCGCAAGTAGACTTTAAACTCCCCCAACACCAATTGGCCAAGAAAATGTTATCACGTGCTACGCAAATAGGAACTGCAAACCATGAAGATACACTGTTGATGCAGGGAATTGCCCACAAATGACCCTCTTTTACACAATTATAGTTGCAAGTACCATCATTATGCTCTGTGAATGTAATTTAAAAGTTGCGCTACTAGCACTACAGAGCAAGCAGCCTTTCCTGTCAGTTGGAGCCTTCTTTTCCCACCACCTAATCACTTAAAGCATGATCTTGCAGGTGGTTTTTGAGCCAGACAAGTGTGGTGCTGTAACTCATGTTCATAAAAAAAATAGGATCTTGCATCAATCTCAAAATGGGGTACTACTTTGAGTGAATAGACTATTCTCCATCACATCATTCAAATACAGAATGCAAAATGCTTATTTCCTGATGTATTAGTTGACAGCCATATGATCCCAGATGCGGACAATTTCAAACCGATGAGTGGCAAGGAAGAACTCCATTTGATGATGGCACGAGAAGCATGAGTTTTCAGTTAGAGAGGAAGATTAATCTACACGTATGACCATACTCTGGGGCACAAAATCTGCACTCGCCACTAGGCATTGGCTAGTGAGAATTGACTCTTGGCGAGTAAGAATCTGTGTGCTGTCTTTATGCCTATAATTGAGGTGGCAAGTGACTTTTTATGTCTGGCTAATAGCCTGCAACTTTAAATATTTCCATCTGCTTTGGTCACAGGTATTAATAAAACTCAGCAAGAATATTTGTATGGGCTATTTCACAGATTTCCCTACTATGAGGATATCAGGACCCACTGGCGAAGGTGTCGGGGATGCCCACTCACAGGGCCTTAGCAAGGGCATTCTTGAGGAGCCACAATCTAGGTTATACCAGGCTAAGGACCCTACTGGGGAGTAGTAAGGCAGTGGGCATGACGGTGTGACAACAGTGGACAATACCCAGTGCACTGGAGTGAGATGTGGTCTAGACTGGTGCAGGCTGCAACCTGCAGTGTGTAAATTAGACAAACGACTATTGTAGCCTTCTAGACCATGAAGTCTGTAAGACTATTAGCACCTAATAGTAGTTGTGACAATACATGTTTTGGAGCTGTGCTGCTGAAGTTCAAAACGTTACTTTAATAATGAGAAAGTAAATTGACAAACAGAATTAATTAAATGTGGGTTTATTTTGTAGTATTTAAATAGCAAGTTTGTCTTCATACGTAAGCATTTTAATTGCAAACTTGGTTAAACTGGAACAGGTTTTATGTGAGCTTGTATTTGGGTTCGTATAAGAAAGTGAATGCATTTTCCCATGTTTCGGCTTTCTTTTTGTTTTTACGATTTTTACGAAATAAGATGTTGCAGTGAAAACAAAACTTCTCTTAGAGAGGAAGTGTCGTGTTGAAAGACATCTTGCTGGGAAACTTGCTTCACTGTCTACTACTGGTATTGAATGCACTCTGAACATTCTGATTGGCAGAGAGTTCAATATCGATTTCTATATGGTACTATAATGGCAATTCCAGCATAATGTGAAGGCCCTGGATGAAGATACAAAGTAGAATGGAGGGACATGTGCAAAAGACAATTGAACAGATTAAATATGCAATCATGAAGTACATTTACGATGAAACCCAATGGTTGACTGTGTCCTAACCTTGATCTGGGAGAGATCTAGAAACCATTTTGCAACAGTTTGCTCGAATGCAGTGACCGGTTCACAGTAAACTCTAATCTCCACTTACTGGCAGAACAATAAGATAAGTAGCCCTCTGAGACAGATAATCACAATAAAACATGGATAATGTCTCACAAAGCAGGGATAGACTGACCTGGATTCTAAGGAAAAGCTGGACTGGATTTTGGTGTCAGTGATTGGAAACCTGGAAGCTTAATCAGAGGCTGGAAACATTGAAATGCAAAGGTTATGAGAATAGGAAGCAGAACCAAGTTTAAATAGCTGAACAATCTAGCACGAATACTAATGAGCTTGGTCCTTACACTAAACATTGGGTATAAACGTGATACATGTAGCAACAGTAGGACCTGATGGCAATCTGTAATGAACGCAAGGGTATTCGTTCCTTCAATGGCAATACGAAGATCACGCCAAAACCAATATACTGGAGCAGTAGTGTTTATATTAGCAACCACGAACAATTCCATTAACATGTGTACAAACTGGGAACAAGAAAGTGGTGCAGCATGCAAGGCTGGGGAACCCACAGGGACTCCGCTGATCACGACCAGGCAAGGTAGAGGTAGGGTTAGGACTTTGCACCTGTTAACACCTATTGGTGGAAATAGGCATGTCAACATGTACCTCCTTTACTCAGAATACTTCAAAAGAAATCTGCAGGTAAAGGCTTTTTAGGCTTAAAAAAAGGAGATGACATGTCTGGCTTCAGATTGGGAATGGGGAACTTCAGTTGGAAAGGAGAATAGCCGCTCTCCCCATCAGTGAATCAATTAAAGGCAAAGGATCAGATTGAGTTCAGAAGGACAAGGGTTCAGGTGACTAGCAGTTGCTGGAACACTGAGCTCCAAAGTCCGAGTGCTTTTAGGTATAGGTGAAAGCAGCAGGTGGTTGGCCCAGCTGCAAGCGCTTAAGACTCCATCTCCTAAATGTTTTTTCAAAAATTGAGTGAAGGCAAGGCTGCAGAGATTGACGCGGACTATAGGAGGTATATTAAGTACTAGTTCCCTTGTACAGTGCAACAGCATTACAGACTGAAGCCAGAACTAAAAACTGCTCCTAACAAATGCTGATGTTTCAAGGTGTCACCAACCAGTGCTTAATCTGTGGGGGTGTCTGCCCGGGCATTTATTTTTGAACCCCAGCATTTATTGTCTCGGACTCACTTTAATTATGAAGTGGTGATGGTCATTGTATCCACCAATGCAATGAGCAGTGGCGGGCTGTAGTGTGACCCCAAATATGTCAACATTGTGGGGAGCAGCTATAGGTGGTGGCACCGGTGGTGCCCACCCGCAGTGTCACAGGAGTGCTAGAAAATATTGGGACCCTGGCAGTCTTTTTATAAAAAAAAATGTTTTAACAAATGTAACACTGCTGCCGACTGAAGGACTTCAGTGCACAATCCTGCCTCTAAGACCAGAACTGGATTCTGAGTAGCCTGGACCCGTCTTGGAGGTTTGTAGTCCGGTGCCAGGATTCTCAGAACAGTTCTGGATCATAACCCGCTTGAGAACTTGTCAGTGATTATTTGAGGTGAGGAAACCCTTGTTGAGGTGGCTTGTGTATGCGTGTTTCTGGCTTTTTAATCTGGGTAACTTTGGCATTGCTTCTGATATCTGCCACACAAGAATAGTTTATACTATTTTAAATTAAGGTAGTTTAATAGCTAATTGGATAGGTGTTACTATGCAGTGTGTACATTTTGTCATGTTTATCCTTTTGCGAGTAGCTGGAATATATAAAGGATGTTTCTCTGATTATAGCGAAGCCCATTTGCAAAACATGTCTTTTTAACTACTTTCTTGTGCCAATTAAGATAGTTTACGGGCACATCTTGGAAACATTGCTGGACTGCACACTGTCCGATGGTGAAATGTACTCGTCTCTTTTTGAGCCCGTACACGCACCCTTTATCTTTGCTACCGTTGAAGGTGGCAAATGCTAGTTCTCCAGCATGGGGTCTGACATTGATTCACATGTTTATGAATATTCCCATCAGGCTGGGAATCCTTGGTAAAAGAAAAAACAGTTTCACTTAAAAACTGTATTTCTCCTCTTAACTGGGTCATACTGCTCCCATCCAATGACGGTCCTCTCCCTAAGCCCTGCCTCTGGCAGCCATGTTCAGATTTGTACTGCATGCTTCGGTGTAGGGAGTCCTCAAGTTGCTCTCCGAGCTATTGTACGTTTCTTTTTGCAGAAAAGGTTTGATTTGTGTTCCAAGAGCCGTGTGGTCTTTTCCTCATCTGCTGGCAACAGGGATCCATTGTCGGTGAAGTTTCGCACCCTTCACGGGCGAAGATTTGTCGAAGTTTCTGAAAGGCAGTCTTGGGCCTACTTCATGACGGATGAGAAGGAGGGAAGGACACTCTCTCCAGGCCCTGCACCAAATGCGGTCTACAGAATGTCTTTGTGGAGGACAACCATCTACAATGTCTTTACTGCCTGCACCCAGACCACAAGGAGGTGAAGTGCGAGATATGCCTGGGCTTCTCGAAAAGACGACGAAAGATAGGCATAGCAGGCTGGCGGCATGGCTCAACTCCAACAAAGCCTCTCCACTGTGCTCCGAGCAGGGTCATGCCTCAACCAGGACCGGCCGATCCGAAGGGCTTGTCTCCCTCTGGAAAGAGGTCCAAGTCCTTTGAGGTCGCCCCACCCATGGAAGTCCAAGATAAGGCCAAGAGCTGCAAGTCCGAGTCCACCGAATCCGCTGTTGATGGAGGTCCCAGTTTGGATAGGCTGCGATCACTATTGCCGTCCGCATTCGGAGCCAGCCTACCATCAAGCTCCTCTTCAAAGAGGAAGTCATCCACCCGGCACAAGTTACGGGAGAAATCTGATATAAACCCAGGGCGGAGGATGAGAAGAAGACCTCTCAACCGAAGCAGGTTCAACTGGCGCAGCCAAAGTCCTCGCCGACAACTAAGTCGACGTCTACTGTGACAGCCACGGTGGATGTGGGTGCCGATCCTATGAGGGTGGCTCCCACAGTGCAGAGAATATCCCTAACCCCGCGGCACGACGCGGCCGCAGAGGTATCACCGAAGGCTGCAAGCATCCCTGTAGGGGGGAAGACACCGGTCCAGGTCCTGGTCCAAAGAAATAGTCCTCCAAGGTTGGCGTTCAACCAATGGATGAGTCCTTTATGGACGACGATGACCAAGAGTCAGTTCATACGGTCCATGAGGATGACCGCGATCGCGGGGTATAGCGCTCCTTCGTTACATCCTCAACCAAGGGACATTTCCGTGTACATTCGGTTGACTCTCCACGCCTTTGTGTCCGATTCAGCAGAGGTTTCCCCCAGCACCGAGTCCTGTAGTGCCGCAGGTTTCTGATCAGCCCCTGCATATAAAGAAAGTGTCATTCAATGCTCCCATGTCAACCTCCTCTGCCACGTCAGGCCCCAACTCTCCCACAGGACCTGGAGACTGGTACTGCTACAGACACTGCCACGGGCCAACGAAGATGAGGACTTTGTTGCGGTGGACGATGAGTCACCGCATTTGGATGCGCCGCCATAGTTTCTCCACCGGACGAGGTGGGATCGTTCATGATCTCCAGGGCCTCAGTTGTTTGTGCTGGTGCCTGAGGAAACAAGAAAGGAGGGTTTCTTGTATCGGAGGCGAGACTCCAAGAGGAAGACTATCATGTCAGTGCCTTTTCTGTATGACATTTGGCAGGAGGGCCTAGCCCTCGTGAAGAACCCATGCATGGCTCCAGCCAAGCAAGATAGGTTGAAGAAGTACAGGGTGCGGGACTCCGCAACCATCACCGGACTCAGAAGTGTCGGCTGCTGCAAGAAAAGGTTTGGCTAGCCCAGCCTCATCGTCGTTGGTTCCCGCGGACAGCGAGGAAAAAAGGATGGATGCCATGGGGAAGAAAGTAATTTACACGACGGCATCCACAATCAAAGCGGCCAACGCCCTGGCTATGCTGACCAGGTATGACGGAGATGTGGTTCATGCTGGGCCCGATCCTTGAATTCCTCCCCGACAAGATCTCTCACCCTCTTTTAGGAAGGGGAAGTGTCGTCTGACGATGCCATTACGGTGGCAATGGACATCGCAGACACAGGTTTCCGGCAGATGGGACACTGAGTCTGCCTTCGTCAGCTAAAATGGTTGATGGCAACTAACTTCCTTCAGGACGGCCAAGCAAAGGTGCTGGACGTGCCCTTTGACGTTCCCTTTGACAGCGAAAATCTGTTTGGAAAGGGTTGGCGTGTCATTACACGCCATTAAAACAGATACAGCGACAGCGTGCTCCCTGGGCACTCTTCAGCAGCAGGGGCCACTCCCAGTCCTACGGTAGCGGAGATCCGCGTCGCTGACAGGGCAGGGCGCCGGCACCCAAGCAAATCTGAACCGGCCAAGACATCGGGTCCCCATTCGTGCACCCCTGTGGGAGGCTGGCTGACGAGGTTTGTCAGCGAGTGGAAAAAGATCACCGATAGATGAGTTCTGGACGCTCTCGCCCAGGGGCACACTTTTGAGTTCCAATGCAGGTGCCCAGGTATTCCACTGATTCCCCGTCGGGAGCTTCACATTCCTCAGCTCCTCGAAGAAGTGTGAGCCATGCTACGGAAAAGGGCGATAGAGCTGGTTCCCCAATGGACAAGGGGCTCCGGAGTCTATTCCAGATACTTTCTAGTAAGAAAGAGGACAAGGGTTTGGTGACCCATACTGGACCTATACCATCTGAACAAGTACCAAAAATTCAGGATGGTCCCGTTGCAACATGTGCTTGTCCAACTGGAAGAAGGGGATATCTTGGCGTTGCTGGACCTGGAGGATGTGTACCTCCGTGTCCCCCTTCACAAGCAACATCGAAAGTTTCTATGGTTCCTGGTGCAAGGCCAACACTACCAGTTAGAGGCCCTACCATTCCGCTTGAAGTTGGCCCCAAGAGTGTTCACAAAATGCCTGACCCAGTGGCAACCCATCTGCGTCTGCAGGGCATTCACGTGTACCCATACCTGGATGATTGGCTGGTACGCGTCCGTTCTCGGGAGCTGGGCAACGAGCACACGAAGGAGACTAACTGCTGACTTAGCTGGGGTTCTCCGTGAACTCTCTGAAGGCCTGCTTAACGCTGTCATCGGCGAAGACTGCCACAGTGCGGACATCAAGTCATTGCTGTGCATGATGTTGTCCTACATATACCTCGTCAGTCTCTGCAGGCGCGACCCTGCAGGAATTCTTGGCTGTACGTTGGATACAAGTGTCCAGAGGTTTTGTGGACAAGATCCATCAATGAGTTCTGGCGGGCGATCGAATCGTGGGGGCTGGGGGTGCGCTACCACACCGTCGGCGGACGGGATTCCAAACTCTGCCATACCAAGAGACAGTAGCCACAGATGCCTCTCTGGAAGGTTGGGGGGGGGGGCTCACAACCTCTGGTCTGCACACCAGAGGTCTGTGGCATCCAGAGGAGAAGGATCTGCACATCAACATCCTGCAGCTATGGGCAGTGTTCTGGGCCCGCAAGTCTTTCCTACCATCTCTGAGGGGCAAGGTGGTGAGGATCTTCACGGACAACACCACCACTATGTTCTACATCAGGAAGCAAGGGGGCACTTGGTCTTCAGCGCTCTCCAGGGAAGCTCAGAACTTGTGGCACTGGGCCATCGGTCAAGGGATGTTCCTCGTCCCTCTCCACCTGGCAGGCGTCAAGTACACCATCACAGACTCCCTCAGTAGGGGGCTGTGCTCCTGCCACGAGTGGGAACTTCATCGGGATCAGGTGGACCGTCTGTTCGTCAAATGGGGCAGACCCCTGATTGATCTTTTTGCCACTTAGGCGAACTGCAAGCTTGGGGGATGCGTTCTGCTTCCCATGGGAAGGTCTGTTTCTGTACATGTTTCCCCATTCCCCCTCCTGCTATCTGTCATCAACACACTCCGACAGTGTCGATGGAAGATGATACTCATTGCTCTGGCGTGCACGCGGTAGATTTGGTATCCAGACCTTCTCAGCCTGTCGGCATCACCTTAAGTCAAATTGCTGGTAATTCCGGACCTGCTCACCAGAGAGGGAGGCACAATCCTTCATCACAACCCAGGTCTTTGAACCTGAAGGCATGGGTATACACGCATTTCACTGCAGTATTTTTCAGCCTGTTTTTTCATCGCCGTTTTTATTTCGAAAAAAACTTCTTTTTTTTGGGGGGGGGGTTAAAAAATTAAATATATGGTTGTGGGTGTAAGGGAATACAAAAAAGGAGCTTTGGGGGGGGCAGAGGAGGGGGTAACCCCAAAAAAAAACTTTTGGAAAAAAAACCACGATGAAAAATACCGCGGTGAAATAACGCAGAACCAAGGCATGGCTCCTGCAGCCTTACAATTTGAAGGTTATGAGTTGTCAGTGAACTGCAGGGAAATCCTTGCCAAAGTCAGGGCTTCGTCGATTCTAAAGGGCTACGGCCATAAGTGGAAGCGTTTACTACGTGGTACCAGTCGCAGAAGATGACCCCTGTCAGGGTCACAGCTCAACAGATCCTTACATACTTGCTGTCCTTGGCAAAAGATGGACTGGTTCACGCATCCATCAAGATTCAGCAGGCGGCCATCTCATGCTACTCCAGATCCCAGGGAAGATCCTCTCTGTGGTCCCTCAGACTAGTCAAGGAGTTCCTCAAGGGGCTGTTCCGATCTTTCCTGCCGGTGAAGGCTTCTGCCACAGCATGGGAACTCCTCGTGGTTCCGACGAGGCTCATGGGGAGTGCCTTTCGAACCTATGCATCAAGCCCCACTTAATTTTCTCTCATGGAAAACGGCTTTTCTTGTGGCCATCACCTCTGCCAGACGCGTGGGCTCGATCCAGGCCCTACCGTGCAAGCAACCGTATCTGAATTTCACAAATCGAGGATGGTACTGCGTATACACCCCTCTTTCATGCCGAAGATTATGTCGGAATTCCACCTCAACAAGCCTTAAGTGTTGCCTGTTTTCTCCTCAAAACCTTTGTTGCCGGCTGGAAGGCCCTTGCACTCGCTGGGCTTTGCTCATGCCTTGAAGTTGTACGTGACTGCATGAAGAGTTTTCAGAAGACTTCCCAAATGTTTGAACTTTGGTCCTGTGAACCACCGAAAGGCTTTGTCCAAGGCTTTCATTTGAAGGTGTCTCTCTGGCTGCATCATGCACTGTCACCGGCTGGCGAACTGCCTGCTGCCAGGCCGTCCGAGAGCCCATTCCACCAGAGCGATGGCTGCAACGACTGTGTTCCTTTCTGGTGTGCCCCTGCTCGACATCTACAGGGCTGCAACATGGAGGTTCACGCACACCTTCACAGAGTTCTACTGTGCCGACAGGGATTCCAGGGAGGAGTTCAGAATCAGCTGAGCAGTGCTACGCAACCTGTTTGCTTGAGGTGAGTCTGTTCCAGGGGTAAGCGTTAATTGCTTCTGTTGAGCCTTGCCACCTCCCGTGGTTCTGTAATGTAGTACTGCTGTGTATTTGTTATTCATGAGCATGTGAATCCATGCCAGACCCTATGCTGGAGAAGGTTTAAGTATTTACTTGTAACTATGGTTCTCCAGTATGGGTCTGGCATGGATTCACATGCACACCCTCCCTCTGGCCCTTCTGCGCCTCTTGGTCATGTTGCCACTTTACGTGCTTACAAAATCTGAAGATGGCAGCCAGAGGCGGGGCTTGGGGAGAGTACTGTCATTGGATGAGGGCAGTATGACCCAGAGGACAGTGATTGGTTTAGAGGAGAAATAGTTTTTAAGTGAAAGTGTTTTTTCTTTTACTGAGGATTCCCAGCCTGACGGGGAATGTTCATGAGCATGTGAATCCATGCCAGACCCATGCTGGAGAACCACAGTTACAGGCAAGTACCTTGCTCTCAAGCTGTAATATTTAAAGTGGATTGGAGTTTATGAAGACTAAGTTACTTAATGTAACCAATGATTCTCTTTGAGATTTGATTTTAATGACTATTGTTTGCTAAATGAGTTTTTAGTATCAAGCAGCATATGATGTTGACTAGCAAGGATGTGTATAGAGATGGCTACTTTAGACATACAGTGATGATGCCGTTTCATCCTGTGCATACAGATGCTAGTTGTGTTAATTGATCAAATCTGGTGTTGGGCTCATTGTTCAAAGTAGAAAATAAACCAAATCTGGATGAAAATGATTGGGGTTGCAACTAACTATATTGTTAAGCATTGCAGTAAAGCGGAGGACAGAGTATCATTGCACATAGCACATTAGATTTTTTCAAAATAACTAAATGGTGCTTTTTTTTCAACAGGTGGATATGCAGTGGGTGCAGGTGCTGGCAGAGGGCTGGGCAACACCACTCAATGGCTTCAT
This sequence comes from Ambystoma mexicanum, assembly GCF_040938575.1. Taxonomy (NCBI): domain Eukaryota; kingdom Metazoa; phylum Chordata; class Amphibia; order Caudata; family Ambystomatidae; genus Ambystoma; species Ambystoma mexicanum. The sequence goes on from NC_090937.1 coordinate 448,095,912, forward strand.
GAGGGAGCGTGAATACCTGCAGTGCCTCCATTTTGACTGTTTGTTGGATGGTAAGATATTAAGTGGTTGTCCCTAAGCTTCTGTATTTGCTTTCCTCATTGTGCACTTTTCCCTCCACACGTCTGACTATATCACATTTATTGTCATGCTATTGATGGTGCTGCTTATTGTGTACAAGGGTCAATAGTCTGACCTAGTTTTTCCAGCGATTATGCAGCGTGAAATGGGCTCCGCTTTATCCCCTCAGTCCTGTTAGCCAACTGGGTGACTTCCAACCCCAACACCCTCTCTGCTTTTCAGTATACACTAATGAAGTTCTCGCTCTGTATCACCACTGCCTCTTCCTCTCCAGGAGAGCAGGAATCCATTGATCCACTGGGAGCAGGCATCTGCAACCTGCTTGCCTGCTATGAGCAAAACAGAGACTACCTATTGGTCCTAGCAGCCATCTGCTTCTGCTGCACAATCCTGTGTGCTGTTTAGTGAACTTCCCATCACCCATCCCAAAATGGCAAGCAGTTGGATGGCACAAGGCGAACAAAGGGGGGCTAAGCCCCCTGTGCCTCTGTGCCCCATCCCCAGATACCAGTGCTAGTGGGAAATGCTTTCTTCAGCCTTTGCCACAGGTGGTTCACTTGGCAAGTGAGCTGTGCACAGGTATGTTCTACCCCAACAACATCTTGTGGGATAGTCTATTTGAAGTTTAGACAAAGGTTTGCCCAATATAATTCTTGGTAAGGATCTGCAGATTGGCCCATTGCAGGGTTTTTCCTCTGCATTTTCTTCTGCAAACCTTTAATGTTAAATTCCTCCAAAGGTGGGGCAGCAAGTCGGGGTATCCGGCAAATGAATTTTCAGAATGGCATGTCAGCCTCTTCAATTTAATATAGATGTTATTGCCTGGTCCTGTTTGCTTCCAGATTGTTTGGTAGGATTTTCATAAATGTGATAAATCTTCCTGACCTACGTTTGTCAACCCCAGAACGTTTTGCTGGACTTCATTAATTCTCCCTTGTCCATAGGTGAGTGGGATTCTTTTCCCCTCTCACCTACTCTTTTACACCTTTTACGGGTGACATTCTTATGTCTCTCCATAGTGTGTATAGATTTATAGTTCCCTATAACATTTGGGGTTAGGCTGGGTGGTCCCTTTGGGCTTCCCTTTTTAATTTCTCTTATTATTTCTTGGGTGAACTACTGTTTTCAAGAAGTAGAGTAGGAGTCCCATCCCCTTTACGTTTTATATAGTGAGCCAAAATACCCCACCTTACATGGAGTGCAGGGGGGCAGGGGGTCCAATGTATCCCCTCTCTCACTTACCTGGTAACATTTCTGTCACAATAGCAAGTTAACTTGAATGGTGGCAGTGGTTTTACCTTAATGACTTTTTAGTCCTATTACTTGCAGGCTGTCAAATCAGCCTCATTAATGCATAGGATGGTCACCATTCTGCTAGAGTGGCGTGCTCCTTCTTTTTCGCCTTTTTTTAGTATCCTTCTTGTTTTATTTAGATCTTCTGCCGTCGTAGGCAGGAAATATGTTGGTTGAAGTTTTGTCTTCAGCGGGAGCCCTTTGTGTTTCCCGCTCAGGCTCCAAAGTGTCTGTGAAGGCAAAGTGGTTGTAAAGTGGGGAAAGCAGTTTGTAGTAGACCGCTCTGCTTTTCACTTGGAACTGTGTGCTACTTTTGGTTTCTTTGATTACAGCTTGCAGCATTGGCGTGAAAGGAATAAGGTGACTATCCCTTTAACGCCTTAGGGGAAGCTGTGCGAGCAGACGTGTTCCACCCCCCCGCCTTCACACAAAACCAGCCTCACACCGCCAAGCGGCTGCAAAGTGGTCGTAAAGTGGGAAAAGCAGTTTGCAGTGAACGTTCACTGCAAGTAAAGAATCCCGACTGCGTTTGAGGAAATAACATCAAGTGTTTCTAAGTACAGTGCGGCCTGGGCTTAAGAACTACGGTGTCGTACGTGGCCTGGCCATTATGCCTATAAAGATTGTTGAATCGGGGGTGGACCGCAGGTTGGAAATTAACAATCGGGTACTGAATTTGCCAGTGGAACATAATGGGAGATAGTGGGAGACTGCAGGGTCCTTACTTTGATCCCAGATCTGATCTCGCGGACTGTGCCTCCGGGTGGAGAGTATACTACCCTGATGGGACCTGTGCCTGCAGTGAAAGGCCGGGATCTCACTACATTAGAACCCACATCTGGCTGTGTTATTGTGTGCGTGGGGGGGAGATTGGTAGCAGCCGAGTGTCTACCTTGGGTTTGCCTCTGTCACGGAAGCATCTCGCTGTTGGGATACCCACGCTTATAAGAGGGACTGTAAGGTTACATCAAAGCCATTATAAAATCAGTGGTATTATTTACTAGGGCTGAGATACATTATTGTGGAAATTGTCTTACGGCGACTCCCTGGTGGGTCGCGGAAGTCCTATAGAGGGTATCTATTCCTCAAAGAAGTTGTTGTAAAGCAGTGCAAGTACATTTTACTCTTAGACGTGTGTGTAAGTCTAAATTCAAGGCAGCCTGACCAAAATAAATGTGAAATCTCGCTAGGTCACGAAGTACGCTGCCAAACCTTGGGATACCTGTATGGAAACGGCAACTGGAGAAATTTCTCTCCCTACTGTGGCAGGACGTATTGGCTTGACTAGCCGTAAGGGGGGTTTAGAGGTAACCAAGCAAAACCATCAGCCACGGGGAAAAGTCAATTTAGCAGCAGAGTTGACGGCTGCTGAGTGGAATGGAATGGAAGGGAGTAATTGTGTGAATCCAAGGCTGGAGGGTAGAGCTGCCATTGGGACCTGGACAGAGCTATGGACATTGAGCCAAGGGAGCAAATCATCATTAGTAGCTGAGAACTTAAACAGGAATGAGGTAGAGGTGATGCTCCAGTCAACTGAACCGCTGGTGGAGATCACTGTCTTTTTTCCACAGTTCGATACCCGTAAAAACTCAGACATAGCAGCTCAACTTTCTCAGGGCCTTATGGAGTTAACAGACAGAATCTCTACCCAAAAAAGAAATAGCTTGGCCTTTATTCAGGATAGGCTTTCAGCCTTAGAGGCTAACATGTCTGGTGTGGGCTTGAATACATCTGATTCTCAGCCAATTTGGCACAGCGACCCTCAAAAGAGAAGTCGAGAGTTGGGCAGGGTAGATGAAGCTTCAGGTAGTGGGGATTTAGTATTCCCGCCGGGCCAGCCCTCCCGAGGCTTCACCCCACATGATGCCCTTAGAAAATCTTAAGTCATCGATTCAACCGAATCCTCAGCAGGAAGTCAGGACGACTTGGCCTGGTGAAACCAGAGCACGCTCGGTCCAAACCAACGAATGGATGTCGATCTGATGGAGCGTCAGAGACTAATTATAGCCTATCTCTCAATCTCTTAGACGCTGTTTACAAAATTATGAGTCAATCCATGAATCAATGCGAGAATAGGGAACACTGATGGCTATGCTCCAGGTAAAACTTGGTGCTTTTGAACAATTGGCTCTAAAAGTGGAAGACCATCTCAATAAAGAAGCAGAAACTTCTGGCATATGGCAAAATTGTCTGTGCGACCTAGCAAGAAGGGAGTCGACAGATAAGCCAATCCTGGCTGTGGAAACGAGTAAAGTTACCCCAGAGGAGATCAATTAAACAATTGATGATACCTGCCTCAGTGACCTGGTGGAGATCCTTGAACAGGATAGAGAGGATGAAGATTGGAACAACCTCTCTAATTCAGAATGGGATGCAATTGAAAGACTGGCTATTCGCACTGAAGCTGACCGAGGGGAATGGTCCAGGTCGGCTATGTGCCTACGAAAATAAAACCTACAGCAAGGGCTAAACCGTTCCTTATCTTGGAACAGAAGCGAGATCTGTTGGGCCATGCAGAAATCTCCAGTCAGATGCCCAGCTCGCAACCCAAACTGGTTAAGATCTTGGTTGGGTGTAAAGACTGGAAAGTGGAAGTTTTTAAAATCCACCTGGAATGAATAGTGAGTGGTTGTAAATCCCCCATCCTAAACAGGAGTAATGTCATGAAACTTTTTCACTACATCCCTGGGCTGTTCCGTATCCTCAGATGATATTAGAGCGGTGGAATTCATCCCAGAGCAAATGATGGATTGAGTGGTTCTCCATTTACTATTGATGGAGATTAAAAACGTAATACTCATGCAGAGTGAGATAATGCTGCCACTAGGATACGACATTAGATACTTCCAAGGGATGGAGCGGTCATCGCCTCCGAACCCCCAAAGACAACTTTTATTGGAAAAAGCTTGGGCAAAACAAATGGGAGACCCTAAAGGAATAGAGGCTAATGGCCCATGGCCTTGTCCTTCGCCCAATAGCCTGCAAAGCTTTCAAGTATGGCACAAATCCCCCAGTGTCCAATCTCTGGAAAACCTTTGAGTTGCATAAACTAAAATTCAACTGCACTCCTGCTTTGAGACCTGGCACAGGGAGTAAGACAGAAAATTGGGCCTGGCTGGCCGGTGCACTGGCCAGTATCTGTTAGGAATAGCTTGTCACCAAGGAGCAAGGCCCCATCGCTTGAATCTGCTCATGGGAACACAAGTGGGTTTAAATCATTGTTTACAGACAACCTGAAGGACCTGGGCAAATATATTTGCCTATAGGAGACATGGCTCAGGCCAGCCCCCTAGTGTGATGGGTATGAATCTTTCTTGAATCCGGCCGGAAAGGGGGTAATTGGGAGGCCATTTTGGGGTCTACTGACTCTGATCAAAGTAAACATTGGATTCAAGGTGGACATCCACGAAACCCCTAACCCTAACCTGTACGTTCAAGTATTAAAACCTTCGAGGATGGTATGGGGTAAGCTGGAACACCTTCTTTTAATAAATGTCTATTGGAGGGTAAACTTGGTCAAGTAAGGTAACTTTGTCAAATCGGTCACACGAATGCTAGACCAGGGCCTGGCTGAATGGGAGAATACCTCCATGATCCTGTGTGGGGATTTGAATATCCACCTGTAAAGAAAATTAGCTGGAGAAGGGCTCTAGAGTTCCGTGAAGTTAATGCTAGGGATTTACATATGCTAAACGCGCAGATACTGGGGGGGACATTCCTGTAGCGTGCACATGGGGTAGAGGGCAAAATAGATTCTGTTTGGACTATCATTTTGTTTCAGGCAACATCGTTGGCAGAGTGAAAAGTCTGGAAATAGTGGAGACTATTCTTATTGACCTCTATTTCCGGACTTTTCACTCTGAGTGATCACGATTTGGTAGCTATTGCTGCTGGAAATCGGGGAACCATCTAATTCAGGAAAATAATGAATCCGGGTTGAAGATCCAAACAATCTGTGGCCAATATTAAGTGGCTGTGGAAGGGGATAACGATCTTGAACATAATTGGATCCTAAAAGACTTCCCCCCCTCTCAGAAAAGAGAGGCAAAAATGTGGGGCAACTTCCTAAAAATGCTTCTGATCCAATGGTCAGTAGGGCTAAGAAAGAACTGCGTGCAGCCCTGAGGAAAATTAAAGCTGGAAAGGCTCCAAAAGCAGCAGAACTGACCCGCCTTCTTAAGCAGAAGTTCAGGAATTGGCTCATTACCACTAGAAGCCAACGACTGCAGACCGAGGCTGAGCGGATGCTAAAGGTAGTCTGTAAAAATTTTTTTTTTTTAAAACACACGGGACCTCTGGGAATGATTGAATAATGGGGGGGGGGTCCTTCAGAGCAGACTTTATGCTGGGCGAAGTGAGTGAGGCGAGTTGGCATGCCCACTATTCTAGTTTGTTTTCAGACCCTGGAGATCCAGTGAGAAGGGAAGAGAGCAAGAGCCCTCATAAGTGGGTGATTGAAATTGAAAGGGAAGACTTGGAGGGTAGGATAAAGGGCTCAGCGCCTCAAAAGCGGCCGGGCCAGCCGGTATCTCTAATCAGCTCCTTAAAGAAAATTAGAAGGAGGGGTGCTGACTGGTCATGCTGTTTTTTTTTTACAGATTCCTTGTACCAAACAAGTCCCAGACCCCTGGCGAGAGGCAATAATTGTCCCCATTTATAAGAAGTGTGATCGAGCTGATCTGATCGTCTGTACTACCGGCCGATCGCCCTACTTGATTTTATGGGGCAACTCTTTTCCTCATTTCTACTACGAGACCTGATGGAGTGGGCTGCGAAGGTGGGAAGGTTTGATCCCTGCCAAACGGGATTTGTAAGGGAACCTTAAAACAAGGAGTACTCTAATCGGGGACCTGTATCCACATGGCCATTATGGACTTGGAACAGGCCTTCGATTGTGTGAATAGGGCAAAGTTGTGGGTGAAATAAAAAAAACTGGAATTTCCCAGTCGACCTACGAGTCTATCCACGCACTCTATTCCGATACATCGGTGCAAGTCAGACTGGCATCCATGGGTGTGCTTTCTGAAAAGATCTTGACTCACCGGGGCCTGAAGCAGGCCTGCGCTTTAGCCCTGCTACTGTTTATCTTGCACATCTCTGACCTGGGAGATTCGCAGGCAGGGGTGAGGGCATTTCCACCTAAAATCAATGGAACTGCTATTCCCTGGGTCCTCTATGCGGATGACCTAGTGTTCATGGATCTTACCCCAGTTGGTCTGCAAAGGCGAATTAAGAGATTTGCTCAGTTTCTGGGAGATAACATGAAGGTAGACCCTAGTAAATCAAAGATCCTGAGCATGGCATCTACCCACAGGAGGCATAGGAAAGATCAAGCTTGGTGGGTAGAAAATGAGAGTATGCAAGTGGTTGATACTATGGTGTATTTGGGGGTGGTCATCAATAAGAATATTGATGACCGAGCCCATTACCTTTCGCTGCGCACCAAGACAAAACAGCTTGCGGCACAGGGTTTGAGAATTCTTTGTAAATATTGTACATTTTCCCTCTCTCCTTTACTATCATTTTACCATCAAAAGGTGGTGCCCGTACTTGGCTCTGAAGGATTGTTGAATGTCCTGGAAGGTATGGGCCCCATAGTATCTGGTCATTGCATCTAATGCCATTCCATCGAAATGTTTCCATCTAATAAATGTCCATCTAATGCATATTTTTTGGGGGTAAGGGGTTAATTCTTGTTCAGGTGCATTTTAAAGGGTAAAAAACAGGGTTTTGGGGGACCCCCAAAAAGAAAATAAATGCATTCGATGCACATTTTTTAGATGGAAAAAATTTGATGCAAATGCATCTCGATGCAAGCAATTCGATAGATACAATGACCATAAACCGGCCCGATTAAAGGGTTTGTTCTGGAGAAAGATTCTCAAACTTCCCAGTTCACTGGCCATGTCTACGATTAGGCATGAATTTAGATTACAGTCCTTGGATTCCATTGCTCTTTGGAAATCGATGGACTTTTATAGATAATGCAGGGTGGCGGAAAGTGGAACGCCCTTTGAAATGTTCAAGTCAATGGAAACCTATTCTGACCCTTCCCTCTGAAGATAATGGGAGAGGATCGAGGAAATTCTTGTAGAGCGGGAGGTGGAAAGGGAGGAGTTAATTTCAAACCCCATGAAAGTAAAAAAAAAAATGCAGGACCAGTATTGGGTGGAAACTGTCCGCCAACGAAATCTGGAATCCCTACGATGTGTTTGGAAAGGGCAAAAAGGGTTTGAATCAGTCCCCACAGAATCTACTAAAATGCCCCTCTACATATTATAGGGACTTGTTGCTTAGGGTGCGACTGAATATATTGTTTACTAGAGAGGTACAATTGGCCAGGAAACAAATATCCAATGACATTCTGCACTGTAGATATTGTGGTTCCCCAGGGGAAGTCGAAACTCTATGCCATCTGTTAACCTCTTGCACTGTTCTAACAGTTTTGCGCACTCATTTTCTACAAGCTCACAGGAGGTATAGTTTGTCAACTCTGGACCAACAGTCGTGGAATGGATATTTATGGGAGAAAGAATAATCCTATGTTTGGCAGTTTTACAATTCATAGAAGCAGTGATGAAACCACCAAAGGAGGATATCTGATGGCAGGGCCTGTTTGAAAGGAGTTTGATGTTGATGAAACTATCATAGAGCTCTGAAGCCTCTTGTTGGTCGAGAAGAACTTGCATGTGTGCCTCGCGTTAGAGGTGGACTGAAATTATCTCTGTGAATGGTGTCCCAATTCTGAGAATGTTTTGTAAAATGGTGTTCAATAATAGTCTTTGGATTGTAAAATGAAGATTGTTAGGTAGAAATCTCAGAAATGTGCCAATTCCCTCTACCTTAAGAGACCCCCAGCAACTTTGCTGGATTTTGAGGACTTGATTATTTTTACCTGGAGAGAGTGAGACCCTTTTTCCCACTCTCTCATGTATTTTAATGTGATTTTTGTACACTGTTTCTTTTGGTTGTGGAGTCTGAAAAACTCTGTAGGCATCATCTTTTACATTGTGTCACACAGCACCTTTAGTGCAGTGACACTGGGAAGTCACTTAGATTTCCCAAAGATTGAAATACCTTCTCTGGGATAAACGACTGTTTCCCAGAGCAGTAAAGTGAAATTGACTTTACTTATATTTGTAACTATTCTAGACCCAGCACACACTATCTTTCAATAGGGTGCTGGTGGGGTTACATAGTATCCCCTTGGTCTAGCTCATCAAGTAACATTTTTATGTTACTCTTTCCTCACTGAATGTCTGGTGGCAGTGGTTTCGTTATTACTACCGTGGTGTGCATTTACCGTGGGCTGTGTTTGCAGCTGCAGTAAAGCACCCAAGAGTGCAATTTTTGTCAAAATGGCCCCAGTCTTCTTTTTTCGCAATTTCTTTGTGGAAAGGTCCTTCTTGAGATTTACTCTGTGCGCCAAACCAGGTTTGGTCTCTTTGTTCGTTTTGCCTTTCGCAGGATTCACAAGTGAAGCCCGCCTCTGGCTCCAGGGTGTCTGGGGTAGGCAGGAAGTGAGGGAGGTGCCTGAAACTCCATGTGCTTAGTCTCCAAGGAGACCCAAATGCACTCTGTCATGATTGGCTGGCTGACTGTCCGGCAAGGACATCCACCCTGCTGAGTGAGTGACAGCTAGGCTGGAATGAAAGGGAGAGAACTGTAAGGCTTTTGGCTTGGAAGGCAGAGTCGACCACTGGACAAAGGAACCGAGGAAGAACTTGAAGATGACGCCTGCTGCAACTCCGGGACCGTTGGTTTGCCCGGTGAAGCCCCACTGCAGTGCCGAATTGCCAAGTTCGCATCAACAGAGTAGCCCCTGCAAGGACGACTTCTCCCCTTGAGTTGGTGGGACCAATCAGCCTCAAAGTAAGCCACCTGGACATCCATCTGGGAGCTGGTTGAATTTCCAGAGTTGCTGCTGGAAACCGTAGAGCCAGGGAGAGGAACACCAGTTTGTGTGCGTTGCCAAGAGCTCCAGGAGGTTCCTGCGGACTCCCAGGAATCAGGACTGACCGAGCCTGTGCCCCCTCAACAGATTGCGGGACCCCAGAAGCAAGGAATGTCCATCTCATCAGCCGGGAACCGCGGTGTTGCTATTTGCGGTAGATGCGAGGAGCTGAAAAGCCACTGAAAGTGAAGTTTGCCGGTTCTGGGTTTTGACCGTCCCAGTGCATTGCAGGAGTCCCTCCTACACCACTCCCCCCTCCCCCCGACGTCCTCCCTCTTGTCCCCACGACTGAGGCCCAGGAACGGTGAGAGCTGCATAGGAACAGGAGTCATCTGCTGCATCTTTTCTTCATTTTAAAGGTACTGAGGTACTGGACAAAGTCTAAGAGAACTTACCTCTTGCTGTAGAGTTGCTTGCATCTTCTACTACTCAAAAGGCTAAACAGCTTGTGGCCCTACATTGATCTTTTTCTTCAAAGACTTCTGAAACATTGTGCAAAGACTTTTCTACTTGCCTCCAAAGAAGTGCTTCAGCCTATCTAGACTCTTGCCTATTGATTTTGGCTTAGCCTGTTTTAACTGAATGACTCTTATTGGGGGATCTGAAAGTATTTGCCTGCTTAAGAAATATTTGTGGTAACTTGTTTGCTCTAATAATCTTTTCCTTTTTTCTTGCTCTTAACTAATTCTGAATGGCAACAGTAATACATTAATGTCAACAGCACCCCAACAATTGAGGTCATCTGTGGATGTAGGTCTCTGCTGTATGCCATCCCAAATGGGTATTTACCGATTCTGAACTAAGAGTGAAGTTTTGAAGTATATTTGTGTGGTGTTTTATAGTGCTCCCTTCTGAAGAAGGCTTATATTAACTGACTAGTAAATAAATTAACAAGTGTTCATCAAGAAACCTTGTGTGTAAGTGTTTGCTTGAATACCTGTCGCTGTGAACCTCTGTAACTCCCCTACAGCTCACATTGACCCCTCTTCAGATAAGCCTGGCTACTCATCAACACTACCAACCTGTGTAGTATAGACTTCTACATCAGGTTGGGTTACTACTGCCAGGAGGTCAAGGTTTTTGTAGTGCACCCTATAGGCACTGCATACAATCTTGGCTAACAAAGATGGAAAAGGGTGAGGATTGTGGAAGGTGTAGACAGTGCCTTGTTTAGCTTCTTTAAATGCATTTGTTGCTGCAGAGTGCATGGATGTGATTTAATGTAAATGGTTAAATAACTTATTGTTAAGTAAGCTCAACCAATAAACATTTAATACAAACAAAATAAAGCAGGAATCGAAGGAAAAACCTAAAACTCCGCAGCCCTTTGTCTTTCAGCTTGCCTGAAAGGAACCCGTTCCTACTGGGGAGCTGGCTGTCCTGATTGGACAGCCACCCGTCCCTTTCTGTAAACTGCAGGGAGAGTTTGCAGACGTTATGCTGTGGTTACTGATAGACTCTGGGTCTGGGAGCTGCAGACAAGTCGACCACTGGTGCTGAATCCGAAGAGGAAGATGAAGAAAAGACGGCTGTAACAAATTCCAACGACTGGAGAGCCTGCTGTGTAACTGGAGCCTGTTTTAACCCTTCCTTCTAATCGACCCGGACGTCCCAAAGATGACTCCTACCAAGAGGCTGGTGAAACCCATTAGTCTCAAGAAGATCTATATTGTGAGCCATCCCTTGATGTGCTGCGACCTTGCTGGCCTGCAAACCGCCAATACCCACGGACCTTGAGCAAGTGTGAGGTGCACGGTCTTCTGAAGTCCGATTCCTGCTGATACTTTGGTGGACTCCTGCTGAACCTCCATAGACAAGATTCAAATCCTTTAAGTCTGCTCACCAGATGGCTGGACCGAGAGAGTCCGACCTGCGATATGAGTCCTTCATCTGGTTCCTGTAAAAGGGCACCAAATCCACATAGCCGCAAGAAGCCTTGAAGAATCTTTTGTTGGAAACCTTTTCTGTCGACTGCTGCTGCAAGTTCCCATCCAGTGTCTGTTTCTTTTGTCACCAGCTGAGATTCAGGGGACTGGGTGCTGTGCTGTTGCATGGTGAAGACGACCATCCAGAAGCTCTTCTTCTTAGCTGAGGTACTTTGTTGGCATGGGTAATACTTACCTTAAGTCTTGCGTTGATCCTGTGAGGCTGAGTGGGTGATTTGTGTGTTTGGGAGTTTGCCCATACAGTTAGCCCCAGCTAACGCTGGAACGCCTATAAGGAGCCTGTGAAGTCCCTGAACACTTTCAAATAACTCCGAAGGTAATACTGTTGGGTAAAAGTTTCATTTCAGTGATAACTCTTGTGTCAACCCCAGGCTTTTGCTGGACTTTGTGATTTATTTTTCCCTTATTTCTAGGTGAGTGGGAATCTTTTGTCTCTCCATAATGTGTGATTGGAGTATAGTTTCCTGTAACTGTGGACGGACTGTAACATGCTATGGCAGCACACAGCATTTTAAATGCAGTGGCTTCCTTTTAATTCTTATTTCTTGGGTGAACCACTGTTCCCAGGAAGTAAAGTGGTATTCCCATCCCGTTTACATTTATTTTAGTGAGCCAGCAGATCCCACCTTATGTGGAGTGCTGGGGGTGGTGGATACAATGTATTCCCTTTCTTACTTCCCTGGTAACATTTATGTTATAATTGCAAGTTAACTTGAATAGCTGGTGGCAGTGTAACTACTTTTCTGAGGCTTGTGGAATCTGTTTAGATCACATGCTGTGCATAGGCCGACATCTAGTGGAAGCTGCGGAGTATTACAGTTTGTTTTTCGAAACTCGAAAATGGACGTCGACACAGGGCGTGCCAGTAATACTATCCCTAGTGTGACGTCCACTGTACCCAAGATCCCTCACGCGTCTAGGATCCTCGGATTGTTTTTTTCCGCCATACTGGTCGGAAGCATTTTGCGGAGTCCCCTGGCCTTAGCCATACTTTTGCTAGAATATTGATTAATTGACATCCTTCCCCATCCCAACGTCGAACTTCGACACTCGACACCGGCTGGAGAAGAAATCGACCGTCGGCTGCTGCACGACGGATTTGGGCCTCGGAAGGCCTCTGGCCTCGGCCCGGGCCTTGGAAGGCCTCTGGCCTCGGCCCTGCAAGTAGGGAGAGTGGGGGGTTGGACATACTCTACACTCTTGGTATATAGGTACACCTTATACATTTCCTACACTTAACAGCCCGCTGCCTCAAGGTGCGTATGGAGGCTACCCCTTTTCAATTCTGCCCCAAGTGCAATCGCAAATACCCTTGGGTCGACAGGCACGCCACGTGCAATCTCTGCTTGCCGAGGGACCACCCCGAAGCGAAGTGCAGAACGTGTAGTAGGTTTAAACCTAAGACACATGAGGACCGTTCGACGCGTTGGGCCCACCACACCAGGCAGGCGGCCATGGCAGCGGAGGGTGCCTTCAGCGACGCCGTGCTTTCGGACGGCGAGGGCATTACGGCGTCGAAAGACAGCCGAGCGCAGGTCCGCGACATCGGAAGGTCGTCCGACAGGGCGGCTATGGGGAAGACCCCCGGCGACACAGGCGCTTGACACACCACCCACACTAAACACACGAAGTCCAACCGAGACTCGACGACGTCGAGTGCTCGGAAAGAGGCACAAACAGAACGGTCTGAATCGGTGTCCTCTGGGCGTTCGAGATAGAGATCGCCGCATGACTCCAGGCAATCATCCACTCTTGCCAAGAGTGCCTCGCTTCCTAGGCTAACGGAAGTTCGATCGTCGGAAGACGAAGACGACTTCCACCCCCAGGCTGCACTCTAGGAGTGTGAGCCCGCAGACAAGATCAGCACGGCCCCACGTTCGAAGAGCAGGGACTCTACCCCCGATCCTCGACGCCAGGCGTCAAACCTCCGGAGCCACAAAGGGACAGGGAAAACACTTTTCCACTCACGGGGAGGGGGGAAAACAGCAGAAGAAGCAGCCTCTGCACTCTTCCACACCTGTGAAACACTCCACTCCTCCTAAACAGGCAGACAAGACCAGGTCTGCTGATATTTCAAAGAGCAAATCTACTCAAGATAAATCTCCAAAACTTTCTGACAGTCATTCCCAGTTCCAAAAAATGGTCCAGTGATGACATAGATAGGGTCATGTCAAGGATGTCTTCTTTTACGATAAAAATCCAGACCATTTCCTTTCATATGATCCACAAGGGGCTACACCCTCAGGCTCTAATGATCCTATCCCCCCGAGTAAGAAGCCCCGGTTTGAGACACCGATGAGGTCATACTCACGACCATACTCACTGTATCAAGGAGAGACTTCCTTTGGTGAGGACCAAGATTTTGGCATGGTAGAAGAGCAAACCGGGACGGGCTACTATGGGGACAATGAGGACCAAGAAGTGGAAGTGGAAGACCCAAAAACCTACAGAGTAGATTCCCCGGTAGAAAAGGAAGCCCCGGTTACCGACTCCCCTGTCGATGACCAACCCCTCCTAAACGAGGTTCTCGCACGTACAGCAGAACATTTCCATATTGACACCCACGGTGTCCAGGAGGAGAGGGACTTCGCCGAGGAGTTAGTAGGAGAAAGGAGGCCTGTTGCCCAGACCATCCCTATCCTCCAGTCTATTCAACGAAGAATAGACCCGTCCCTGGTGAACCCGAACCTCACCAGAGCAGTCAATCCCAGAGTTGAAAAACTTTTCAGGGCAGCCCAGTCTGACCCCCTCTATATAAGAGGACATGTGAAGCCAGACTCCCTAGTCTGGAGGAGCTTTGGACGATGACAAGGGTGTTCCAGCCCTCTTACGAGTGCTAGCAAAGGACGCGATAGAACTCGTCCCGGGACACCAGGTAAACAAGGGTATTTATTCAACTTACTTCCTTGTGCCAAAAAAAGATTTGACAATGCGCCCAGTATTGGACTTACGGCCTGCCAACAAGTATGTCAAGCCCCAAAAGTTTCGTATGACTACGCTACAAGAGGTAATCCCCCTCCTAAAAAAGGGGGATTACATGGCAACCTTGGATATGAAAGATGCCTATTTTCATATTTCCATGTTCCCAGCGCACAGAAGGTACTTGCGCTTCAAGGTGGACAGTCGGCACTACCAATTCAAGGTACTGCCCTTCGGGATAGCTTCGGCACCAAGGGTATTCACCAAGGTACTGGCGGTGGCGGCTGCACACATACGCAGGGAGGCAATCCCGGTGTACCCTTATCTGGACGACTGGCTCATAACGGGGGAAACCCCAGTAATTTGCAGGACAAACATTCAAAGGACTATCGACCTCCTCCACAAATTAGGCTTCTCAATCAACGAGAAAAAGTCAAGCCTGGTGCCAAGCACCTCCAAACAGTTCCTAGGAGCAATCCTAGATACTCAAGAGGGGTTGACCTTTCCTTCAGAGGAAAGAATTCGGAATATACTACTGCAAATTCCGCAATATCAGTCCGGTCACCAAATAACGGTACGTAAAGCAATGCGTTTACTGGGCATGATGGCGTCATGTATTTATCTGGTCCCCCACGCGCGCCTGCGCATGCGTCCCATGCAGGAATGGTTGGCGAAACAGTGGTCTCAGGCAAGTGGTCAGTGGGACGATCTAGTGGTCGTTTCGCCAACACTAGTACAAAGCCTTCACTGGTGGACAAGAGAATCTTGCACAGGGAAAACCCTTTTACGATCCCGAAGTACAGGCAGTAGTCACTACCGATGCATGTCTGACGGGGTGGGGAGCTCACCATCTCCACCACACAGCTCAGGGTCTCTGGTCTCCCTCAGTGGCCAAGAACCACATCAACCTGCTAGAGCTTCTGGCAGTATTCAGAGCGCTTCAAGCGTTCGAGCCCCACCTACTAAACCTGTCAGTGCAAATCCGGACGGACAGCACAACAGCCATGTTCTACCTGAACAAGCAAGGAGGGACTCGTTCGCCAAATCTGTCAAAGCTTGCCCAGAAAATCTGGATATGGGCACTCAGACGGAACATCTTCCTGTCATCACATGTTCCAGGGGAGCTCAATTCCCTAGCGGATGCTCTGAGCAGAGACTCCCTCCCAGAGGAACACAAATGGGTTCTACACAGAGGTGTCGTAGAAGATATCTTCTCTCAGTGGGGTTTCCCCACTATAGACTTATTCGCCACAAGCGAAAACAGACAATGCCCAGGATTTGCATCCAGGTTCCCCCAACCAGACTCCCAGGGGAACGCCTTGTGGATGAACTGGTCAGGGATGTTTGCATACGCTTTTCCACCAACTCCTCTCATCAGGAAGGTGGTGAACAAGATGAACAGAGAGTCGATGACGCTCGTCCTAGTTGCTCCCATGTGGGCAAGACAACCGTGGTTCCCACACCTATGCAGGATGGCGGTGTGCGAGCCCATCAAACTTCCAGCCTGGTACAACCTACTGTCCCAGCACCAAGGTCAAACAGTGCATCAACAACCCAACTCAATGAACCTAGCAGCATGGCTCCTGAGGTCATAGAGTTTGGACATCTCAATTTATTTACCACAGAGGTGTATGGACATCCTAAAGGAATCTAGGAAACCAAACACAAGGCACTGTTACTTTGACAAGTGGAAGAGATTCGTTATCTGGTGCCAGAGTAGACAAATCAACCCAGTTGATTGCACTCCTTCCACTATTGTTACACACATGCACCACCTGCTAGATGCAGGATTGGTTTTTAACTCACTGAAAGTACACCTGGCAGCCCTGTCGGCATACACCACTTCCCATATCAAGGTCTTGTGGTGGAAAGTACCAGTAGTTAAAGCCTTCATGGAAGGAGTAAAGAGACTTCACCCTCCTATTTCGAACCCACCACCAGGGTGGGACCTTAATGTGGTGCTATCTAAGCTCATGGGGACCCCTTTCGAGCCCATGCATAAAAGCAGTCTCAAACACCTGACTTATAAAACGGCCTTCTTAGTAGCTATTACTTCTATAAGAAGGGTCAGTGAAATTCAGGCTATGTCAGTGCAGGATCCCTTCTTCACTGTCCATAAAGACCAACTGGTTTTACGCACACACCCTAGGTTCTCACCTAAGTTTATATCTAACTTCCACGTAAACCAGTCCATCGAGCTTCCGGCTTTCTTCCAGGACCCTCGAAGCTCGGCTGAGGTGAAACTACACACCCTAGATGTGCGTAGGGCGGTCCTCTACTATGTAAATAAAACCAGACCGCTAAGGAAAACAGATCAACTGTTTGTCTCCGTAGCTACAGGCAGAGAGGGGGATCGCGTCTTTAAAGGTGCCATCTCGAAGTGGATTATTAACTGTATCCAGCTGTGTTACTCACTCTCTGAAAGAACTCTGCCTTTCACGCCAAGAGCCCACTCTACTAGAGGCATTCGGGCCACTCTGGCTTTCATTGCAAATGTACCCCTTGACACCATTTGCAAAGCAGCTACTTGGAGCTCTATTCACACTTTTACTCAGCATTACTGCATTGACACCCATTCCAAGGCAGATACACAAGTGGGACAAGCGGTTCTAAGACACTTATTTGCTCATGACCCTTCTCACATCCCACCTCCTTCAGGTACTGCTCGCTAATCTATGCACAGCATGTGATCTGAGCAGATTCCACAAGCCTCAGAAGGGATACATTACTCACCGTAATCGTATTTCTGATGCTTGTATCTGCTTAGATTCAGATGCGACCCACCCTTCCTCCCCTCTGAGAGAAGGCGCATGGTTGCTTGTAGTCTTACCTTTCTGTCTGCTTGGATTATCTGTACTCGCGCTACTCCTCATGCTACCTCATGTCAGAAAAAATACAATCTGAGGATCCTAGACGCGTGAGGGATCTTGGGTACAGTGGACGTCACACTAGGGATAGTATTACTGGCACGCCCTGTGTCGATGCCCATTTTCGAGTTTCGAAAAACAAACTGTAATACTCCGCAGCTTCCACTAGATGTCGGCCTATGCACAGCATGTGAATCTAAGCAGATACAAGCATCAGAAATACGATTACGGTGAGTAATGTATCCCTTATGACTTTTAGTCATATTACTTGCAGGCTATCAAATCAGCCTTGGTAATGCACTGGAGGGCCACTGTTCTGCTCGAATGGTGGACTCCTTCTTTTTTCGCCATTTCTCGTGCACTTGTTGTTTCCTTGGTCGTCTTCTGCCTTTCTAGGCGGGAAAGACCTTGGTTGAAGTTTTGTCTTTGGCGGGAATCCTTTGTATTCCCTGGAGAAGCTCCAGAGTGTCTGAGAATGCAAGAAGCAAGGGAGGAGTCCAAAACTCTGTAGCTCTTTGTCTTTAACCTTGCTTGAAAGGAACTAGTTGCCACTGGGGGGGGGGGGTGGTGCTTTCTATCCTGATTGAACAGCCAAAGCGCCCCTTTCTGTAAATTGAAGAGCGAATTTGCAGATGTTGTGCTGTAGTTCCTGATAAATACTCTAATTCTGGAAGCTGCTGACAAGTCGAACACTGGAGCTGAATCCGAAGAGCAAGATGAGCCTTCTGTGTAACCCAGTGTTAGGCATGATTGTGTGCAGTATCCTTGGGAAGACTACAGCAACCTTGATCTCTTGGCAATAGGGAACCCAACCTTTGGTATAAGTCTGTACTACACAGGTTGGTAGTGTGGCTGAGCAGCCAGGCTTATCTCAAGAGGGGTCAATGTGAGCAGTAGTGTTGCAACAGAGAGTTTCCCAGTGACAGTTATTCAAATAAACACTTATACTCAAGGTTTCTTGATTAAACAATTATTAATTTAACAGTCAGTTATATAAGCCGTCTTCAGAAGGGAGCAAAACATGTAACACTTAAAGTATACTTCAAACACACTGTTTTTCTAAAACAGATGATACCCATTGGAGATGGCACACACACTTCCTACACCCTCAGGTGACTTAAATAGCTAGGACACTGTGGACATTGATTTCTCACTGGTACATTTAGAGCAATACTGAGTTTCGTGTAAAGGATTATATATGGGAAGAAACCAAGGTTAACAATTCATAAATTGTTAAGTACTTTTAAAACCCTACAATGCAAAGTAAATTAACCCTTTCCTGGGGAAAGGCAAAAACACAAATTCAGAGGTAGAACAAGTAAGACTGCACAACACGAGGTAAGTCCTCTTAGGTGTACAGTACCTTTGGTTAGAAGAAATGGTTCCAGCTAGCTTCTGTTCCTGTGTGGCTCTGCAGATCCTGTTGTTCCTGTGCCTAAGTCGTGGGGACAAGAGGGAGGACTTCTGGGGATGTCCAAACGAGTTCACTTTGGGGTTGATTGGTCCCACCAATCCAAGGGGAGAAGTAGTCCTTGCAGGGCTTCTGTATTCGAAAGAAATTTGGAGCTTCAGCACAGCAGCAGGGCTTCACTTGGAAAACCAACGGTCCAGGAATTGCAGCAGGCGTCTTTCAAGTTCTTCTTTGGATTCCTTTGTCCAGTGGTCGACTCTGCCTTCCAGCCAAAAAACCTCGCCCTTTTATGCAGGTTTCTTCCATTTCTCCAGACTAGCTGTCAATCACACAGCAGGGTGGCTGTCCTCCAAGGACAGCGAGTTGGCCAATCACCTTTGGGTGCATTCCTGTAACCAAGGGGATTAACGCAGGGAGTTTCAGGCACCTCTCTCACTTCCTGCCCCTGCCAGACATACTGGAGCCAGAGTTGGGCTTCACTCGTGAATCCTGCCAAAGACAAAACGAACAAAGGGACCAAACCTGGTTTTGCGTGCAGAGTAAATCTCAAGAAGGGCCTTTTCAACAAGAAATGGCAAAGAAAGCGTGCGCAGCCCATGGTAGAGACCCACAATGGTAGTAAAAAGTAAACCACTACCACCAGCCATTCACTGTAGAAAGGGTAACATAAAAAATGTACATGAGAAACTAGACAAAGGGGATACTAAGCAACCCCTTCAGCGCCCTATTTTAAAATAGTGTGTGCTGGGTCTAGAAAGTTACAAAATGTAAGCAAAGTCAATTTCACTTCACCGCTCTTGGAAACATTAGTTTTGCCAAGAAAAGGTATTAAACCTTTGGGAAATATAAGAGGCTTCCCTGTGCCTCTACACTGCCGGTGCTGTTTGTCACAAGGTAAAGATGATGCCTACAGAGTTTTTCAGACTCCAAAGTCAGAAGAAACAGAGTCCAAATCACAGAAAAATACATGAGAGAGTGGGAAAAAGGTCTCCCTCTCTCCAGGTTAGAAATTAAAGGTCCTAAAGCCCAGCAAAAGAGCTGGGGGTCTCTAAGGTAGAAGGGAATTAGCACATTTCTGAGAATTCTCCCTAACACACGGAGCCTCAGGCAACCATTCCTTCCAATCGACCTGGGGGTCACGAATGCAGCGTCTCCTACCCAGAGGCTGGTGAGATCCACTAGTCTCAAGAAGACCTACAAAACGAGCCATCCCCCAACGTGCTGTGACTTTCCTGGGCTGCAAAGCGCCAATGCCAGTGAGTGCGAGTGCATGTTCTTCCGAAGTTCAAATCCATCCGAAACTTTGGTGGACTCCTGCTGGACCTCCAGAGACACAATTCGAATCCTTGAGATCCCCTCCCCAGAGTGCAGGACCGAGACAGTGAAGAGAATCCGACCAGCGATATTCGTCCTTCATTTGGTTCCTGTAAAAGGGCGCAAAATCCACAGAGCCACGAGAATCTGACAAGAATCAATTGCTGGAAGCCTCCTCTGGCGACTGCTGCAAGTTCCCATCCAGTGTCTATTTCTTTCATCTCTAGACCATGAATCCAGGTACCGGGTCCTGTGCTGCGGCATCCTGAAGGCATCCACCCAGAGGCTCTTCTTTTCGCCTAAGGTATTCCTTGGGTAATACTTACCTTAAGCCTTGTGTGAATCCTGTGAGGCTGAGTGGGTGATTTGTGTGGTTGGGAGCTTGCCCATACCATTCGCCAAGGCCTAATGCTGGAATGCATATAGGAAGCCTTCTGTGAAGTCCCTGAAGACTTTAAACTAACTCCAAGGGTAATACTTACTTGTTAAAGAATATATCCTCTGGAACTCTGACTTTCCTGCATTTGAAACTTATCCTGACCTGCCTACAGCTGGCTCGTAGACCACTAGGGTCCCTGATCTGCCTCCGAGATCACTCATGCTTTGAATAGGGAAGCACTACAAAAGATATTGCTACTGTCTTGAAAAGAATAATAAATATGAAAGTACTTACTTGTAAATGTGTTGGTGTAACTGTCTCTCTATCTTTGGAAGAGATTTCGTTACAAAGTGTTACAAACGTTATCACTTACCTTTTTAAGTAGTTAGTTTCTCCTTTAAAAATAAGTGTTCTGCTCTTCTTAAAATTAATTGTGTTGGTACCCTTTTATTATTATTAACAGAATTCGTGTAAAAGCTTACCAATGGGGCTTATCTACCTTGTTTAACTGTGAGTTCATCTTAGTATACTATTGGGTTTTGCATTCCCTGATCTGCCTTGTGCAATTCTGAAACAGTCTTGGAGTTGATACTTGTCTTTGAAATGCCAAATGCCCTTCTGAAATGTATAAAAGGTTCCTTGCCTATCTTAAGTAACTGATTGTCATTCTCAAAGTGTACCATTGGGTTTTGCTTCCCCTGATCGGCTTAATTGCTAATTCTAAAACAGTCTTGGCGCGAATACTTGTCTTGGAGTTGCATGTAGTTCCCTGCAAGTATATAGGTCCTTACTTACCTTGAACTGCTGATTGCCTTTGTTAAAAGTTTGCTAGAGTTCTTATTTACCTCAGAAATGTATAATACGCTTCTGAAAAGTATCATTGGTCCAACTGTCTATTCCTGGATTAGTTCTAGTGTAAAAGATATGTGCCAATAGGTTAAACTGACATTGAATAGCTGCTGTTCTTCTAAAACTGTACTACTGGGCTGTGCTTTCCCCGAACTGTTCTAGAGCTCTTCTAAAATAGTGACGTTATAACGAAATGTTACTATGCGAATTGTTGGTGCAAACCACTACTAGTCAAACAATGGAACTGTCATTTCTCTGTAACACATGTGGGTGTGAGTCACTAATTAAGCAGTCACCTGAAAATGTGCGCTTATGTTTTCATAATTATGTTTACAATCTGTTATAGTACTTATTTACCCAAGATTTATCTTGGCCTACTTGCATTTAAATAAACCATTTATTTTTTACAATACATAGTGTTTCAGTGTTTTTTGCACCATATGTATGCTACAATGTCTTTGTACCAAGCTACAGCCCTCTCTCTCTCCTAAGATAAGCCTCGCTACTCTGCCTGCGCTACCAACGGTTCTCAGGTGGTACAGCCTTATGCCAAGAGTGGCATTTTGTACTTCCTCGGATATGGTTTTATGAAACCCTTAGTTGGACTTTAGAAAAACTGTTCCTAACAAATACACTTTTTGCGATATCTTCTGGAACTCTGACTTTCCTAGCCTGACCTGCCTACAGCTGGCTCCTAGACCAGTAGGGCCCCTCTTCTTCCACTGAGAAAACTCATGCTCTAGAATAGGGAAGGACGTTGATGGATAAGGCTTCTGTCTTGAAAATACAACACATGTGAAAAGTACTTACCTGCTAAAGAATTTAGTGTGGTAACTGCATCTCTGTAATAGAATAAGTCACAAAGTGTCCTGAAGTTTATAATTACCTTTAAGTTGCTTGTTGCTCCTTTAAAAAGTATATACATTGTTTTACTTATTTGAAATAGTGTTTCACTATTCTTAAAAGTAGTAGTGTTGGTACAATTTCATTATTCTTAACTGAATGAGTGTAAAATATTACCAATAGGGTTTACCTACCTTAAAGAAATGTGTGTTCTTTTTAAAGTGTACTATTGGGTTTAGGTTTCCCTGATCTGCTTAGTCCATTTCTAAAACTGTCTTGGAGTTGCTTGTAGACCCTCTGAAAAGTATATGGGTCTTTATATACCTTGAACTGCTGATTGCCTTCTTAAGTCTGCTAGAGTTCTTACTTATAGAATTGTATCCAAACTTCGGAAAAGTATCCTTGGTTAAACTGGCTATTACTACAATATAGTGTTATACATTTATATACCAATAGGTTGTACTGACCTTGAATAGCTGTTGCTCTTCATAAACTGTAATATTAGGTTATGCTTTCCCTGAACTGTTTTAGTGCACTTCTAAAATGATTTATTAGGTTCTTGCTTGTCCATGGGTAGTTTAAGGCGCCTCTGATAAGTATGAGTTGCTTTACTAGCTCTGAACTGTTATTAAAAGTAATACTGGTGGTGGAACTGTATCCATTCATAATAGAAGAAAGTTACATATGTTACAAGATATACTTGTAACAGTGTTGGTCTAATTAAGTGATTCTGTAACTGAATAACACTGTATGTTAGGACCAACAGGGTATGCTGCCCCTGAATTACTTATAGTATGCTAAAAGTCTAACTAATTAGGTTTTACTCCCAAATAATAGCTTTATGCCATTCTGAATGTGCTACTTTGTAATTGTTTGTTTATAGAGCGATTATGCACAGATGGAGTGCTTCAAGGCGGGAAGGGGCCAAGGAAATACAGTAATGATTTAGGCCTTGAAGTTTCCGAATGAATCTAAACCAAAAGTTAGCATACTAGGCCTGATGGCATTTCTCCTAGTACAAGCGCATGAAGTGTTCGAAGTGGGGGGGGGGGGGGGGTTTGGGGAGAGGGTTTTGGGTTGGGTGGGGGGTGACAGGGTAGACTAGCATTTCTATTCCTAGAACATTTATGCATGCGTACGGACGGAGGTGCGAAGAAGAATGGGTTGGGGTGTCAAACACGTCCAGTCAAATAGGCCCTGGGTTAATTGCAGAGAGGTTGCCTCACTTGTGGGGTGTAAGCTGAAAGTGCTGAAGAGCTGAAAATAGTGCAGTGGTCCAGAGGCAAGTGCAAATATTGGCAGTGGGCCTGGGACCTGTAAGGCTCTGAGGTGACCGAGACAACCAGTCCGCAAAACTGAATAGGGTTAGGGAGGAGAAGGAAGGAGGGTGGAGAGAAAAAAGAACTGAGGCTAGCAGGGGAGAGGGAGAGAGAGAGAGAGAGAGAGAGAGAGAGAGAGAGAGGAGGAGGAGGAAGAGAAGAGGAAGCTCTTAACGAGCTTCCAGCAATTGAGGTGCTCTCCATCAAGATGGAGAGAGTCGGGAAAGCTGTTCTAGAGGGAGGCACTTGCAGAGGATACAAATCTACACCCAAATCTGTTATGAAAGCGGCTCACCCGCAGAGAGTTGGAGGATGAGCAGAGGATTCGAGAGGGACAGTATTTAGGAAGAGAGCGTTGTAGATAGTGCGCACCCCTGCCCCAGAAAGCCTTGTGGATTATGCAGAGGGTCTTGAATTTGATTCTTGCAGCCACGGGGAGCCTGTGGGGGATTTCAGCCCTGGAGAGCTGCGGTCCCTGGGCTTCAGGCCAAGGATAAGTCTCTCGGTTCTGTGCTGGATGAGGTGAGCCTGTGAGGGGAAGTGAGAAAAGGTAGAATACCTCTGAGGAGGTGCAATTGGTAGTGGGACTTTTTGGAGAAGTCCGAGATGTGAGAAGATAATGAGTGGAGTCAAAGATGACCCCAAGATTCTTTGGCTCATTGGTAGGTAAGGGTGCAGGGCCAAGGGAGACTGGCCAGTGTGAAAGTGGGAAAGCGGGAGCAGGGGTCCCAATGAGGATGATCTGTTTTACTGGCATTCAGGCAAAGATCGTTAGCAGCACATCAGGACTGAATTGCGGATAGACATTCTGGTGATGAGCGAGGAGGGGGGACAAGGCTGAGGGTAGCCTGAAAGAGAGCTGTTTGTCATCTGCGTAACACTGAAAGTTAGAGGTAAAGGTAAGAGATCCTGTGGGCCAAGGGGGCCATGTAGGTATTGGGTTTGACTTACCTTGAACTGAGAGTTGCTCTTCTTAACAAGGTTGTACTTTGGTTTGTATGCCATAACTATTAACTTTGTTTTTATAATTGTGTTTGACCTATGCGTTGGTACTTACCTCCCCAAGATTTATCGGTTCCATGTAATAATGTTGCCACATAAATCTCGCCATGCAAAAATATCGCCGAAAAATGGCCATTTTTTGTGGCGTTATTATTGCATGGAACATGCGGGGGACACCCCCACAACTCCCACATTTTTTTTTCTTATTTTTTTTTTGCCCCTGTCTCCATATATATGGTCACCTATATAATATCGCTGCAACCTTTTCCCGGCGATATTATTTACGGCGACCATATATATGGGGATAATATTACCTGATACCGATTTATCTCATACTACTTGTATTCAAAATAAACCATTATTTTTACAATACATAGTTTGTCAGTATTTCTTTAAACCATATGTATGCTTTTGCAGTTTTTGTACCAAGCAACAACCCTCTCTCCATCCTAAGTTATGCATTGGTGCTCTGTCCATGCTACACTCATTCTCAGGTGGTACAGCCTTATACTAAGAATGAGTTTTTGTACGGCATCAGATTTGTTTATGAAATCTTGGTAGGACTTTAGAAAAACTGTCTTAACACAAGTGTACCAGTCAGTCCAGGACAGTGAAATGTCTTTTCTGAGATTTGTTGGATTCTGAGGCACTGGAAAAGCAGCTGCTTTCTTGGTTTTTTATGGTTTTCCATTGCGTTGGGACAGTTTCCTGAAGTACAACTAAGGGCTTAGTAAAACCATTCAGCTGATACAGTACAAGACTCCATCCTTAGTACAAGGCTGTATCACCCGAGTGTATGGTAGTGTAGACGGAGCAGCCAGGCGTATCTTAGGAGGGGAGAGAGGGCTGTGCAATCAGTACAAAGAAATTGTAATACACATGTTCCAAAGAAATAAATATATATTGTAAAAATAAATGGTTTATTTAAATACAAGTAGGCCCAGATACATTTTTTAGGGTGGTGGGGTGGAGAGGGGCGCGCGGGTGGATATGTACTATCTCAGATCATATCAACACATTATAAAAACACAACTCTATGCTTGCAGGTACACAGACCAAAGCATATAACCTTATATGAAACACCTAACAGTAGTTCTAGGGAAGTCAAAACCAATAGTTACTTCTGTATTACTTTCTGTAATACAGGGTAATACACCCTAGAATTTGTACCGTGATGGTCAGAAATGAAATCACATAGTAAACCAACTGGACTGTATACTTTTCTGAATAGTGAAACACTTATTCTAGGAACAGTAAAAACCTATAACTCCGATTCAGGATAAGTTATTCTAGGGGAGTTGGACCTTGGGTTGTAATATACAATTACACTTACTTTTAGCTCAGTGAACATAGTTTAAGATCAGTAAGAACTTTGTACACAAGTCGAGGATTGCACTATGCATACCAAGGCCAGCTGTACCTAAAGAACACGTTTCAAGAATGGCACACAGCTATTCTAGGCAGGTAAATCCTATACACTTTTGAAAGAAGCTTATCAATCTAAGGATCAATACAACCTAAGGGTGACTAATTATTGACAGGTTAACAGCAAGTTAGGGGAAGCAAGACCCAATTGGGGATACCCATACATTTATATCCTAAGAGGAATAGTGCAGTGGAACCAACATCATTACTTTTAGGAAGAGGGGAACCTAATTCACAGGTGAGTAAATTAACCTTTAGAATGGGGATAGTTTCTAAGGAAAGTAAGACTTTGTACATTTATTCAGAATGGCACTTCATATCTAAGGTAAATAATAATTTTACATACACTTTTACAAATGACAGAACACTTTCAAGGTAAGTAAGAACGTATGGAACTGCTCACTTTCGGGAGGCAGTTGCACCTTTCAAGGCAGACCCCTTAACTTATCCAGCGCTTCCCAATTCTAGTACAGGAGTTCTCTGAGGCAAAAGAGGACCCTAGTGGTCTAGGAGCCAGCTGTATACAGGGTGAGATGGGGTACAGTTGCAGGCAAAGTCAGAGTTATTGAGGAAGACTGTTAAAAAAAGTAAGTATTCCACTTTTAAAGTTAGTTGAGGGTCCACGGACTTCAGAGAAGACGCCCTAGAAGGATTCCAGCAGGGGCCTGGGTGAACTGGACGAGTCGACCCCTAATCGTGGGAAAAACACCCCAAAGCTACATAGGAATCACAAGAGACTTCAGGTAAATAATACCCAATCCAACACAGTACCTCAGCACAGAATAAGAGTTTTCAGCAGGAGGATTTCGTGATCTGCCCACAAAAACCCAGGCGCTGAATTCCTTATTGTGAAGACAGGACCCTGGATGGGCTTTTTCAGCAGGGACAGGGAAGGCTCCAGGTAAGTGTTTCTTCACGGCTGGATGCGTTTCTGTGATTTTGGCGCCTTTTTCAGGAGCCAAAAGAAGACTGAATATCGCTGGTCGGAATCTCGTTGTTTGCAAGATCCAGCACTCTGGTGAGTGGACTTTCGGACTAGATTCACATCTCTGGAGGTCCAGCAGGATGCCCACAAAGCTTCTGTAAGATTTGGAATTCGGAAGGCCATGCACCGCACAATGGCTCGAGGGCCCAGGGTACTGGGGTATTGCAGCCCCGCAAGGTCGCAACACGATGCAGTCTTCTTGAGTCTAGAGGGTCTCACCAGGCTCTGGGTCGTTGTTTTCAGTCTCGTCAGGTCGATTGGAAGAAAGGGTAGCAGCAGGCTCTGGTTACACAGCAGGCTCATCAGTCACTGGAAATCGTCTCAGCCGCGTTTTCTTTATCATCCTTTTCGGTTTCGGTTCTATTGGTTGACTACCTCTTCAGCTTCCAGGATCAGACTTTATGCAGGAACCCAGCCAATCAAACAGCCATGCAACATTCAAACCTGGGGGCCTTGGCAGTCCTTTCAGGAGGGTCAGCCTCCCAGTTTGAACTGGATTCTCGCAGTCGGGCTTTAAGGCAAAGGACTGCAGAGTTTTGTACTCCTCCCTCGCTGTTTGCCTTCAGAGACACTCAGGAGCCTGGGCAGGGAATTCACAGGTTTCCCAGCTGAAGATGAAGTTAACACAAAGGATTATCCTGTCCTGGTTGTCGGGGGGGGGGGGGGGTGGGATGGAACAAGAAAGGACAAGGAACACTAAAATGGCGAAAAAAGACCAGGGCCATTTACCGTGGGCTTACCGGGGCGGTAAAGGTGAACCAAATTAATAAAAAGGTTCACTGCCACCAGCCAATAAAGGTCAGTTTTTCCTTGTAACATAAATGTTACATTTATAATGAGAAAGGGGATACCCAGTATCCCCCCAGCACTCCACATAATGTTAGGGGGTGCTGGTCACACCTAATAAAATGTAAAAGGGACCCAAAGATCCTTTCTTCCCTTGGGATTTGTAGTTCTCACAAGGTTAGCCAGAGAAGGTTAAAAGGGGAGCTCCTAGGGCAACCCAGCAACAATAGGCACTATGTGCCAAAAGTTGTCAAAGCGGATCAAATTAAAAAGACACTATGGAGAGCCTTTAAAAATGACACCCATAAAAGATTAAAAGACTGTGTGTGGAAAAAGGTACCCACTCACTGAGGTATAAGGAAAAATAATCCACCAATAAAGCAAAACGTTCTGGGTTTGACACAGATCAGAGATTTATCATTGCTATGAAAATCCTACCTAACACATTATACTCTCAACTACATTGCATGCATCATTATTATAGACATCCTACTGCTGTCTGCCAAAGATTTTCCATCAGACACTTGGAGAAGATCTCTTGTGAGCGAATGATTGGTTGACAGTCTATGGCCTTAGCCGCTAGTGTACCTGCGGACACAGACAGAACAGGAAGCATACCACTGGGAACAAGACTGACATGTTTTATGTTGGCTAGTTAGTTCTGTTTAGATGGATATCTAAAATCTGTCAAAATGTAGTCATAGGTGCCCCTCTGTGAGAACGAACACGGCCCATTGACCTATTCTTGGGAAGGTACCCACTCGAGAGTCTGAAGCCACACTTTAGCTCACTGTACTTTTCACAGATGGGAAATGGCCAGGTGGACAGATTTTAGGAGGCCACCCTAGTTATAGTGAACAGGGAAACTCTGAGAGGTTAGCTAAAACCCAATCAAGGTAAGTGTGGAGAACAGTCAAGGCAAGGTTATTCTCAGGCGAGTGGGGCCACAATGAGTCCGCCCAGTGAAGCACACAATAATTCAATTTATATGGGTAAGTACAAACATACTGTATTAATTCTAGGCTCAAAACACACACTAGGAAACGAACATGCCGGTGATATTACACAATGCTCAATTATAGGCTCTTGGGAATGAATTCAATGACTTACTCAATCAAAAAGGAAGTTAAGTAATGATGCAGTGGAATGGTACCACGTCACAAGAAATATACCCTAACTTTAAAAGTACAATCCCGAAGAAGAGTGGGACTTTGTGCCGAAGAGCCACAAAGCTGCTTCTCAGAAAAAGGGGGTCTGGAGTAGGAAGAGTTCCTGTGTTGGTGAAATGTCAGAGAAGATATTTAACATAGTTACTGTTAAGTAAAATAATGTTCCTTTCTTTGGGGTACAGCTGCTTTTAGACAAAATGATCAAAAAGAACTTGCAATAACCAAGATGTATTCAAAGTAGAACCGGGGGAGACCAATGTATTGTGGTTACTTACCCCCCTGACTCCGATTTTCCCAGATTACTAAATGAGTTGACTGGGGGTCGCTGAAGGTTGGTTTTCCCACTGTTGGATCCAGTAGAAGATTCCCAAGAGTTGCAGGTGCAAGGATTCTTCCGGTCGATCCAGGAGCAGAGTGCAAACTTTTGGGAAGAAGAAATGCAGAAGGCACCGATGCAGACCTCTTCAGGCTACTTCACTAGACTGGGAAAAGCGAGTTCCAGAGACCGCCACCGCAGACAGGTGATAGCAAGCATCCTTCCAGGCTTGTTTGAAGAAGACCTCCCAGAGCAGAATCCTTTGAAGCTGGGAGGCTGAAATTCGTCAGGAAGGCGACTTACACCACAAGCTGGCGACTACCAAAGTACCGGCAACTAATGCGGAATGGCGACGGTTGTTGCTAGGTTGCCCACTAGGGAGCTGGTCAGTCCACTTGGTGGTCCAGGGGCACTTCGAAGACTCAGGATGGCTGGATCCTCGAACGCGTCAAGACTGGTTGGTCCCACCAGTCCAAGGGTTGAAGCAACGCACAAGGCCTTTGCAGATCCGGTAGTTCAGCAGGGCTTCATCGGGCCAAACACAGGAAGGGGGGATGCTGGACCTCCTCAGGAGTCATCCACAGATGTTCAGTCAGCTGCTCTTCTACACAGGATACTTGGCTCCAATGCTGATGGCTTCAGGAGTCCTCTTCCTCTCCATGATTCGGCCGGGAAGCAAGTCCAATGGTAAAGATCTGCAGCATTGAAACAGTCAGCAGTGGTCCAATCAGGGACCACTGTGGGTTTCAGTCATGCCCTACACCTCGACTTTCAGGCCCCAGGGATCTGGATTGTGACCAGACAGTCCCACCCCCTTCCTGGGCCAAGCGGACACAAAGGAATCGCTAGCCCAAGAAAGCAGCTGCTTTCCCAGGCAAGTGAATGACATTTTGTTGGGTAAGAATTGGTGCAGTCACACTGTGTAAGATAACACAACACTTAGCTGCTTGGTATTACGTAACCCACCTTTTGGTATAGGTTTGTACTACACAAGTTAGTATTGTCACTGAGCAGCCAGGCCTATCTCAAGACGGGTAAATGTGAGCAGTAGAGCTGTACAAATGAAATCTGTAAATACAAGTAGCCAAATAACACTTGCACTCCAGGTTTCAGTTATGGTTATTTATTTACCATCCATTTTTAAATAATTCTTTAAAAAGGCAGTTTGTGTAACAAGGATAATATACTTTAAAATCACTTTTCAGAATCAAAACAAGTTAGTGGATAATCTTTGGATATGCTTCTTACACAATTCCTACACCCTGAGATGACTTCAATTATCAGGACAGTAAAGATATTTATATATCGCACTAGTTACACTGTGTAGATTCTGAGGTTGCAGAAAGGAAAGGTTAGGGGAGGAAAAAGGTAAAACAGGTTCTCAGTTTAGGTGAGGACAACTAAATCTTCCAATGCAATCCAGACAAGCCTTTCCCAGCAGTAACAGTTTACACTAAGCTACCACTTATGAGGGACAGAAATATCAAAGTCAGTGGACTAGAAGAGTCTGCAGAGAGCAAGGCCAGCCACAGTCAATTGGGAGCAGTCCATGGAGCTGAGGCACATTTTAGATAAGTCTTTCACAAAGTTAGAGAGTTTAGTAGAAATCATTTGTAGGGTCACAAGCTGTTAAGCCTTTAGAAAGCAGAGTTGGAACCAACTCTACAGGTAAGTCAATGCAAGTCTCAACTGAGATGAGCACAGCTAAAAAGACAGAGGTAAGTACTACCCCAAATCTAGACAGTACCTCTGGTTTGAAGAAGAGTGGTCCAGCTGGATTCTGTCCTGTTGCAGCAATGCAGACCCTGGGTTCCTGAGCCTCAGTCGTGGGGACAAGAGGGAGGATGTCTGAGGGCTCCTGGGCAGCAGTTTGGAGGTAGTCGGCAGCTAAGGGCTCTTTTCGGATCAGCAGTACGTCATGGTTTCAGCGCTCGGTAAAAACATCCTCTGATACCGATTGGGCGTCCTTCACTCCTTGGGTCCTGTACTCTGGTGAGTGGACTCAAGCTCTGGTCGTCCGCTTCTGGGGGGTCCTTGGGAGACTCCTGGAGCTTCTGGCCAGATTTCAGACGTTGCACTCGACCTCAGATTTCTTGATCACTGGCACTCGTTTCTTGCAGCAGCAAAGAAGTACAGCCAATCAGGGAAGATGGTCCAGTGCAGTTTGACTTGGGGTTAGTTGGTCCCACTAACCCAAGGGAAGAAGTGGTCCCTTCTGGAGCTTCTCTTGTCGATTAGAAAAAGGTGTTTCAGCGCAGCAGCAGGGCTTCACCGGGCTCCTCGAAGGTCCAGGAGGATGCACCAAGCTTCATTTCACGGTTTCTCCGTCGGGTGTTTCTCCCAGTGGTCGACTCTGCCTCTAGTCCCAAACCCCTCGCATTTTAAGCATGTTTCTCCCATTCATACACGGCCTAGGCTGTATCTGAAACAGCAGGGTGGCTGTCCTGAAAGGACAGCTAGCCAATCAGGACGGGTCACATTAAGGAACTACTAGAGACAAAGGACGGGGGAGTTTCAGGAACCTCCCTCACATACTGTCTTTCCAGACACTGGAGCTAGAGGTGGGCTTCACGGCTGAGCCCTCCAAAGGCAAAACTAACAAAGGGCTCAAACCTGGCTCAACGCACAGAGTAAAACCCAAGAAAGACCTCACAAACAGAAAATGGTGAAAAATGGAAACTGGGCCATTTTGATAGAAATTGTCAGCCATGGGTGATATACTGCAGCTGAGGATTCAGCCTGATGTAGAAAAGCACAGTGGTAGGAAAATTAAACCACTGCCACCATCCATTTTAAGTAGTGAGGGTAATATCCTACATTCTCATGTAACATTTTTTTTATAAGGGGCTACTAGGTAAAGCCCCCCCCCCCCCCCCCCCCCCCGCGGCCCAGCACTCCACATAAAATGGGGTGTGCTGGACCTACAAAGAGAAAAGGTAAGTAAAGTCAATTCACTTTACTATTCTTGGGAACAGTAGTTCTTACATGAAAAGTTATTTAAACCTTACGAGAAATCTAAAGGATTTCTCTGTGACACTGCACTGAAGGTGCTGTGTCACCATATAAAAAGTAGATGCCTATGGAGTTTGTCAGACTCCAAAAAACAGAGGAAACTCATAATCCAAATTAGGTCAAAACACATGAGCGAGTGAGAAAAAGGTCTCGCTCATTACAGGGTTAAAATTAAAAAGTCCTGAAGTCCAGCAAAACAGCTGCGGGTCTCTAAGGTTGAAGGGAATTAGCACAGAAATGATAATTCTTCCAGACACCTATGTGTGTTGGTTTGTTGTGCTAACTATTTAACAGTGACTCTTGTGTAAATATAATCTATATTTTAATATAAATGTATAAGTGTTTCTTTGATTTGCATTACTAGCTCATCTTCTTACAATAAGCCTGACTGCTCTGCCACTCTACCAAGGTCTCTGAGTAGTACGGACTGATAGTAAGAGTTGGGGGGAATCTACAAACCACTGGAATCGCTTACTAAAGTCTTCGTTCCAAGTGGGACTTTAGGAAAAGTCCCCTAACAACCATAACTACAGAGGTTACCACTGCTTTTTTGAAAGGGACATTCCACCAAATCGGCGTTTATAGGGACTCTTAAATCTGCTCCTGCATGCTATAGTCTACTATGGATGCTGTGATCGGAGGTGTTGCTCAGTTCATCCAAGCTGTTGGTGAACCTTTGAGATGCTACCTAACTTGGGTGTGCTGTTCACCTTCAAGTCTTGTTGGGTTAAAGAGGAAAGTCCAATTTCCTAACATAGTAACTCTGTTTTTTTTAGGTTTCTTCATACTCTTGACGTCTACTCTTTATCTCTGGCCCAGCTTCGAATATAGGTTGCTCGGAACACAATAGCATTTTTTTAACAAAATGCAGGCTGATGCAAGTGAAGGCACGGCCCTAAACGCTCACACCAGAAACGATACAATCAACTGGGAAAAATAGGCCAAGAGATTGTTGCAAGGATAACAAGTTTTAATTATACAAAAAAACGGTGTGCCAGCAAAGAACTCTGCTGCTCAGGAACGTTCTGAGCAAAAACGGTGCATGCAAGAGCTTAAAAAGCAGCACAGTGCGTCATCGGTATACAGTAAAAACCTGTGCGGCTGGTTGGTGCGACCCTACGCATGGTCAGCCTTCTTCATAGGCGATGCCAGGCCATTGGCCTCAGCCCCGTTCGTCTGTCTTCCATCACGTGGGGTCAGCTGGGCTCATCGTCTCCAGGGAACCAAGGTCGAAAAGGCAATTAAATGTGTTCTTCTAACAGTGCTACTCTTTGCTACACGGGGCACCTGGCATGATCATGGCCTGGTACAGGGCGAGGCTCGAGGTCACTGTGACCTGCACCCATTTCACTCATTCCAGTTGCGTCATCCAAGGCTTCCACCTGTTAAGTGACTTCAATTCAGCAATCCCACTAAGTCAGTGCCTCATCTGGGACGCCCAAGGGAAGCCCTTATTTATTTTTATGACAAGTTATACTCTGGATGATAAACCCTTATACAACACCCCTCTTTGAATCCCCCTGACCTCACTGAGCCAAGAAGTAGGTTTGTTTTGCAATTTAAAAGGTTTGAGAAAGTAAACAATATATATATATATATATATATATATATATATATATATATATATATATATATATATATATATATATATATATATATATATATATATATATATATATATATATATATATATATATATATATATATATATATATATATATATTTCTGAGGCTTGTGGAATCTGCTTAGATCACATGCTGTGCATAGGCCGACATCTAGTGGAAGCTGCGGAGTATTACAGTTTGTTTTTCGAAAGTCGAAAATGGGCGTCGACACAGGCGTGCCAGTAATACTATCCCTAGTGTGACGTCCACTGTACCCAAGATCCCTCACGCGTGTAGGATCCTCAGATTGTTTTTTTCCGCCATACTGGTCGGAAGCATCTTGCGGAGTTCCCTGGCCTTAGCCATACTTTTGCTGTTATTATAATTATAATTCTTATTCATTCCCTTCCCCACCCCAACGTCGACCCTCGACCTCGACGACGGCTGGAGAAGTCATCGACCGTCGACTGCACGACGGATCTGGGCCTCGGAAGGCCGCTGGCCTCGGCCCGGGCCTAGTAGGCCGCTGGCCTCGGCCCTTACAAGTAGGGAGAGTGGGGGGTGGTACATACTCTTCACTCTTGATATATAGTTACATTTTATATATTCCTACACTTAGCAGCCCGCTGCCTTAAGGTGCGTATGGAGGGTACCCCTTTTCAATTCTGCCCCAAGTGCAATCGCAAATACCCTTGGGTCGACAGGCACGCCACGTGCAATCTCTGCTTGCCGAGGGATCACCCCGAAGCGAACTGCAGAGCGTGTAGTAGGTTTAAACCTAAGACACTTAAGGACCGTTCGACAAAGCGTTGGGCCCACCACGCCAGGCAGGAGGCCATGGCAGCGGAGGGCGCCTTCAGCGATGGCAGCGACGCCGTACTTTCGGACGGCGAGGGCATTATGGCGTCGAAAGACAGCCGGCGAGCGCAGGTCCCCGACCTCGGAAGGTCGTCCGGCAGGGCGGCTATGGGGAAGACCCCCGGCGACGCAAGCGCTACACACCTAACACACACTAAACACACTAAGACCAACCGGACCTCGACGACGTCGACTTCCCGGAAAGAGGCACAAAAAGAACGGTCCGACTCGGTGTCCTCTGGGCGCTCTCGATCGAGATCACCTCACGACGCAAGGCAATCATCCACTCTTGCCAAGAGTGCCTCGCTACACACATTAACGGAAGTTCGATCGTCGGGAGACGAAGACGACTTCCACCCCCAAGCCGCGCTCCAAGATACCGAGACCGCGGTTAACACCAGTGAGGCCCCACGCCCGAAGCACACAGATACCTCTCCAGACCCTCGGCGCCAGGCGTCGAAAGTCTCTGGGGCCTCCAAGGGACAGGGAAAACATTTTTCCACGCACGGGGAGGGGGGGAAACAGCGGAAAGCACAGCCTTCCACTCCTGTAAAGCCATCCTCTCACCCTAGGCAGACAAGCAAACACAAGTCTACCCTTGAAAAGTCCCATAAATCATCACCTACTAAAGTAATACCCTGTTCCAGGGAATGGTCCAGTGAAGACATAGACAGGGTTATGTCTAGGATGTCTTCCTTGGCTGATTTTTATGATAAGAACCCAGAACATTTTCTTTCATATAACCCTCAAGGGGCCACACCCTCAGACTCCTCCGATCCTATCCCGCTAAGTAAAAAGCCCCGGTTCGAAAGACCTGAACCCTTCGAGGTTCAGCCTTACTCCACTCCATATTCTACTCCACTCCCCAGTTACCAGGGACAAGTTTTCCCTGAAGAGGACCAGGAGTTTGAAATTATGGAAGAACAAACCGGGACAGATTACTATGCAGAGGATGAGGACCTGGAGGAGGGAGAAGATGAGCAGGAAATTTACAGAGTAGATTCCCCAGTACAAAGCGAAGCCCCAGTTACCGACTCTCCAATTGATAACCAGCCCCTCCTTAACGAGGTTCTCGCTCGAGCAGCGGAACATTTCCACATCGACACCCACGGTGTACAGGAGGAAAGGGACTTCGCGGAGGAGTTTGTAGGAGAGAGGAGACCGGTCGCTCAGACCATCCCTATCCTCAAATCCATCCAACGAAGAATAGATCCTTCCCTGGTGAATCCTAACCTCACCAGAGCTGTCAACCCCAGAATTGAAAAGATTTTCCGGGCAGCCCAGTCTGACCCTCTGTATATAAGGGGACATCTTAAACCAGATTCCCTAGTGGTTACCAACACTAGAAAAAGGGCTGGCACGCCCTTATCTTCATCAGAAGCTCCTCCCGACAAGGAGAGCAAAAAACTTTACGGGTTTGGCAGGAAGGTAGCCTCAACGTCCGCCTACCAAGCAAGGATTGCGAATTCCACCACCCTGTTGGCTAGTTACAACTGCCATCAATGGGAAGAAGTCGCGGCGCTCATTGCCTCTGCTCCAGAACCGTTAAAGGGCCAGCTGGCTCGGATCTCGGCAGAGGGGAGAGCCGTGTCTGGTTGCATTTTAAAAGCAACTTTCGACGCCGCTGACAACGCAGGGAGATTGATAGCAGAAGGTACTGTTATCAAGCGACATGCGTGGTTACGGCAGTCGGGATTCAAGACAGAAACCCAGGCTTCTTTAATAGACAAGCCAGTGGAACCCGACCTATTGTTTGGGAAAGCGGTCGAAGACGCACTTAAAAATGCCAGGGATGAATATGAGACTCTCAAATCCCTTGGCCAGCTTACCAACAAACCCCCTAACCAGAGGGGGAACAGTAATTTTCTTCGCCCACGCGGCCAAAATTCACAAAGAGGCAACTATGCCCAGGGACAGGGTACACAATGGAATAACAACCAGCAGTCTACCCAGAGTTACGGCAGGGGTAACAAGAGAGGTCGTGGAAGAGGCAGAGGCAGCCCCAACAAGGGAGGTGGCACGCCTCCACCAAAACAGTGACGCTCAGTTCAGGGTCCCTTGTCACGCAACCCCAGTAGGGGGACGCATTTCCACCTTCACCCAGGCGTGGGAAGGGATCACCTCAGACAGATGGGTGCTGTCAACAGTATCCGCTGGATATTGTATAGAACTACTGCAGCGTCCCCGGAACCATCCTCCACGACAAAGAGTGCACTCCCTAGAGCATCAAAGGATCCTTCTCGAGGAGATCGCCTTTCTGCTAGAAAAGGACGCGATAGAACTCGTCCCAGGACACCAGGTAAACAAGGGTATCTATTCAACTTACTTCCTTGTGCCAAAGAAAGATTTGACAATGCGCCCAGTATTGGACTTACGGCCTGCCAACAAGTATGTCAAGCCCCAAAAATTCCGTATGACCACGCTACAAGAGGTAATCCCCCTCCTAAAAAAGGGGGATTACATGGCAACCTTGGATATGAAAGATGCTTATTTTCATATTTCCATGCTCCCAGCGCACAGAAAGTACTTGCGCTTCAAGGTGGACAGTCGCCACTACCAATTCAAGGTACTGCCCTTCGGGATAGCTTCAGCACCAAGGGTATTCACCAAGGTACTGGCGGTGGCGGCTGCACACCTACGCAGGGAGGCAATCCCGGTGTACCCTTATCTGGACGACTGGCTCATAACGGGGGAAACCCCAGGAATTTGCAGGTCAAACATTCAGAGGACTATCGACCTCCTCCACGAATTAGGCTTCTCTATCAACGAGAAAAAGTCAAGTCTGGTGACAAGCACCTCAAAACAGTTTCTAGGAGCTATCCTAGATACTCAGAAAGGATTGACCTTCCCTTCGGAAGAGAGAATTCGGAATATACTTCTGCAAATTCCGCATTATCAGTCAGGTCAACAGATAACAGTACGCAAAGCTATGCGGTTACTGGGCATGATGGCATCATGCATTTACCTGGTCCCCCACGCGCGTCTGCGCATGCGTCCCATGCAGGAATGGTTGGCGAAACAGTGGTCTCAGGCAAGTGGTCAGTGGGACGATCTAGTGGTCGTTTCGCCAACACTCGTACAGAGCCTACACTGGTGGACAAGAGAGAATCTCGCAAAGGGGAAACCCTTTTACGATCCCGAAGTACAAGCCGTGGTCACTACAGATGCATGCCTGACTGGGTGGGGAGCTCACCATCTCCACCACACAGCTCAGGGTCTCTGGTCTCACTCAGTAGCCAAGAACCACATCAATCTGCTAGAGCTTCTGGCAGTATTCCAAGCGCTAAAGGCGTTCGAGACCCATCTACTGAACTTGTCGGTGCAGATCAGGACGGACAGCACGACAGCCATGTTCTATCTGAACAAGCAAGGGGGGACTCGTTCGCCAAATCTGTCCAAGCTTGCCCAGAAAATATGGATATGGGCACTCAGACGGAACATCTTCCTGTCATCGCAACATGTTCCAGGGGAGCTCAATTCCCTAGCGGATGCTCTAAGCAGAGACTCCCTCCCAGAAGAACACGAATGGGTCCTTCACAGAGACGTAGTAGAAGATCTCTTCTCTCAGTGGGGTTTCCCCACTATAGACCTATTCGCCACAAGCGAAAACAAACAATGCCCAGGATTTGCATCCAGGTTCCCCCAGCCGGACTCCCAAGGGAATGCCCTGTGGATGAACTGGTCAGGGATGTTTGCGTACGCTTTTCCACCAACTCCTCTCATCAGGAAGGTGGTGTACAAGATGAACAAGGAATCGATGACGCTCATCCTAGTTGCTCCCATGTGGGCGAGACAACCATGGTTTCCACACCTACGCAGGATGGCGGTGTGCGAGCCCATCAGACTCCCAGCCTGGTACAACCTACTGTCCCAGCAACAGGGTCAAACAGTGCATCAGGAACCCAACTCTATGAACCTAGCAGCATGGCTCCTGAAGTCATAGAGTTTGGACATCTCAAATTACCACAGAGGTGTATGGACATTCTAAAGGAGTCCAGGAAACCAAATACAAGGCACTGTTACTTTGATAAGTGGAAAAGATTCGTTATCTGGTGCCAGAATAAACAAATCAACCCGGTTGATTGCACTCCTTCCAACATTGTGACATACATGCTCCACCTGCTGGATGCAGGGTTGGTTTTTAACTCGCTGAAAGTACACCTGGCAGCCCTCTCGGCTTACACCACATCCCATAACAAGGTCTCGTGGTGGAAAGTACCAGTGGTTAAAGCCTTCATGGAAGGAGTAAAGAGACTTCACCCTCCTATTTCAAACCCACCACCAGGATGGGACCTCAACGTGGTGCTAGCTAAGCTCATGGGACCCCCATTCGAACCCATGCATAAAAGTAGTCTCA
Organism: Ambystoma mexicanum; assembly: GCF_040938575.1. Classification (NCBI taxonomy): domain Eukaryota; kingdom Metazoa; phylum Chordata; class Amphibia; order Caudata; family Ambystomatidae; genus Ambystoma; species Ambystoma mexicanum. The sequence continues at coordinate 448,134,598 of NC_090937.1, forward strand.
AACACCTGACTTATAAAACGGCCTTCTTAGTAGCCATTACCTCCATAAGAAGGGTCAGTGAAATTCAGGCTCTGTCAGTGCAGGATCCTTTCTTTACTATCCACAAGGACAAACTGGTTTTACGCACACACCCTAGGTTCTCACCTAAATTCATATCCAAGTTCCATGTAAACCAGTCCATCGAGCTTCCGGCTTTCTTCCAAAACCCGCAAAGCTCGGCTGAGGTGAAACTACACACCCTAGATGTGCGTAGGGCGGTCCTATACTATGTAAATAAAACCAGACCGCTAAGGAAAACAGATCAACTGTTTGTCTCCGTAGCTACAGGCAGAGAGGGGGATCGCGTCTCTAAGGGCGCTATCTCGAAGTGGATTATCAACTGTATACAGCTGTGTTACTCTCTTTCTGAAAAGACTCTGCCTTTTACGCCAAGGGCCCACTCTACTAGAGGCATTGGTGCCACTCTGGCTTTCATTGCAAATGTTCCCCTCGACACCATTTGCAAAGCAGCTACTTGGAGCTCTTTTCACACTTTTACTCAGCATTACTGCATTGACACTCATTCCAAGACAGATACACAAGTGGGACAAGCGGTTCTAAGACACCTGTTTGCTCATGACCCTTCTCACATCCCACCTCCTTCTTCTGGTACTGCTCGCTAATCTATGCACAGCATGTGATCTAAGCAGATTCCACAAGCCTCAGAAGGGATACATTACTCACCGTAATCGTATTTCTGATGCTTGTATCTGCTTAGATTCACATGCGACCCACCCTTCCTCCCCTCCGAGAGAAGGCGCATGATTACTTGTAGTCTTACCTTTCTGTCTATCTGCTTGGATTATCTGTACTCACGCTACTCCTCATGCTTCCTCATGTCAGAAAAAATACAATCTGAGGATCCTACACGCGTGAGGGATCTTGGGTACAGTGGACGTCACACTAGGGATAGTATTACTGGCACGCCTGTGTCGACGCCCATTTTCGACTTTCGAAAAACAAACTGTAATACTCCGCAGCTTCCACTAGATGTCGGCCTATGCACAGCATGTGAATCTAAGCAGATACAAGCATCAGAAATACGATTACGGTGAGTAATGTATCCCATATATATATATATATCACACTTTTATGAATACATTAATATTTGATAGCACACTTAGGCATATGACAGTGATCAACAATGGGTGATGTTACACTAGCACACTGATTTAATTACTTAAGAGTTAGTATAGGGAGGATAAGGTAGCTGAGAATACTTGTATGATTTCAAGGAAATGCAATGATGAATAAAATGCTGTACAGAAATAAACTGATAGGGTTTCACAAGAAATAATATGTTCACTTTTCCCCTTGTGGCAATTCACTCCCCCCCACCCCCCTATGCAATGGAAGGAGAGCACACAATGTTCAGGAATACAAACGAAATGCAATACAAAGTTCCAGTTCCCCCCAGCGAACTTAGATGAAAACAGGTATGATTTTAAAGCAGGCAAATCCTTTTAATATGTGGTGGCAATGAAGTAAAAATATGCTAAAATGCTTTTAATTCCCTATAGGAGGTTCAGGGTAGGTGATGGCTACTTTGATTTAGTTCAGGTCAGCACTATCAATGATTACTTGGCTCAACACATATCTATGCCTACATCCTCCAGGCCGTCCAGACTGCCCTACACTAACCTGATCTCTATGCCCAATTCCCGTAGAGTCTGTGCAGGTGGCTCCAGCTTCCCAACCATGGCTTCCACTCACTGGAACGCCCTACCTTCACACCTTAGGGGAATTGATTCTCACCTAGCCTTCCGCAAAGCCATTAAAACTAGGCTATTTGTTTGACCCGTTAACATCAGTGCAGTTCCGCACCAAAATGTAGTGTGTATCTTGTAATCAAGCATCTCTGATCCTCCACTTTGTAACCAAGTAACCACCTATTGTAACCGTAATCCTTTCACCATGTATTCTTTCCTTGCAACTAAGCTAATACAGACTGTAACAGTAATCTTACTATGTACACTTGCCTGAAAGCGCCTCAATGGCTTTGGGCTGTAGTGCGCTATACAAATGTAAAAATAAATAAATAAATAAATAAATAAATTCAGGGATGGTTATCAGGTTGAAAACGGAATTCAATAACGGAAGCAAAAGACAGATATTTTTACACGTGGTTGAAATGAAGCAAAAGGTCAATTCGCGGCACTTTTTTCAAGTGCGTCGATCGTGATTACGGAGAAACTATAAGGAGTAGCTGGGGATCTTAGCTTTAAAATGAAATTTAAATCTCGTTCCTAGGACACACGGTTCAAAAGAAACGGACAATTTAGTGGAGGTCGATTTTCGGAAATGAAGTAAGATTCAAATGACAAATGACACTTTTGCTGGTTTGAGATCACAGAATGAACACCCAATTTCTATGCAGTCCTAAATAGGTGGAAATGGGTGGTATGAGATTATTTTAGACTAAGATTGGTTCTGCACAGTTCTAGCTGGGTACTCACACTATAAATTTGAAATAGGCCGTCAAGATCTGGTCAGGTTTGGACTGGACTTCCCTTGCCATGGGACGGTCAGGCACCGGTTCTGCTCACAGCGATCTGGTCTGGTCTGCGGATCTGGATCTCTGGTTCTGTTCTCGGCACTGCACAGCAGTCTGGTCTGGGTCTCTTGAATTGGATCTGACTGTTCTGGATACACAGGATTCTTAGCAAGCAGCAAACCACTCAGCCCGGCGGTTGAATAGTTTGCAAAGGATTTTGAGGCCTGCTGAAGAGAACTCAGCTCGTGGGTTAGGCCTTTTCTTTAAGTTCTGGAGTCTGAGTTCTAAGTTTTGGTCTGTCTCTGTCTGGATTTGAAGTGGATCTGGTGTCTTCTGGCAAAGTGCTCTGCAAGAAATCAGCTTGACGTGGGAAGTGAATGTCCCTGTCTGGCTTTCAATTGCTCTTTTTATGTCCTTTGAAAGTGGGTGGGTCGGCTCATTCTGCATGCCCAACCCTCTCATGATTTGATAAGTCAAGGATTCTCTGTGACCTGATTTGAGAAGGGATAGTGAGTTGGAGTGAGCCAGAGTGAGTCATCATTTTACAATCTATTGAAGAAACGCCCCTTTGTGTCCGTGCAACATATCTTCTTTTTCATAAAACCCACATTTGCAATATACCCCAATTGTTATTATTAAGGTATATTAAGGTATATTCTTGCCTAACCCTGAACTTTCTAAGAGCTAGGGTTCAAAAATGTTTGGATTGGATTTTTAACAAAAATTACACAGATGTACACCGCCTCTTTACAAATATTCCAGTACATTTTCATTTTTCTAGCATAAAGATTGTGTCTGCAATCTCCATAATTCATGGGGTTTTGCCTCAGAACATGGTACAGAGTTGAGTCTAGTCTCAAATTGTGGGCGCATTTCTAGATTAAGGATCTCCAAATTGTACATTTTTGTAAGTTTAATACAATATTTCAGAAGCATTTAACTTAAACAAATATTTGCTGCAATATGAATCCACAATCCAGTCTGGCCCGCCCCCAGAAACTTGGTGAGTCAGAGATCACAGGCCTCTCCTTCCTCCAGAAGACTGTTTACAGTCCACACCCAAAATCAGCATTCCCCATTCAATTGAAAGGGTCTATTGTCTCTCTCCTCCAGGCTGCAGGGGAAAACTCCTCCCTCTCAATCAACAGGGCCATGTGATATCCTGGGCTGTTGTGTGGGTCTTTGAGGTGTTAGGGTTCTCAGGAAAAGCAACCCCTTTGAGGTTTTTAATTGAAATAAGACCACCTTCTTTGCACTGCACAGTTCTGCAAGACAGCTCTCCTGTCAGGATTTATGGAGCGCCAGCGCTGGTCAGTGGCTTGCAATGGTACTGCACCCATTTTTGGGCATTAATACATTTCAGATTTTGAACAGCACCATATTTCTTTGCACTGGTTTTTGCTCTGTGTGTAGCCAATGATAGGGCCTGGCCTTGGTCTCTTGTATTAACATTAACAGAGGCAAAAATGGATGGCAACCTATTTTTCATGTTTTCCCTGTGCACTTTCTGGGGAGTTCTGGCCATCATGATGTTTTCAATGCCAGTAATGCACAGTTTTGTGGTAGGGCTTGGATGCATGGGTAAAAACATCCCACAAGCCCTCGCTTTTGAACTATAATGTATCCCTCCCGGCGCCTCGCATTACAAATCATGCCATTGTAAATTACAGATAGAATGATCATTCTTTTAGATTTTATGGTTGTCTGGTTTATGGTCGGTGGCCTGGTGTCAGCTGGAATCTTGGAATTCAGTTGTCTCGGGACTCGGACAGTTGTGGGGGCTATAACCTGTAGTCGGTTGGGTGGGGGGTTGGAGGATTGCTCTGGCCTGCTTGTGATAACGCGTACAGTGAGGTGCTTGGGACCATCTCATGGCCTTGCAGGAAGCCTTCTTTCTCGGCATAAAACTTAATGGCAACAGTTACAGAACAAAGGAGGGTTTCTGTGGAAATTATCAGCTCAGGTCTGTCTCTCTCATCATTGCTTGGGCATATTCAGGTTTCTTAATTAGGTTTGCGGCCTGCATCTAAGGCGCTGCCATCCCGGCCCAATGTTTCTGCCATAACTACAGAATGGCACCTGTTTATATGCGCGCATTAAGTCTAAACCTCTGCAGCAATTTATGTAACGGTAATATTATGTCCGTGCATGGTCCATTAGCACCCCCCAACCTTGGCATTTCACAGGTTTCTTCATGGGATTTGCCTCACCCTAAAGATCCTGGGGGAGGAGGAGGGGGGTGGCGCGGGGATAGGTTAATTTCTGTGAGGGCGAATTCTCAGAAATGTGCTAATTCCCTTCTACCTTAGAAACCCCCAGCTCCTTTGCTGGACTTTAGGACTTTGAAATTTTATCCTGGAGAGAGTGAGACCTTTTTCCCACTCTCGTATTTTTCTTTAATTTGAACACTGTTTCCTGTGACTTTGGAGTCTGACAAACACCATAGGCATCATCTTTTACATTGTGACACACAGCACCTTCAGTGCAGTGGCATAGGGAAGTCTTTCAGATTTCCCAAAGGTTTAAATACCTTCTCTTGGATAAACTACTGTTTCCAAGAGCAGTTAAGTGAAATTGACTTTACTTGCATTCGTAACTTTTCTAGACCCAGCACACAGGTGCTGGAGGGATTACTTAGTATCCCCTTTGTCTAGTTTCTCATGTAACATTTTTATGTTACCGTTTGTACAATTAATGGCTGGTGGCAGTGGTTTACTTTTTCCTACCATTGTGTGTTTCTACCGGGGGCTGCAATTTGCAGCTGCAGTAAAGCACCCATGGGTGCCATTTTGTCAAAATGGCCCGAGTCTTTTTTCGCTTTTCTTGTTGGAAAGGTCCTTCTGGAGATTTACTCTGTGCGCCAAACCAGGTTTGGTCCCTTTTGTTCTTTTTGTCTTTGATGGGTTTCAGTGCTGCAGCCTGCCTCTGGCTCCAGTATGTCTGGCAGGACAGGAAGTGAGGGAGGTGCCTGAAACTCCCTGTGTTTAATCCCCTTGGTTACAGGAATACACCAAAAGGTGATTGGCTAGACTAAATGGCTGTTCGGCAAGGACAGCCACCCTGCTGTGATATAGACAGCCAGGCTGGAATGAATGGGAGAAACCTGCATAAAAGGTGAGGTATTTTGCTTGGAAGGCAGAGTTGACCACTGGACGAAGGAATCCAAAGAAGAACTTGGAAGAGACGCCTGCTGCAACACCTGGACCGTTGGTTTGCCAGGTGAAGCCCTGCTGCAGTGCTGAAGCACCAAATTCACCTCAACTAGAGAAGCCCTGCAAAGGACTGTTTCTCCCCTTGGGTTGGTGGGACCAATCGACCCCAAGACAAACTCATCTGGAAATCCTCTCTGAGTTGGCTGTACTTCCACTGCTGCTTCAGGAAACTATTGCCAGGGAGAGGAACACCAGAATCGAGTGTATCGTCTTTCAATCGTACCCGAGCTCCAGGAAGATCCTCCCGATTCCCATGAAGCAGGACTGACCAATCCCGAGCCACCTCAACAGAGTCCTGGACCCCAGATGCGAGTAAAGTCCATAAAGTATCCGAGAACCGCCGTGGTGCTATTCGCGAGGAGCTGAAACCGCGAAGAGCCGCTGATCTGAAGTTTGCCCATTGCTGCCGCCGACCTTCAAACCACAGTGCAGGAGTCCCCAGATGTCCTCCCTCTTGTCCCCACGACTGAGGTTGCCATTTGCAGAGTTGCTTGCATCTTTGCCCCTCACAAGCCTCCCAGCTTGTGGCCCAACAGTGATTTTTAATTGTCTACAAAGACTTCTAAAACATTGTGAAAGACATTTTACCTACCTACATGAAGTGCTTCCGCTCACCTAGAGTTTTCTTCAATTAACATTGGCTGTCCTGGCTCCCTGAAAAACTCTTCTAACCTCTGTCATTGTGCTTTAACTACCCCACAACAAAAGTCACACATTCTATAACTTGTGTAGCTGGGAAAGGGTTAATATACTTTGCATTGGGGGTACAAAAGTACTTACCTGCTTATGAATATTGGTTAACTATTGTTTTATTCCTTCATCTTTTCCTTTGACACTAACCTCTGTATTGCTCTAAATGTGCCAGTGATCTATTAATGTCCAGTGTCCTAGTAATTTAGGTCACCTCAGGGTGTAGGAAGTGTCTGTGTGCCATCCCAAATGGGTATCTACTGATTTAAAGAAACCGAGAGTGTGTATTTTGAAGTATATTTTTGTGTTACATATATTTGCTCCCTTCTAAAGAAGGCTTATTCAACGGACTATAAAATTAATACATTGTTTAATCAACAATCTTGCCTCACAATTTCCTTCCCAACACAAGTAAGGGCCCCTTTTGGTAGTGGTCGTTCAAGGGCTCTGTATTTGCAACAGGCATGTATTATTCCCTGCCCCAAATTTCTTATCCTTGTCTCCTGTTTAAGGTGATTGATAATATGAAACTCTGCTAGTGGGAAAGTTACTCTAATGGGTAACTGCCCCAAAGTGTATAAATTATTTCAGCGATTCTGCTGATAATTTGCAGTACTTGTTTGTCACTTACTTTTACTTTGTTTTTCCTGGTCCATGCTGATTGTTTTTTGCTGTTAAACTTTTCTTTTTAAAGATTCAACATTTTTATTTTTTTATTTTGTTCGAATTTACACAGTGGGTGTAGAAAATGCATGCCGCCCACATGATGGAAACCTTTCAGTTTCTCACCACTTAGTATTGGGGAGGTTGAAAATTTCAAGAAGCTCAAGCCATCAAACTGTCAAGGTGATACATGCCCTGCTCCTATCATCAAAGAAGCATCTTATGACCTCGCGCCCTTTATTACCACCTTCATAAATTCCTCCTTCAGATCTGGCATTGTCCTGGATAACCTTAAGGATTCCTGGGTTATTCCACTAATCAAGAAACCCACTCTTGGCCCAAGTAACCCCTCTAACTATAGGCCCATTACTACTGTAACATACTTATTAAAAATGTTGGACCGCGCTACCTACCTACAAATTCAGGACTATCTTGAATCGAACCAACTACTGGGTCTCCGTCAATCAGGCTTCCGTCCCAGACATGGTACAGAAACCGCCCTGATTGACCTAAAAACACAAATTGAAGACAAAAGTCAAGGGCAAGTTGGCACTCCTCCTTCTCCTTGATCTTTCGGCAGCTTTTGATTTGATGATTGATTACAAAATTCTTTGTCACCACCTCAAAACTGCTGCTCATTTCTCTGACTCGGCCTCATCATGGATTAGCTCCTTCTTGGCTAAAAGAACAATGAGGGTTTTTTCTCCATCAGCCTCTGCTGAACCAGCCCCTGCCCCGTGTGCAGTCCTACATGGGTCCTGTGTCTCCCCCACATTATACAATGCGTTTGCAATGCCACTCTTTAATATACTTGATATAATTGACTATCTGGGTGTCTCCTACACCAATTATGCTGATGACACCCAGATACTCATCCCCATCACTGGTGACTATGCCTCTGACGCTAAAGCACTTAATGAAGTCTACTCAGTCATCCAGGACTGGACGGCACATCATGGGCTCTGCCTTAATGATGAAAAAACTGAGTTACTTGTCCTTGGCTCGCACCCCAAACTGGCTAAACTAGACCCCGCCTACAACTCATTTACTACCTATGGAAACCGCATTAAAGTGCCTAACGAAACAAAAACACTTGGTATTTACCTTGACTCGACACTATCTCTCACCAGACAAATAAATGCGGTGGCGTCTGCATCGGCCTACACATGCAAACTCATCACAGCCTGCAGACCTTTCCTGACGACCGAGAATTGCATCATCCTCGCCAGAACTCTAATCATGGCAAAAATTGACTACTGTAACGCCCTATACCTAGGGACCAGCCAAAGAAACATTTACAAGTTACCTAGAACAATGCCATCAGGGCTCCCCTTAACCTCCCTAGGAGATCTCACATCTCTGATACTGGACGCAACCTACACTGGCTCCCCGTTGCGCACAGAATATCTCTCAAAACTCTAGCCTTAGCCCACAAAGCCCAGAACAATCTGGCACCCGATTATCTCGTTAATCGCTTCACGCGTCACTCTGCCAACAGACCCCTGAGGTCAGCCTATGTCCACACACTTTCTATACCTAGCTTCAAGCTTCAGACTGCTGCGGGAGCAAGCTTCCCAGTTCTTGCGGCCAAACTTTGGAACACAATACCTACAACACTCGGAACAGAACCGACGTTCCACTCCTTTAAGAACAAAATCAAACTCTGGCTCTTCGATCTTGATGCGTCCACCACATCCATCTAACATGCTCTCATGTTATTTCCTCAGGCTTTACCCGTGGCCCACCCTACTCTGTATTCTGTGCTATCTTTCTTTTACCATCTTCGCTCTCCAGTGTTATCTGCTGTTTGCCATAGCAATACTACCTGTAATGTCTATAGTAACATTTGTAATTATGTACCTGTATCTAGCATGTAATATGCCTGAGTCATTCACTTTGTTAAGATTGTGTCTCCCTTTTGGGAAACTTGCTAACCTGTATGTAACCATTTCCTTGCAAACTATGCGCCCAGATAGGGCAAGGTGCGCAATACAAATAAAATAAATACAAATACAAATGGAGCACTTAGTTACTGTGTGCGGCTGTTCTCTTTTGTCCTGCAGGTGGTGTGATTAATTTGTCCATACCTGTTGTGTTGACCGCCACCCTGGAAGATAAGCAAAGACTGGACGGTTGTACAGCATTCACACTGGTGTATGAGAGCCGGCGGGTGGCTATCCTTCGTAACCCAGAGTTCTATGAGCACAGGAAGGAGGAGCGTTGTTCCAGGCAGTGGGGAACTAGTTGCAAGGAGCACCCCTACATTAAGGTATATTCATTCGAAATGCTGGTTTGGGGTCATTTCTTTTAAATGATGGGCTCTAATGTAGTACTCTGATCTTCTTCTTGCTTGAGGCATATTTTTATTTCTGTCTTGCTAGTTCTCAAATTCTTTCTGTTTGACTTTTCTTGATTTAAAAACTCCAGAAAGCTGTAGAAGATTCTGCTGAATACATGCAAAATGTGCTCTGAAGTGTAAATGCATGACTAGCTTGATGGGATGAACTATTCTGCAGATGTCCAGAGTATGCAGAGACAAGGTAAAAAGTTCTCATGCCTGGAAAAGGACTCCTTGCATGGAAAAGGATTCAGACTAGTAATACAGGCTTCACAAGAGAACTCAACATGCACTCCAACAGATCAAATTTACATGGGGTATATCAAAATATCCAGATGCTTTAGATCAGTTCCAGTGCGATCTCCAAAGAACGAATAAATAAACATGCACCACTTATTGATAGACAGTGAAGCTGCACTACTGGAAAACTGTAATACATTGCCACAACAGGCACAGAGATGGCTCTGCGTACATTTGGAGATGGTTAATTTGTTTGTGATGCTTCAAGGGTTCCATGACACTTTTTACCTGCTTTAGTGTGCTTGGAGACTATGCGAACAGTGTCCATGCCGAGATTGGGAATAGATCTCTGGTTGGTTACGTGTGCTCAATGTCTGATTGGCAGATTATATCAGCAGAGGTTTGAAAAGGTCGGACCAGCAGTTTCTCCTCCATTGGTGGACTGGGTTCCTCCCAGAATGGGGGGTGGGAGACCTTTCTCAGAAGATAGGGAAACCTATAGCCATATCCGTGCATGTACCACTGTTCTTAACTGTGGTGTGCCCCAGGGCTCTGCTCAATACCTGTGTTTAAATGTATGAACAGAGATCATCCATCTTGGATCTTCCATCTCGCATTCAATCCCTCTCTTCTTGCATTCATCCTCGGTGCGCCTCTGCCATTTTCTGCAAAATTTGGGAGGGATTTTTAACAAGCTTCTTCTGCCCTTCTCCTACTTCCAACTTGGTCATGAGCCGTATTCTCCTTCATCTGAACATGAGCCGAAGTGAAAGTAACCTCTGAAATGGTCTTCTCACACCTGGACTATCACAGCAGTTTTTACCTGGTTTTCCAAAAATTCTTACTTCACTAGCTCAGTTATTTAACACAAGACTGCTACACTGCTGGTAGACATGAAATCATGTGACCATACCACCCAGGCCTTGATCATTTTAAATTGGCTCCCAATTACTGCGCACATCAAATTCAAGTCACTGTGCATTCTACATAGTCGTCGAAGATGCTCACGTGGTGCTTACCCCTCCAGAAAGCCAAAATATACTGTCTGCTAACCATGCCTCAGGTCATCCACCTCCTTAGTAAAAGTATATACACTGCAGGGGCTTCTGCCTGGAATAACCTCCCCCTTTACCTTACATTGGAATGGAGCCATTGTTGCTTCAGGAAAAACGTAACAAAAAGAAATTGTTTAAAAACAAAAATCCTTTGCACACTTCCTTATGTTGCCCGGCCAAAGTTGTGAACTTATGTTCCTTCCCTGGTTCCTTTGTGATTTTCACACATATTCTACATCCCCTACTCCCTGATCATTGATCAGGGAGTAGGGGATGTAGAATATGTGTGAAAATGCCCATGGCCTTCACTTTTAGCATTGCATATGTCTTTGTTCTCCTAGCCCTTATAACCATAATTGCATTTCCTTGATCTAAATATTTTCCAAAGCTTGTGAATGATCAGCTGTCTTGTTCCCAATCCCTTTTTCTTTAGAGACACCCTGAAGCGGTTTGCAGTTGGTGCACTATACAATATCAATAACTAGAAAGAATAAAGCTGCAAAAACCAACAGAATCCTAAAGCAGGTCAACTGCCAGTGCCCAAACTGTATAGTTAGAAGGCACCTTAAAACAGGATGATATGCCTTTTTAACCTTTTGAGGTTAAGAGGCATGAAGTATGAAGTGCAGAGCTTTTGGAGAGTGTCCCTATGAAAGTCAGTGGGCTTTGTAGGCTGATTAAAATGTAAAGCAAGATGGAGCCCATTGAATTAATTTGCAGAATAGGTATTGTTAAGTTGTAAAGATGGATTTTTAGAATCTGGACTGATGGACAGATTTTAGGAGGTCACCAGAGTTATAGTGAACAGGGAACTCTGAGAATTTTGCCAAAACCCAATCAAGGTATGTGGATGAATAGTGAAAGCTTATTCTCAGGCGTGAGAGAGTGTGGTCCGGGGCCCTCAAAGAGTGCAAACAGAATGGCACACAACTTCAATTCAGACAATCCTGTATGAAAATACAATTATTTATTCTAGGCCTTTTGAACACGCTGGAAAATCAATCTAACTATCGCACAACACTCTGATACACATTTACAGTCACCATAGGTTCAACTGTACATCAAATAACTTGGTTAGCAAAAGCAGGTAAGACTCAACTTCGAATGGATTGTCCTTCCACGTATTCCTCATCTTTAACATTCAAGTCTGCTTGCAGCTTGCTTCAGAATCTTTTTTTTTCATAGGGTCGAGCGGCATCAAGTCTTGGTCGTTGAAGGCCTCTGGAGCGTCCCTCATGACGTCGTCGCTGGTATATGAAGCATGCACGCTGACCGTCACCTCAGTTCAATCTTTTCCACATTGCTGCATGCGTCGGAGCTACTCGCCTCAGTGAAATGTCAATACTTTTGTCTACATAGTCTTCCACTAATTTACTAGACACCGAAGACGGGTTTCAAGCGGTGTTCAGACTGTGGAACGTAAATGTCTATCACCGACCCTCTCCGCGTCTGTCTGTGGTGCTTGGGGTCGGGCCACAAAGTCGATGACTGTGGCTCATGTCACTACAAGACTGTCAATGACTTGCGGGAAAGGAAGGGAAAACTTGATGCAGGTAAGCCCTCTCCCAAATCCCAGTCCGTTACCCCATCTAAATGAAAATCATTCTCCGAATCGAGAGATGTTTCTTCCGTTAAAGAACGTCCAAAACACAGACGTCCGAGGTCTAGTTCACGACACTCGTCCTCTTCTCAAAAGAACAGTAAAAAACATCATAGATCCTGGTCGTTGTCTTCCTCTCCCGAAAAAGTCTGTTTTCCAAAAAACAAACTCGACTCTGGTGGAATTAGAAAACCTCTGTTTGAAAGTGCTTTAAGTATTCCAGAGACAAGCTCCTCCAAGTGCCCCTCTGAAGGAGTCTGAGAAAAAAAGCCACCCCTCCGCATACCTCAAGGGCAACATGCTCCCCTTGGAAACAAGACGACACGGAGCAACACAGGTTCGATCCCCGGGTATGCGCTTAGAAACCTCTGGGTATTAAGCGCGTTATAAATAACCAATCCTATAATTTATTAAGACCAGTAGGGATTCTTGTGTCCCCTCCTTGTACGCCTCAAGGCCCAGGAAGAGGCACTCCTCGACACAAGTTGAAGGAGTCTTCCTTGACACACAAGAAAGAACCTGTGTCTGGCTCCTCAAAGCATTTATGTTCGGTATCTAAGCCTTCTTGAAAGGTATCGAAGCCATTATGTATATCGCTTGAACCTTCGAGGCATGTAATCCATCTACAGCCATCGAAGCATACTAAATTGTCAGCCCATTCACTGACTGCTTCAAGGAAGTCATCGAAGCCTTCAACGTCTTTAACTTTGGAGTATTCAGTGCTATCGAAGATGCCAAACCTATGGCTGATATATCTAAGTGTTTTAGACCCATCCCTCAACCTGATTATTTCCGGCAAATGGGAGCAATCCTTAAGGAAGATGAAGAGGAAGATCAGCCCCCTTTTGGGTACGAATATGGGAAACCAAATGTCCCAAAGGAGGTGATCTCTGAAGAATCCAAGGTGCAAAATCTGGTGGATACTCTAAAGGAGACCAGTAGCTGGCAAACCTCACCAGAGACAGAGTTTGGTAACCCATAGGTGGCAGGTCAGGCTGACCCCTCACACAGAGCTCTAATTAGTAAAGTGGCTGAGCATCTGGGGTGGTCCAAACCCGGAGCTGCTCTGGAGACTGATGAACTCACTGATATTTTAGACAGTGGTTCGGTTAGGAGGCTGTTACCATTCCATGCAGGCTTAATGTTAGGCAAGAATTGATGTAGTAACACTGTGACAATATACAACACTTGTCTACTTGGTATTAGGTTAACCACCCTTTTGGTATAGGGCTGTACTACACAAGTTGGTAATGTGATTGAGCAGCCAGGCCTATCTCAAGAGGGGTAAATGTGAGCTGTAGAGCTGCAGCAATGAAATTCTCAAATACAAGTAGCCAAGTTACACTTGTACTCAAGGTTTCAGTTATAAAAAGCTATTTATTTATTTAACATCCAATTTTAAATCAGCCTTCTTTAAAAAGGACAAGAAATGTAACGATCAAATCTACTTAAAAATACTTTTTCAGAATCAGCATAAGCTTAGTAGATACTCTTTAGAGTAGCTTTTAACACACTTCTACAACCGGAAATGGCTTCATTCACAAGGGCAGTAATGACATTTATATATCACTAGTACACTTTGCACATTCTGAGGTTGCAGAAGGGAAAGGTTAAAGGAAGGAAAAAGGTTAAACCGGTTCTCGCGGTATGCGAGTATACTTATATCGTCCAATGAAGTCTAGACAAAACATTTCCCAGCAATAACAGTCTAAAAACAAGTTATCACCTCTGAGGAACAGAACATATCAGTCATTTGACTAGAAGAGTCTGCAGGGAGCCAGGACAGCTAAAGTCTATGGAGCTGAGGCACTTCATAGTTAATAAAAGTCTTGCACAAAGTTAGAGAATTTTGTAGAAAATCACTGTAAGATCACAAGCTATTACACTTGTGGAGAGCAGAGCTGAAATCAACTCTAACAAAAGTAGCCACTGTAAGTCTCAACTGAGAAGAGCAAAGCTAAAGACACTGAGGTAAGTACCACAAGTCTGAACAGTACCTCTGGTTTGAAGAAGAGTGGTCCAGCTGGAATCTGTCCTGTTGCAGCGATGCAGATCTTTGGTTCCTGAGCCTGTCGTGGGGACAAGAGGGAGGACGTCTGGAGGACTCCTGCGGCAACAATTTGGTGGTCGTCGGCAGCTATGGGCTATATTCTGATCTGCACTACTTCTCGGTTCCAGCATGCAGTAAACAGCACCACCGCAGATCTTGGTTATCAGTTGGGCTTCCTTCACTCCTTGAGTCCTGCACTCTGATGAGGGGACTCAAGTTCTGGTCGTCCTGCTTCTGGAGGTTCCTTATGAGACTATTAGAGCTTCTGGCCGGATTGCAGACGTTGCACTCAACTACAGATTTCTCGACCCCTGGCACTCGGTTCCTGCAGCAGCAAACAAGTATAGCCAGTCGGGGAAGATGATCCAGTGGAGATAGTCTTGGGGTTAGTTGTACCACTAACCCAAGGGAAGAAGTCCCTTCACGAGCTTCTCTTGTCGATCGTAAAAAGGAGTTTCAACACCGCAGCAGGGCTTCACCAGGCAAGTCAAAGGTCCAGGAGGATGCAGCAAGCTTCGTTCACAGTTTCTTTATCGGGTGTTCTTCTCAGTTGTCGACTCTGCCTCTAGTCCCAAAGCCTTCGCCTTTTAAGCAGGTTTCTACCATTCATGCACAGCCTAGGCTGTCACTCAAACAGCATTCAGGCCCTCCTAGAGACAAAGGACAGATGAGTTTCAGGAACCTCCCTCACTTGCTGCCCTTCCATACACACTGGAGCCAGAGTCGGGTTTCAGGACTGATGCCGGTCAAAGGCAAAAGGAATAAATGGCTTTAACCTGGCTTGGCGTGCAGAGTAAAACCCAAAGAAGACCTCACAAACGGAAAATTGCGAAAAAAGTTGTCTGGGGCCATTTTGACAAAATGGTCACCCATGTGTGCTATACTGCAGCTGAGGATTCAGCCTGCGGTAGGAAAGCACAATGGTAGGAAAAAAAGTTGGGGGTCCTCTAAGGTTGAAGGGAATTAGCATAGAAATTAGAATCCTCTCCTCTCCTCTCCTCTCCTCCAGGGATCAACGGGGAAGGCTCCAGGCAAGAGTTTCTTCGTGGCTGGATGCGGCTCTGTGGATTTTGGCACCCTCTTCAGGAGCCAGAAGACTGAATATCCCTGATCTGATTCTCATCGTTTGCAAGGTTCAGCACTCTGTTGAGGGTATTTGTCAGACTCTATTCAGGTCTCTGCAGGTCCAGCAGGATACCCACAATGTTTCAGCAAGATTCCAAATTCGGAAGACTGTGCACCGCCCAATGACTTGAGGTCCCAGGGTATTGTGGTATTGCAGCCCTGCAAGGTGGCAGCACGACATTGGATGGCTCAAAATGCAGTTCTTCCTGAGTCTAGTGGATCTCACCAGTCTCTGGGTCATCGTTTCCGTAGTCCCCAGATCGATAGGAAGGAAGGGCCACAACAGGCTCACTACAGCCTTTGTTTCTTAATCTTCCTCTTCGGTTTCAGTTCCAGTGGTCGACTTGTCAGCAGCTTCCAGGTTCATAGTTTCTATCAGGAACTACAGCACAACCTCTGCATTCTCTCCCCACTTTTTACAGAAAGGGGCGGTCTAACTGTCCAATCAGGACAGCATGCCCCTCACTGGGGAAAAGGTTCCCACACAGATGTATAGGGAAAAATAATCCACCAGTAAAGCAAAAAGTTCTGGGGGTTGACACAGGTCAGGAAGATTTATCATTGTTATGAAAATCTTATCTAACACCACACACCGGCCTCCCCCTCCCAGAATGGTAGAAGGGCTAACAAAGAGCAACCACGCTGTTAATGGCGAAAAAACGAAGGGAGGACCCAAGTTTGTACTTGGGTGCCCCTATTGTGCGCTACCGAAGCTATGGACATAGCCTGCGGTACAAAAATGACACAATAGTTGGGTAGAACACGTTACACTGCCACCAGCCATAACTAGGAGATTCTATGTGACTAAAAAGTCACATGAGCAGAGAGAAGGGGGGATACTAGGTATCCCTTTGGCACCCCAATTAAGGTGGTGTGTGCCAATCTCTCTGACTATAACGTTAAGAATTGTAATTACTCTGGGATAAAGAAAATATTCTCAAAGGAGGACCCTAAGGGTCCCCAGCAACACTGCCCATAAGGCGCTGTGTGCTGCATTAGTTAAATATAGATGCCTTTAAGAATTATCGAGAAATGTAGACTGCATAGTACAGGTAAAAATAGAATGAAATTTAGAGTTCCAAAAGACGGAGCCCATAAGAATGAAAGAGTGGAAAAAGGCTCCACACATTTAGGATTAAAGAAAAAGGTCCAGAAGTCCAAGCAAAAAGTGCTGGGGGTCTCGCTAGGAGAGGGGATGAAGCATAAAAAGGATAAATCGCCCTAGAAACAAGGGTAAACGAGTGTCCCAAAACATTCTGAACAATTTACAGCATTCTGTGGACTCTTCCGGAAGAGTATTTGCGGAGGGCACCCTCCTAAAAAGACACTCTTGGCTTAGGGACAATGGTTTTCAGCCAGAAACACAGCCGGCCCTTATCAAAATGCCCACCGCGGAGGGTCGTCTCTTTAGTAAAGCAGTTGACAACCAGCTGGAATCCACGACGGAGCATGAGACCATTAAGACCCTTGGTCAAATCTCTAACGAACCCTTCATATAGAAGGGGGTATTCAACACATGCCTAAACCTCTGGGCGCAAGGATTCAGCAGGTCAGGCCAAGCCGGCGCAAGCACGTCTAGTGCCTCCTTCTACAGTCCCCATGGCCAATCATCCTACCAGTACCAACAGCGTGGGTTTCACTCTGGGTAAAGGACGAGGCAGAGCTGCGGCCTCTAGGCGCACAGCAGCCCTGCCCCTAAATGACGGGCTGATCCGCGTTGCTCCCATGGGTCTCCTGTCGAGAGGGCCTCTCAACACTCTTCGCCCAGCAATGGGAGGGAATAACGTCAGACCGCTGGATTCTAGACACAGTGGGCAAAGGTTACTCAGTGGAGTTCTTAGAAACACCTCGCCACCATCCACCTTGAATTGGAAGAATGTCCCCTGAACACCAACATCCTACAGGAGGAAATTGAAATTCTACTACAGAAAGGAGCAATCGAATTGGTACCATTCCTGGAACAAAATCAAGGTATTTATTCAATGTACTTGCTTGTTCCGAATAAAGATCTAAGAATGCACCTAGTGCTGGACCTGCACCCTGCACACATATTTCAAACCACAAAAATTCAGAATGACAACTTTTCAGGAGGTAATTCCACTTCTGAAACTTGGGGATTACATGGCAACACTGTACGAGTAAGATGCACAAAAAATACCTTGGATTCAAATTGGGAGACAAGCACTACCAATTCAAAATGTTACCATTCGGCATTGCATCAGCCCCCAGGATATTCACAAAGGTCCTAGCAGTGGTGGCCGCCCACTTGCAAAGGAATTCCATCCCAGTGTACCCTTAAATAGACTGGCTTATTACCGGGGATTCTCCCCAGAGTTGCCTGCCCAACACTCAACAATCAATCTGCTTTTCCAATTGGGCTTCTTCATAAACCAAAAGTAGTCCAGTCTAGTGCCCAGCCAATTAAAGCAATTTCTGGGGGCACTTATCAAACCATACGACGGACCAGTCTCCCCCTCCGAAGAAAGGGTCAAAACCGATGTTGTTTCAAACACTTTAGTATGTGGCCGGTCGTTGGGTGACAGTACGTAAGACAATGCGCCTGCTGTGAATGATGGCTTCCAGCATCTACCTAGTGCCTCACACCAGGCTGTGCATGTGTCCAGTGCAAGAATGGCCAGCAAAACAATGGTCGCAGGCAAGCGGGTTGTGGGACGATCTAGTGGTGGTTTCGCAACCTCTCGTTCAATCGCAACAGTGGTGGAACAGAAACCGTCTGCTAAAGGGAAAGCCTTTCCACACACTGGCGATCGAGGCAACACAACAGATGCGTTGATGACAGGGTGGGGGGGGGGGCTCACTTGTTTCACCACACTGCTCATGGCCTGAGGACACAGGCGCTAGCCAGAAAGCAAAGGAACATTCTGGAACTACTACCAGGCCTCAAAGCACTTCAAGCCTTAGCTAGCGCGCAAGGCAGTCCTAGCCCTCACAGACAGTATCACAGCCATGTTTTATATAAACAAATGGGGGGGGGGCACACTCTCCAGGGCTGTACAACATGTTCCAGGGGAATTCTCTGGTAGAAGTGCTAAGCAGGAGTACAATGCTACCCTCAAGGCACAAGTGGCAACTAAACACAGACGTGCTAGACAACAGAGTTCCCAGAAATAGATCTTTTTGCAACCCTATAGAAGATTATACGTCCAGGTTTCTCCAGAAAGATCCAAGGGGAATGCACTTATGAAGAACTGGTCAGCAAAAAGTGCCTCCTCTTTTCCCCCAAACACTGCTTCTCAACAAAATAGTCCACAAGCTACACTGGGAACATGTAACACTGATCCAATAGCTCCTATGTGGGCATGGCAAACCTGGTTCTTCTACCTTCAAATGGTTCCCCTGTATCCTCCCATGAAACTTCCTTGTCTGGTCAACCTGTTAACTCAGGATCAGATAACACTCCACCCATGCCCTCAGAAGCTGAATTTAGTAGCTTGGCTCCTGAGGTCATAGAATTGGGCCACCTAAACCTAGATCAAAGGTGCATGGAAATACTCCAGTAAGCAGGCAAGCCTAACAAATGGCATTGCTATTTTAACAAATGGGGAAATGGTTTGTGTTATGGTGCAGAATCCAACCGACTGTTCACCGTCCAATATAGTCAACTACCTGCTCTTGCTACTTGACTCAGGATTAGTCCTTAACTCTCTCGAGGTACATTTAGCAGCTCTCGCTGCTTATACCACGTCTCAAGTAAAGTTTTGTGGTGGAAGTAGTTAAGGCTTTCATGTAGGGTGTCAAAAAAACGATACCCTCTGATATCTAACCCTACCATCGGCTGAGACCTCCATATTTTACTCACAAGACTCATGGGGGGGGCCCCCTTCGAGCCTATGCACAAGGCCAGCCTTAAACATCTCCCATACAAAACGCCCTTCCTTATAGCCGTTGCCTCAATCAGAAGGGTGAGTGAACTCTGTCAGTACAAGGCCCCTTTGTAGTTATACACAAAGACTAGGTGGTGCTACACACACATCCTAGATTCTCACCAAAGTTAATTTCAAAATTCCATGTAAAACAAAGGATCGAACTAAGAAAACAGCCAAACAGAGCTTGCCCTTGGCGACTCCTTCAGAAGTTCACTATTGGGGCGGTTGTCAAGCAGAGAGTAATCCCAATGGGGTGTGGCTGCCACACTATTAATATATTAAGACAAAAGAAAATATTGGGAATAGTTCTCAATGCGCCAACCTCTATAGTGAAACAGTAGGAACAAATTCTAGTAGCTTGCTGGTGGGTCTAATAATAGAAACAAATAGTTGACAACAAATGAGATCATTAGTGAGCTGGTGCTCTTTTAATTGTTTTTGATTAACCAACTTTACACCTAGTGTTGCTTCACACTTGTGTGTGCATGAATGTTCCAAATGTGTATCATTTTACAGTTGTAAAAAAACTCAATGATTGTTACTCTCAGAGTGAATTAGTTGAGTGGGTGTTGCTTCACACTTGTTAATAGATCACTCAGTTTGTGTTTATAGTCTCTCATTGGTGTTATTTCACACCATTTAATTGATCACTAACTTTAAAAGCTGAAAACTTTCATTTATTCTCTCGACACTCGTTTCACCATTCTAATGTTTGAATGGTTCTTCAGGAGAGAAATGTTAACTAAAAGAAAAAAATATATATAAATAAATTTAGAACCCAAAAAAAATGTTTTGGTAGCTGACAAAGTAATTTTGTAAAGACATACATTTATATAGTCTATATCTGAGACTCACCAATTCCTTATAATGCTTTGGTAAGCAATGATAGTTCATTCCAGTATGGTGTATTTTCAGTCACATTTTGTTCTATTAAATAAACTGTTTAAGCTGAGAAAAGTTGTCCTGAGGAAAGAGGAGGGAAAAATGGAAAAAAGGAAGGATAAGGGCAAGAATATAAAGGTTGTGTTTGGGGCAAATTGTCAGGGAATCTTATAGGGATATGAACATAAGAAAATATAAAAATAATAAAATGAGAGCGCTAATTAGTGCCCTTATTAATATAGAGAGTCTGGTAAGAACTTAATGGCGAAATATAGAGGGTCTTACCTGGATGAAAATAGATTGTAGAGAAGGCCATGATAAGCCTGGTGTCCTGCTGCTTTCCCGCGAAGGCACAGGAAAGAGAAAGCTGTTCGCGCTTAAATGCGCAGGAAATTGCATGTAGGTTACGTTGCGTACGTGATGTCATACGTCGTTGTTAATAGCGTGATGATGACAAAGAGAATCCAAATGGATTTAGTACTATGGACACTTGTAGATCTGGCTTAAGTCATGATTCTGAAATGTTTTCCTGGTTGTAATCATCCGTTTTAACTTTTGGTATTGTTATACATCAAATACAATATTTTCGTGTATTGTTAAAATTATACATACATTGCTACAGCATTAGGATGTTCTAATAAGCACTTGCTCCCCTTTTCTTATCTATCATTTGACCAAATTCTATTCTTTCTCCTTTCCAATTTCCTAACATTTGCCTTCATCTAACACAAGGTTCTTATAATTTATATTCACGTTTTTTTCACATTTGTTCTCAACCTATGATCTGGTACATCATCCATAATTACTCCTATTTGTATTCACACACATTTCCTTAATTCTTATTAGTTTACCTCAAAATGACCAATATCCTCTTTAATTAAAAACAGCCTACTGCCTATCATCACTTTTTTACAATTTGTTTTCATTTTTCCTTTTTCAAAATGGCCGCCACCACAAAACATGCATGACATCATCACGCTATTAACGACGTATGATGTTATCACGTATGCAATATAACCTAAACGCAATTTCGTGTGCATTTAAGCGCTATCAGCTTTCTCTTTCCTGTGCCTTCGCAGTAAAGCAACAGGGCACCAGGCTTATCATGGCCTTCTCTACAATTTATTTTCATCCAGGTAAGACACTCTATATTTCACCATGAAGTTCTTACCAGCCTCTCTATATTAATAAGGGCACTAATTAGTGCATTCATTTTCTTATTTTTATATTTTCTTATTTTCATATCCCTATAAAATTTCCTGACAATTTTCCCCAAATACAACCTTTGTCCTTCCTTTTTTCCACGTTTCCCTCCTCTTTCCTCAGGACAACTTTTCTCAGCTTAAACAGCTTATTTGATTGGAAGAACTGTGTCTGAGAATACACTATACAACCATATTGGAATGAATTATCATTCCTTACCACAGCATTAATATCTCCTCCCTCCCCTCACTCCCTGCTCTTCCTCTGGCCATTCTGCAGCCACCTCTCCTCCCTCATTCTCTGCCTTTCCCCTGTTCTCCGAAGACAAGCTTTCTAGACAAGTCCGATCTATGAAAATCTTGTCGAAACAGGTTCACCCCTGTTCCTCTAAAACTATCAAGGACCACATCGACTCCCTGGCTCCTGCCCTGGCTGATTTCTGTAATCACTCCTTCGCCAACGGAGTCTTCCCTTCACCCCTGAAGCACTCCTTTGTGCACCCTCTTAAGAAATCCACTGCTGACCCCTCTTGCGTGGCCAACTATCGCCCAATCGCCATCACTCCCTTCCTGGGCAAGCTCCTGGAGAAACTAGCCATCTCCCAGCTTAATCTCCACACTGAGTTGGTTGTCTCCATGACCATCAGTCTGGCTTCAGAGCTGCCAGAAGCACAGAAACTGCTCTCCTGAACATCCGTGAAGACCTGCTCTCCAATCTTGACTGTAACACCCCCTGCGTCCTCATCCTGCTTGCTCTCTCTTCTGCCTTTGACACTGTCAACCATGCCATCCTGCTCAACCGTCTCTGATAAACTGGGTATCACCGGTCAGGCTCTAGCGTGGCTGACTTCTTTCCTCTGCGACCGACCCTCTCGGGTCCAACTTGGGTCCTTCCTCTCTGCTATCTTTTTCTCTACCTGTGGTGTCCCCCAGGGGTCTAACCTCTCGCCATGGCTGTTCAACCAATACCTGGCACTCCTGGCCCACCGCATCGCCTCTCTCTGCCCCACCTTTCAGTGTTATGCGGATGACACCCAGCTCATTTTCAGGCTACCCTCGGCCTTCTACTCTACTTCCCTCATCTCTGACTGTCCACTATCCAGGAGTGGTGTGCTGCCAATGACCTCTTCCTTAATGCCAGTAAGACTGAGATTCTCCTCATTGGCACACCCGCTCCCTCCTTTCCTGTAGCTCTCTGGCCGGCCTCTCTTGGCCCACTTCCACCTCCTCCCACCTGTGTGGCTAAAAACCTCAGGGTCATCTTCGACTCTACGCTCTCCTTCTCTCGTCACATCTCTGACGTCTCTATGAAGTCACACTACCAACTGCACCTCCTCAGAGGTATTCTTCCTTACCTCTTCTTACCCCAGAAGCTCACTTTCTCCAGAGCTCTGGTTCTCTCTAAACTGGATTACTGCAACAGCCTCTTTCTAAATCTGCCTGCTTCTACTCTCCGCCCTCTGCAACTTATCCAGAACAGGACTGCGAGACTTGTCCTTGGCCTCAAGCCCCGGGACCGTATCTCTCCAGGACTGAAATCTCTACACTGGCTCCCTGTGGCTGCGTGGATTAAGTTCAAAACCCTCTGCGTCGTCCACAAGGCCTTCTGGGGCCTGGGGCCTCAATGCCGTCAACTCTCTCTCCCTAATTACCTTCCTTCTCGAGCTCTTCGCTCATCCGCCTCCAACTCCCTCAGGGTTAGTCGCTTCTCCAAGCAACGAGTTGGTGGTAGATCTTTCTTTGGCTGGGGCCTCTCTCTGGAACAGCCTCCCTGCCTCCCTGAAACTTGAGGAGAATCATCTTCGGTTCTGGAAGCACCTCAAAACCTTTCGCTTTGCCTCTGCTTTTTCTCCTCCTCTCCCTTGCTAACTTCCTGGCTGACACTGACTTTGCACTGGTTGCCTGGCCACTTTCTGATCTCGGACCCAGGTCCCCTCCCCCACCAGTCGCACACCTGCATTGCCCTCCTGGCAACCCCGCACTTGGGGTCTGTTTCTGTATCCTTGCAGTCCCCCAACCAGAGCTTGTTGTCTGCACTTACCCTTGCACTTGCCACCTGCTGGCCGTACTTACCTATTGTTATTATGTTCTTCTCATAAGTACTGCACTGTCCTCTCCCCCTTCCCACCCTACACCTCTCCCTGTCCCCTTTCCATGCACTTGCGCGATCTGAATGACACCTGGCCTAGTAGGATTGTTGTCTGTCTTCCCTCTGTCCCCCCCCCCTCGGGGGGTGGGTGAAATAACACCAATGAGATACTATAAACACAAACTGAGTGATCTATTAACAAGTGTGAAGCAACACCTACTCAACTAATTCACTCTGAGTAACAATCATTGAGTTTTTTTTACAAATGTAAAATGATACACATTTGGAAAATTCATGCACACATAAGTGTGATGCAACACTAGGTGTAAAGTTGGTTAATCAAAAACAGTTCAAGCACCAGCTCACTAATGATCTCATTTGTTGCCAACTATTTGTTTCTATTATTTGACTCACCAGCAAGCTACTAGTATTTGTTCCTACTGTTTCACTATAGAGGTTGGCGCATTGAGAACTATTGCCAATATTTTCTTTTGTCTTACAAATGATAGAAGTACCTGCGTTTTACCAGAACCCCACAAACGCAGCAGAAAAGAGCATTCATACACTTGATGACCATAGAGCTGTCATGTTCTACCTTAAAAAAAATGGAACCAATCAGAAAAACAGACTGTTTTTTCATATCTGTGGCCGCTCGAAGAGAAGGAGGGACCCTATCTCTAAAGCAGCAATTTCAAAATGGATTGTCACCTGCATCCAATTGTGTTATTCTCTTGCTACGAGAACATTGCCATAAAAGCCTACACGCATTCTACTCGCGGCACAGGAGCAACTCTAGCCTTTTATAGCAAATGTACCCCTAGATGCCATTTGCAAGACTGCCACTTGGAATTCAGTACACACTTTCACCCAACACTATTGTCTAGACACACATTCTAGGGGTGATGCACAGGTGTGACGAGCAGTGCTGAAACATCTCTTTGCAGCACTACCTTCTAACAACCCACCTCCTTTTACAAGTATTGCTCGCTAATATGTGCAAAGCATGTGAGTCTGAGCAGATCAACAAGCCCCAGAAGGGATAATATTACTCGCCGTATTTCTGATGCTTGTATCTGCTTAGAATCCTACACGCCTGCCCTTCCTCCCCTCTTGGAGTAGAGGTTGGCTGGGAAAAACAAATCTTTCACACCTCATGGTCTCGATCTACACTCCACGCTTACAAATTGCACTCCCTCTTGTCAGAAACAAATAATCTGAGGGCCCTCGACATGTGAGGGATCTTAGGTACAGGGTATGTCTCACTAGGGATAGTATTACAGTCACACCCTGTCGAGGTCCCTTTTCGAACGTCGAAAAACCTCATGTGCAATACTCTGCTATTTCCACTAGATGTCGGCCTTGCTAAGCAGATGCAAGCATCAGAAATACGATTACGGTGAGTTATGTATCTCTCTCTATATATAAATATAGTATTTTACATGCAGTCAATGATGGAACTAGTTCAGCAGACAATGCCCTAATTTAAGAAGTCCAAACCCTAAAATGAAAGTGCCCTTGTGACCAAATGTTACAGGAGCCACAGTGTTTCTCACCAGAATGAAGTCTGTCGGCAGGTTTCAATATGCTTGTGTTGGTGATAGTTTAAAGGTTCAATAACTGTTTTTACTAGAGGAAAGTAAGTGTTAACCTTTCTTCCAGACCCAAGGCTAACCCAGGGGTAGGATACTTGACCCAGGTTTGATGACCAAAAGGTGAGTGGAATGGAATAAAGGGGACAAAGGGACTTGTCCCCAATCTTATCCTATGGCGAACAGGGGGGGACCGGTAAACTGTTTACTTACTCCCCTGATTCTGATTTTCCCAGAGGCCGATGTGTATCCCTTAGGGTTCGATCTTCTGCAGTTTGTTTCTGGTAACAGGTGCCCAGGATTTTCGTGTTTTAGGATTCTTCTGGTCTGCTGCATGTGCAAGATGCACCTCTGTCGTTGAAGAAATGCAAGAACCACAGATGCAGGCCTCTTCAGGACTCTTCACAGGTTGGAGGAAGGAAAGTTCCAGTGATCGCCCCTGCACACAGGCAACAACCGGCATCTTTCCTGTGCTGCTCCACGACAGATTCCTGTGAAGATGGAAAGCTACAATTCGAAGAGTAGGCTCCTAGTGGCATAATCTGGCGACCACCGAAGTTCTGGACTCGAACGTGGAACAGCAACACATCTGGCAAGGTAGACCACGAGAGAGATGTTCAGTCCACCAGGCAGGCCAGGGACACTTCAGAAGGGCAGGATCCTCCAAGGCATGAAGACTAGTTGGTTGCACTAGTCCAAGGGCTGTTGCACCGCTCAGGGTCTTCGCATGATCAGGCACAGGAACAGGGGTTTTACCGGGCTGGCTATTGGAAGGGATGCTGACTTCAGGAGTTGTCTTTGGATCTTCAGCAGAGTGCCCTTCTTGAAGGGATTCTTGGCTCCCATGATCTGAAGAAATGGCTGCATATGTCCTCTTCTTATCCAAGCGCACCAATGGTAAGGATCGGTACATTCAAGCAGCCAGTGGGTGTCCAATCAGGGACAATTGCTGGTTTCACGTTTTCGCCACAGATGTGGACTGGGACTAGGCAGTCCCACCTCCCTTCCTGAGTGCCACGCACAAAGGCATCACCAATATGCAAAAGCAGCAGCCTTCCTGGGAAGGCAGGAAGAAGGCCAAGCTACAATATGGCTAAAGAGCAAGCCAACATATCGTGGCACTGCCATTTTAGTGCACTAGCCACATTTAGTAGCCATACACAGTAAACGTGAATGTGCACACAAACAATTTTGCAAAAATGGAACTGCTTACACTTGCTTGTCTTTAGGCAGTAACCAAAAATCCCATTTGTAAAAAGCTAGGATGATACAAAAGTATCCACATTGCACTGCACTGTAAGGTGCAGGTGTGTAATATTAAAACGTTGAAGAATTCAAAAAGGGAAACCGAAGGACTGATCAGTTTCCCCATTACAATGGGCAAAAGGCAAGGGGAATCCGAAGGCTTTACTTCCCTTTAAAAAGTCAGGATTGAAAAGAATGGGGTTCCGTAGGAAACTGTGGAGGGGATAGTTGCAAAAAGAGAAATCTTTCCTGACAAGTATTATATTTTTAGGGTTTGATTTCTGAATCCGAGCCTTGCCACCAGGGTGGCTAGCTCTGGACACCACCAGTATCTCATTTAGATCTAGTTTCTTGCTGCAACTCGTCTCGGCTGGAATTAACACTGTTCCTAGTGTATGTTTGTCTGGCCATCAAAATGCAACATAATGTCCAGTCTCCATTGGTTTATGCGAAGCCCAACGTGTGTCTCTTGTCAAAGCGCTTTGAGGAGGATGGACCATATTTTTTATTGTTGGCTGTTTTAGATCACGACATTGCCCATAGTTCGACATATACAGCCCCTTGTAAGTGTAAATATCCTTTTCCTAGGTTCAGCCGGGTCAGAGCACACTGCCATGTGTTGAACTAAGCTCCGTTCCAGGCCAGCAGGGATTTCAACTTTAGAACACCCACCTTCATATGCTAGTCTTTCAGCAGCCAAAATGTTAATCACTTAAATTGCTTCCAAATGCAAACTTAAACATTTGTATTCATTTAGCACAGGCGTGTGTGGATAATTGCTCCAAAATATGTGCATGTCAAGCATCAGCCTTTTGCCATGGACTTAAGCAAGCACAATAGTTTACTGAAGTTACTCAGATTTGTAGCCACGCTTTTTCCTAAACATGGTTGCACTAAAGGGCACTGAGACTGTATGAATGTGCATTTGATCAATATAACCTAATGCAAAGCAATGCATTTTTCAAGACTTTTCTGGCATTCTAAGCAGGGTTTTGCAATGAGTGTTCATTGATGGAATATAATACCAAATGCTTGCCCACACCAGTTAGTCGGGCATATATATTCTCATTTAAATTTTCCAGCATATTAAAATTAGCTTAAAATATTAAACCCCCGTGTATTCATTTTATGCGATGTTTGATTAGGGTGCGCCATACATCTGTATTTAAAATAAAATTATATATTTGGTGTCCGTAGAACCACAAGCCATTACTATTAGATGGTCTTGTTGTTCCTGCCAACTACCCAAGTTGAGACTGTTTAGTTTTAACCTCTTTAGTGGCCTGTTTGTTTTAATCTGTTTTTGGTCTGCCCACAGCGCTCTAATGACATTCTAGGACAGAATTTCGATTTGAGGTTCTGTTGTCCCATTTTATGGGACGCCTACATCTTTTGCTTTTTCTCATTTATTTTGGATCTTTGACTTCTCTTTTGTTGAGGGACTTTTATTGAAGATGCCCTGTTACTGCAGCATTTTTCTACATGCTGTTCTCTTTGTAGCCCATGCAGCTTTGAGAACAGGGGGTGCTTTTTCAAGCATGCTATTTTGGTCCCAGACTGATTATATCACTTAAGTTTGTGGGCTGTAAAGCCTGGTGGTAAGTGTTATTCCATTTCCGCTTCATGAGGGGTGCAGTCATTTTTACCACGGTAGCACCACAATGTACCACTATTGGGGTGCGAATGCATTTTTCAACCATACTCCCAGTCATTTTATTTTAGGATATCACTTTGGCTGTATGGTCCAAAAAGTAGGCCTACAATGATTGCTGTGCTGACGTGGGATCCATTTGAGCCCAGCCCTGCATCCTCTAAAGTGGTTTAAGCTGGTCTATCCTGTTTTTTTGCCACAGATGAGCCAGGTTCATGTCTTCAGTGATTGGTGGTTTTTAAGGCCAGCTTCATCGGCTGGCCACAGAAATCTTTGCCGCTGCCTAGTGTGTGATTGGAGTGGTGGCTTAGGTAAGCTCCTGAGTGAAAGTGTTTATCTAGGGAGAAGATGTGTATTCCTCGGAGATTCTTAATGAATGTTTGGAGGATTGCCATGATGATGGCCTGTGCTTTTGAGGACTGGGATTGGCCATATTGGCCAGAGCTTTTCTTTATCCCAGTTGCTTAGTTTGGCTGCTTGAATCCCTTGCTGTGCTTTTCCTTGTCTTCCTCGCTGACTGGATTAGCTGTCCCATGCTGGGAACGTTTCTGGGTCTTGGTTGTGTGACCTGCCTGTGAAATCCTCTTTGACAAAGTGCTGCCTTCTCCTAGAAGAGTGGTATCTCGCCATTACTCCATCTCATTTCCGTTGTGGGCCACTCTGGCTCACCCTATCCATTGCTCACTTGCAGGGGGGGGCGGCATTCTTTCTTAACTGGCTGCCCCGTCTTGCCGGGATTGCTCCTTGGGCAGGTTCCTCCGTCTTCTGTCAATAGTTTTGCTTATGGCTTTTGGGTCATAATCCTGTCAACACGGATAACAGGGCCAATAGAACATCCTGGCATGGTGTTCCCAGAAGTGAGATTCAGGCACGCAGTATAGTTTAAGGGCTTTTATTAAAAACAATTCCAAACTGAAACAAAATGTGTTGGGATGGTGGAAACCGGTGTCAGAAATGTTGGGGTCTCCAGATTTCTGGTTCCATTGTCTTAGAGTAGATTTTCCCTTTTTGAGTAAGATTCTCTCCACCTGTGAGTCCCCCAATACTCTTTGCTGGAGCACTGGAATTTTGACTTGCTCTCCTGAGTGAGTGGGAACCTTTTTTTGCACTTGTTTATTCTTTTACTCTGATCTTGGGAACCCTTTTTACTTCTTTTTGGCATTTCCTTTTAGAGTTCTACTTTCCTCCAACTTTTTTGGCATCTACATTTTACTAAAGCAGTACGCAGCACTTTCTGTGCAGTGGTGCTGGGAGATCCTAGAGTTTCCACTTAACTGTTTCTTTATTGTCCCTTGGTATACTCAGTTACCAAGGTATACAGGATACTTTTTGTCCTACTTGTATTTTCTTTGGCGAGATCAGACCACCCCACCTTGTGTGGAGTGCTCAGGGGATCCAATGTATCCGCTTTCTCGACTGTCCAGTAACTTTTTGATTATTGTGACAAGCTCTCTGTTCAGGCTGGTCGCAGTGCAGCTTTTTCTGTGAATTTTTGTGGACTTTTGTCGCAGGCTGTCTTCGCAGGTGCGGTAGGGGACACAAGGGTCACCATTTACTGAAAATGGTGGCTGTACTTTTTTAAGCCCTGAACAAGATGACTTGTCCTTTCTGATGTCTTCTACCTTTCTGTGTGGGGGAGGATTCTTTGGTCCCTTTGTCTTTTGCCGGCTTTCCTAAGGAAAGTCTGCAAAGGGTCTCTGAGTGACTGGCAGGACAGGAAGTGGTGGAGGTGACTGAAACCCACCTGTTTTGTCCTGCAGTGAGGCTGACTGAAAGCAATTCAGACTAGGAGACTGACCCTATTGGACAACCCCCCCCCCCCCATGTTTGACTGGTGCATGAGCCAGTGTTCCTAGATACATTTCGAGGTCCTGGAGCTGAAACTCAGTCGACCACTAGAACCAAAGATTCTGCAGAAGAAGAATGAAGGATGCCGCCGGCAACTTCCAGCGACCACCAGAGCCTGCTGAGTAACCGCTGCTGTCCTGACCTCCACTTATAAGTGATGACTTCCTCCCTTGGACTGGTGGGCCAAACCATTTCCAAGACGAAACACAATTTGCGCCATCCCTGGGAGAACTGCGTGCTCCATGGCTGCAATTTTCCAATAGCCGGGGACCTGTGCTGTATCGCTGTGCATAGTTGTTTGAAGCACAGCTTCACCTGCAATTTTTTGGGCCTCTTTCTAAGCCTGCAGTGACTCAAGCCAGCGCCCCAAAGTCCCCTCACCAGAGACGAGGACCGTGAAAAGGTGTAGATTATATTGGCACAACTGTCCCTTCCCCTCCCCCGCACCCTGTCCTGCACCACCCCCTCCCAACACTGAAAAAGGCTCCAATTAGCCAGAACGGTGAAGATCCTTGGCTGGGCATCCATCTGCACGGGAGCTGTTGCTAGAGCCACCGAAGGCCCTTTCTTCTGTTGCCAAGACTGAGACACCTGTGACCGGTTCTGCTGTCGCCTCACTGCTGGGACATCCTGCAGCAACTGTTTCTTCACTTGAAGGTACTGCCCAGCTCCTGGTAAAACTTACCTGGAGTCTGCTTGTTTGATCCTATAATCCTGGCGGCTTCAGATAGCCTGTATCTCGAAGCCCTCCATAGAGTTACATTGGGGTGGACAACCCATTGTACTCTAATACTGCCTTAGGACATTGGTCCTTGGGGAAACCCTTCAAGGAAACATCTTTATTTCCTTGACTTGTGAAATCCAACTTTTACTTACGTGCGAGAGCCTGTTGGACTCTGCCACTCTGAACCTTGTGCTCTCTTTCCCATCTTTTCTGCCCAACCCCTCTGAACATTGTGAGACTCTCATAACATAGGGTCAGACTGTTTAAGACAGGCTGGAATAAATTTTCTAAAAGTTATAAGACTTTGGAAACGTTTGCATGTATGTTTCAGATGGTTTTACGATTTGATTTATTCCTGAAAAGGCTATTCTAAGGGGACTACGACCGTGGGTTATTATCCAAAAAATATTGCAAGTTTTCTTCTATTTTTTTTACTGTGTTATAGTACAGACTTGACTTGAAAGTTACAACAGTGTGCTTTAGTGTATATATTAAATCACAATTTTTTATATAACTAAATGTATCTAAGCTTGGATGCTCGCCATTCTACCAAATCCTTGTGGTGCTCAGGCTAAACCGAAGTAGTGTAAACCTGTTTACTCAAGGTGGCCTTTTCTAAGTGCTGTTCAAGACAGGACCTTTGTAAAGCCCCCTAACACATTGTGAGAGACGTCTTTCTCAACAGGTCGTTTGAGTATGGTTTTCCTCACTTGCTCCAAAGGGTGGCCGCCAAACAAAGGTTTTGTCTCGCCAAGTTTCAGACAACAAACCAATCTAAACGCAGTGACTGTTGCAAAGCAAAGTGTTCAGTTTAATCCAAGTCCCAACAAAAAGATAAAGGTTAAATTAAAATGGCCCTTCCTCAAGGAGAATGTCATCACTCATTCTGGTGTAGGTCTGATGGGTTTTGTCCGTTCTTTCAATCTTTGGCGCGACTCATAGGTTTTCCCCTGCCACAGACTCCCTGCTCTCCGGTATCAAAATGTTTTCTGGCTCCGTCAGCTTCTGGCTGCCTTGGAAGATTCCATGAAACCATTCTTGTGAACCAGCAAGGACTTCCTTCCAGGCCTGGCCCAAGATCGGTGCTACGATGTGTGCCTATTGAGTCCTTGTAGGTTTTGGCAGAGAAGCTGGACCTATTCTCACCTTCCTTCCACCTATTGCTGTTCTTCTTTTCCCTGGACCTCTTCCATGCGCAGACTATACCTGGGCTGTCCTTCCTGAATCCTGGGGCTGCCACAACATCCAATTGCCCCCATACTCCAGAACCCGCCCTATAGTCACTAATAAGAGGGTGGTCTTTCCTCTTCCCCTGCCTAAAATGTTCTTGCCCCATCCCCCTCTCTACCTGTTCAGTTTTGATTGTGGCCTTCAGTGTGCTGGCCTGAAGTGCGATGTTCAAAAGCGTGTTGTGTTTAGGCCTACATACATTATGACTTACTTCAGCCCACTGCAGTGGAGACCGCAATGGTGAATGGAGCAGGGGTCGGTAGAGTGAGAGGTGGAGTAAGGTGGGTTCAGGGGCCACACATTGGGAAGGAGGGTGCAGGGCCCACTGGAAAATTACCAGAGACTTGGGGCACAGGGCAGCCTTTAGCAGACAGCACTCCGCAACCTTAGTGTTTTGATAGCGACGCGTTGACCTAGATCCGTTCAGCCTCTTCCTCGCTCATCTGATGGTATCCCTTCTCTTCCTACTGTCCACAGATCTATCCTGTACTGGGGGTGGAATCTGAGGGGCGATCCGATTATGGAGGAAGGGAAAAGACACTGATGTCTAGCCAAACCCAAACAAGGTAGAGCAAGACTTTGACTCAGATTGTGAGGATGGTCTAGGGCAACAATGACAAGCACCCAGCACTCCAATAATTCAAGTTAAACGGATGTACAAAAATGTACTAAGGAATGAAATTGTGTGTGTGTAATATATATATATTTCTTGGGCTTGTGTATCTACTTGGAATCGGATGCTGAGCATAGGCCGACATCTAGTGGTAGGTGCTGTGAGGATCCAGGAATGAGACGAGGACACAGAGGACTCCTAGTGATTGTTCTAGACTTTTATTGAAATGATAAAGCGTTTGGAAAATTCCTCACTGTCCGGAATCTAGGAGGTATTTCCCTACTTCAACCAAAACGAAGGGTCTGTCAAGTGTCAAGATGTCCAAAGCAAAAATGTCCGGTGTCCGAAATCCTATCCTAGCCCCTGACATTCTACAACTAACTCTAAGTTGTTAAGGGTATTGTCCTTTGTTTAGAAAGTGCATAAATGTTTGTTCAACAAAAGCTATAACGCCAACAAAAGTTCCAAATGGATAATGCTTGCAGTTCCAGAGGGAATGACTTGCTTGCACAGAATTCTATCCGCCAAAACAAAAAGTTCAAAGAATAACCAAGTTCTTTGTAGTCTAAGAGGATAACTCCCTCCTCTGTTGCAACTCACTCCAGGGGGAAATTACTTCTTTCCCAGGTCTTTTCTACATTCAGTACAACTCAAATCTTGGGGGCATGGGCTTTCCTTAAGATTCTCCTTACAAGATAACACAACTTGGGTGCGGCTCCCAGACTCGCAAAACACCTGGTATACTACCCTACCAGGTTTTCTTGCACAATTCCTTATGGGTGCGAATCCCAGCTGTTTGTCTGGTATACTCTCCTGCCACAGCCACTTCTGACCGCTGAGGACCCCGCAGAGACGTTTGCTCCGGATAGGCTGCAAAATGGGACCCACTCTGGCCCGATCCGGCTCACTGAGGGACTTCGGCCTTCAGGAGACCACTCTAAGTGCAACACACACCCGCAATCCAGCAACCAGTTAGGATTGCCCACAGCCTACCACTGCTACAGCAGCAGAAGATACCACGGACCACACTGCTACTGGTGTCCATCCTGACGAAGGCCAACACACAGACAGGCTCCAATCAAGCCCTCTTTGGCCAAAACACACCTGTGTCGATCCCCCGTGACACAACTGTACTATCCCCCTCTTGTGTATGTTTTTGTAAAAACTGTTGTGTACACTTTGTGTAAACCATGCCCGAGACCACGTTCTGTCCCAGGCGCACCCTCTTCAAATTGTAGGACCTTTCAACCTCATTTTTGAATGTGCCTCTGTGATGTTTTGACCTCAATATCTCTGAGGTTGACACTTACCTGTGTTATCACCGAATACAATCACCCTTGTCCGTTGTGCTCTAAGCCTTCGTGCTTATCGAAAGTACTGTAAAACAACTATTGAGTCACTAAAAATGTTCCATGTTGTTGTGAAATGAATATCCACATTCAGAACGACAAACCGCTTGTAGGATCGATCATCCTGATTATTTTTGATATGTATACATGTACCCACCTGGGTAAATCAGGACTCCACCAGGTGCCCTTATTTTCTACTTACTCTCCTGCCAGACCTTTATATTGCAATCTCTTCCTTATTCAGCACAAGGGGGCCTGGGGTCTTCCCCAAGTTACTTTATGACAAAGTACTATAACGATGCAGATGACATGGAGTCCAATGAGGATTACTTTCTTCCCAACTCTTGGCAACCAATTAATTCTTTCAGGGTCGCTTTGCCTCAGTTTAGGCATTCCTGTCTCCCCTCTGGGTTCACCGACAACAACTGTGTTCTCTCACTCCAATCTTACACATGTCGGGTACTCGCCTCGGTACCTGCTGTCCTCGAGTGGCTTTCCCCAGTCAGCGCCATTGAGCGTTCTTGCTCCTTAAATTGCAACAAAGCCCGGTCTGGCTTCCAGTTCCTGCCGTAACTTTTCTTCTTCTGCTGGCAGTTTCTTGGTCAACTGGCACAGCATCCCTACGCTCCGGTCCGTAGCTCGCCTCTGTGGTTCTCTCGCTGCCGGTAGTGCTCTGCAACCACATCCCTCGGCCCCGTCTGCTTCCTGGTCTGCCCGACTGGCCAGCAGCACTGCTTGGGCTGTTTCCCTCTCGTGCCGCCTCCACTCCACTCCCCTGCCTTCAAGGCTTGCTCCCGGATTGGGACAGTCTGCTCTGGCCCATGTCTCATCTGATGCCTGTCCATCCTTCTGAGGGTCAATTAGTGGCTGCCGTACCCTGTCCACATGTGGAAAGGCTACCTCTGGGAAAGGAATGAATCCGATTCATCACAGTGCGGAGTATTGCATTCTTGTTTTCGGATTTCGAAAAGGGACGTCGACAGCATGTGCTTGTAATACTATCCCTGTGACGCGTATTGTACCCTTGATCCTTCATGCTTCTAGGTCCTTCAGATTGTTTTTTTCCACCATTGTCGTCGGTCGCATATGCGGTGATCGCAGCCTAACTACAGAGAGAGATTGCACTTTAACAAATAATTATTACTATCATTTATATTTCGACAGTCTCCTCGATCATCAAGCCTCCAACATCCGGTGACTACCATCTGAAGCTTCAACTAACGTCTCCTTCTCACTTGCCAGCTGCGATCTTCACCAGGCTTAGACTTTGCAGTAGGGAAAGCCTGGGGGATGGGGGGGGGGGGTCTTCTACATTTACATTGCTATATAGAATGCCTATTTCCGCTTTCTTTTCTACTAATTTCTGTCTAGCTGCCGCTAATTTCATACAACACTACGGAACAGACTTCCATTAAATGTGTCCTTCCTGCAACAACAAAAAATGGTGTAACAGGTAGGGTGACCATATTTTGAAAAACAAAATCCGCGACAGGCCAAAAACATAAAAGTAGGACGAGCACCTACTGCCTATTCAACTGTCCCCCCACCCACTTACGCCATCCCATCGGATGCCCTCACCATACACATTAAATAAATATTTTCAGCACTTCTATATATTAACTGCAAGGTTGCAAAATGATACGACACTTGAGCGTTTTTCCTTTCATAGTTGTTACAGGCTATGTGAGTTTATTCACTGGTCCCTGTGGCGCAATTAGTAAAAGCATATAGCTATGAACAAGAAGGTTGTAGGTTCGAGGCTGTCCTGCGGTGTCGTAGATATGGTAATGGAAAGCTTGGGAACTGTATATTTGTTGTATGTCTGCAGTGACCACCCTTCTCTTCCCAATCCCGGGACAGGGTTTTTAAATTAAAAACAGTCTTGGGACGGTGGGACAGAGGGCTTAATTCCGGGACGGTCTCGGCAAAACCGGGACGTCTGGTCACCCTAGCAACAGGTGACTTCCACACGATCATGCCGAATGGTGTTGCAATTCCTGTAAGCTTTTGAAGCCGAACACGTTTAAGGACAGGCACACCAAGCAGTGTGCAGGCTGAATTCCTTTCCCCTACCAGCGCTATTGGGTCGAACCAGCAAGAGCTGGGCAGTTACGACTCTGTTTCAGAAGCCAAAAACTTATTCGAGGAGTTGGTAGACTCCTCCGTGTTTGTTCCCAGCCCCACTAGGCAGGCTGAAACTCTGCTACGGGGAAGCCCATTGGCGACGAAGGCAACACACGTTCACTAACAAAAACATACAACCCCAAGCCAACCTTTGATGGTATCGTCGAAAGGGGCTTTAAAGGCAACTGAACTTTAATCACCTGTTTTGACGAAAGAGATGGAACCCTCACGTTTGAAGCCTGATTCGCATTTTCTGCATGCCCTTAAATCTATAGAAAAATCTGTTGCCGGTCATAAACGCTCATCGACTGCCGATTCGGACCCGTCGAACCAGCCATCGAAACATGTTTCTAAACATAAAGAAAGACGCACCAAATCTTCACCACAGGCACCTGCACAGCATTTAAGCCCCCCGTTACCACTTCTGGAACCTTTTCCACTACGTCTACAGAGTCGTTGTCTTAGTCTCTTCAAGGTGAAAGGGCTGTTAGGGAAGGGGAAATACAATTTCATCTGGGTGAAGTTCCCATTAAGCAAATGTCCCTGTTACGTGAGGAGGGTGAGCCACTTCCCCCCCCCCCCACCTCCCTCTAAGCTCCCCTCACCCCCGGTCTTCCATGCTCCATTACTCTCCACCTCATGTCATCTATGAGGACAACTCTAACATTTTTTAAGATGACCAAGGTTATCTCTATTTGGTGCAAGACCAGGGGATCGGGATTAGATTCTTTGGCAAGGGGACACTGATCAGGGTACTTGGCCAGCAACTCCCACCCATGATATCCTGGATGAGCCAGATGTTTTTGGCGATGATGATGATGATCCTCTAAAGCAGCCCAGGCACTCGTCGCCCATTGACTACCAACTCCTTTTAAGTAATTGCTTAAAAAAGCAGCAGAGCCTTTTCAGATCCAGACAAAGGAGAGTGACTTTGTCGAGGACATCCTAAAGGAGAAAAGGGTTATTAGCCAATGTATCCCCCTCTTGAGATCTATTAAGAAGGGAATAGTGCCTTCTCTTCTCACACATCACTCACATGGGCAGTAAACCCTCGGGTGGAATAAATGTTCAAGCCAACACCAACTGACCCCCTATATATTGGGGGGGGGGGTCATGTAACACCTGACTCACTAGTGGTCACTGACACTAGGAAGCATGCAGGAGTGCCACTGTCCAATACCGAGGCACCTGCTGACAAAGAATGCAAAAAGCTTTATGCTTTGGGCAAGAGGGTTGCTGCTTCAGCAGCCTATTCAGCACATATTGCAAACTATGCTGTTAGTAAGCTACACCAATGTCCAGTGGGGGTTGCTCCAGACTAACTTGAATGATGTCCCCGAGCTAACCAAGTCCCGATGACTCAACATCACTAAAGAGGCTAGGCGGGTCACCCATAACATTTTAAAAGAACACCCTAGACTACACTGAAACAGTGGGTAGAGTCCTTACACAAGGAACCCTATTAAAAAGGCACTCTTGGCTGCGTAATTCTGGGTTCAAACCAGAAACTCAGGCCACTATAACAAACAAGCCTATTGAGGAATCGGTCCTTTTTGGCAAGGCTCTCGATGAAGCTCTACAGACAGCGAAGAAGGAACACAACATGCTTAAGACCCCAAGTCAAATTTCTTAGAACCCATTGGTCCAAAGCTGAGTTATTAACACCTGCGGTTCCTTTCACCCTGACCCACACATTCCAGGTTCTCATCTCAGTCCTCTTTCTGGTACACGCCCCAGGGTACACAATCTACCTACCAAACCTCTCAACACTGTGGTTTCAGATGAGGCAAAGGTAGAGGTAGGTGTGCAGCCTCTAGAGGCTCCTCTACCCATGCCAGCAAGTGACTTTTCCATCAAGGTTCCCTCCCATGTATCTCCAGTAGGAGTTTGAATTTCTTCATTCGCCCACGCATGGGAGGAGATGACCTCAGACCAGTGGGTGCCGTCTACTATCGCAGATTGATATTCCATCAAATGTGTACTAAAACCCTGTTACGATCTGCCAAGGCACATAAGGAGGTTGTGAGAACATCAGACTGCAAGCGGAAGTGGAGACATTACTTCAGGAAAAAGCCATATAACTCGTCCCCTTTCTGGAGGTAAGCAAAGGGTATTGTGATGAATCCTGCCACTCCCTGTCAAAAACCCTGCCTAAAGTCTCAGCCCAGGTGGCCAGGGAAAGGCAGATGTTTCCTGACCTTGAGAGTGGTGTACTGCGGAAGGATCAACTGGGAGGAGACAATGCTCAGAGTGGTGAGGAGATCATGTGGACGAGACACTGTATTTGTCTTTAAAAGGAAAGGACCTTTTAAAGGTACCAAGACATGTAATGGCTTATTGACGTTATAATGTATTTGAACCACACATTAAACCTGTTGATATGGGTAAAGATGTTGTGACCTCTTTAACTATCCCAAGGAAGGAAAGACTATTTCAGATTCCCAAGGTTAAAAGCTCCCCCTTCTCCAAGAGGTACAGTGACTGGAAACCTATAAATAATGGCTTAAGTGAACTACCTTATCCTTTTCAAATACACTCTTGTAACCTTTCCTTAAATGCATTTAAGAGAGATAAATCTGCACTTAAAAATAAAATGCTGAGGAACCTAATTCTGTTGATTGGGACTACAAGTCCCATGGTCCCCTTAGTGCTGGGACGAGGAAGAGGGCTCAAGGGCAATGTTGCATGAGTGGTCAGCTTGTTAAACACCATGACCCACACCTGAGGAAGCAGAGAGGCTTAAAAGCCCCCCAACCCCCGGGTACAGGCCATCAGATGGAGTTGTGGCTGGAATAGTCGCAGCCATAGCAAATTTAGAAGAGTGTGTCCCTTGTCTCCGTGAGCTTCCCCTTTTTATAAGGTGGGTGACATCACAGGATTTATTGTTGGGCAGAACTAAGCTAGACCTACCCCTAAGAATCGGATAGGTCAGCCTATGTTATGTCGCCTCCTCCTTAGAAGCAGATGGGACTGAAGGAGGGCACTCGGTGTTATGGGGTTGTGTTTCTATGATGTACAGAACCATACCACAGTCATTTTTGTCAAAAATCAGTCTGGACATAAATCACACATTTTTACAGTTGTGGCACTTTTGCAAATCACATAGGCAAATGACATATTCCACACAGAGCATAGCATTCCAACTCCCAGTTCTGTACGACGTTGTTTAGTCCTTCTAATCTTTCGCCATTTTTGGTGGGTAATATTTCACCTAAAATTCTATAACTTTATACATGTGTACATATTATCATAGAGCGTGTTTGCATTAATGTTTAACATTCAACCATGGATACTTTTCCCATGATTTACGCATTTCTGCCGTTTGCGTACCCCACATGCTAGGGGAATCAACAATGTCTTGTTTTAATGCCACCAAAATCATATTTAAACTGTTAAACTTTTGCATTACAGCGTTGTCCGGTTGCAGAAATACAAGTCCAAAGTTTATTAATTCAGAACAGTCTTTTGCCCCAAATGGGCTAGCTTTTGTCTCCCATATAAGTGCATACTTCCAAATGTTGCTCTGGAGTTGTCTTTGAAGCTCCCCAGTTTGGGTTAAGGAGAGGTGCTGCTTAAAATTTCACACCGAAGTGTCCCAGAAATCCATTGTCCAAGGCAGTAGCACAGCCACAAAGTCCAATGGGCGTGTGAGGTCCACCACCATTGTCTATTCATATGCCCCGGGAGCTGGTCCAGTTGAAGGGAGACAAATCCTGTTCCCAGGAAGCCATGTCCTTTGAAGCCAGGGGCTGAAAAAACCTGTCCTGCTGGTTTCACAGTAGATTTTATTTATTTATTTCTTCTTTCCTGAACCAGATGCGAGCCTGTTGGGAATAAATATCCTACATATATTTCAGAACAAACCCCCCTCACCTTTCTATGCAAGGACAGGGCCTTAATTCAATAATTTACTTTTAAATATACATTTTCCTGTTTGCAAAAACCATTTTTACACATGGTGAATTTTCCTTTTGCTGGCACTTCATATGCTGTTTTCTCTGACATCTAGATTCTAAACCTTATTTGTAGCCCTAGTCAATTTCTCATGCACAGAAATCTGTTCAAAGCAAGGGTCCACTAACATAAGCACAGAGAAATAGGGCTTCTTGTGAAGAGTTCAGGTGTGATACTTTGTTGCAAAGTAAAGCATTTTTCTATAGGCTTGAAGTGAAGTTTCTTTGTTCATTCACAGACCTTGTCTGATACAGCCTGTCATTCAATGAGAAATGCTTTCTTTTGCTGGGGCACAACCTGAATATGGCTGGACATAGCTGGGTCTCACTGGAATCAACTGTGTACTGTTGAAAACGGTGGAAAAATCATCAGGGCGCAGTAATTTTAAACGTAAAATATTTCCTTTTTCAATGGGAAATTTTGAGCTAGCAGCAAAGCAGCACTGCTTCTCTATTTTCTTTGGTGCACATAAGGAAAATACTGGAAGTCTTTCTCGGGGTGTTCCATGTTCCCTCTTGCCAATTACGTGCTTGGCAAAGACAGCACAGCCATCATTTATGTAGCTGCAAAACACAGTTTTGATGTGAGGCAATGGTGCTCAATACAGCCAGCGCAGCCATTCTGCTGGTACTACTGAATTGCAGCTTGATTTTGGACTGGACTGGAATTCTGCTGGGTTGGTAAATGTACCCCACAGAAAGAAAGCAGTAGAATACCAACATTGATTGTCGGACAATGGGAAGTTCCAAAAGTAGCACTCGTATCTGAGCAAACTTCTTCCCGAGCGCTCAAGTAATAGTAAAACACTCTGATTTAAGCGAATTGAATCTTACACCCTCAAACTAATGAAAGACTGATCACGTGTGCTTAAAAGTAACTCTGAGGTAAAGGATGATCAAAGAGTCGATTGTGAAGCTGTAGCACTGAAGTTAAGTGACTGAGGGCCTGATCATGAGTTGGGTGGTAGCCCTTAAATGCAGCGGTAACTGTATTACTGCCACATTTAAGGGTTCGCCCAATCTTGAGTCTGGCGTGTTTACCCCCAGCCCACAACATGCCGGAAAAATGCCAATTCTCTGTGCAATTACCGCCGGTGGTATTACTGCACGGTAATTACGCCGATAATTCTCCATTGGGTCCAATGGACCCAATAGGGAATGGGGAGTAACAGAGCCCAA
This sequence comes from Ambystoma mexicanum, assembly GCF_040938575.1. NCBI lineage: Eukaryota > Metazoa > Chordata > Amphibia > Caudata > Ambystomatidae > Ambystoma > Ambystoma mexicanum. The sequence continues at coordinate 448,175,669 of NC_090937.1, forward strand.
CCCGTGATCCAGCTGTAATGTTATGTTAAAGGTACTTATATAGCGCACCGTCACCAACGGAATTGGTCCCCAGGCGCTTTGGCGGATCTGTAAATGAGAAGGTGGGATGGGTTAGTAAAGTGAAGAGGGAGTAGGATAGTGAGAGGAGTGGTGTACTGTTGGCAGCTTCAACTCGGTAGACACCGGTGCTACCGCCGGTCGGGTGCCCGGTAACTCAAATAAAGGAGGGCGGTATCCCAGCTGGGATTCCGCCCAACTCGTGATGAGGCTCTGAATAATGAATTGTGAATTTGAGGTAACAAGCATTGCCCAAGCCAAGAGTGAAACAAGCGTTTTTTCAAACCCAAACCCAAGCCTGGTGCAAGCATTGGAAGGATACACGCATTGCCCAAGCCAAGAGTTGTGTTACACTCACCTGGTTCCCACGGGGGCTTCGACCGGAACTGGGCCGCTGTTGTTTCCACCAGCGTGACGTGTAGCGCCGAGATGACTGACTGGACTGGCCCGCTCAGCCTAGTTTGCCTGGCTCGCAAGAATATTCTTCTGCAAAGGAGAAGAGGAATTAACCACCCGTGGAATTGTGTCAACCCACCTTCCCCACTCCCGTTGTCTTCCCACAGATCACTCTTGATGTCCCCTCCTTAGTCTCACCTGATGGTTTGGAAGGATGAGCTCTCCATCCTGCGTCGACCGCAGGGGCGCGTTGATGACCAGTTACTTCACTGGCGTAGAGGAATTGGTGAGTTCCAGTATTGACTCTAAAGTCCAATTGTTCATAAGAGTTCAAATGTCTGATCTTCACTTTGTCCGATTCCTTGCAGGTTGCCGATTAATCCACTCGAAGATTTCCAAATGGCACTTGGTAAGATTCAGGTAAGTCTATTGTGGTTTTCCCCTTAGGGGCCGGGGTACGGCGATGAAGCAGAGTTGACTGCGCCGACCCGAGATGAGGTGAGAACCTCCCGTAGTAAATCAGGTAAATCCTTGGGGGTAGCTTGTATAGCCTTAGAGAGTCCCCTTGCTCACCTTGCTGTCTTTGTCTCCTTAGGTGTCGGAGGGCGGCCGCGAGATGGAGATAGCGTGATGGAATGCTGAAGTACCGCCAAGCAGGTGAGTTCAGCACGGCGCCGTAGGAATGCGAAGCGATGCTTCGAAGACTTCTGTCTTTCAGTTCCGTGGCGAAATGGATCAGGATTCAGGTAAGGATTAAAGTTAAAACTCCTGTTCTAACCTTTATCCTTCTTTTCTTCTTGTTTCAGGAGTCCCAGGACTGAAGCGGGCGTGGCTGAAGACTGGAGCTGCTGAAAACACGGTGAGCGTTACGCTGCAGCAAGCAGAATAACGCGAAGCACATGTGGCTGTCCGGGTGTGGTTTAAATAGCCTTGAAAGAAGATCCAAGTAAGTATTCTTCCACAGCCCCACCCAAGTAACAAAATAGTCCCTTCAGTAAAATAGTCCCTCCTAAGCCTCATTTGGCTTGAGTCTTCATGCAGCATGGTCTGCCTCAGGTGAGTATGCAGCATGGTCTGCTTCAGGTAAGTTATCAATAATGAGCCTGGCGCCCATGGCGCCAGGACTGACTTTATCTTTATGAGCCTGGCGCCATAGGCGCCAGGACTGCACCCAAACAGCCCCTAACTGGGGCTTTTGGGCATGCTCCAAGTGACATGATGCCTGCTTCCGGGGCTGATGGGCCTGGTCTGGTCTTCCGGGGGCAGGCATCGTGACAGTTGTGCAAGCATTGTCTGCAGCAGAGTATTGTCTGCTGCTGTTTCACTGGTTTCCCAGAGTCTGCCTTCCATTGCATTGCAGCTGCAGAGGAGGAGCTACATCAAGCAAGATCTATAAAACACCTCTGCTAATGCAGAGCATAGCAGAGTGTTGCCCGAGTGTTTGCTGAGTGGAGGTGGTGACCGATGTATGCGGACTCGAGGCAAGAAAACGAGGGAACAGCAAGGACTGGGAGCCAACTCTGGTACAAGACCAACATTGGTAATGGGGGAGCAGTGTTGCACAGTGCTCGGGTAAAACTGATACATCTGTCCTGGTGTGGTGTGACTCTGCCCCTGGGGAAACCATCCCTCCCCCTGTAACACTTTGCTTTGGCCCAGATTTAAGGATTCCTGCCCCGGGCTCCTTTACAGAGACGGATCCGTAATATCTTCTCTCCGCCCAGGCCAAGCACTCAACTACACCCGCCCACCTCTCCAATGAACTGTGGTCGTCTGAGCTTGGCGGAACATCGCAATCCCGACCCGTCGGGCAAACGACATCAGATGGACCGGGTGGTGCCGAGGCCTGCAGCCCGCATATCCTACAAGGGACATTTACACCGGAGCGGGCAGCCATAAGGGTGCTGCCCAACAAAGAGCACATGGGACCACTGGGTATACTAGGGTATACTAAACAATGTACTAACTGGTTCAGTGCCTGTGACCCACCCCCTCTGCCCCCCCTTACCCAGGCATTAGGCAAAAGCAGGGAGAGCTATAACCCTCAGACGGTCCTCGCGCATTCTGTTGGACAGCAGTTTGTGGGTACTGGGCTTACGCCCGCATTATCTACATCAATCGAAGGAGGGCATGCAAATTCTTTAGTCCCAGATTCAATCACTAAGGGGAAAAAAAAGAAGTCCTCTTAGAAATAAAGCTAAGAAGTAAATCATTGGGTAGTATGAAGAACTAAGTGGCATTTCAGGCCAAAAGAAATGTCTATGGCAACACACCTGATGATTCCTCAAAAGGAAAGGAGGGATGCAAACACAGAGAAAGAAAGTCCTCCACTCATCCAGGAGAATGGTCTGTTTTCGCGGAGGCGGAACTACTCTCTCCCCCTGACTTTATCACTGACTTGTCTGACACTCAAACACAGGCAAGCTAATGTAGAGGATCTGGTCTACACAGGGTGCCTGGTGAATAGACACATGAGTGGGGATACCAGTCTCAATGGATCGACAACTCAAAACCAAATCTCCAAATAAGTGGAGGAGTTAAGAATGGAGGACTTTAGCAAGGCCACAGAAGAGCCCTGCATGGCCTCTACGGGGATGCATGGTAAACCTGGCGAGGGGAAATTATCAAGACCCGACTGTGAAATTGCTCATAGCAGTCAAAGGTGATCTTCAAACAGCCTCTTTTGTGAAAGACATTGCCAGTCTGACCCTGAAATTGAGCGCGACTCACCAAAGAAGAGCAAGAAAGAGGGCCATACTGGAAGTGAGCTCAGATTGTGACCGAAGCGTGCCTAGACCGAATAAAAAGCACCAACAAGTGACGGTAACGCCAAGGCAGGCCCTCGAGGAAAACCGTGCGAGAGGGGTGACAGGTGGCAAAGTGAGAGGACGAGGGAGAGTCTCCCACGAGAACGAAATAAGCGCCAAGTCCAACTCCAAAGTTCAAGTGAGGACTCCAGTACAGATACAGACTTAAAAGGTTCCCTGATTGGTTGTAGAAGGCGCAAAAACCAAAACAAAAATACTCAAAAGGAAACCGCTAAGGATATGGAGAATAACGGGTGGGAAGAACAATACGCATCCATCCAAGCAGCAATTAGTTCAATTGTCACAATCACCTTGTCACCGTTCCTGAAGTTATATGAAAATCTGAACGATAATTTATCAGTCTCCTCTCCTCGCCCTAATGCACTCCAGTCATCTTCATTGAATCCCACATGGAAGCGCAGCGTGAAAAAAGAGCAAAGGAGAAAGAGACTGAGGAAGTGCTCTTTAAACCCTTGATTGACTTAAGCGAAGAGGCCAGATTGAATAAAAGGGCATTCTTGGAATGCTTTAGAGATGTAATAAAACTGATGAAACCTCATGAAAGACCTAGGAGCACTTTGATGGGCCAACATGAAAAGGGAAGCAATGACCGTGAAACCATCACAACTGAAGTACCTTGGTCGCCCTGCATTGGCGTAGAGGAGTCTGCGAGAAACCAGTAGGACTTGCTCTCGAGAGGACAATAGGATCTGTCATCAAGAAGCCAGCAGGAACCTGCAACAAGTAGTTGGCAGGAACAATTGGCAAGAAAACATACTTAAATCCTTGACTCTTCAGGAGGATGACACTGAAGGGAAAACAAAAAAAGCACGGGATAATGGAAATGCCACAAACTCCTTCCCGTCTACCAGTAGTGGTGGTCATGAGCAACCCGCAATGGAGGGTAGAAATGGTGAGGCCGCAACAAAGACTATCACTTAACACTGACCATTTTCCCATCTTTGGAAAAGATTGCTGTAAACCACCGGACCCTCTGAAAAAGGCATTAGTGTTAACATGTTCAACTGCTCAAATCCAAAAATACGTCTACTAGCATAACGTCAAAAGGCAGAGGCACAAGGAATTTCATTTGGAACCTTAAATCGGCTCCCCAATCAAATCTGACAAAACAGAAGAACAGTCTAGAGGACTCTAAAAAGCCCTTGACATCTTGTAAACTTTTGACTGGACCTCGTAGATCTCAACCACTTGACCTAGTATCGACAGACGAGGACAATGTCGGTGATACTTTATTACAGCTATCCACCTACGAAGATTGAGTCAGAGGTTTCATTAGTGAGCTATGTAGCTATCACTAAGCGGACTGCTTTAACCCCGGAAAGAAACCTTCTGAGACCGGAAATAGAGCAGAATTCCCCTAATGACTCTGCTTTTGAGACTGGAGGAGAAACAGGCCTGTCTAAACACCCAGATCCGGCAGGACGCCAGTTGTTATTATTAAACAAAATGCTTGAACAATCGTACAAGGGCAGGCTCCCTGGATTTGGGGACTCGAACAGAAGCGAGATGAGGTGTTTATCGTGTATGACTACTGTGAACGTAGCTAGTGCCCTAAAATGGCCACGCTACAAGATTTTCACTTTTTCTTTGGCTTATTGTTTGGCCTTCTTCCTACCTTCTCAGGGCAGGAAAGACCATATAAGGTCATGCACTTGCCTGGGAAAGCTGTTGCTTTCACTGGCCAAGGATGGCTTTGTGTGTGCTTGGCCCAGGAAGGGGGTCGGAATGTCTGGTCCTATGCCACATCCGTGGTGCGTGAAAGTCTGAGGATGGGGCATGAGTGAAAGCCACAGTGGTCCCCGATTGGACCACTGTTGGCTGTTTAAATGGTGCTGATCCTTACCATTGGTGGTCTTGGACTTGTTTCCAGGCAGAACCTTGAATAAGAAGAGGGCGCCTGCAGCCATTTCTTCAGATCAGTGTTGGAGCCAAGTATCCAGTGTAGAAAACCAGCTGACTGAAGATCTGTGACGACTCCCGAAGAAGGCCACCACCCCCTTCCTGCATTTGGCCCGGTGAAGCCCTGCTGGACTACCTGATCTGCGAAGACCCTGAGCAGTGCTTCAACCCTTGGACTGGTGGGACCAACCAGTCTTGATGCGTTATTGAGGATCCAGATATCCTGAGCCCTCAGTGTCCTTGTACCATCCAGTGGACTGGCCAGCTCTCCAGTGGGCTACGTGGCTAGAACTGTCACTGTTGCACGTTTGTTGCCGGAACATCAGTAGTCGCCAGCTTGTGGTGTAAGTCTCCTTCCCGCCGAATTCCAGGCTCCAAACTTTAAGGGATCCTACTTTGGAAGCTCGTTTTAAACAGTAACTTGAAGGGCGCCTGCCGCCTGGTACCAACACTTGTTTATGGAGTTGAAGATTAACTCTTTGTAGCCTGGATTGGAACCTCATTGAGGGGCAATTCTGGAAAAGCGTTTTAGGCCTTCCCTCAGGAGCGCCAATCCAGGTTGTTAGTTATGGGTTAGGGCTACTCTCGCTATTGGTCGTTGTAATATGGATATTGTCTTTTTTAAGAAAAGCTTTACCCCATTCAAACGCCTTCTTACTTTTCATTAGAACACTGTTGGAGGATGAATCCGCTTGCCTAATGTTAGAGTGCAAGGCGGAATGTCAAGGATGTTTGGATGCCGCAAACATTTCGGATGAAACTATATTATGCATGCCAGAAAAGGCTAAAATTATGCTTTGCCGGTACGACTGGTGCCTGACACTGGAACAGTACAATAAATAACTTTTTTAGACATGAATCAAAGGCAGAGAACCTGTTACTGAAATATTGACATTTCCATGTAATAAAATCAGCAATACCTTTTTAAGACTACGGTTGAACTTATGGCTGATGAGAAGTCAAAGGGACAAGGTTGAAAGGACCTCGAGCTGATGTTGGTTCTGTGAAAAAAATGAATGAAATTGAAACATTAAGGCATCCGATTTATATGCTGTCCAAAATTGAGTGAAATATTAAAGTTGCATTTTAACCCTTTAGAGTTTTATCAGAAGATAAGGTATGGGTGTTTATTTTTAGTGGTTTAGTGGTCAATACGTACCCTTGATTTGAGCAACTATTAGAATTTTTAGTAGCTATTAACATTAACACCAACGCGCCCGCAGCCCCCCACAAACCCTGCCACAATCGCAACCACCTTTCTACTCTTTTGCTCCCATCACACACACCAACAATTCCTGTCGCTGGTAGCAATCAGCCGCCCTTCAGGTTCCCCCGGAAGATCCATGCCCACCCACATTGCTAAAAGAAAAAATACTAACCGCCACCCGTGAGCTAACTTTGCATGCCCAATCCTTAACCACTCCCTCACATCAGGATCTTTCCTGAAAGCCCTAAAAACATCCTACACCAAACCCATTCTCAAAAAACCGACTCTTGACCCACTTCTTCCCCAAAACTACTGACCTATCTCCAATACGCGCTTCATCGCCAAACTGATGGACCGCATGGCCTACAAACAGCTCGGCCAATTCGCTGAAGCCAACAACCTCCTAGATCCAGCACAATCAGGTTTCAGACCACTAATGGGAACAGAGCCTCCCTAGTCTCCATCTGGGACGATCTAAAAAGAACAGCCGACACAGAGACCTTTATGCAGCCTTTGACACCATCGATCACTCGATTCTATTAGGAATCAAAAGCACAGCCTTTTCGTGGATCTCCTCCATCTCCTACCGGTCGCAAATCATGCACCTCGACCAGTTCACATCCATACCACACCCAATTTGTTAAGGTGTCCCCCAAGGAGCGTCCACATCACCGCTAATCTTCAACTTCTACATACAACCCAACCCCGCAATTGTCCACTCGTACAACCTTACCTGCTACAACTATGCAGATGATACCCAGATCATCCTCAAAATCCCAAACTCTGAAGGATCTCGCAGCCCAGACCTGTCATCGTGCCTCTCCGATATTGATCACTGGATGACAACCAACAATCTCATCCTTAACCCTGGGAAAACTGAAATCCTACTCTGCGGAAAAACATCACTCACTCCCCCCCCCCCCCCCCCCTCCCCAACCAGTCCTGTGGTCGATCACTAGGACAAGCAACAGCACCCTAACATGTGGTTAAAAACCTTGCATGCGAATTGGACTCATTTATGCCTCACCCAGCACACCTCCAGCGTATCCAAAACCTGTTTCTTTCACCTGCGTATCCTCGGGTGAATTTTCCCCTACCTCACCCATCCCCACTGTTTCTCGTCCATCAACTCCATCATCCTCTCCCGTTTCAACTATGCAAACTGGAACCTAGGAGCTCCGGCATCTCAATTAAGGAAACTCCAAAGAATCCAAAATGCAGCAGCACGCCTGCTTATTAACCTGCCCCCCAGAGAACACATCAGCCCTACCCATAGAGTCCTCCATTGTCTCCCTATTGCTCGACACATCACCTTCAAGGCCATGTGCATCACCCATAACGCAATCCACAACACCAGCCCTGAATTCCTCCGAGACAAAATTGTCCCATACCAACCTTCCAGGAACCTCAGATCTCGCACCACATTTGGCCTAGTGATCCCACCCCACAGCTCCATAAGACTTGGCGGCTCAGCCTTCTCTGTCCAAGCGCCAACCATCTGGAATTCCATTCCCTAACACATTCGCAACATTGAAAACCACCTGAAATTCAGGAAGGCCCTTAAAACCTGGCTCTTCCCACCACTGTCCTAAGCCTCTATGCCTCGTGAATACACCTCTAATGAAACCCACTGCATGCAATCCTAACTCTGGGGCCGGCAGCTCTCGCAGCGGTTTCACCTGTCACACCACCACATACCGCTCAGCAACACTGCCAGCCTACTATTACTCCAGGTAAGCCAGCAGCTCTTTGTGGCACTCCCGATCCACCATCAACACTACCTCCCAACAAGCACTCGAGGTAAGCCAGCAGCCATCGCTGTGGTTACTGTCGCTACATACTCACTGCGCCCTGCCTCCCAGGCCACATGAGACAAAACTAACGAAGACACAACTAGCACCGGGTAGCACCCACTCATCAATAGGTAACCAGTGCCTTGGTTAACATCCATTGCTCATTTAGGAAACTCACAACACTAGCAATCCCCCTCTACAAACGTATTCTCAAGTCTAGGTACAACAAACCACGATGACGGTCACATTGCGGATATGTACTGTACAATAGGCTAAAACCTACGGCTTTGTTAAGCCTAGCGCCCCCCCCCCCACCCAACTACAGGATTCTCTAATCCAGGGGTAGCCTCTTTAGTCTAATATATATTTGGGCCTTCCCACACTTTGAAACCTGGGCCTCTTGACCTCCATACATGATTCTCAAATATAGGTGCAGCCTCCATTTTTGTTCACGGTATGACGAAACATACTGCATTGTGATACCTAGAACTCTCTCCCACTATACAGGACCCTCAAATCTAGGCATAGCCTCGCTCTGTGTACCATATGCTTAAACCTTATGCACTGTCAAACAAAGGCCTTTTCCCCACTATACAGGATCCTCAAATCTAGGTTTAGGCTCCTTCTCTGTTTATCATACTCGGACACCAGCTACAGAATTACCAAGGCCCATTGGTATAGGACTCTCAACTCCAGACCTGGACAAATCATTAATCTTGCAGATTACGGTACGGTATCTCGCACCACTAGTGTGGACACAGGCCGCAGGCACAGCCAAACGTCCACGATAGAATACGGCTACGGCTAAGCACATCTGGCCTAATTCACACATAGCCGTCCAGACTGAAACACCTGACTTATCTCGACACCTCTGCCGCTAGCATACAGCAAACACCACCTGAAAGCAACACGGTATAGCTGGACTCACATACTCTCTCAACAATAGCAATCTATCTCTAACCCCCAAGAGCACCCACCCATGTGCCTGTCCTATCCTGGGCTGCTTAGTCGAGCCTTGCCAGCCACCCAAGCCTTAGAACGGCAACATGCACACATGCACCGAAGCTAAACTCCCTAGAATTTCCAACCACACTGATTACGGTCACCAACCACATTCCAACCAAGGAAAAAAGCGCATTGAGGCCACACAAGTGGGGAAAGAGCGCTATATAAATAACCAATACAATACACTAGTAAGTAATTAGTCTGATGGTTAGAGCTGAATGATGCTCTAATGACATTATGCTCCAGCATTGGATCTTTCCTAGATTTACATGCTGTGAATTTTCCCCGTTATCAGGCTGGGAATCCTCGGTTCTCCAGCATGGGGTCTTGCATGGATTCACAGGCTCATGAATATTCCCCATCAGGCCGGGAATCCTCGGTAAAGAAAAAATCAGTATCAGTTTTGTCTTTCTTAGTAGTAACCAATCACTGATCTCTGGGTCATACTGCCCCCAGCCAATGACTGCCCTCCAACCAAACCCATCCCCTGGCAGCCATCCTCAGATTTTTACCGCACGTTCAAGTGTTGGGAGTCCTTGTGTTTAGCTCTCGAGCTTTTACTGCGTTTTCACGCTTTTTCAGGAGATTTTCCTCATTTTTTTCGGTTAATCGAGCCTCAAGCTCCACCGTTTCTACTTCCGATAACAGGGAACCGTTTCGGAATTCTTCTACGCCCCTCCAGGGTGAAGTTTTCGTCGAGTTACGCTTCTTGGAGGATTCCAGAAGATCTGTGGCTTACCTCAATGGACATGGCCCAGGACAAGGGAAGCTCGACGCCCGGATCCAAGCTGTTCAGGGGCTGCCCAGGATGCGGATTGCAAAATGTTTTCAAGGAGGACGAGCATTCGAGATGTCTCTTCTGCCTTCATGAGGACAAGACGCACGTGGAGAAGGACTGTGCGTTCTGCAAGAACCTGTCGGAACGGACCAAGCAAGATCGTCGTTCCCGCCTGGCTGGAGAAGGGCACAGCAGGTGAGAAGGCGAAGAAAAAGTTTGAGCGGTCTTCTAAGTCCTGTGAGGGCGCCCCGGCGACGGGGGCCCAACAGAAGGCCAAGCACCACGAGTCCGCGGGCACCGGGAGCACTGAAAGGTCGGGCTACTCGGCTGCCAGGCAGGGCGCGACTTCCCCGGCACGATCAACCACGAGCCAGCGCTCTGGTTCGGTGAAGAGGAAGTCCGAGAACCCGGGTAAGCTTCTGGAGAGGCCCCGGTCGATCTCGAAGGGAGCCGAGGGGGAGCGAGGCGATGACCCTCCCCCCAAAGCGAAGGCCCAGGACGCACCTAAGGTGGTGAGGGCCTTGATCCACCCAGCAAAGGCCTCTATCGAGGTTGTAGCAGCGGCCCTGGTGAAGCCGGCAGGGGCTACGCCAGTGGAGGCGGCCTCGGAGCCCATAGTTTCCCTGCCGCCACAGAGGGAATCCTCTTTCCAGACCATCATTAAGACCCCTGTGAAGACCCCGGCGGAAAAAGAGGAGGGGGGGCGGTGGCCATTACAGACTCGGATTCAGCCTCCGAGGAGGATCCGGTGGAAACCGTGAAAGGCCTCAACGAGAGGTTCATTGGCCTCAACGAGAGGTTCGAGAAGGTTCGATCCCAGGGGACGGTTCCCGCTGATGTGATCGAAGATGGCGACGACGAGGGCCCAGTGGAGCAGCCATCCCGTCCGTCGCAGCCATTACCCGAACCCCAGGATAGCTCGGCGGCCATTTTGTTGGTGATCCAATCCTTATGTACTGAGATAAGGACGAGGTTACCACGGACCCCGACGGAGGATCCAAACCAGGCCCGTCAGGGAGCCCTCCGAACAAGCGGAAGAGAGTCCACCCCACCCCGCGAGGCCTGTGGACCCCTCATCCCCCTCGCCGGACCCTAGAGAGGATACAGCGACGGATCCAGCGACGGGGACGGACGACGACGGCGGCGGCGATGACACAATGGACATCCCGTCATCACCCCCCCCACCCTCCTCAGGCTTCTCCACCCGATGAAATTAGCTATTTTCACGCCATGATAACCAGGGCATCCGAGCTCTTCCAGCTCTTGCCCTGAGGAACAGAAAAAGGAAGGGTTTCTTTACCAACGACGAGAGGCCAAGAGAAAGACGGTCCTCGCAGTGCCGTTGCTCGACATCTGGGACGAGGGGCTGGCTATCCTCAAGAACCCTTCCACGACACCCGCCAAGAGGGACAGGTACGAGAAGAAGTACCGGGTCCCCGATGCCACCCCCTTGTGCCTCAGGGCCCAGCTCAAGCCAGACTCTGTCGTTTCGGCAGTGGCCAAGAAGAAAGCAGCGGGTGCGGCGGCTTCAACTTCCACTTCCCCGCCGTACAGCGAGGGCAAGAAGTTGGACTCCATGGGACGACGAGTCATCTCGTCGGCGGCGACGACGATTAAGGCGGCCAATGCCTTAGCGATTGTGGCCCGTTACGACAGGGAGCTTTGGTTCAAGATAGCTCCTCTGCTAGACTTCCTAACGGATGACAAGAGGGCGGAGGCCCTACAGATTCTGCAGGAAGGAGAGGTGGCGTCGGATCACGCCATAGCGGTGGCAACGGACATTGCTGATACCGGATTTCGCCAACTGGGCAACGGGGTTTGCCTCCGATGACGAGGATGGCTCAAGGCGACGGACTTTCGCCAGGACGTCCAGACCTGAGTTTTGGACATGCCGTTCGACGGCAACAACCTGTTTGGAAAGACGGTGGATGAGTCCCTCCAGGCCATCAAGACAGACACGGAAACAGCCCGAGGCCTAGGAGTCCTTCAGCAACGGCGAACCTTTCGGAGCTCTGGAGGCAGACAGACCGGGAGCCTCCAAGGGATCCAGCGGCGGCTCTTCTACTTACCGCCAGGCGGCCCGCTCCTCGTGCCAGGAGGCCTACAGAGGCCGCGGCAAGCAAGGAGGGTCTCGCCGCCGTCGGCAAGGAGGCCAAGGTGGCAAGGCCTCTTCCAAGCAGGACTGAACCGGCCGTTGCGTCGGGCCCCAACCGAAGCACCCCGGTGGGAGGCCGGCTGACGAAGTTCGTCAGCGTGTGGGAGTCCATCTCCACTGACCGTTGGGTGCTGGACACCCTGGCCCGCGGACACTTGCTGGAATTTCAAAAGAAGTGTCCTCGCATTCCTCCCGTGGCCAGGAAGGAGAATCACGTCCCTCAACTGCTGTTGGAGGTAAGGGCGATGCTCAGGAAGGGGGCCATCGAGCTCGTCCCCAAGAGTTTCCGGGGCTCCGGAGTATACTCAAGATACTTCCTCGTCCGAAAGAAGGCAGGCGGTTGGCGCCCCATCCGGGACCTGCGTCGGTTGAAAAAGTACATCAAGGCACAGAAATTCAGGATGGTCACCCTCCAGCACGTGCTGGGACAGCTGGAGGAGGGCGACTTCCTATCGTCACTGGACCTGGAGGATGCTTACTTCCACATCCCCATTCTAAAAGGTCACAGAAAGTTCCTCAGATTCGTAGTCCAGGGGCGTCACTACCAATTCAGAGCCCTGCCGTTTGGATTAAAGTCGGCACCCCGGGTGGTCACAAAGTGCCTTGCACCGGTGGCTGCGCCTGCAAGGAATCCACGTCTACCCCTACCTGGACGACTGGCTAATCAGTGCAAGGTCAAGAGAACTCGCCGTCGAACACACAGCGAGGACCATCCGCCTGCTCACCGAGCTGGGATTCGCCATCAACTACCCCAAATCCCATCTGGTCCCGTTGCAGGTGGCACTGTTTCTGGGAGCGAAGCTCGATACAGTGAGGCGATTGGCATCTCCGTCGGAAGAAAGGACGAAGGCCATTTTGGGCAAGGTGCAGCGCCTGTTAGCCACGGAGGTGGCCAGAGTGAGGTCCATCAAGTCCCTCCTCGGGATGATGTCCTCGTGCATCTACCTTGTGCCCCTTTGCAGACTTCGGATGTGTCCGCTACAAGAGTTCCTCGACGCCCGCTGGATTCAAGCGGCGGGCTGCTTCGAAGACAGGATCCCGCTCGACGAGGAGTTCCGTTAGGACGATTCTATGGTGGGGTGCCGTGCGCACCTCTCGGCAGGCATGGACTTTCAGGCCCCAGCGCATCAGGAGACGGTAACAACGGATGCCTCCCTGGAGGGATGGGGGGGCCCGCACCAGAGATCTCCACGCAAGAGGCCTCTGGCTCCCGGAGGAGAGGTCTCTTCACATCAACATCCTGGAGCTACGAGCCGTGTTCTGGGCGCTCAAATCGTTCCTTCCGTCCCTCAAGGACAAAGTGGTGAGGATCTTCACCGACAACACCACCACGATGTTCTACATCTGGAAGCAGGTAGGCACCAGATCCCCAGCCCTATCCAAGGAGGCCCAGGATCTGTGGCACTGGGCCGTCGCCCAGGGGATGTTTCTGGTTCCCTTCCAGCTGGCAGGAATAGAAAACACCATCGCCGACTCGCTCAGCAGGGAGCTGCGCTCGTGCCAACGAGTGGGAACTATGCCAGGACCAGGTGGATCGGCTCTTTCAACAATGGGGCAAACCCCAGATTGACTTGTTCGCGACAGCGACGAACTCCAAGTGCCAGAGGTGCGCCAGCAGGTTCGCCCAGCCGAGGAGCATGGGCGATGCTTTCTCGTTCCCTTGGGACGGCCTGTTTCCTATACGCGTTCCCCCCCGTTACCGTTGCTGCTCCGTCTAATCAACCAGCACAAGAGGTCCAGGTGCAGGATGATCCTCGTCACACCGGGTGGCTGAGACAGATCTGGTTCCCGGACCTTCTGGACTTGTCAGCGTCCCCACCTATCAAGCTGTCGACGGATGCAGATCTTCTCTCCAGAGAAGGAGGCGCCGTTCTCCATCACGACCCGGTGTCGCGGAACTTGCAGGCTTGGCTCCTGCAGCACTAGAGTTTGGAGGATACGATATCCCGGCTGACTGCAGAGAGGTTCTTGCAAAAGCCAGGGCGTCCTCAACTCTCAAATGTTATGGACATAAATGGAAGAGATTCTCTGTCTGGTGCCGTGCACAAAAGATTAACCCTCTGCGGATTACGGCCCCTCAAGTATTGCTGTACCTACTGTTGCTGGCCAAAGCTGGACTGGTTCACGCCTCCATCAAAATACATCTGGCTGCCATTTCCCGATACACCAGAACTACAGGACGGGCGTCCTTGTGGTCTCATCGCCTGGTGAAGGAATTTATGAAGGGACTATTCCGATCGTTCCCGCCGGTGAAGGCCCCTGACCCAGCGTGGGAACTCAACGTGGTGCTGACCAGGCTCATGGGGGGCCCCATTCGAGCCTATGCACTCGGCGCCGTTGAAGTTCCTGTTGTGGAAGACAGCATTTCTTGTGGCCATCACCTCCGCACGACGAGTGGGAGAGATCCAGGCCCTATCTTGCAATCCTCCATACTTGACTTTTCACGACACGAGGGTGGTGCTGAGGATGCACCCCTCCTTTATGCCCAAGGTGCCGTCGGACTTCCACCTCAACGAGCCCTTGGTGTTGCCAGTTTTCTTCCCGTCCCCTTCGTCTCCGGCCGAGAGGACTTTGCACTCGCTGGATGTGGCTAGAGTGCTGAAGTTCTACGTGGACCGCACAAAGAGTTTTCGGAAGACGTCACAGCTATTTGTGAACTTTGGACCTGTGAATCAAGGGAAGGCTCTCTCGAAGGCTTCCATTTCCAGATGGCGCTCCGGCTGCATCATGCACTGTCGCCGGTTGGCAAACCGACCGCTGCCCGGCCGTCTGAGAGCCCATTCGACCAGAGCCATCGCTGCTACCACGGCGTTCCTGTCTGGTGTGCCCCTGCTGGACATCTGCAGGGCTGCTACGTGGAGGTCGACGCACACCTTCACGAGATTCTACTGCGTCGATCGGGACTCCAGGGAGGAGTCCAGGGTCGGCCAAGCAGTGCTGCGCAACCTGTTCGCTTAAGGTGAGCCTGGTGAGGAGGTAAGAGATGCTTAATGTTGAGTTGTTGTATTGCTTAATGTTGAGCCTTGTGCCACCTCCCGTGGTTGTGCATGTGTATACTGCTATGTATTCTTATTTCTGATGCTTGTTAATCTGCTTAGAATCACATGCTGTGCATAGGTCTGACATCCAGTGGTCACTGCGGAGTATTGCATTTTGTTTTTCGTAGTCGAAAAGGGACGTCGACAAGGCGTGTCTGTAACACTATCCCTATAGTGACGTGCGTTGTACCCACAATCCCTCACGCGTCGAGGTCCCTCAGATTGTTTTTTTCCGCCCAGCTTATGGTCGCCTTACGCGGAGCTCCTAGAGAGACATTGCTAAACAATTACTACGGACCTCGGTCCTTAATATATACTTATTGTTAAAAGATCCCTCCCCTCGACGTTAGCTGTGAAGCTGTTTCTCCGCCGAGCAAGTTTTCGACGGAGGAGAAGAGACGGAGGAGATCCTTCGGCGCTGCCGAACACGTGGCCAGGCCTCGCCGGCCAACATACAGTAGGGAGAGTGGGGGTGTCGAACTTTTACCTTCTCGTCGAGAATGTCTTTCTTTCTCCCCTATCTTTCCCTTGGGGTTGTTATCACCAGTTTTTATTGCCTCAGCTATGGAGAGGACACCTTTTAAGTTTTGCCCACGCTATAGGGGCAAATACACTTGGAAGGACAAACACAAGCTCTGTAATCGTTGCTTGCCCCTCGATCATAAAGAGGACAGCTGCGCGGCCTGTAAGCTCTTGAAACCAAGAACTCTTAAAGAACGGAAAGTTAAGAGGTGGGCGGACTACGCTATGTCGAAGTCAGTTTCCTCACCCGCCGCCGCTGTTACAGAAAGTGACGAGGAGGGTGATAACTCGACGTCCGTTACGGAAGTCATTAACCCCCAGAAGAGCGCTCGCGCTCCTCGACGTCCGTCCCCGGCCCCGACGGGCTCGGCTCACGCCCTGCTTATGGGGATGAACACCCCGGCGACAAGGACGCACACAGACCCCATAGGCCTAAGCACACAACCCACGGCTCTTCTTCGTCCAGGACGAAGGATCCACCAGCGCCGAAAGGGACGCAGGGCACTCCGGCGTCGACCTCAGACCGCAAGGGTCTCAAGCCCCACCCGCAAACGCAGCCGCGACCAGCGATTGGGCTTTCATCTAATACGGGCGCTACCCCAAAAACATCCGACGTAACGCTCCATAGAGCGGCCGTCGAAAAACAACGCGCAACGCAGGCAACGCCGACTCCAGAACCCTTGACTGACGAACTCGTCGTCGAGAGTCTGGCGAGAATTGTTTCCGAGGACAAACGTAAGCGGACGACGAAACAGACGTCGAATACCGCACCCAAGGAAATAGAAACGCCGAAAAAGCACAAGAGTAGCCAGGAACTGCCCCATCCATCTAAAGGCACTTCTGAACTACCGGAGGGCTTTTCTGAGGGCGACGGAAACCTTTCGCCGACGTTGTGGCAGCGTTCGAAGCGTTTTGAAGGTGAAAACACTGATTTCCCCCCTCTAGACTATTCAGGGGTTCCCCATGAGACCCTGGAAAGACTCCATTCTTGTATGGAAAAGATGGAGAGGTTTTTGGGTAGCCAAAACCCACCCACACCCAAAAGACCAAGAGAATGGACCCAGGATGACCCTAGGGTCAAGATTCCTAGGCTGTTTCCCCCTTCTACAGATGCATATGACCTCACTGAAGAGGAGCAATACCTCCAGGAAGATGAGGAGTGGTTAGGTGGAGAGGAAGAACTTGAGGAGGAGAGGTTTGAGGAAGACCCTTACACTAGCGCAGGAGCTTTTGAAGAAGATACAGCTACCTCACAGCCCTGGCACTCCCCATCAGTGCACTCAGACCCTGATGTCTTTCATCCTTCTCCTCCCAAGGACTCACCTATTGGGAACACCTCCCCCATAGATGACCAGCCTTCACTTAATGCACTATTGCGCAAGGCAGCAGCGCATTTTGAAATAGACACAGGGGAGACTCTTCCGGACATAGACTTTGTAGAAAAGGTTATTAAAGAAAAAGCCCCGGTCAGCCAGTCCATTCCGCTCCTGGCTTCTATAAAGAGAAGAATAACTCCTTCCCTTTCCAATCCGGCCTTAGTCAGAGGGGTCAACCCTCGGATAGAAAAGCTCTTCAGCCCTTCGTCTTCTGACCCTTTGTCCATCAGGGGACATTCTATTCCGGACTCTCTGGTAGTGACTAACACAAGAAAGAGAGCGGGGGTACCACTATCTACTAGTGAAGCACCACCTGACAAAGAGGGCAAGAAGCTCTATGCACTTGGGAAGAGAATAACGACCTCCGCCGCCTTCTCAACCAGGATCGCAAATAACAATTCCCTACTTGCTAGCTACGCAGATGCACAGTGGAGCAAGCTGCGCAGCGAAGCAGAGGACGCACCAGAACCCCTGCGTTCACGCCTGTTGGCTACTACATCAGAGGGAACTCTTGTAAACCAGGGCATCGTAAAGGACTCCTTAGATGCCGCAGAGACAGCTGGCTGCTCCCTGGTTCAGGGAATACTTCTCAAACGCCATGTCTGGCTGCGCAATTCGGGATTTAAGCCAGAAACTCAGGCTTCCCTAATAAATAAGCCCATAGAGCAAACACATCTGTTTGGGAAAGCAGTTGATGAGGCCCTAGAACATGCGAAGAAGGAGTTTGATACCATCAAGACTCTTGACCAAATTTCTAGGCCACCTAACAGACGCAGCTATGGCAATAGACGCTCCTTTCGTGGCCAACGCCAGCAGCAAAGCCAACAACAATTTTACTCTGCTACCAACTGGCCCTCTAACCAAAGCACCCAGTTCAGTCAAAGAGGCCAACGTCGTGGCAAAGGAAGAGGGCGCGGCTCCAGTCCAAAAGGCCCCACGCCCAATACCAACAAATGACCCAAAGATTCGGGTCCCCTCCCATGCATCACCGGTCGGGGGCCGGCTAACATCGTTCCTTTCAGCATGGGAGGGAATAACGTCAGACCGCTGGGTATTATCCACCATAGCCCACGGATACTGCATCGAATTCAACGGTTCCCCGAAATACAGACCCCCACGGAACCGACGCATGACACTGCAACACCTCACTATTCTTTTTTCAAGAAGTAGAAGAGCTACTGAAAAAAGAAGCTATAGAGGCTGTCCCCTATCTCCGGTAACAGAAGGTATTTATTCAGTGTACTTCCTTGTACCCAAAAAGGACTTAACCATGCGCCCTGTATTAGATCTGCGCCCAGCGAACAACTTTGTCAAACCCCAAAAGTTTCGTATGGTGACCTTGCAGGAAGTAATCCCACTGTTATAATAGGGGGATTACATGACAACACTAGACATGAAAGATGCATACTTTCATATTTTAATGTTGCCAGCGCACAGAAAATACCTCAGGTTCAAGATAGAGAACAAACACTATCAGTTCAGAGTACTACCCTTCGGGATAGCATCTGCACCAAGGGTATTTACGAAAGTACTGGCAGTGGCAGCGGCCCACCTGCGCAGATTATCGATCCCGGTTTACCCGTACCTCGACGACTGGCTCATAACAGGGGATTCTTACGAAACATGCTTTTCCAATACCCAAAGGACCGTAGACCTTTTGTCCCAACTGGGCTTCTCCATCAACGAAAAGAAGTCCAGCTTAGACCCCAGCCAAATCAAACAATTCCTAGGGGCTCTAATTCGAACAAAGGACGGCCTCGTCTTCCCCTCCAACGAGAGGGTCCAAAACATGCTGTTTCAGATCCCCCAATATGTGGCAGGTCGAGAGGTGACGGTACGCAAAGCAATGCGCTTGCTAGGGATGATGGCGTCATGTATTTATTTGGTACCTCACGCGAGTGGTGTCAGGCCAGCGGACAATGGGACGATCTGGTGGTGGTCTCGCAGGCCTTGGTTCTCTCGCTACGGTGGTGGACAAAAGAAAACCTGTTATTAGGGAAAACTTTTGCCACACCCGCAGTGGAAGCCACTCTAACCACAGACGCATCCCTTACAGGATGGGGGGCTCACCTATCCCATCAGACTGCTCACGGAGTGTGGACTCCGAGCTTAGCATCCAAGCATATAAACCTGCTGGAACTATTAGCAGTGTTCAAAGCACTGAAAGCCTTTCAGGAACACTTACAAGGAAAGACAGTGATGGTCCTCACAGACAGCACCACAGCCATGCACTATCTCAACAAGCAAGGGGGCACTCACTCTCCAGGACTGTCCAAGCTGTCCCAGAATATATGGAAGTGGGCTCTCAAACACATGTTCCTACTATCACAACATGTACCAGGGGAACTCAATCTGCTAGCAGACAAACTCAGCAGAGACTTCCCCCTACCCAAAGAGTACGAATGGCAATTACATGAAAACATCGTCTTAGACGTCTTCACGCAATGGGGTTTCTCGGAAATAGACCTGTTCGCAACCCTGGAGAACTCACAATGCCAAAGTTACGCCTCCAGGTACCCCCAGAACCAGTCCAAGGGGAACGGTCTGTTGATTCAATGGTCAGGGAAATTTGTTTACGCCTTTCCCCCGACTCCCCTCCTCAACAAAGTGGTGCACAAGATGCACCAAGAGCAGGTTACCATGATACTAGTAGCCCCAATGTGGGCCCGGCAGCCATGGTTCGCTCACTTGATGGAGATGTCCCTATCTCCCCCAATGAAACTTCCCTGCCCGTACAACATGCTGTCACAAGACAAGGGCAGGACACTGCATCCATGCCCTCAGGCCATGAACTTAGCAGCCTGGCTCCTGAGATCATAGAATTTGGACATTTACATCTCCCTCAGAGATGTATGGACATCCTCAGGGAAGCCAGAAAACCTAATTCTCGCCACTGCTATTCTAGCAAGTGGAAAAGATTTGTCATCTGGTGTAGAAGTAAGAACATCAACCCGGTTGACTGCTCTGCCACTAACATTATTCTGTACTTGACCCATTTACTGGATTCAGGTCTAGTGTTTAATTCCATTAAAGTCCACCTAGCGGCACTTTCTGCATACACCACTTCCCAACTTAAAGTGTCGTGGTGGAAGATACCAGTTATCAAGGCCTTTATGGAAGGGGTAAAGAGAATACACCCCCCGATAGCTAACCCAGCTCCCGGATGGGACTTAAACGTGGTACTTTCTAGACTCATGGGCACTCCTTTCGAACCCATGCACAAGGCAACTCTTAAATACCTCACTCTTAAGACTGCTTTCCTAATAGCTATCACCTCCATTAGGAGAGTAAGTGAACTACAGGCTCTTTCTGTACTAGACCCCTTCGTATCAGTTCACAAGGATAAGGTGGTTCTTCGCACACACCCAAGGTTTGCACCAAAATTCATCTCAAAATTTCATGTAAACCAATCTATAGAACTACCAACGTTCTTTCAAAACCCTTCCAGCTTGGGAGAAAAAAGTCTGCATACACTAGATGTACGCAGAGCTGTCATGTTCTACATGGAAAGAACCAGATCACTGACAAAGACTAATCAGTTCTTTGTCTCGGTGGCAGCAGGAAGAGAAGGAGATGCAGTCTCTAAGTCCACTATATCTAGATGGATTGTACAATGCATCACTCTCTGTTTCTCTCTTGCTAAGAGAGAACTACCCTTCAAGCCAAGAGCACATTCCACTCGAGGCACTGGGGCTTCCATAGCATTCATTGCAAATGTTCCCCTTGAGTCCATCTGCAAAGCGGCTACCTGGAGTTCTGTACACACCTTTACAAAACACTACTGTCTAGATGCACACTCTAGATCTGACTCCCAGGTGGGACAGGCAGTATTAAGACATCTTTTCTCTACTGTTCCTTCTCATAACCCACCGCCAACTCCGGCTACTGCTCGCTAGTCTATGCACAGCATGTGATTCTAAGCAGATTAGCAAGCATCAGAAGACAATGCATTACTTACCGTAAAAGCATTTCTGATGGTTGTATCTGCTTAGATTCACATGCACCCGCCCTTCCTCCCCGCTCAGATGGAAGGAACATAGACATCCTCTACTATATTTCTCTCTTTTCTGTACTCACTCACGTCTAGAAGGCTCCCTCAGGGCAGAAAAATACAAACAGAGGGACCTCGACGCGTGAGGGATTGTGGGTACAACGCACGTCACTATAGGGATAGTGTTACAGACACGCCTTGTCGACGTCCCCTTTTCGACTACGAAAAACAAAATGCAATACTCCGCAGTGACCACTGGATGTCGGACCTATGCACAGCATGTGAATCTAAGCAGATACAACCATCAGAAATGCTTTTACGGTAAGTAATGCATTGTCATTCATGAGCATGTGAATCCATGCCAGACCCCATGCTGGAGAAGGAACAAGTTACTTACCTGTAACTGTTGTTCTCCAGCATGGGTCTGGCATGGATTCACATGCAAACCCTCCCTCCTTCCCCTCTGCGGCTCTTCAGTTGGTCATACTGCCACTTTATGTGCTACCAAATCAGAGGATGGCTGCCAGGGGAGGGGTTTGGGTGGAGGGCAGTCATTGGCTGGGGGCAGTATCACCCAGAGATCAGCGATTGGTTACTACTAAGAAAGACAGAAACTAAACTGATACTGATTTTTTCTTTACCGAGGATTCCCGGCCTGATGACAGGGAATATTCATGAGCATGTGAATCCATGCCAGACCCATGCTGGAGAACAACAGTTACAGGTAAGTAACTTTTTCCTTACTTTTTGATTCCCCTTGCCCTAGGCAAGAAGAACCTACATTTTGTAGCCCATCACCCTTGGTATGGGTGCTTTTGGTACGCACCCATGGGTCCTCGAGTTGCCCTAGACTAGACACACCTTTTTCTCTTCCCCTCAGATTATAATCATGCGTTCAGCTGAGGAGTCCTCTGGTTTTCCACAGAGTTTAGATTAAAATTTTCAAACATACAAAACTTCAAAAAGAGAGCTTTTTTTACTTCATTTCTACATCAGGTCTACTACTTCAAAGTGTGGAAGATTGCTGGGGATGGAGGGCAAAAGCAGAGCCCCTTTTAAGCCCTGTGCCACATGTGGCCTGAAAAACATATATGAGGGAGATGAGCACTGCCGGAGTGAAACTACTGCAGTCGAGGGAAAGGGCCAGGTTGGAAGAGCGGCCATTGAAGAAGCAGCAGCACCAGATCGCCCAAGGCTATGAGCTGTCGACGGCGGGCGAGAGAAGACCGAAGGGGCCGGAGAGGCCATCGACGCCCGGAGAAGGCCAGTCATCGCTGGGGCATAAGTCGGGAACAGAAGGCGCAAAGTCAACGCAAAAACAAAAGCACAAATATAAATCGAGGTCAGTGGGAGAGGGCGAGGCCTTGTCAAAGTAACTGAGTCCAGAGGAGGGTGGGGGGGTGGGCACACAAGGGACACCTGAAACCCACGGGACTGGTCAAAGTTGCCGTAAACCTAAGCCCCTCGTCGTCAGCCACTCCAAAAATGCTTAAGTACATGTCGACGAAAGCCGTCGAGGCACGGAAGGCAGATAAGCAACCTCCAATACTCTAGGGGCTCGACCTATTACTCCCAGGGGTACAAGAGCGCTTACCAGGGGTATCAAAAATCAAGACTATAGACAAAATCAATGCCGGATCCCTGAGGGGGACGGCAGAGCAAGACCCGACAGTGACAATTCATCCCACGACACCCTGGGAGGCAGGAACTCCAGGTTTGCCCGAAACTGGAGAGAAATAACAAGGTACAAATGGGTGCTGGATGTGGTATTGTACGGGCACCTACTATAGTTCAAACACCCCCAAACCCCTATACTCCCAAACTACCAACCGCAGGCGTACAAGGCAGCGCTTCTACAAGAAGTGCAGCTCATGCTCCAAAAAGGGCCATAGAAAGTCCCCAAAGGGGAAACGGAGTATACTCCCTGTATTTCATCGTCTGCCAACCGGACGGAAAATGGAGGCCCATTCTAGATCTAAGGAGGTTAAACAAATGTATAAAGCACCAGAGGTTCACTATGATCACGTTACAACAGGTCATAGAGGCAATACAGCACCACGACTACATTGCATCCCTGAATCTCCAGGACACATAGTTTCACATTCCCATCCATCCAGGTCACCGGAAATATCTCTGGTTGGTGATCGGAAAGTCATACTACCAATTCAAGGTCCTCCCATTCGACCTGAAGCCGGCTCCGCGCACCTTCACGAAGTGCCTCGCATCAGTGGCAGCCAGCCTCTGCAAACAGGGTCACCACGTCTATCCTTATTTAGAAGACTGGCTGGTGCGCGCCCCATCCTGGAAGGGAGCACAATCTTCTATTGGTGACAGTGAGTCTATTACAAACATTAGGGTCACCATCAATTACAAGAAATCCTTCTTACGGATATCCAGGATGCTTAAATTCCCTGGAGTGGAATTCTCCTCCCAGGGTGCGTCCCTCCCGTGACAGAGTAAACGCCCTCATGACCCTGCTGAAGACGTTCACGCCAAACAAAGTACGAACAGTACGACAGTGCATGGAACTGCTCAGGACGATGGCGTCTTGAATACCACAGATGTCTCCATCCAGGGCTGGGGAGCTCACGTGGATTGGCTACACGTCAGGGGGCTGGTGACACCCAGGGCGACATCCCTGCATATAAATATGCTCTAACTCAGACCGGTTCGGTGGGTGCTCAAGTCATTCCTCCCAATACGGAAGAACCGGACGGTCAAAGTCTGCACAAACAACACCACAAGGAGGAATCAGATCCAGGACATTGGCCAAGTAAGCTCAAATGACTTGGCGCGGGGCCATTACCCACGGGATCAGCATTGCACTTTCCAGGGATACAGAATCGTACAGCGGACAGCCTCAGCAGGCAAGTGTCCCAAAACCACAAATGGGATCGCCACTCCTCAAAGCTGCAGTGATTATTCCAGCACTGGGGTCAGCCAACAGTGGACCTGTTTGCCACGATCCACAACAAAAAGTGTGCCATGTACGCCAGCACGATTCAAAAGGGCTCAATGGGAAACGCGCTGGCTTTTCCATGGGACGGCCTCTTTGCATACGCGTTCCCGATCTTGCGCAGGACAATACAAATGATCAAGCAGCACATCTGCAAGGTAATCCTGATTGCGCCAGATCGTGTACTCCGATGTGGTCCAGCGCTCCAGGGACAAACCCATCCGACTCAGCAATCGACCAGACATCATAATACATGTCAAGGGGAATATTCTACACCATGACCTCCAATAACTCTGCCTGACGGCGTGGCTCCTACTTTGTGGAGTTCGGAAGCCTAAACATATCACAGGAGTGTAGACAAATCTGAGTGGCGGCGAGAGCCCCTGCCACCAACAAGTCCTATCGCCTGAAGTGAAAGTGATTTTGCAGGCTGTACCCATTCCGGATGACGCCAGAGGGGGTACTGCCATATCTTCTGGTTCTTGCGAAATGGGGCCTGGCCCACAATTCTATTTAAGTGCATTTGGTGGCCATCTCTAGGTACACGAGACGGGAGAAGGAGGTTTCACTCTATGGACACAGGTTCATAAAGCATGTCCTCAAAGGCCTTTTCAGAAGTTTTCCACCAGATAAACGGATATCGCCGGAATGGAGCCCGAGCACCCTTCTCTCAGGGCTCATGAGGAAACCATTTGCATCTGTGGCCTCTACACCACTAAGATAACAGTCGTGCAAAATGTCCTTCCTGGTGGTTAGTACATTGGCTAGGAGGGTTTCAGAGCTGCAAGCCCTCACAGTTAACCCTGTTTGCGTTTCCAGAAGGACAGGGTACTCCTCATGACGAACCGGCGATTCGTTCCCAAAGTTCCACTGACTTTCACAAGAATTCCACAATGGCCTTGCCGGTTTTCTTCAGCAAGCCTTTGTCACTGGCAGAGGTGGCATTGCACTTGATCGACCTCAAGCGAGCATTAAAATGCTACATTTACAGGACACAGTCCTTCAGGAAGTCAACACACCTCTTCATAGCATATGGCCCGATGAATAAAGACAATGCTCTATCCAAGCAAAGCATAGGGAGGTGGATCGCGTCGGCCATTGTCTTCTGCCACAGGTCTGTGGAGAAGCCCCTCCAGGCTTCTCTGCATTCACATTCAACTAGAGCTACATTGGCATCAGTGGCATGGTGGTCGGGGTCCTGGTCAGGCATTTGCCAAGCGACTACCTGGTCAGGCCTGCATACTTTTACAAAGTACTACTGCCTGCAGAAGCAACATGCAGAGGAAGTGCTTACAGGGAGAGTAGTACTATAGCGCCTATTCCGATAAGGTACAATCCTACGGATTTGCTGTAAGGTGTTCTGGTGAGGTTTTTACCTGTATGCACCTGCAGGATCTGTATACTGCTACATAATCTATTCACAGCATGTGAATCTATGAAACATCCGATGCTGGAGAAGGAGAAAGTTTCTTAACTGTAACTCCTGTTCTCCAGCATTGGTATCTTTCATAGATTCACATGCGCCCTCCTTCCGCCCCATCAGGTAAACCTACTTGCCCCCTATGGACATCTATCTCCACGGGGTCAGAATCTGAGGGCAAGAGGAAGAGGAGGGTCTAGTCTAGGGTTACTCAAGGTCCCATTGGTGGGGACCAAAAGCACCCATAACAAGGGTTCTAGGCTACAAAATGTAGGTTCTTCTTGCCTAGGGCAAGGGGAATAAAAAAGTAACTGAGGATTCCCAGCCTGACTGAATATTCGCAGCATGTTATATAATGTAATGTTAGGTTGCGTTCATTTGTTCCATGGACCGCTACCTGAATCTATGAAAGCTAACAATGCAGGAGAACAGGAGTTATAGTTAAGACGCTTTCTGGTTATGATTGGTTTTATGGATGGGATTAATTTATTATAAACTTTAGAACATTTGAGTGTTATATCATGTGTAGTTTTTACATTTTCTGGATTTGTTTTATTGTTAATGAATGATAAATGTATTCACTGGGTTTGAAAGGTTGATTATTCAGCCATATAAATGAACAAATAAATGCATTTAAAAAGTACATGTCAAATGATTTTGCTGTATTTTTGGATGGCTATCTGGCTTGCAGACTAACGGTTGCACCGGCACCATTACGAATGGTGCCGGTGCTACTGTCTTCCCCATTCCCATTGAGCCCTATGGTACCCAAATGGGAATGGGGAGTACCTTTTTCCGATGCCTGGCTTCAGGGACTGCCGGGGCTGTAATGCCCTGGTGATTCCCCATTGCCAGGCGCCGGAGAAAATGCACATCTCCGGGGGCAGCCTGCGGTGTTATGTAATGTATTAGAGTTGTGGGTAACAATTGTTCAAGCAATTTACTGTCATGGGGATCCCAGGATTTTTATGTTTTAAGATGGATTTTCAGAATCAGTCCTTTGGAGATTCTGAGAGACACCCTATTCTGGTGAAAATGAAAAAACACTAATGTTTAGCCAAACTCTATCTGGGTAGTGTGACTGAGCAGCAAGGCTAAGACTTAGGTGAATGTGGCGAAGGGTTCAGCTAAGCACATACTGAGCTTTCTTTAACACAAGTTAGGCAGAATGTATGAAAGTACCATAATTTATTTAGGCCTGATACAAACTCTTAGCAATGAAAAACCACAGTTCAGTATTACACTAAAATATTCACTGCTATTATATATGCATTCACTTATATTATACACTCGTTCACTTTTAGGTGCTCTGTCTACTTTAGACACAGTTAAAAGAATCTGAGCCATTGTAATGTTGCAAAGAGAACTAGAGGGATGCCCCTAAGGGGGAGGACTAAGGGCTAAATAAGCAAAAGGCACGCAAGAGGTCCTGCCATGGTCAGTGTAGCATACAATAAGTCATGTATGAAACAATTATTTATGGGAATGGCCGGAATGAGTCTGTCCTACAGACCCTTCAAAAGCCTGGTGTTGGGTAAATAATGGTGTACCAATAAATAAACTACCTTACAACAGAATTCACGTACATGGACCTTAGCTGAACACGTTTTATTTCTGTTGGCATATACTAACGCTTTGGTGAACTGCTTTTATCTTATTTAGTGGCAGTTTCATTCATATTGCTATTTTCTTTTTTTTTGTTTGAAAATTGGGTTTATTGATTTTTAAAAGGAATAGTACAGTTTTCAATACGAACATAATGAAGCAACTTGACATATAAAGTAACAAGAGTTGACATCAGAGATCTTGCTGTCAGCTTTCCAAAAAGACATATTGCATTAACAATTCAATTAACTGATATTCTTTACTTCCCTCCTCCCCCCATTCCTTAGGACTGTGGTCAGCATCGATTTCCTCCCTAGAAACTGGTAAAAAGAGTACTCAAGCAAAGTCAATAGTTTTGGCATTGGTTCTGCACAAAACAATTAAGGACCGCATTGGCATTATCAGTGACTCCTTAAGTTGTCATTCCTTTGTATCACGTTGAACACATGTTTTATGTAATATATTTGGCTCGAAATTCAGACCAGTCGTTGTCAATGGAGGTACGATCTCCATGGATGGCAGCAGTCAATTTGTCCATTCTGAAAATATTACGGGAGTCATTCAACCATTGAGCTTTTATGGGTAGGCTCGCCCTTTTCCATGTTGTGAGGCAGGCCATCGCCGCCAGCAAAAGGCCATGTATCATTTTCGGTAATTTAATTATTTCTCCCTCTGTCTCGGCCAGGCCAAACAGGATCAGGAGTGGTTGTTTCTCCCTCTCCTCCTCATCTAGTTCTTTGATCCAGCTAAGCACTTCGTCCCAATATGTTTGGACCGCCCTACACCCACACCACATATGCCAGTAGTCTTTCTGGCCACATCCTCGCCAGCAGTTTGGGCTTACATCTTGGTACATCCTAACGAGTGTAAGTGGGTCATACTGCCATCTATATAATAACTTGACAACGTGCTGTTTGTATTGGCAGGAGACAGAGGTTTTGGAGGTCTTCCTGCATATCTTGAGCCATGTTTCTTGGGAGAGGTGTATTCCGAGGTCTGCTTCCCACTTGTGTCTCAGTGTGGTTGAGGGGGTCACGTCCACTTCAACTAGTGCTGTGTACATTGCGCTTATGAGACCCCTGGAGCCTGTGCATGTGTCGGGGACTTTTTTAGAATGGGGTGAGGTCTCTCTGTAGTGCTTTTTTTTTAGACCTCTCGGGTCATGACACCCTTTAATTTCAAGTATTGGAACACAGAGAGTGGGCCCAAACCCAGGGCCTCCTCAAGCTCCTGGATGGTGATAAATGTCTTGTTTCGCCATAGCTGCCCTGCCCTTTCAAGCCCTGCTTTGTACCATGATTGAAAGCTCCCTGGATCAGGGATATCGTTCCGGATCCCCGGTACCCAGAAGTGTGATGGGCCGAAGGCCATTTTGTGATCCCTTTCATTCCTTTGTTTGGTTTCCACATGGCCCATATGGTTCCAAGGATGGGGTGGTTCTTAATGCTGTTTCTTAGTAGAGGACCCGGTACCCATAACCATTCTCCTACTGTAAATGGTCAGAGGTGATGGTTATCTAAGCCTATCCATTGGTTTTTTTTTTCTGCTGTCTGAGGTGTGGGATTAGCACTCGCAGTTGGGCTGCCCTGTAGTAGAGTTCTATGTTTGGAAGGCCCACCCCTGCATTATCTTTCCGGAGACAGAGTAGCGCGATGGGAACCCTAGGCTTTCTATGTAGCCATAAAAATGTGTGGAGGACTTTTTTGGAGTTTACAAAGTATTCTTTGGGTAATCGAATAGGGAGCATCTGGAATAGGTAGAGTAACTTTGGGAGAATTACCATCTTGATAGCATTCAGGCGGCCCATCCATGAAATGGTGAGCCTAGACCATCTCTGTGTCCGTTTGTAATGTGTGTAACATCTGGGGGAAGTTTGCTTCATATAGGCCATCTAAATCTCGGGTGACGTTGATGCCCAGATACTTCAGTGTAGTGAGGCTGACCTTCATCCCTAGCGGTGCAAATCGCCCCACCTCAGGGTCTTTGCTCTTATCGAGCGGGAGGAGGGTTGAATTTCCCGTGTTAATTTTTAGGCCCGCCAGTTGTCCGTATTCCTCAACTATTTCTATTGCAGCTGGTATTGAATTTAGGGGGTTGGTCGTGTGCAATAGAATGTCATCGGCATACAATCCTAATTTATATTCTTGGTCTCCTACTTTGATTCCCTCCACCCTTTCATCGCGTCTCAGCATCTGCGCCAGTGGTTCAAGGGATAGAACAAATAATATTGCGGATAGGGGGCAGCCCAGTCTAGTTCCTCTTTCCAATGCAAACCACCTCGAGTACCCACCATTCACTGCCACAGGGGGTTTGAGGGATGAGTATATTGCTTTGATGGCACGACAGAGCCTGGGCCCGAGACCTAACGAGTTCAGAACCCCGTCAAGGAAATCCCAGTTGACTGTCGAATGCCTTTTCGGCGTCTAGTGACAGAAGGGTTGGATCATCAGTCCTTCCTTGTGCCTCACATATTGGGTGCAACGTTTTCCTCATTCTGTCTGCTCCCTGTCTTCCCATTACAAAGCCAACTTGGTCTGTATGTAGTAACTTTGGTAAATGTGTTTCTAGTCTGGCCGCGATTACTCTTGCATACATTTTGGCATCTATGTTGAGGAGTGAGATGGGGCGGTACGATCCACAGTGTTTTGGGTCTCTGCCTTCTTTTGGAATAACCGTCAAAAGGGCCTGCTCAAATGATGGGAGGGGGGGGTGCTCGGCCTGTCTCAAAAACATCATTAAAGAGGGTCACCAAAAAGGGGGTAAGGAATGCGGTGAACGTTTAATAGAAAACTGGGGTGAAGCCGTCGTCCCCCGGTGCCTTTCCTGTCTTGAGACGCTTGATGGCGTCAAACTTTGTCTCCATTGACCGGCGCCTCAAGGGCCTCCGCTTCAGAGTGAGACAATGATGGTAGACCTGCCTCTTTAAGGTTAGCATCTACACTCCCTGGTGGGAGAGGTGGGTCGTTGGTGTACAGGTCTTCATAAAAGGAGGCAAACGCCTCCTGTATCTCCTCTGGGGAGGATTCTATTTTATCTGTAAGAATACCATCTGTTCTTTCTATCAGATCTACCCACCTCTCTGCCCTCTGCACCTGAAGTCTCGCCGCAAGGAGGGCATCTGCCTTGTCCCCCTTTTCTTAATACTTCTGTTTTAAGTATTGCAGGATCTGGGCTTCTTTACCCATTTCTAGGGCTTTGAGCTCACTATTTTCTTTTTTAAGCAATTGTTCAGCAATTAATTTTTCTATTACATGTTTGTGCATTCACAACAAGACATACAGTTGTGATACATTGATGTGTAGCATGTGAAGGTGCACAAAAAACTTTTGAACTTCAGTGCTAGTACATGGCAATTGACTTCAAACCAGATATTATTATGGCACAGAACTGAGGAAATTGGGCATAGACCAACAATTCATCAACTTTATTAGATCTGTGTGTGCGCCATATTTTGTGACCAAACGTAGGTCATGATGCAGACAAGAAGTGACAAATCCTGGGTCTACACCAGGGTATAAATCTCTTGATGCTAGGTGGACTAGACAGACAAGTTGTTACTGTGTCAATAGAAGTTTCGGTTGCAATTGTGGATGCCTTCTTTAAGATGCCGATCTTCCACGAATACGTCCCTTAATCCACATTTTGCGCAGAGCTTTCCTCCTTCTTCTCTGACATGGAGGAAAGGTGCAAAGTAGGCCCAAGGCCGGGCCTTCTCGAAACTTAGATGGACGATCCGACTGTGGATGAAGATCTTCGCCAGCAGCGGATCCAAACATCTTAAATGCTTGCATTGCCTGTATCCAAACCACGATGAGGGATGCGAGGTGTGCCGTGGTTTCTCAAAGAAAATGAAGAAAGATGGCTATAGCAGGCTGGCAGCGTTGCTCAAATAGAGCAAGGCCCCTGACTCGACCTCTGGGCAGAGTCATGCCTCACCCATGACTGGCCGGTCCGAGGAGCGAACTCCCTCTGGGAGGAGGTCGTGATCCTTTGAGGACGTCCCACTCATGGGGGTCCAAGAGAAGGCCAAGTTCTGCGATGCTGGCTCCAGTGGGTTCGCTGCTGATGCGGGTCCCAAGTCGGGCAGAGCACGATCGCCATCACCATCAGTCTCCACAGTGAGCCTGCTGACTAAAGGGGCCTCTTCTAAGTGAAATTCCTTCACCCCGTCCAAACTCTATTTATCAGCAGACAAACCGATGAGGGAGAAGTCCGGGGAGGACCCGTCAAAACTAAGACCCCTCAGCCTTCCAAGTCAACCGATTTGATGACGGCCCCGTCGACAAGGACCTCGACGAGCACGTTGTCGACAAAGTCGACGAAAGCATGGAAGGAGAGCGGGTCCGTGAAGGTGGTACCTACTATTGCCACTTTACATGTGTCCTTACCCTTGTGGCGTGATACAGCTGCGGAGGCAGCGACGAAGGCAGCAGGCACCTCTTGGTTGGGGAAAGGCCCTGCAACTGCATCATCCCAAAGGATAGGGAGGACAAGACACCCCGGATGGAATCTCCACAGGATGTGGACCCACGTGCTGCTCCAAGGAAACTGGAACAGATTTATTAAAACTCGGATGACGGCACAATGATTTGCCTGATGACTACTTTACCACCCACGCAGGAGGGGAATCTGAAGGTGGTGAGCCTTGGTCCGCTGCATGCAAAAGGAGGTGCAATCAGTCCTGACCCTATGCCACTGGCTCCTTTCACCCCTCAGCCGAGGGACATATTGCTGGATATTCTCATGACTCTACACAAACTGGTCACAGAGATCCTGTGGAGAATCCCCCTGCACCGTGCCTACGCTACCACTGGACCCTCAGGAGCCCCTGAGGTTGCGCCCTCCTCCTAGAGCCCCGGCTCCACACACAGACACCGGCATGGACATTGCTACTACAGGCACCGACGAGGACAACGACTTTGTCCCAGCTAACGGGGAAACACCAAATGTGGGCGACCTCCCCACTCGAACCCCCCCCCCCATAGATCCTCCACACCGGACGAATTTGGATCCTTTCATTCCATGATGTCCAGGGCCTCTAAACTGTTTCAGTTAGTATCCGAGTAAACCAAGAAAGAAGGGGTCCTGTACCAGTGGCGTGGGCCCAGAAGAAAGACCATATCCGTTCCTTTCCTGGATGATATCTGGAAGGAGGGCCTGGCGCTAATGAAGAACCAGATTACAGCCCCCACCCAAGTGTGACAGATTAGAGAAAAAGTACAGAGTACCAGATTCAGCTTCCAGATGCTTAAGATCTTAGCCTTCGCCCGACAAGTGCTCTCGGCTACAGCCAGGAAGCGCTTAGCAAATACATCGTCTGCAGCCATGGTACCGTGAACCATGCGGGGAAGAAGCTGGAACTAATGGGCAAGAGAATAATCTACACACCAAGTCAGCTAATGCCTTAGCCATTTTGTCCTGATATGACCGGGAACTATGGTACAAGCTGGGATCTATTCTAGACTCCCTGCCCAAGGACAAGAAGGCACAGGCACTGGAACTGTTTCAAGAAGGGGAAGTTGCCTTGGACAATGCCATTACAGTGGCAGTGGACATCGCGGACACAGGATTCCGCCAGATGGGTAACAGCGTGTCCTTTCATCGACAAGGGTGGTTGAAGGCAACAAACATCCGGCAGGACGTTCAGGCTAAGGTGCTGGATATACCGTTCGACGGTGAGAACCTCTTCGGCAAGACCACCAACGAGTCTTTACAAGCCATAAAGACTGACACAGAGATGGCATGCTCCCTGAGAACCCTGCAACAGCGTTGGCTGTCTTCCTTTCATTCCTCCAGAGGAAAACCTGGCAGATCTACCCTGTACCGACAGCCTTCAGGCTCCGCCACTCAAGAAGCATACAGAGGTCACGCTCAGGGCAGCGGAGGACAGCGCTTGCGCCACCCACAGGGCAGGGCCCTGACCCCGAAGCAGGCCTGAACTGGCCGTGACCTCGGGCTCCCACTTATGCACCCCAGTGGGGGGCAGTCTGGCAAAGTTCATCAGCGCATGGAAGATCACCACCAACAGATGGGTGCTGGACACGCTCAGACAGTGGCACAGAGTTCCAATGCAGGTGTCCTCGTATTCCACCGGTGCCGCGGCAAGAACACAGCCCACAGCTTCTGGGAGAGGTGCGTTCCATGTTACAGAAGGGGGCGATAGAACCCGTCCCCCAGCACCTCTGGGGCTCCAGAGTATATTCCAGATAATTTCAGGTAAAAAAAAAAACTGAAAAGGGGGGCGGGGGAGGTTGGAGACCAATCCTGGATCTGCGTCGGCTCAACAAGTATTTAAAGTCCCAAAAGTTCTGTATGATCACATTACTACACGTGCTCGGCCAGCTGGAGGAAGGGGATTTTCTGACATTGTTGAATCTGGAGGACGCCTACTTCCACATCCCAATTCAAACTAAACTGCAAGTTACTACGTTTCGTGGTTCAGGGTCAGCACTACCAGTTCAAGGCTCTGCCCTTCGGCCTAATATCTGTGCCGTGGGTCTTTACCAAGTGCTTGGCCCCGGTGACGGTGCATCTTCGTCTGCAGGGTATCCACGTGTACCCTTACCTGGACGATTGGCTCATGCTATCCCACTCGCACGCACTGACGAGCAAGCACACATCTAGGACTGTACATCTGCTGACTGAGTTGGGGTTCTCCATAAACTATCCAAAGTCCTTCTTGATGCCATCTCAGAACGTGCGGTTTCTGGGTGCCCGGCTCAACAAAGTAACGTGTTTGGCGCCCCCTCGGAGGTGAGGGTAATAGCCATACAAGGGAAAGCAAAGTGGTTGTTATTGATGCAGACAGCAATGGCGCGGGCCATCAAGTCGTGCTGGGCATGATGTCCTCCTGCATCTGCCTGGTCTGCCTCTGCAGACTTCAGATGAGGCCTCTCCAGGACTTCCTGGATGCAAGGTGGATGCAAGTATCCAGGACCTTTGCCCTCCCTCAACAAAGAGTTCAGTTGTGCGATACAGTGGTGGGCTGGACGGCCACATCTCGTCCAGGGAACTCTGGTTCAGAGACAGTCAAACGGACACCTCTCTAGAAGGCCGGGGAGCCCACACCAAACAGTTGCATGACAGAGGCCTCTGGCAACCCAATGAAGTATTCTGGGCCCTCAAGTCTTTTCTGCTGTTGTTGAAAGGCAAGGCAGTGAGGATCTTCAGACACCACCACCACCATGTTCTAAATCCAAAAGCAAGCAGGGACCGTTCGCCGGCACTCTCCAAGGAGGCCCAGGACCTGTGGCGCTGGGCCATTTGTCAGGACATGTTCTTGGTCCCTTTTCACTTGGCAAGCGTCAAGAACACCATTGCAGACTCGCTCAGCAGGGAGCTGAATTCTTGCCACAAGTGGGACCTGCGCCAGGACCAGGTGGACCTTTGGTTCAACAAATGGGGCCAACCCCAGATATATCTCTTCGCAACAGCAGTGAATTTGAAGTGCCAGAGGTTCGCCAGCAGATTCCCTCAACCGAGAAGCATGGGTGATGCGTTCTTGTTCCCGTGGGAGGGACGGTTCCTGTACGCTTTTCCTGTTTCCACTCCTCGTGCATGTGATCAACACACTCAGACAGTGCCACTGTAGGATAATACTTGATGCTGCAATGTGGCCGTAACAAATGTGCTACCCGGACCTGCTGAATCTGTCAGTGACCCCATCCATCAGACTGCCACTGTTCCTGCACCTTCTTGCCAAACGGGAGGGGGAGGGGGTGGAGCTTAGAGATGTCATTGGATGGGGCAGTATGACCCAGAAGACAGTGTTTGGTTTAGAGGAGAAATACAGTTTTAAAGTGAAAGTGAAACACTTTTTTTGTTTTAACGAGGATTCCCAGCCTGACGGGGTAATATTCATGAGCATGTGAATCCATGCCAGACCCATGCTGGAGAACGATAGTTACAGGTAAGTAACTTAAACCTTACCCAAATCTTGTCGCTCCTGTGTGGTGAGGGTGGCGATTCGTGTAGTTGGGAATTCGCTCATACTGTTCGCCCAGGCTTAACGCTGGAACGCATCTAGGGAGTCTTCTACAAAGTCCCTGAACACTTTCTACTAACTCTATACTTGTTGGACAAGATATCCTCTGGCACTTCGGCTTTCCTGCACCTGTCCTTTAATCCTGACTTGCTTACCGTTAGCCACTGGACCACTAGTGTTCCCCTTCTGCCTCTGAGATCGCTCATGCCTTAGAATAGGGAAGGACTTCTCACGTATCAGGCCTCTGTTTAGAAAATAGAAGTGTTGCAAAGTACTTGGTAATGTGTTAGTGCTGTAACTGATTATCTGTGAAATAGAATAAGTTACAAAGTGTTAAACTTCTTACCTGTGAATTGCTTACTGCCATTCTGAAAAGGATACAAAGTTATTTACTTATCTTTGAATTGTGTTCCACTATTCTAAAAAGTAATATGGGTGTAACTGTATCATTCCTGAAAGAAGCATAAGTTACATATGTTGCAAGGTATTTACTTATAACATTGTTAGTATACCTGTATTATTCCTGAAACTGAATAGGTTCAATAGTTTACTACCAATAGTTTACTACCAATAGGGTCTGCTTACCTTGAATTACATACTGTAATTTTAAAAGTCTACTAGTGTGGTTTTAGTCCACTTGAATAGCATACTGCCTTTCTAAATGTGCAACACTAGGTTTTACTCACCTCGAACTGCATACTGCTATTCTAAATAAAGTGTATACTTTGGTTTACATACCATAAGTATTATATTTGTTTTTATAATTGTTTGTCTTATTACAGTACTTACCTTTGTAAAGAATTCTCTTTACCTCTCTATATATCAAATAAACCATTATTTTTACAATATATCGGTCTATCAGTTTTTCATTGCACCGCATGTTTGGTACAAGTTCTTTGTACCTATCTTCAGCCCTCTCTCCCTCCTAAAATAAGCCTGGCTGCTCTGTCACTGGAACCGAATATAAGATCAAGTGGTACAACCTTATACTAAGAGTTGGCATTTCTGTATTGCCCAATGTATAGTTTTATAAAGTCCCTTTGGGTGGACTTTAGAAAAACTGTCCTAACACTAATCCATTATATTTCAAGTTGGGTAATCTGAGTACAATCCTGGTTGCTGGAGTGTAAACCCAATACATTTCCAGCTTAAAAATCCTTCTTGTTTGATAACCTAGTGTAGTCCGCCTAGCACAATTCCAGTATAAATCCGGTTGGCAGAATCCCTGAATAGCTGGATATTGGCAGTCCTGGTATTTTGTTGAATAGATTCTCTGTAACCAGTTTAGAAAATCCCAGTTACACTATTTCTAAAAAAAAGAAAGAAATGGAGTTCATGCAAAGATTAATGTACATGGCCTCAGAGCTGAATATAAAGAAGAATATCATTAACCTGGACAAAGCATGTCCCACCAGTGCTTTGAC
Source organism: Ambystoma mexicanum (assembly GCF_040938575.1). Lineage (NCBI taxonomy): Eukaryota > Metazoa > Chordata > Amphibia > Caudata > Ambystomatidae > Ambystoma > Ambystoma mexicanum. The sequence continues at coordinate 448,212,103 of NC_090937.1, forward strand.
TGTTACATTTATAATCCTGATTAGTCAACCATTAAAACCGTCTTGCTTTTGTTAAAATTCTTGTGATGAGGAGGAACAATCATTGGTTAAGTTCACAATGTGTGCATGCTCACCACATAAGGTTTCCTTCTCCATGATTGAAGAGCTAATTATGATGTACTCCTGAACATTTGAATACTTCTTGCTTCGAAAAACAGCATTTAGATATTGAACTGTGTTCTTTGGATGTTCTTAGAAGATTGCCAACTGCATGTTATTGCTTATAAATTGGGGTTGTCCATTGTTGTATTGCTTTCTTCTAATAGTATTCTCTGCATCCCTACCCCATTTGTTGATTTAGATGGTTCTGGAGAGTGGTGATTGGCTAGTTGGTGGAGATTTACAAGTGCTCGATCGTATTTATTGGAATGATGGCCTTGACCAATACCGGCTAACTCCCACTGAACTGAAGCAGAAGTTTAAAGACATGAATGCCGGTGAGTGAGTTTGTTTGAATGCCATGTTAAATATTGCAACGTGTTGTGGTATATACATTTTGTGCACCATCTTTGCAGGTGAAATGATTTGAAACACCTTTTGAAAAATCCTGTTTAAATATTGTTAGGACGGCTTCTCTCTTTCCTGTGTTCAGATAGTGTGGAGACTATCCCACACCTGCCAAACTGGTTTTGTACATGCTTTTCCCTGCTCAAGTGCGGGTTTGCCTCCCAAAACAATCAATGGGAGTGGTGAAGCAGCTCTAGAATGGCAGAATGTGATACAGGCCTGTTTCAACAACCCTCAATGGTAGATGGATTCAACACCCCATGCAGGGCTCCATCTCATAGGTCAAGGCTTTGTACAGGTCTCCATCTCATAGGTCAGTATGTATTGTAAGCTAACTGCCAAACTCTGTTACTTTGAGAAATCTAAGATTACCAGTGGCAATGCTAGTCTCTGGTTCTAAATTGACAAAGTTGCTTCAGGCCAACAGGACAATGGCTTGCCAACTGGAAAATTTGCTGAACCTTTGGAAGGACAAACTCTTCAATCTGGTAATGTATCATGTGTTTGCAGTATTATTCCAGTAGTGGGCAGATGAACATGTGTTCCAGCAGTCACGTTTCAGGTAAATTAGGACTCATCTGTGCTCCAAAATAATTTGTAAAGCTTTTGATAATTCTTCACTTTTGAAACGTTATGCCTTGCATAGAGGCAATCTTTGTGACAATCTACAATATGTTTTTCTTCATATTTACTCTTAGTCGGAAATTCCATGGTTAAAAGGGAAAATCAGCTCGAACTGTCCAAGCATTTTGAAATCTGCAGGCGATTTCAAGGCATAAAATAAGCAGTGTTGTATAGCAATTTGCTGTTTGTTATGCAATTCTGTAGGTTTGTTAATTAAATTGACACTTGTATAGCACAGCTAGCTATTTAAAATGCCCAGTTCAATGAAAGCACAGCTCACCCGGCATTCCTCTTTTGCCCTCAGGGTTCCTTGCACCCTCTTATCTGCTCACCGCAAGTGCAAAGAGGCTAATGGGAGATAGTGGAGATGATTTCTGCTGCACTATTAAATTTGCCAAAGTCCTGTGTGGGATTGCTAGGCAAGAAACATTCTCTCTTTTTCAAATGATTGCAAACCAGAAGTGATCTGGATTATACTTTTATTAAGTTTAATTAATTATATCTAAATCTCAGTGCCAACTATATTTCATTTTATTGGGGAAAGTATCATATTTACAAGTGAACACTTTTGAAAATGTACTTGATCACATTGTCAAATGCTTTTGATGGCAAACCTAGTTCTGTGACCGTCTGATTGCATAATCTGTGCAACCGGCGCTCAACCCATGAGCTAATCTCAAATTCCTTGTCAACCTATCCTTTCACCCTGTTTTATACCGGCACCCCTGAAAGTGAGATGGCCGCAAAATTACAATACTCCTCCTAGTTTGCCCAGTTCTGTGCCTGATACACCATCCACACGGCTTAGTCGCTTACTTTATTTCCTCTTACATAATGAATACACAGAGCTAACTAGAGGTTTACGCTAAGTAGTGATCAATAGTTCCATCCAGTATTTAAAGGTACAGATCTGCTGCTCTGGATGTTAATAGCGATAAATATCGCGTTCATGCATGTGTAGGGCTGGTATGCTGCGCTTGTGCTTACCTGACTCTGGCTTGAGGACCATAAGCGGCCCTTCCCTCCCCCTAAAGTGGTAATTAACGCTATATTGAACAGTTGATATCAATGATAGGCAAGGGCCATCTCATCCACCTGAAGTTGACAATTACCCATCCTGATGCAAACCATACTATATCTCAGGTTATGACTTTCCTTTAACATTGAACTTTTTGGTTTTATGAAACTTCTGAACTTCGCCTTGTTGGTTTAAACCTATTCAGTCCTCAGGTGTTGGTATTGTTCTGTTAGACTAAACCGAACAGACCAAGCCTAAACATGTGTTAGGCCTGTGCTATGCACATTGGTAGTGTGACTGAGCAGCCAGTCCTATCTCAAGAGGGGTAAATGTGAGCTGTAGAAATGAAATCCACCAATACAAGTAGCCAAGTAACACTTGCGCACTCGAGGTTTTTAGATAACATTATTTAACAGTCGTTTTTAAATAAGCATTCTTTGAAAAGGGCAATATATGCAACAATCAAATACACTTCAAAATACTTTCTCAGAATCACCACAAAGCAAGTAGATACTCTTTAGAGATGCTTTATACACACTTCGTACACCATGAAGTGACTTCACTAACTAGGACCGTAATGGCATTTATATATCACTTTTACATTTTTGGATTCTGAGGTTTTCTAGAAAGGAAAGATTAGAGGAAGGAAAAAGGCTGAACAGGTTCTCGGAGCATGTGAGAACTTTAATTCTTCCAATGAAGTCTAGATAAAAACCTTTCCCAGCAATATTAGTTTAAAACCAATGCATCACCTATGAGGGACAGTAAGAATCAAAGTCAAATGCAATAGAAGAGTCTGCAGGGAGCCAGGATACCCAAAGTCAATTGGAGCACAGTCTATGGAAGTGAGGCACTTCTTAGATAGTAAAGGTCTTGCACAAAGGTAGAGTTTGTGTTGAAGAACAATCACTGTAGGGTCACAAGCTGTTACACTTGTGAAAGTTAGAGCTGAGATCAACTCTAGAAAAGCAGCTACTGCAGGTCTGAACTGATGGGAGCAAGCTACAGACACTGAGGTAAGTACCCCAAGTCAGAACAGTACCTTTTGGTTAGCAGAAGAGTGGTCCAGCTGGCTTATGTATGGTTGCAGCGTGCAGATCCTGTGTTCCCGGGCCTCAGCCGTGGGGACAAGAGGGAGGACGTCTGGGGACTCCTGCAGTAGCAATGATGGTCGGCGGCAGCTACAGGCTCTTTTCGGATCAGCGGCACTTCATGGTTTGAGCGCTCGGTAAACAGCAACACCGCAGATCTTGGACACCGGTTGGGCTTCCTTCACTCCTTGAGTCCTGCACTCTGGTGAGGTTACTCGAGCTTGGGTCATCCTGCTTCTGGGGGTGCTGAGGAAGACTCCTGGAGCTTCTGACCGGATTACAGATGTTGCACTCAACTATGGATTTCTCAACCCCTGGCACTCTGTTCCTGCCGCAGAAAAGAAGTACAGCCAGTCGGGGAAGGTCTTCCAGCAAAGTTCGTCTCGGGTTAGTTGGTCCCAATAACCCAAGGGAAGGAGTCGTACCTACCAGAGCTTCTCTTGTCGATCAGAAAAGCGTTTCAGCACAGCAGCAGGGCTTCACCAGGCAGTTCAACTGTCCAGGATGATGCAACAAGCTTCGTTCATGGTTTCTTTGTCAGGTTGTTCTTCCCAGTGGTCGACTCTGTCTTCAGTGCCAAAACCCTCACCTTTTAAGCAGGTTTCTCCCATTCATGCACAGCCTAGCTGTCACTCACAGCAGGGTGGTTGTCCTACAAGGCCAGCCAGCTAATCGGGACGGGTGCATTCCCTGGAGACAAAGGACAGGGGAGTTTTGTGCACTTCTGCCCTTACAGAAACTGTGGAGCTAGAGACGGTTTTCAGTACTGAAGCCCGTCAAAAGGCAAAATGAACAAAGGGCTCAAACCTGGTTTGGCGCACAGAGTTAAACCCAAGAAAGACCCCACAAACAAGAAATGGCGAAAAAAGAAGACTGAGGCCATTTTGAAACAATTGTCACCCATGGGTGCCAAAAAGGTGCTTTAAAAAGGCTGGTGGCAGTGGTTTAATTTTCCTACCATTGTGTTTTCTTACCACAGGCTGAACTCTCAGGTGCTATACTGCAGCTGAGAGTTCAGCCTGCGGTAGGAAAGCACAATGGTAGGAAAATTAAACCACTGCCACCAGCCTTTTTAAAGTAACGAGGGCAACGTAAAAGGTTTTACATGAGTAGGTAGGAAAAGGGGCTACTAAGTAACCCCCCAGTACGCCACATAAAATGGTGTGTGCTGGACCTGCAAAGAGGAAAGGTAAGTAAAGTCAATTTCACTTTACTATTCTTGGAAACTGTAGTTCAGCCAAGAAAGGTATTTAAACCTTATGAGGAATCTAAAGGATTTCTCTGGGACACTGCACTAAAGGTGCTTTGTGTCACCATACACAAAGTAGATGCCTGTGGAGTTTGTCAGACTCCAAAAACAAAGGAAACAAATAATCCATATCAGGTCAAAATACATGAGAATGAGAAAAAGGGCTCACTCACTCCAGGGTTAAAGTCCAGCAAAAGAGCTGGGGGTCTCTAAGGTTGAAGGGAATTAACACAGAAATGAGAATTCTCCCTAACAACGTGTTTCACGGTAACGGACTGTGCAGGGATAAACTCTCTCCTTTTGAAGGCACTAAACTGGGTCATGTAATTTGTCTTAGTAGTTAGCAACATATTTGTACATGCATTAGTATGCAGGGAAGAAGCAAAGAAACAAAATAAACACCCAAAGTTGCATTGTCTACTTTTAATTAGCTGAGGAGAAAACCCTATCAATGTACATAATATTTATGATAAATGCATGGAACTCAAATAAGAGTCTTGTTATTTTGGGAGCAAAATTCATGATGAACAATTTATTAAATCCTCACTTTCAATGAGCCAGCGTTAGTTCTAGTAATCCAAAGAATTTGTGAATTTCTCTTGCACTTTTAATTAGAGCTTTTGCTCACTAATTCTTGATCACAATTCACAATTATTTGGTGATAATCTGATTTAGATTTTGAATAGTCTTCATATACTTTATTCCATCGAAGTAATTGTTGATCTTCTTTTTATTTTCTAGTCCCTGTTTTGATGGAATGAGATTTGTATTACATTCCAAAACACCAAGCAATTCCATGATCTCATAAATAAAACGTTTGGATGGTGACAACCTCAATGCATGCCTTGAATTGTTGTTGGATTTATAGTAGGTGCGAGAACATATGAACCCTTATTCACAGTTGGTCCATTTGTAAATAATGTTATATAATTTGCATTAGATGTTCAATCCTGTAGGTTGATTATGGAGAGACGTGTATACTAGATTGAAATAGTTTCCATGATGTTATCACATGGTTATTTGAGTTTGCACAGTGTTCTCATCGATTTGATTTGTTATAACCACAATATCTTTATAAAATGTTTGCAGCCTCCAGTGAAATGTTATAAAAATGTCTTTCTTGTGCATTAACTGTCCCTGTGGAGTTTAAATTATAATGCATTAATACATTTCTATGTCAAATTAGTAGTGGTATTCCCACCCCAACTACCCACAGTGGTAGTCCCTCCCCAACTATCCTAACCCGTTGGTACTGTGTAGAGCCTGCTGTGTCTATTGCTGATCGCATACAAGATCCACACTATGGTAGTACAGCTAGGTGTTCAAGTAAGTAGCTCTGGAGGACACCATTACCACTTGTTACATGATTATACATTTGTAGAAATGAATGGAACTTCTGCTGATTGTGATACCATAGCTGCCATTTTAGAATTCTGCCTTTAGATAATTATAGTACCCACATTGTTAGTCCAATTGCTACTAGTTCTGTGATTAAATCTACTATTGTATTTTACCTGTTGGTGGTAAGAGACTTGTCAAAACAAAATCATATTGCGCAGCCTTGTAATTCACAATAATTATAATAAATGAAATCTTTAGAGGTAGAGAAATCCAGAAAGCTATAAAAATGTCTGTGTATTCCAAGTCAGCTGGGATTGGGACAAAACCAAACAAGATCTGGTTTACACCAATGTTTTAATAATCTAAAAAACACCTATCCTTGGCCCTGTAAACACTGGGGATTATTTGTCCCAAATAACAAAGGCATTTAATACATACCTTGCACATGCTTTAAAAAAATACATCCAACTCCTTGTCCAGTCTATGCTGATTGTTCCCAAGGAAAATATTATTTTAGCTTCACATTAATAATCTGTCTCCACCTTTGTTTTTTTTAATGTTTTCAATGCCAAAATATTATGTCTTGTTTTTTAATCTTTGTACTGTTTTGTAATGCTGTAGAAGTTAGTGGTGATCAGCCTGTTTAATAGCTCTTAGAGGTTCATATATTTATTTATTTGAATTTATAAAGTGCACAAAGCGGCCCTGGGGCATCGTGGCGCAGTTACAAGAATGGTTACTTAGTTACACAGTGAAAAGATAAAGACAGTATCACCTCACTGTGGTTCCTCGTTACATTGAACCTATTGCCAGACAGGAGAGCAATACAGTGAAGATACTGGCAGTGTGATTCAGTTAAAAGACAGCGAGCTAGCGAGGGCAAGAAGCCCGCTCCTGCCTGCAGGGTGAATCGGCAGAGATCTGGGTATGCTAGTTGAAGAGTTCAGTTTTGAGTGATTTGCAGAATGATGAATAGGAAGTTTTGTTTCGAAGGGGCACAGGGAGGGCGTTCCAGTGCTTGGGAGCCAGGAACGTGAAGCAGGACCCTCCCGCCTCGGCCCTTTTGAAGGTGGGTATTTTGAGCAAGATACGGGGGGCTGTGAGGCATTTGTGTTGAGGATAGAGTCTTGAATAGTATCCTTTCTTTGGCTGGGAGCCAATGTGCCGTTTGTCTAGCGCTGGTAATGCGCTCTCTTTTGGGAATGCTGAGTGCAGCCCTGAACGCATTATTTTGAATGACCTGGAGTCAGTTCAAATTTTTGGAAGAGGTGCCGGCAAATAATACGCTACAGTAGTCCAATTTGGCTTGGTGGCTCTGGCTATGGAGAGGCAGTTTTTCACTGTTAAGTATGGTTTGACGGCATTCATTCGTTTAGTTATGAATGCGGCTGAAGACGCAATGGCGCTGACTTGGCGCGTCATTGAAAGCATGGAGTCAATGTACACCCCAAGGGTTTTAACTGCTGCTGAGATGGGAATTAAGGCGTTGTCAATGCTAAAGGAGATGTCAATGCTAAAGGAGTTGTACTGTTTGTCCCGCTTGTTGAGCGTTTCCTTGGAGCCCACTATGAGGAACTCTGTTTTATTTCCATTGAGGCATAATCCATTGGCTGCCATCCAGGCTTGGATGGTGGATTAGATTTTGCAAAGTGCTTCTGCATCTGTTTCATATGATCCTGTGAGGGAAGGACAACCTGGGTATCGTCGGCATAGTTTGTGCATGCTATGCCGAGATTGTCCAGATCATTGAAGAGGGGTTGAGTAAAGAGATTATATAGTATAGGGGAAGTGCAGGAGCCCTGTGGGACTCTACAGGGTATGGTGGTCTGGTCTGCGCAGGCCAGCTCTTGAGAATACCTTCATGGCTCTCCCTTCAAGGAAGGAGGTAACCCAGACAGTGGCTTCTTGGGAGAATTGGGCTGAGGTGATGAGTTGTCTGCAGAGTGTCGAATGGTTTCACCAGATCAAACGCTGCAGACAAGTTGAGAAGGAGGAGTAGCACTGACTTCGTTCATGTAGAGTTAACATTTCGTGCTGCTATCCTATAATTATATACAAACTGTTATATAACATATAGGCCCTCCAGAACATGATAAACCGTTTAATTTAAGGACGATTTTTAGCACAACTATTTATTTATTGGATATATATTGCACCTATACACAATGTGTTTCAAGGCACAACAAGACAAACAAGGGGGTGTAGGGATGTAGAAAAACAAAAAGCGGTCCTACTAGACCATGTGACTTTCGAATTGTGGAAGTGCGGGGAGGTGGCAAGTGCCGGTCAGGGCAGAGGACCCGTGAGTTATAAGTGAGTGCCGGGAGAGGCCAGGTGGACAGAGCCAGGGGAATGCGGAGAGTGCAGGGGAAGAAGGTCCACATACTGAGTGCAAGGTGCAGGGCTGGAATGGCTCAAGGGGTGCAGTCCCAACCAGCCTAGTGGTGGGGAAGGGGGCCCGGAAGGGCCACGTGTAGGTTGGGGGAAGCCGGTGGGGCCTGGGGTAAGGGGTCAGGGGAGACCAAGTGCAGGGATAGACTGATCGAGGATGGGCCTGGTCCCCTTTAAGAATCTGAAGGAACCAGGCAGCCAGTCAAGAGGCAGGGGGGTTTATTAGCAGGTGAGTGGAAGGGGGGAAGAGAAAAGGAGGGTCTTGAGAAGCTTCTGGACCTTAAGGAGATCCAGTTCAAGGCTGAGAGGGGCAGGGAGGCACCAGGGTTACAAATTAAGATTGGATAAGCAGGAGCTAAAAACAGCTCCTGGGTATCCAGCATTAACAAGTGAGCAGGAGCTACCACTGGGGACCGAGGAGCTAGTACATAGCCTTCCACAAATTTTACTTCCCCTTATTTATGACCCCATGTGCTTTAAATGTCATATAACTGTGTCATAATGTTTATTCATAGGTTGTCCTAAACTTGTAGAATTAATGTTGCATAGGTGTGTTGGTTCATCCTTATTCAAATTGGAGAGCCAAACGTATCGTGCCAAGCTAGCCATGCTCTTCTAGGCTACAAGCAGAAGCGAAATAGCTCCCCTCAATTTCAAACCTGGAACTCCTTTTCCGTAGCCCAGACTGCAATTTAATGACATTATGCTTTTTCTGCAATATGTATAGCTGCTGGGAGGGTGTCCCTGTAATGACCTTAATAGGAACTTGCAATTGTAACAACATTGTTATACTGTATCCCCTTTCCTACTTACCTGGTATATCCACAGTACTCCACATACAGTGAGGTGTGTTGGCTCACTATATAAAATGTAAAGGGGATGGAAATCCCACTTTATCCCTTGGAATCAGGAGTTCACCCAAGTGCATTAAAGAGAACTTTAAAAGGGAAGCCCAAATGGGCAACCCAGCCTAAGCCCAAAAGTTACAGGAAACTATAAATCCAATAATTTACTATGGAGAGGCAGAAAAAGGTTACCCATAAAATAAAGACTAGGTGACAAGTGAAATAGATTCCCATTCACCTAGGGACAAGGAAAAATAATTACCAAGTCCAAGCAAAACGTTCTGGGGTTGACACAGGTCAGGAAGATTATTCACATTTATGAAAATCTTACCTAACGAGGTGTTCTACTGGAAGCGGTCTGTAACTGATGCCTAAGCACCAAGACTGACCAACACCAAATCCCACATCAGAAAGTGACCTCTGGAAGAATCTGAATCAGGGGGTATGTTTACATACCGGTTCCCCGCACTGACACCCCCCTCCCCCGTTCTCCATTAGGTTACATGGGCTTAAAGTCCTGTCATTAAATCACTCTCGACTGTGGTGGGCGGAAGCCTGATCAGGGATCCCATCCTAGGACTATCCAAGCCTGGGTATATAGTGATTCTAATTTCCTGAACTTTAAAATGTTGACTCTTATTAATCAAAACCACTGGCATTGCAAATCTCTTTATATAAATGTACCTTAAAAGTGTCAACTTTGGATCTCGTGACGTTTGCACAAGGCACCAAACCATCTTAGGTTTGGACTTCATAAGAGCTAGGGAAGTTGTTCTGTGGTTATTACTCTCCTAAGGGTGAATGTATAAATCTGTTTTTATAAGTGTTGGAGTTACAATATTTGACTAGTAGTTGAACTTGTATGTATTTTAAAGGCCTAATATACTTTTGTATATTTGTATACTTCCCTGCCTAACTAGAATTATTGGTGTTGCTCATTGTAGCCCTAGGCCACGCTCACCCTTCCTGAGAATAAGCCTTGCCGCTCTGCCCCCCATCCCAAGGGCTGATTTTGGAAATCCATCTCAACACTAACCACAATCCCATCCTCAATATGCAAAGTTGTATTCTGTATGCATGGATTTTTGGATGCAGTTTGGTAGAGGGATTCAAGCTTTTCTTTGAGCAGAAATCGCAAACAAAATCAATTGTCTGTAACGGAGCACATACTGAACTCTGTATCATAAGGGGCCCTTTCAAGTCATTTAAGGCCATCATGACCTTCAAATCGATTTCTCAAAGCTTTGTTTCAAGCTTCGGTGGTTTAGCATTATCTATTTGCACATGCTGCAGGCAAATGGAAGTGCTGATGTGCTTAGAAAGCTTAAGTGAAGGGGATACACATGTACTGCTTCTTCTGGCCTCCTGCTATTTGCAGTACAGAGCCAGTTTCTACTTCCACCACAGGGTGGTCCAGGGACCTCCCAAATTGTTAATAAAAGGGGAATTTGGACTTTGTGTGTTTATATTTTTTCTTGTAATCGTTTTCCCACGTAGACTCCTTGAATTGTGCTTAGATGACGTCTTGTAAACATGGTTTGAGGTTTTCTACAAATACCTCAAACAAAGGAATCCACTTATTCTAAAATGTCATCCAGATCATCTGCTGATCGCTTTTTAATCTATCCATTCCTCATATTTCTTCAAATTGCTTGTATCCGGACAACACTCCTGTGATACAATGTTGGCTTCCATAATTGCTTCAGTATGATGCACCGAGCTCCGAAACATGAACTGTGATTGGCATTCTTGTAAATTGGAAAAAACAATGATGGAAATGTATACAAATTATTACAGGTCTGATTAACGACGATAAAGTAGTTGAAACGCAAGATGATTTAATGTAAACTTATGTCTAAGACTACTTTCCATTACACAGAGCGGTTTAGTTAAGAATAACATCTTTTTTCCTAGAGCATATCAAAATAAATGTAATAGGTTGTTATAAAGTGATGATTTGAAAAACTTATTTTGTGCTCATTGCTAAATTAAGCAGCTATCGTTGCATATTCTCTGCATGAAGTTTGCAGTGTAGTTTCTTTAATGCTTAATGCAATATGGTCTTGAATAGCACAACATCTTCCATTTCGGTGGCCTCTTGGTGCTGTTCAGAGCCGAGGGTAATGTCTGAAGTGTTATGAGTGCAGACTGGAGGAACATGTTTTCGCTGCACTCGTCTACTTCAAGAGATGTGGTGAAGGTACTTGGGGTATGGGTTTTCAGAAGGGGGGCCCCACATGTAAATGCCCTGCTTGGTTTTTTACTAACAAGGCTGCTCTGAGAGGGAGGATATGTCGAGTGTTGCCAGAGTTGTGTGCATTTTAGAGAGGTTGAGCAATGACGTATGACACAAAGTTGCGGTTTAGACAAGTGATTTTATTTACGCTTGTCCAACCGTGTCAGGTGTTGAAGGGGCTGGGGGTTCTTCAAAGGTCTAACACCTCCAGTGCAGAATCTCTAATTCATACAGGTCAGCCCTAGTCTTACAAATCCTTGTCCTTCCAGAGACCTCTACTCTGCAAAGGTCCACGATGTGGCCAGTAAACGTCCAAATCTAATTTTAGCAAGCTGTCAGCCTTCAGGCTGTCCCTAAGCTAAAATGCAAATGTTCCAATTATTGGTCAACAAGATTCACAAATCCTGATTTATAAAGTCGATGCCTATTAAACACAAAAGAAGGAAGTTCCTCTTTCGAATGCTCTCTGGAACCTCAGTTGGTCTTCACACTCTCCTTCGCCTGCGTCTTCACTTGGTCAGCAACTGTGCAGCTGGATTTCTCTTTGACCTCTGGTACATCTTTGGAGCCCCCAACTTTTTTCTGTTTTGTACGTGACCGGACATTTGTACCTAAGTAAAGCTATTTTGCCTTTTTTTACCTTGCATAGTTGATCTGTTTTGGGGGCACTGATCAGTCTCTATGGCGATCAGTGCAGGGGGACTATGCCCCCCCCATTATGAAATTCCTTGTTTGTTTTACACTGCATGCATCACCTTACAGAGAGGTGTTTGGGAATACATTGCACCCCTTTCTCTTTTGTTTTTAGTAACTTTATGGTTAACTGCTTGATGTCCAGGACAGGCAGATGACAGCAGATATTTTACTACCATGTTCTTTTTACATTCTTGTGTGCAATTTTGCAGATTACTGCATAGTACCTTTTTAGAGTATCCAATACTCTAAAATGACTGTGCCACAAGATGTCTCATTGTTCTTTAGCCATCGTGTGTTTTGTCCAGAATCCTGGAAGAATGCGCTATGTATGGTAAGCCCCTTCCCCGACAAAGAAGTGATATGTATTTGTGGCCGGATCTAGGGGCTTGGAGTATCTGTGCCAGTCAACATCCTGTCCAATGTGTCTGTTGCTCGGCTGATGTGGTGGCAATGGTTCACAGCTTTACTATTGTTGGCCTCACGGGTGACTCCAGCTCAAATTAATTTTTGATGCAAGGAGGACTTCAGCAGCCATTCTTCAGATGGTCATTGGAGCCAGGACCTCTTTGATGAGGAACATCCTGCTGAAGACCCGGAATTAGTAATTGCAGCCATCTGGCATTATCTTTAACCGTCTTTGCAAAGCCCCTCCTTTGCTAATCTGTAGAAGGCCGTAATCATTGTTTCGAACCCTGAAGCGTTGGGAACAATCAGTCTTGACTCCTGCTCATGGATCCTGCATTTGGAAGCCTTCAGAGGTGTCCCGAGACCACCCTGTGGACTAACCAGCTTCTGTCTGAGCTACCTCGATGCATCAGTCGCCGTCACAATTTGGAATTGGGACTCTGCAGACCACACGTTTGTAGAACACGGGGCCCCCCACAGTTGAAGCACTCCAGCATGAAGAGAGGCTTTCCATTTCTAGCATCCTGCTTATGTTTTTGCCACGAGTGTCGCTTTCCCCAGTTGGTCTTTCCTGACCCTGTCATGCATTTCTTTTAAAGGTATGAACCGCTGCTTTGTCGCTTGCATTTCTGTTCCTCAAACAGGATAAAAATGTGTTTTGAGTCGCATTTTACAGTGGCAGGCCCCTGAAGGACCTGTCCCTGATGAAAGGCGCTGGGAGCTTGAAGAACACTGTCGGGAGAGCTCTTCTATTCAAGGTACTACCCATTTTGACCCACATAAATCGATTGGTACAATTTGACCTATTTCGGCCAGGACCATTCAATCGATTTTTTATAAATACCGAACATGTGTAGGGTGGGTGTCACCCACCCCTCCCCCCCCCACCCCCACACACCCCATCCCCCCACCCCCCATGTACAGTATTTTTGGGCTTGGGGATTGGAGGGGTGTCCCCCGCTTCCTCAGAATTGGAGGCAGGGGAATGGAAAAAAAAAGAATGACTAAAAAGGGACCCTGCAGAGTCAGATACGACACACATTAGAGAGATGGATCTGACACTGCAGGGTTGCAGGGGAAGCGGCAGCGACCAGGCAGTTAAGTAGGGGAGGGGGTGAGGGGGTGGTGGTGAAAGGTACATTTTGGGTTGTTTGGCTGAAATGCAAATCAATTTGCGGTGAAATTGACTATGGTCAATTCCACCGCAAATAATTACACTTTGGTCAAACAACCCAGAACCCTGTTCAAGGCAGCTGACCAGCGCACAATTTGCGCTGCAGCTCAAGCCAGTGGAAATGCGCCGGTCACCTTTGAGAATAAGGTGACTTGCTCATTTCCAGAAATGGGTTGTCTGAAAATAGCATATCCTCGGCTCTATTTTTAAATGCCCCATTTTTTGAGGATCTGGGTCAAAATTTACATTTTAAAAAAATGAAAAAGTGGTCACACTATGAGAGGGAAAGGAGAAAGAGGGAGAAGAGTGATGGGTGAGATGTGGAGTGATAGGCAAGAAAGCAGAGGGAGAGCAGTGCGTTAGAGGAGGAAGCGGTGCACAAGAGAGCAGAAGAAGCAGTGATGCGGTGGGACTGAATTCTGAGAATGAGCGGAGGTACAGAAAGTAGAGGGAGCATGTGGTCAGTGAGCCAGAAAGTAGAGAGGAATTGGTTGGCCGGAAAGAGGCAGTGAGCTGCAGATTGGGAAAGATAATGGGGGAAGAGTACAATAGAATGGAGGAAAGGATGCAAGATGCAGAAGCAGCACAAAATAATGAAGGACTGTATATTGCCGGAGGAATTGAGTGTGAGTTGGGAGTTTGATTTGGAGTGTGGCAGGGGCTGGGGGAGTGCATATTGTGACTTGACAGTGACATAGCATGTGAGTATTTGTATGACAGAGGTTCAGGAATGCAAGTGTGATGTGTGCTGGTGAGAGGTGTTTGGGGGTTTTGAGAACATAGAAGTGGAATATTTTCAGCATTGCAACTGATAATGATCAATTTAGTTAATACTATAAATAGGCATGCACATTAAACCAAAAATGTAGCCAAATCAAACACTGGTCTGCCAAGCCAGAGACATCTGGGACTCCTCCTATTAAATTAATACAAAAGATCCATAATAATGATACCCTGGCTCTCTTGTATCCTTGCACTCTGCCTCTTTCCTGCAATGTGGCAATCTTACACCCTCCAGTTAATAAAAAATGTCCCGCAAAAATCTCCCAATAAATAAAGGTTTGTGCCGCAAAATTTGCCATTTCATGCCGCAAAATCCCGCAAAATCCTGGAGGGTCTGACAAAATCTTTTGCAAACGGTCTGCCTTTTTACCCAATTTTTTCGCAAAGTGTGCTCTATAATGCGCAAATTTAAACCATTATTCAAAAAATTATCTCTGTGGCAAGGAGAGGTGGGAGGTTGCTCTTGCATATTTGTGTCAAATTATTATGCCCCTCCTATCCAAATACTCGCTAGCCGCCAATAGTGGCTGGTAAATTTGGGTGCCATAGGCCAGGCACCACCCCTTATTTCTATGCTAGGCAGTGCTCCAGATAAGATTTGGAAGTGGAAGTCCATTTCCCAATGAGAGTATTTTATGAGTAAAAATAGGTTTGAGCTGAAAAATAGAAATGTTTTTGTAATATGGATTTCTTTGCACCTAGTTATTCATGCACATTAAAAGATATATGTTTAATTCTTACAATCAGGCAGTTAAAATAGTATTTTCCTTCCTGTGGTACTACGTGCACTAGTGGTCCAAACAAATCCATGGAGCTGCGAGGGTGAAAGCAGTGGTGCAAGATTTGACGTCTTTTTCATATTTTTTGTTGACAGTATTAACAGGTAATTTTATTTGCCCATTTCTAGGGAGTAAAAGTGGCCTATACACCCTTTATCTGTAGGGCTGATGCTAGGTGAAAGATTTAAGAGTTGATTAAAAAAAACACACTTGCATCTTTCACCTAGTGGAGTGCACGCCTGACCTGCAGCAGCATAATCATCATGGGCATTGTGCATACTTGGTGGTCCAGGCTGACCTGGAGTGTGGCGTGTCTCGTGCTTTGTTATGGCGCTTTGGGACGACTAACATATTTTGTGTTACGCCACTGTCTCATGCTCTCCTAACTCTAAGCCTTAATGCTCAGTCTTTCTACCTAGATAATTTGGCTAGAAATTAGTACCTTTCCTTGTTCCCCTTGGGGTTTTGGCCTCTGAGAATCTGTCCACAGGGCTGATTCTGAAAATCCATCTTAACAGCGTACCAGGAATCGTTTTATGTATCCATTGACAGTTCTGCTAACTTACAAGCTCTTTTAATGCTACAAGTTCAGGTAGCTGCACTGATGTAACAGTTTGTAGTTTACCACTTAACCTCCTCCCCATGGTGCATACAGCGTACCCTGCCACCAATTGACCATTCTGATCTCGATAACAATATCCACCTCACTTCTGGGATTTAGAAGGAAGTCCATGTTGGCAAGACAGTCAAAGAGGTTCAGTCTTAAGTGGTTCGCCATCAGGAGTGGGAAGCAGAGAGGCTGGGTTTAATACAGGGCATGGAGTCAAAGTAACTTTAGAGAAATTCAACATTTCATATATATTAGCACAAGAAACAGACGTGTTATGTGTTGGCCTTGAGAAATAAGGCTACTACTGAATAAGGAACGGCAACTTCCAAAGGGGAACCCAACACAATATTTTCACAATGCTGCTCAATTGCGGATGCAGCTGTCACCGAAAAGTAACATGGTGGCATTCCTCCAGCTACCGGATCTAATTCTTTACTGTAGTATGCAAGTGGTCTCTGACAATGGCTGTGTCAGTACTGCTAGTGCAAATCCACAATACAGTGTACATTTCTTATAATCTGGCAAACCTATGGCCAGTGCTTCAGCTAGTTTTGTTCTTTATTACTTCCACTGCTTCCTCAGCATCTGGTATTCATTGAAGGGATTCTACACTGTTGGCCTTCGTATGGTGTTGTAATGCTATTACAATTTCTCTATACATCCTAAAAACCATTGCTTACAACATCCCACCATACCCAAAAATGCTCTCATGTGTAATATTCTGGGGTTTCAGGATGGTATATACTGCCTCGTACACGGGGGAAGCCAACAGTAGATAGTCAACCTACTGCACCAACACAAACTCCAAACGCTTCTGAAGTTGTTGGCAAAATAGAGTAGGGGATTCGGTGTACTTTCTGACAAAGGCAACACTGATCAGTCTAGTAAAACTTGGAGAGTGACTAAAACAGCCCCTGTATTTTTTTTTTACTGGTATTGCGCAAATACCCCATCAGGTGTGCAATAAATAGTGCAATTCAGTTTACAAAATAAAATAAATCTCTACCAAGCAGGTGGATGGGCTGAGAAGGAAAGAATGTGCGTCAGTGATTCAACCCAGAGTAACTGTAAGGGGTTTAGGCCCTCATTACGACCCAGGCGGTAAGTAATCGAAATTACCGCCATGGCGTAATGAGCGTTAACGCCATGGTCCGATGGCGATAAGAGCACCATATTACGACCCATCGCGCACGAGCATTACGCCATGGCGGTAACGTAAACTACGCCATGCCGTAAATAGCCCTTACCGGCCTCGTTAACAGCGCAGGGTGACCTACCGCCACCCATCATTGCGCCGACCGTAGTCAGCGGTCACCGTAATTAGCGGTGACCGCAATTAGGCGGAACCGGAAATAGCGTAATTGCGGCGGAACGGGAAACAGCACAGCGGCCATCTTAAAAAACACAATCCATTGCCATCCTACCCAACCACACCACAACCAACCCTCAAACCCAGTCATTCCCATAACCCACCCATTTCCTCACCCAACCATGCCGAAAGTTGTGAAGAAGGCATGTGACAGGCAGCGGCAGGAGCGCTACAGTCATGAGGAACTGCAAATGCTTGCAGACACGCTCCAGGAGAAGGCCAATGTTGTCTTCTCCACTGAGATGACCCGGCCAGCCATAGGCCGCAAAAAGGAGGTGTGGGAACTTGTGGCACAACGTGTCAGTGCTGTTGGAACCACCCCACGCACCTCCAAACAGTGCCGCAAGAGGTGGGACGACCTGCGGATCAGGGTCCGGGGCATTATGTCTGCCAACCGTAACCTGGCCCTGGGAACTGGCGGGGGAGCACACTCCCCACTGAAGATGCAGCCATGGGAGGAGACATGTGCCTCTCTGATTGGCATTGAGTGCATCGAAGGTGTCGGCGAGATGGAGAGAGGGGCCCCGACATCTGGAGACACAGGTAGGTGCCTCATATCCAGCCTTGCAAGACACCCTGATACACTTGCACGTGACATTCACAATGTGGCAGACGCAACACATCAGCAGATGAGCCACACCCTGCGCACATGCAGCATGTACACTGTACAGTAGGCAGACACACACCTGCATGCAAAACCGAACCTAAAGGGAGGCAACCTGTATGTCACGGGCTGCTAACTCCACCATCTATCCATTACACTCTTCACAATGCCTGCTCAATGTCCGCTGAACCATCAATAACAGTCACCCTCCTCTGCTCCACCACAGGCTCGCAATCGGACACTGGCAGGGACGACAGCACCAGCACCCCAGCCAAGAAGGCCAGGAAAGTGGGAGAAGGGAACCATGCATCCACCTCTGCTGGACCCAGGCCGAAACCATGCCAGGCTGAAGAGGCCAGGGCAGCAAAGTCCCCCGAGGAAGGGGTCGTGACAGCGCCTGCAGCCCAACAACACCCACTGTTGCCCACTGAGGGCAATGTGTCAGCAGGGAGCAGTACTGTTGGGGAGACTGCAGCCATCGCTGCCTGCTCCGATAGTGATGTGGAGGATGACACTGGACTTGACCACAACACGCAACTTCACTCACCACACCTATCCCCAATCAGCCATCATGGAGATGACACCCAGGGCCAATCGCCTGCTAATTCATGGCCAGCAACTCCAAGCCCAGTGGGAGTTGGGGAAGATGGGAGTAGTCCCATTGGTCCCCCATTGGCACCCTCCATTGGGCCAGATTTCCAGCTGTCGCTGGAGCAGATTGCCAACAGGCAGGAAGTACTGGGCACACTCCTCACGCAGCATGTTGCAGAATGTGGAAGTGCCAGTGCAGCCATGGAGAGGAGTGCTGATGGCATCAGGTCTGCCATCCAAACTGCCAGCAGGGACATATGCACCGAACTCGCTGCAGTGCGGCAGATGATGAGCCAGCTCATCCAGACAATTGTGGACACATGCCGTACTGAGCAGCCCGGTACATCCTCAGCTGCAAGTTCAGCACAAGCCACTCCCGTCCGCAGGTCATCCAGGACCCTGAGGAGCACAGGCAGGGGGGCCCCAGGTTCCGGGAGAGGGGGCAGTCAATAGTGTGCAAAACTATAAACACTTCACCACGGGCACTGTCACATGTTTGCAGGGTGTTTAGGGGGGAGGGGGAGGGGGGAATTGGGTGTGTTGGAGTGTTCAGGGGGGAGGGGGAGGGGTTCTGTTATACCTATTCAGAAGAACAATACACTTTCATTTCTCACAAACAAAATGTGTGGACATTGCTCATTGCGTATGTGTGCTTTATTGTTTTACAGTCCACAGTGTTGACATACCAGACACACACAGTGCCCCAAGTGCCATCCATATGTTACACACACGCTGTGTGTGCTAGAAGTATCGGTCAATGACATTCTGACGCATTATATGCCCCTCCTGTGCATCGCTGCCTCCCTGAGGTGCTGCCCCATCCCCATCATCATCATCGCCATCATCAGGTGGTTGTGGTTCTGCGTCAGGGGGCAGAGGCACGTTTCGTCTGATGCACATATTGTGTAGCATGACACATGCCATGACGATCTTTGCAACCTTCTCATGGCGGTACAGGAGTGCCCCACCAGACCTGCTGAGGCAGCGGAAACGTGCCTTCAGTAGGCCAAAAGCCTGCTCTATCACCACACGGGTACGTGCATGGGCACGGTTGTAGTCCTCCTCATGCTGGTTCGATGGGTTCCGCACTGGTGTGAGGAGCCACCTCTTCAGGGGATAGCCCGCATCACCTGTAAAATGTGAGAAATGAATGTGTCAGGAACGAGATTGATTTGTGAACATGACGCACAACCATGCCTTGATTCCGACTGTTACTGTGCACCAATTAGAGTTGTGCTAATGGATTTACACTGTGCAACCAGTATGTGTTCATGGCTCTCATGTACTGTTTTGCAAGCAAAAACACAATGCAGGGGGGACGATTGCCTTGTGAATGGCCATCCACTGTGTCTGTTCAGGCCGTCATTCATGTGACCTTGCACGTGTCCTGTGAGCTTGAAGCTCACATGATAGCAACATTGATGTCTGGCTCATTATGACCCCAGTGAGCATTACTGGTGTCAATGGGGACAGTTTGTGGGTCTTGTAGTGGTGCATTGATGTTCCTGTCTGTCATGTGCCTCCTTTGTGCGCAGTTGTGGGGGACAGGCCTTTCAGTAGTTGGTGCATGGTGACGTGCATGTTGGTGGTTTTCTTTAGGGTCAATGCGGTCACAATTTGCACAATGCACTTGCAGATGGTTGTGTCGTTTTTGGGATACACTTTCATTCACATGTTGGGATGATTAGGTCAGGCATAATGTGTACACTACTCTGTTGACGTCAGTGCTGCCACAGGGAATGATCTGGCTACTGCTAGTTGCACCCATGTGACGTATGCATCACCCCCCTGTATCTGCCAGATGAAATATGCATTGGTACGTCATTCAACACCCACTTTGCATTTCCATGCTCATGACATTAGACTCACCGAGTAGGTAGGATCTTGGGCCTGCATGTCGCTCCATGTAGCGTGGTATTGTGGAGTTCCGAAGGACCATTGAATCATGGGTTGATCCGGGGTATCTGGCAGAACAATGTGTGATGATCCTGTTGGAGTCACAGACCATTTGCACGTTGATTGAGTGGGAATGTTTACGGTTGGGGTACGGTACCTCCATGGCATGTGGGACCACCAATTCAACATGGGTGCAGTCAATGGCACCAATGCAACCAGGTATGCCGGCCAGTGCATGGAAACCCACTTTGGTGTTGGCAATCTCCTGGGCAGACCGTGGTAATGAGATGTGGTTATCTGTGTGCTTGAGGAGGGCATCGAGCACTTGCATCAGTGTACGCGAGAATAATGGTTGTGATATGCCATGCAAGTGCCCCACTGTGTGCTGGTAGGTGCCTGTTGCCAGGAAGTGGAGCACGGACACTACCTTCAGTAGGGGGGGGTGGGGTGGCAGTGGGTGTTTCAATCATGCTGACGATGTCGTTGTGTATCATGTCCTCAATGGTGGTGATGGTGTCCCGGTCCAGTCGGTACAGGGTGTGGATCTGCTCAGCGGTGAGGTTGAATGGGCTGGCTCTGATGCGTGGGATTGGGGGCTGCCTGCGTGGTGGCACTGGCTGTGCTGGTGGGGCTTGCTGGGCCTGCCTTGCCCTCCTTCTCCTCCTGCGTCTCCTCTGTGCAGCCTGTTGTTGTTGTAGTTGCTGTTGTAGCACTCGCATTGCTATCAGGTCCTCCAGCCCCAACATTGCTAGTCCTATTGGTATCATTGTGGAGTGTGACTGGGTGTGGGAAGGGGTGGGGTGTGCTCTTTTTGTACTTCCTGAGTCTGTATTGCCTTCACCTGTGCTGTTTCTGTGCACCTGTGGCAGCTGCATTCACTTTACATGGCCCTTTACGGTTGGTTCGCGATGGCGTAATTAGCACCATGGCGGTAAGGTACTTAACGGGCTGGGTGATGGCGTTAGGGGCATGTCCGCTTGGGTCGGCATTCGCGTACCTTTCCGCCATGGCGCTAAGTACGGTGTGGATGTTCGCGTGCGCGCGCCCTTGGCGCAGTCAGCGGCAGCGTTAGCTACGATGCCGCTAATGACATCGTAGTTTACGGTCACGGGTCGTAATCGGCCCTAGCGGAAGACGATGGCGGTAATCGTTTACCGCCATCGTTTTTCGCTTTGCGCCAGGGTCGTAATGAGGGCCTTAGTGTCTTGATGTACCACCGGTACATTGGATGTCATTATTGCTTTCACAGATTCAGAAGATAATGCTCCTGGCATGCAACACAGTGAGCCTCATTACGACCCTGCCGGTCCGGAAAGAACGGTGGTGGTAAAACCGCTGCCACCGTTCTTTCTGGACCGGCTGATTAAGAGTCCTGCAGGCGGGAGGTGTCACTCCCGCCAGGTCTGACCTGGCAGGTTTAACACCACCTGCCTGCAGGCGCACATGGAAACACCGGCTCTGTCATAGACGGAACCAGTGTTTCCGTTGTCCCCATCCCCATGGAGTCCTATGGGGACTTACACAATTCCGCCACTGGAATTCGTCGTAATGCCCCGGGTATTCGGGAATCAGGGAGGTGGAATGGTAATACAGATCCGGCAGTAACCTGCCGGTTTTTCCAGCTTGGTTACAGCCGGACTCGTAATGAGGCCCAATGATTTACTACTGTGACTAATGCAGGTAATGGCTTATTCTTCCACGCTATGCAGATTGTTTTAAATTGTGCTTGTATCTTTGGCTGTAAGCCAGAAATTAAAGAACTAGCAATTGCCTTCTGTGCAGTTTCTTCCGAATAGCAGCAATCAATTGATTCTGAACCTGTTCCAGTGCATCCCCTGTACCCAGATCAACCACTGGTCAATTTGCAAGTTGTACCAATCTCTGCCTAAACTCTGGAGGCATGATTACCCTTAAGAGCTAGTTCATAATCCTGGCACAGACTCGGTCTAAAGTTCCTCCACAGAACTCTGAGGTTCGTCTAGTATATTGTGACAATCTTTGGCCGAATTTTGCAAATTTCCCGGAGTCCATGGCACATGTACTGTGAGAAACGTATGCTCTTCTCCCTCCCTCCAGCAGGCGCCGGGATTTGCCTAAGGAGCGCTTGGAAGACCATGCTGTCCAATCCATATTGAGTGCCAATCCTCGTCACAGATGGAATATAAGAGGGAGGCAAAATTTGTATCTGCTGTGGCGGGTCAGGAGGAGGACATTTCAAAGACTTGTTTACATAATAATAAGGCTCAACTTTCCCTATTGCTATGGGGTGTTCCCTATCTAACAAACTAAGGTGCTAGTCGGTCTGTCAATGTCCAAAGAATAAGTCCACAGTCCAAAACTAACCCTAACTGACCCTACCACAATTGTTAACAAATAAAGGACTGGAGAATTGACTCCCTTCTCCTGGGCTTTACTTTTTGCAAATGTATCTCATTCCCGGTTCTTCTTAATAGGTGATTTTTAAATAGTCTTTTGTGACTTCTTTAATCAGTTCATGTAACTTTTTCAAGATGTTATAAGCCTTTCCTTCCTTCTCAAAATTTGGTTTATTTGACCATGGACGAATACTTTGATCCGTATGAATGGGTTTCACGTAACTTTGGTTCCCCTCTATCCTTTCCAAAAACGGGGTACTTCCCCTTTTCCCAGGGTAGTGATATTCAGATTCTATCATTCTCTCTTTTGGGGTTTGCCTCTCTTCTTAACTCTTAGTATTCTTCCTCTGCATAGAATTCTCCTGCTAGTTTATAGTCTGCCTTCAGACATATGTATCACTCTGCCTTTCTCCCTCTCGGTTTTAGTTTATCAATATTTATTGTATTGGGGTTTCCCTCATTGTTAGCATTTCACTTTACTTTCCATGCTGTGTTCTGGTCAATTCGACTGGGACAAGTATGAGCAGTCCCATAACAATTCCCCGGCGGCCTCTGGATCTTCCATTCTCACTGGTACTTTGGATATTCTGGGACAACATGTATGAAGCCTCCATTCGCTGGGGTTCGTTGTGCTCTTCTCTTTGTCTGCATCTACAGTTACTCAGGTGTCTCCCTTTGTTTCAGCCTCCTCATTCCAGTTAAATATGGATTCCCATTTAAAGTGATAGGCTCTTTCTTGTTGACAATAAAATATGTATGTTAGTTCTCTTCATACAAGTTTTGGCATTGTATATTTTATTGTTGGTCTGACAATCCCAGTAGGCCACTTCGGGGTATCCCTCATAGGAATGGGAATCCTTGTCCACATAGGGGGTGTCTCTCGCGGTGAGGTCCCACTTGCCTCTACATCTAGGGAGGGTGTTGCAGAGCAGGCTTTACCTCCATAGCCTCATGGGGGTGGAGGGTGGAGGATGGGGGGAGAAGGGACAAATTCTCTCAATTTGTCACACTGCACAAATTTGGGACCTGTCGCTCCTCCCGCAACTGGGGGGAGAAAAAGGGCTTGACTACTTGCTGCCAGTTGCACAGTGAGTGCCAGAGTAGCCACCAGGGCTGGAGCTAATGGAACGGTTCTATGTCATTTTTCCACTTTCTGAAGGTCGCATATAAAGACCGATTTATTTCGGTCGATTTTATGCACCCCTTAGAAAGCAGAAAAAGGACATGAATAGTCTTTTTAAAAAAAATGTATAATTCAGGGGATTTCACGCCACCCAACTCCCCTCACCCCCAGCCCCCCGAACCTCCCTTCACTCCTTGCTGCCTCGTTTCCCCACACCCCACCACTGCATATACACACACACAAACACACATACTTGTTAATTTCATGTTTTCTTATGTGCGTCGCAGCGGCTGACAGCTCGATTTTAAAGAGACTGCTCTGTGCGGTCAGAGTGGTCTTTCTAAATAGATCTTTTTTGTATCTTTATAAAAAGATCTTTTGACTTAGTACAGATGGAACAGCTACTTGAGCCACCAAATCTGGCAAGCGCACATTAGTGAAAACCTCTATTAAATCCACTGCTGTCTCATCTTGTTTTTCATCTGTCATCTGGGAGCATATAAGCGTGGACTGCTTCGTTATATCAGATGCCAATTTTCCCTCTCAACTGATCATTGGAATCTTTGAATCCCTGAAGTATTGATACATTCTGCCAACCGGTTGCTTCCTCAAGCCAGGTAGTGTATGTCCCCCCTCTGTCTCTGATTTGCTTTCCCCGTTTTCACCTTAACACACTTCAAAGCCAACAATTTCTCTAAATTAAAAGTACCTTCCAACGGAAACGGAGTGCGTCCCTTTTCCTGCATCAACGGATGCCGGACATTGTGAAACTCGTACATGGTGCTATTCTTGTTGGCAACAGAAAATACCAACATTGCAATTTACTCTGCCCCTTTACCACTTACTCTGCCCCTTTACCACTTACACTGTGACATAACTTTTATACAGTCCTGAGAAGGGACAGGGTGTTGTTTTACTCCAGTAAGTGTTCCTGGAAGGGCTACAGGGACACTCACTCCGAACTCGCCCCAATCTGTCCCTATTTAACTGGTTCTGGCAAACCAGGAGTCTGACGACTTAATGACATGTTCAAAGTGGCTTTATTTCAACTAAAAGGAATACTCCCACCATGTCCTATTTCGATATGATATTTTATTTATAGCGCGTCTATACACAAGTGTTTCAAGGCGCGATGAGGCGAGGGGTGTGGGGGGGAACAGGGAGGACAAGACAATGATCTTACTAGGCCAAGTGACATTGAGATCACGCAAGTGCGGGGCAGAGGGAAGGGGGAAAAGTGCAAGGGGAAGGGGAGGAGGAGAAGTGAGAGACATATGATCAAGACAAAGGAAAAAGAGTGGGGCCAACAGGTGGCAGTGCAGGGGTTAAGTGCAAACAAGTGAAGTGCAAGTCGGACTGTAGGGATGCAGATAAAGCCCCCAAGTGCAGGGTTACCAGGAGGCAGTGCAGGTGTGCAGCTGGGAGCGCAGGGACCTGGATCGGTGATTCAGAGGGTAGCCAGGTAACCAGTGCATTCTCAGACAGGAGATCAGTAGGGAATTAGAAGAAATAAGGCAGAAGCAAAGGGGAATGTCTTGAGCAGCTTCCGGAACTGGAGATGATTCTGCTCATGTTTCAGAGAGGCAGGGAGGCAGTTCCAGAGGGAGGCACTGGCTGAAGAGAGATCTGCCCTCAACTTGTTGCTTAGAGAAGCGGCTGGCCCTCAGGGAGTTAGAGGTGGAAGAGTGAAGAGCTCGAGCAGGAAGATGCGTCTGAAGAGAAAGCTGGAGTTATTTTGGTCCCAGGCCCCAGAAGGCCTTGTGGACAATGCAAAGGGTCTTGAATTTGATCCTTGCAGCCACTGGAAGCCAATGAAGAGATTTCAGTGCTGCAGAGATACGATCCCTGGGCTTGAGGCCAAGGACAAGTCTGTCTCGCAGTCCTGTTCTGGATGAGTTGCAGACGACGGAGAGTAGAGGAGGGTAGATTTAAAAAGAGGCTGTTCTAGTAGTCTAGCCTAGAGAGAACCAGGGCTCTGGAGACAGTGAGCTTCTGGGGGAAGGAGAGGAAAGGAAGAATATCTCTGAGGAGGTGAAGTTGGTAGTTTGAATTCTTAGCGACGTCGGAAATGTGAGGGGAGCAGGAGAGTGTGGAGTCGAAGATGACCCCAAGGTTCTTAACCTCACAAGTGGGAGCAGGAAGAGGGCCAAGGGAGGCCGGCCAGAGCGTGGCGGGAAAGGGGCGGGTGCAGGTGTACCGATGAGGATCTGTTTTACTGACATTCATGCAGAGATCATTGGTGGCGCACCACTCCTGGATTGCAGGAAGACCGGAATGAGAGAAGGAGAAGAGGCGAGCTGGGTGTCATCCGCATAGCACTTGGAGCAGAGCGCAGCAATGCAGAGGGCGAGAGGTGCCAGTTATTGGTTGAACAACCAGGGAAAAAGGTTAGACCCCTGGGGAACACCACAGGTGGAGAGCGAGGAGAGAAAGGACCCAAGTTGGACCTGGGAGTGTCAGTCAGAGAGAAAAGAAGTCAGTCAGACCAGAGCCTGATCAGTGATACCCAGATTATCGCAGAGCCGGTTGTGCAGGATGGCATGGTTGACCGTGTCAGAGAGATCCAACAGGATGAGGACCGAGGGGAGGTTATAATCAAGGTTGGAGAGCAGGTCTTCATGGATGTTCAGGAGGGCAGTTTCCGTGCTTCTGGCTGCTCTGAAGCCAGACTGATGGTCATGGAGAAAACCAACAGATTCAGTGTGAAGGTTAAGCTGAGAGATCGGGAGATAATTAGCCAGAATGGAGGGGTCGGATGAGGGCTTTTTGAGGGGAGGGTGCACAAGAGTGCTTGAGGGGAGGGGAAGGTTCCAGAGGTGAAGGGGTGGTTGCAAAAGTCTGCCAAGGCTGGAGCAAGGGTGTCAATGTGGTCCTTGAAGGATTTAGAAGCACATGGAAGAACCTGCGTAGATGAGGTTTTCATAGATCTGACTTGACTAGAAACCTCATCAGGGGAGAAGAGAGGCAAGGCAGAGAAGGGAGGAGGGGTGGCTGCAACGGGGGCAGAGGAAGTGGAGAGAGTGGCGGGAGAAGCAGGAGCAGCAGAGAGGGTGGACAGGATGTCCTGGATTTTAGAGATGAAGTGAGAAGCCTGGTCCGTACAGAGGACCTGGGAAGGGACAGGGGAGGTAGAGACTGCAGAAGGAATGGCCTTGCAGATTTTAAAGAGTTCAGAATGAGTTGTTTGATGCCGCGGGGATGCAGGCTTGGATGTGAGCTCTTTTCTTGGTAAGGACAGAGTCGGTATTGCCTTTGAAGCAGGTAGCAGGCCAGTTTGTCAGAGGATGTACAAGATGCCAACCATTTCCTCTCAGCCACCCTACACTTGCATTTAAGAGTGATGAGGTCAGAGTCGTACCAGGAGTTGCACTTGATTTTAGGCTTCATGTGGATCCTCATGACAGGGGCAAGTACATCAAGAGTGTCAGAGATAGCAGAGGGGAGTATGGAGAGGGCTATGTCAGGGTGCGAGTCAGCCAGAAGTGCAGGAGGGGGAGAGAAAGATGCAGAGAAAGTCTCAACTGACACACGTTTCATAGTTCGAATGACCGAGAACGTGGGTGGCAGTTTGTGGGGTAGGATTGGCCTGGGGGGAAGTGAGAGAGAGGGATGAGAGGAATGTGGTCACTCCAGGACAGAGGAGTGGTGAGACGGTTAGAGAGGGGGAGAGCTGAGGAGATCAGACCAAGAGTGTGCCCTGCAGAGTGAGTCAGGCTGGAGGGAAGAATAGAGAGTCACAAAGGTCACAAATGAGTCCTATTGCGGAACAGGAGGCATCCAGGATGATGTTGAAGTATCCAAGGAGGAGGAGTTGAGCGTGTGGCCAGAAAGGGGGGGAGAGGTGGGAGGGAGGGATCTATCTATCTATCTGAGGAGTAGGCCTGCATAGGAATGATAGAGGCAGGGATACTTCCCCACCGGGACGGTTGGATCAGGGCGCGGAGAGGATCTTGTAGCCATCAGGAAGGAGTGTGTCAAAGCTTCTCCAGTGTGGTTCTGCCTCTCCAGGACGTCTTGTCCACAGAGGTTTGCTTCTGCTTGGGATTCAGTCTCCTCCCTGCATAGGAGATTCCCCTTGGTTCACAGTTCCTCCTGTGCTTAATTACGTCATCATTGTAATAAGGGGTGTGTCCTTCATCCTTCGAAGTGGCACGCAAGGCGGGAAACGTTTTTACTTGAAGACCGAGAATTTAAGGAAATGTCACTATTAGGTGAAACCAAAGCGATATCACAAATACAAGGGTTTTCCTGAGGTTCTTTGACTGTGGAATTCAGGTGAGATACAGCATTACCTGAAACCAAAGAGATATAGGAACTGTCACTGTTTGGTGGTTTCAAAACAGAATTAACACTCTTTTAAATCAGGAAACAAATATACAACTCAAGATTTGTGCTAATGGGGCAGGCAACGACAAACGGCAAAACCAAATAACCAACCCAGAGCTACCTACCCATATTAGCGTAATCCTGAAACAAGACTGCTTCTTGTTTACCCATTGTTAAAACCTTCCGATTCACCTGAGCTGCCCACGCAAGTGCACCACTATGGCCAACCTTCTCCCGACCATCTGTTTGAGTTTTTAAACTGAGCTCCTTACCTCTTGATTGATCATGCTCTGGGGCATTGGAGAGGAAGCTGCAAGCTCGACGGTGCACCCACTTTGCGCGACTGGTCTAAGTCACGGTGCAAGAATTGTCCGAAAAAACGGGCTCATGCTACATTTTCAGGTGATGGCAAACTGTCCCCTTTATTGTATTGGCTTGCAAGTCAATGAAAAACGGCATCCTGAACCTAAACGGGACACGACCTGACTAACCTGATATTCCTTCCAGACCCTGTACTTATATAGAGCACTTGTTACCAAACAATGGAATGATCTAGAAATCTAAAGCTAGGCTTTGCTGCACTTTTATCCCGCCTCCTGCCACAACAATGAACCTATTAATTCCATGTACGTCCATTCTCTATCAACTTCAGTCTATGACGTAATATGACGAATTCCGGCCTTCCACTGCAGGGAGAGTCATTTTGCCCAGGACATGGTAGGAAGACATACCCCAGACACAGAAGTTGGTGGACATAACTGAAAACGCAACTGGTGCATCGTCTGGTTTTGCATTGTAACCACAATGTCTCTTCAACTAAAGGTTTTTCTAGTCATTTGTAAGTGGTTATCTTCCTACGTTTTTTATAATGATATAATGTTTCTATTGGAAGTCCCTTCTGGGGTGAACATCATTGTGGCAGTCCGGATTCTGTGACTACGAATTCTTTACATCCAGTCTGCACCTGGGAGCCCTTTCTAAACATAAACAATATTTTGGATGAAGAGCATTACCAAGAAAATATGATTTGTTCTTTCATACAAATTGTCATTTGAAAAGGATAAGTTTGATGCGATTATTTGTGCTCCAATTCACCCATTATACCTTCATTTTGTTTTGAAGATGTTGATTAAAAAGCCATGTACGATGAGGTTTTGATTGTACCATCTTTCTTTTATAGATGCAGTATTTGCATTCCAGCTGCGTAACCCAGTACACAATGGTCATGCTCTGTTAATGCAAGATACACACCGGCAGCTTCTTGAGCGGGGTTACAACCGCCCTGTCCTCCTCCTCCACCCACTGGGAGGTTGGACCAAGGATGATGATGTCCCTCTGATGTGGCGCATGAAGCAGCATGCTGCAGTTTTGGAGGAGGGAGTGCTAAATCAAGAAACTACAATAGTGGCCATTTTTCCTTCGCCCATGATGTATGCTGGTCCTACTGAGGTAGGTGCGCTAGAATATAAAAATAAAGGCAAATACTTTCTTCGTTATGTAATATCTATCACGGTTCTTCCCTTGCCATTCCCTTCTGCTTCATCAACTTTGATATCTAATCTGAAATTCATGCCAGGAAAAACATTGTTTTTACTACTTTGATCCATGGAGATTAAAGGGCTTTCGCTTCTTTCGCCAAGTTCACTGTGCCTCATCTAGCTTTTTAAAGAAATTTACCTTTGTTTTTTTGGGTGTTTTCAGATTGCAAGGTCAGGCTGCCTTCTGGTTGTTTCCGTGTTTTTTTTCACAAACCCTCTGCCGAGGGGTTCAGAAGACCAAACCAGTAGTTTAAAAAGGTGTCCACCAAGCGTGTCTAAAAGTCTTAGTGCTAAAGGAGCAGAGCTGTCTGGCTGCAGTCTTAAGAGAGGAATGGGCTAATATCAAGGTACAGTTAGGCCGACACACAGACACAACAAAATACACTACACATTACCTACTGCCTCGGTCTGTCAATGTGTGTTTGTATATGTATGTATATAAAGGGAAACACAGTTAAAATGACTATTAATACGTAAGTATACACACCAACCGTAAATGGGGCAGGTGAATCAAACTCACTCCAAAACTTGGTGGACAGACAGTTACCGAACAATAAAATACTACATGCTTTGTTGGTTAAATCCGAAGTAAAATGGTTACAGCAGTTAGGTAGAGCCAAATAGTAATCACCTGTTTAAATAACATCAACTAAATACAGTACTGGGTTTATAAAGTATCAAAGATGCAGCCAAGGATAGGCGATAATGGTGGTGTTTAGCGCTCGGTACGTATACCATCGTATAGCATCAATTAACGATTCAGTGTTGCTGCGCCCATCACAGTGAGTGTCCCCCCTATAGGATACTCGATGCCGGATAATATTGTTTCTAATAATACTGTGAAATCTGAAGCCGTGTACTCAACATATTTTGATCCACTATTCAGTTCGACCTCATTTATTGATAATGTAACTCGAACAATTTAAATAGTTAAGGTTCTACCCACATATACTCAGTATGTTTGATCTGAAAAGCAGCCATGTACTTTTTACCTACACCCATATATGCTCAGTGTGTCAGAATGATGATACACACTCCTACATTTCAAATGCCAATTTAATAAACAAAAACGTATTTCATATCCCAATTACTTCATGTGCCAACATGTATTTCGAGCAATCTGCTCTTCCTCAGGGCATATCATTTGTGATGTTAGTATATGTGATTAACAACAAAAGCATCATGCAATATTCTGAAGCATGCTGACGGCGAACACGCCGTTTTCTGGCGCTTAAGCCAGAAAGAGTAGTAAGGATAAACTTTACAATAGATAACAAAGTGACAAGATGCATTGAAACACAAGGGGATGAGCATGAAGTGAATGGACAAGTGGTGGTGTCGTGTGTAAGTATAATGTGCCGTGGTGGGAGAATGGTAATGATGAAAGAAAGGGCAAATGTGATTCCCTGTGGAAAAGGAGCATTTTCCCATGAAGCCAATTTTCTGAAACATCAGAGAAAAGTCAGGAAATTAGTGAAGGCTGGGTGCGTGATGGGCCCAAGACCTTCTCAGGTGTTCCCTATTGATGTGTTGGCTGAACCGACTCCCCATTACTGCCCCAGATACGTAAATGGGGGTCTGCCTGGCGATTTGCCAAAGGTAGCCAAATCCTACTTATGTGCAATGTAAATGAAGGCACAAAGACGGAGAATGAAGGGAGCCATCGACAGGGATCCCGATAATGTGCAAGTGCATTTGGTACCACCTACATCTTGCACATGGACTGCACAGCTAGACTGTGGCATGTTGTGATCTAAGACCGACTCTGTTCCTCAAGTCATAAGAGAAGGTGCACTGTGACGAAGAACAAACTGGTGTTAGATTTGTGGAGCTGGTTAGTACCATAAACCCACAATTGACCATGTAGATGCGCATATGACCCACAGAGCATCCCAACATGCATCAAACTAATAGGCCAAAGGATTACATGACCACCAGGTGTACAAAGCATCACTGTGTTTGTCTACAGTGGTCTCCTATATAAAAGTATTCGCTTTATAGCTAGTCCGGAACCCAAGCTTTGTCTCTGCCGCCTACACACATTGTTGGGAATGTGCCACCTACAGCAAGCCAGGACGTAAAACTGCTCCAAACATGCTGCACAATAGAATTTGGAATTTAAAATATAATTATGCAAGCATCCAATCATGTGCCCTGGTACCCAGATCCTCTATATAACTGCCTCCAGCAGGAGAATCTCCTTTTGCAATGTTTTAATGCTTGCAGTAATGTAATGGCATATGCACAAGGGGATGGCTGCATGGGAGTTGTGGAGGAGGAAGAAATGGGGGCGAAAATACTTGAATCAGTACATAGGTCATTTTTATTGCTCTTGCATTCGTGCCGCTCGCCCTCCTTCAAAATCTGTTGGAAGTGATTACACAAAGATTTCTCTGTTGTGGAAGGGACAGAGCATGTTGTGTGGCTTCAAGCAAATGTTATGCAGTACCTACTGGTCGAAAAGTGGCATTCTGTCTGAAAGAAACACCCATGGAACACTGCTGACAAAACACATGGAGTAGCCCACTTGGCCGCCCAACTAATCACAGCAATGGGCACATGGCTCTGGAAAGCCACAGATTAGACTTTAGATTTAAAGATCTAAATGCTATTCACCTGATTTTAAGTGCTTAGTGGTGGGCTACATTGGTGGTAGCCATGGATTGTTTGACTAATGAGAAATGGTTTAATGCTAACACCATGAAAAGTCCTCTTTTGTACTGTCTGAGCCCTCTTGAAGTGACATTCCAGAGTCTTTTTTTTAAACTGGGATCTTTCTTGGATCATAAGTCAGTGTGGTGCCTTCAAGGCAGGCCTGATGTTGTTGGAGCATTGAAGGCTTAATATGAGCCATGTCACATGGTTCTTGACTTTTGACATAACCAGTTACAGGCTAGTGATGCAAAGGCATGTTGCCACTTTGGTAAGCTGACATGTGGCAGTGGCCTAACACCTTTGGCAAATGAGTATAATTTCTGATGTTTTGGTGCCACTTCTTTCACTGTATATCTTTTTTTTTTTTTACTTTTATTTTTGGTATTTCAACACACCATACAAATACACACCCACATTAGGGTGGATTTTAACTTTACGCAGTCAACCAGAGCCCCAACCACCCCCCCCTCCGAGTCCCTCCCCTAACCCTCGCTGCTCCTCCGTATCGTCCCCATTGTGCATCATTTCAGCCCCCCTGCGACCCTGTAGCAAGTAATGTCGGCCCGAGTTAAGGCTGCATCAGGGTGTGTTCCTAGCGTCCAATGGTCCCTCTGAGGAGGTGTCGGCCTCACTTATCAGGAAGGATATCAGCGGGCCCCATGTGTCGGGCGGGCGCGCGTGAAGAGGGAGGAGTTTTATGAAATCTGCTTCTATGTCCTGATAGAGTAAGTCTTTCCGCCAAGCGGTGTGGGAAGGTGGGGGGCCGCGGCCCCATGCCATGGCAACTCTCCTGCGAGCTAGTGTCAGTAGGACTCCGGTCAGTTTCCTCGACGGCGTGGATAGCAATCTTGTAATTCCCAACAAAGCTGCCGTGCATCTTGGTTGTATTACTTCTACCACGATTGCGGTTGTCGTGTCTAACACTCTGTTCCAGATTGGGGCTACTTCAGGGCATTCCCATGCCAAGTGTATGAAGCTTGCTGATAGAGTTCCACACCTCTTGCATTCGGCCTGGGTGTCGGGATGGTGTTTATTAGCTTTTTCGGGTGTATAATAGGTTTGGTGGAGGAAATTAAAATGGATAAGTTTGAGCCGGGAGTTAAGTGCAATTTTCTGGGTCTGATTCAGAATGTAGCCCCAATCAACCTCTGATATACTTGCATTTAGCGCTCGTTCCCATCTTGTTTTCACTCCAGTGTTGACGGGGGGTGTTCCGGTGGTCAGTGCTTTGTAAATTTGCGACACTAGCCTGCCTTCCCCCTGTGCTTGAATGACATCATGCAGTAACTGCCAGGTCGGTGGCTGGCTCAGGAAACCAGGCATGTGCGTCTGCATAGTGTATCGAGTTCGGAAGTAGAGGAACACGTCCAGTGCTGTGTTGCCCCCTTTCTGTTTGGCTTGGTCAGGGGTCAGGAAGCCCTCCTCTGTGAATAGGTCTCCTAGGGATTGTATGTGCAGCTTGCCGACCCACTGGTGAAACACTTTCTCTGATGTTGGGGGGATTCCAGGAATAAACTTGACTGGCAAGAGGGGAGAGTACCTTATCTGCACCCCCAGTTTATTTGCTAGCGACTTCCAGACCTTGTATGTTGTGAGCATCACGTTCATTGTGCTGTTGGGAACGGGAAGTTGGCTGAAAACCACATCAGTCAGGAAGTTGGGGGTTGCCAAGGCCCTCTCGACCTGTACATGAGGGCGAATCGTTTGCGTTGCATACCAGTGGCTGAGGTACTGTGCTTGAGCTGCCCAGAAATATTTTTCCATGTCGGGGAGGGCTAGACCCCCGCTGGACACGGGAAGCGTCAGTATTGTGTACGCCACTCTGGCTGGTCTGCCAGCCCACAGTCGATCCAGAACCAAGCTTTTCAGCCTTTTCAAGAAGGATTGTGGTAGTAGTAGCGGGATATTGTTGAAGAGATACAGTAATTTTGGCAACATTACCATTTTAACTACGGAGGTTCTGCCCCAGAGTGTCAGTGGGAGCATTTTCCAGCTCATGACCTTGTCCTGTAGGGACTTGAAAACCTCATAGTTGTCCCGGAATACCTCTTGTGGGTCCAGTGACAGCTGGATTCCGAGATAGCGGACCCCCGAGGTTCTCCACTTGAGTCCGAAGTCGTCGGCGAATTGTTTCGTGTCTCGGGTCAATGGGAAGACGACTGATTTTGAGTGATTGGTTTTCAATCCGGATGCCGCCCCGAATCTGATGACTTCCCGCATGACCGGGTTCAGATTGACTTCTGGGTCCCTTATGAATAGTGCCACGTCGTCGGTGTATAAGGATACGATGAGTTTGTGTGGGCCGATGGTGTGTTCCATTTGTTGGCGTAGTTCCCGCAGGTTGGAGGCCAGTGGCTCCATTACCAGAGTGAAAATTAGTGCTGACAGGGGCATCCTTGTCTCGTACCACGCTGCAGGTTTATTGATGATGATTTTGCCTTGCCCACTATATTAGCTTGTGGATTGGTGTACAGGAGAGAGACAAGTTTGATGAAGCGGGCCCCCAGCCCCATTCTGGTGAGAACCATGAACATGAACGGC
This sequence comes from Ambystoma mexicanum, assembly GCF_040938575.1. Classification (NCBI taxonomy): domain Eukaryota; kingdom Metazoa; phylum Chordata; class Amphibia; order Caudata; family Ambystomatidae; genus Ambystoma; species Ambystoma mexicanum. Next base: position 448,246,909 of record NC_090937.1, read on the forward strand.
CACTCCACTGAGTCAAATGCTTTTTCTTCATCAAGCAGGACCGCGATTGCCTGGCCTGTAGGGTCTAGCACCTCAATGATTCCAAACATTCTCCGGATGCCGAAGGTCGTATTGCGGCCAGGTATGAAACCTGCCTGGTCTGAAAGCACCAGGGCAGGCATCAGGGGGATCAATCTGTTCGCCAGGATCTTAGCAAGGATTTTATTGTCCAGATTGAGCAGGGAGATCGGGCGATACGAGGCGCATTCGTCTGGTGGTTTTCCTGATTTGTGTAAAAGAATGACATTGGCCTCACGAGAAGAGCGAGGGAGGGTCCCAAGCTCTAGCGCTTCCTCGTACACCGCTGCCAGCAGCGGAGCCAGAGGTTCTGCAAAGGCCTTATAAAATTCTCCCGTGAGGCCATCAGGGCCTGGTGCTTTGGAAGGTGGTAGGGTCTTTATGGCTGCTTTAATCTCTTCTTGTGAGATTAGTTCGTTCAGAGGTTCACGTAGTTGATGTTCGACCCTGTAGAGTTCTGTGTCTTCCAAATATTCCAGGGGGAGGTGCGAGTCTTTCGGTAGCTTGGCACTGTAAAGATCTTGGTAGAATAGACTGAATTCCTCCGCTATCTTTTCGTCAGTGTGGACCTCTTCCCCTTGCCTAGTTCTGATCCTTTTGATTTGGGACTGTTTATTGTCGGCTTTAATTAGATTTGCCAGTAAAGCTCCTGGTTTCTGGCTCTTGCCGTATTGGCGGATTTGGTTGGTGCGATGTAGAAATTTAACCTCACGTTCCGCTGCGTTGTTGAATTTCTGCAATTCCATCTTCAACGCTGCTGCGGATTCCGGGTTGCCTTTGTTCGCGATCTGAGTTTTGAGCTGTTTTAATTTATTTTCGCTGTTTGCAAGCTTGCGCCTAATGAGCTTGAGAATGCCATTTTCTTTGGCGAGGCAGACTCCTCTGATAAAGCATTTAAAGGATTCCCAAATTATGCTTGCCTAGGGGACCGAACCCAGGTTGGCTTCTAGGAACATGTCAATCTCCTCTCTTAGTTCGGAGGCAAAGACCTTGTCCCGCAGTGATCCCTGTTTGAAGCGCCAACGTTGTAGCGGTGGAGTGAGGCTAGCTGGCTTGAGCTAAAGGAAGATTGGCGAGTGGTCTGAAAGTGTTCTCGGGTGGATGTGGCACCGGCCACACGCCAGGGGGCTGTTAGTTGAGGTAAGAAAGTAGTCGATTCGGGAGCTTGTATTATGGACTGTAGAATGAAAGGTGTACTCGCGCCTTTCCCCATTGGAGACTCCAAGTGTCCTGCAAATCGAACGCTTTGCAGATTTCCTTTATCTGGAGACCAGCTTTGGAGGTTGGTTGATGTACGGCCGATGATCTATCTCTCGTAGGGTCCATAACCGTGTTCATGTCGCCGCCCCAGACAACCGTGGCCGGGCCGAGCGCGGAGAGCTGCGTCAACACCCAGCCGAAGTTGTCGGGGCCATCCACATTCGGAGCATATGAATTGACAAAGGTCACTTTCTGACCTGCGACGATGCCACTCACCAGTAGTGCTCTGCCTTCCTCGTCTTTTGCCTTGTGCAGTAGCCGGAAACTGAGACGCCTGTGTATGAGGATCGCAACTCCTCTTGAGTACGTGGAGTAGGATGAAAAGTATCTGTGGCAGCCCCAGCTTTTGGCCCACTGGCGGTCTCTCCCCGGAGTAAAGTGTGTCTCTTGAATCAGGGCCACGTCTACATCGTGACGTCTGAGATAGTGCAGAATTTTTCTAGATTTAGCCAGGATGTTTCCGCCTCTTATATTCCATGTTAAAACATTGAACGGGGCAACTTTGCTTTTATTTCGGGCCACATTTCTGATTCAGTGGGCGGCCGTGGTCTGGTTGAACCAGAGCTGCTGACTGGGTCTGTATGTGAGGGATGGGAGTCTCGATGCGATGAGTATGGCAGCGAGTAGGGAGCAGGCGGCGAGCGTGGTAATCGGGATCTGGTGGCGTTGAACTTTCCCATTAACTTTGTAGAATTCCAACTTCGGGCAATCCCCAACAGGCCCAAGACGTAACTCTCCCGAGGGTGGGCCACCGTGAACATGCTCACCGGGAGGTTTCGACTTTCCCAACCCCAAACAAAAACGGCCCTTGGAGTCGCCATGCCGAGACGTGAGGTCCACACCTCGCCGGACAGACTCAACTCGGGCTAACAGTAACTTAACAGCAGCTGAGCTGGGGGCACCTGGGGTCTCCCAAGTGTCCCTGCCCCGACTTGTGCTGCTGTATATGGTCTGACCCACTTAGTGCTGCTGTGTCGGGTCTTGTGTCCAGCCATGTCCAACTGCTTAAGGGGGGTTCCTGAGGATTCTGTCTCTTTGCGGTCTGTGGCGAGCCTGAATCTGATCCGGGAGACCTAGACGGTCTAAGAACAAGTTTGCTTCATCTGGGGTTTGGAAAAATTGGACCTTTCCCTCGTGTTGGACTCTTAAGCGTGCTGGGTAAAGCATGGAATACGGCAGTTGGCTGTTGCGGAGTCTCTGTTTGACGCTAGCAAAAGTTTTCCTTTGTGACTGTACTTCCGGGGAGAAGTCAGGGTAAAAATGGATTTTGTCCCCGTCGTGGCTCAGTTCGCCTTTTTCTCTGGCGAGGCGGAGCAAGGAGTCGCGATCTCTGTAGTTCAGCAGTCTCGCTATTATGGGCCTAGGGGGAGCTCCTGGAGCAGGTCTTGTCGCGGGAATCCTGTGGGCTCTCTCGATTATGAATAGGCTGGATAGGGCCTCGCGGCCGAATAGAGTGGCGCATAAGGCTTCTACGAAGTCTTCCATTTTCTTCTGCGTTTGATGATCTCTCACGCCAACTATCCGTAGATTATTCCTCCTCGACCGACCTTCAAGGTCCTCGCACTTGGTTAGTTTCATTTGCGATTCCAGCTGCAAAACTCTATTGGTTAGGGTTGCCGAACTGTCATCAAGATTTGACACCCTCTGCTCCATCTCGTTCAGGCGTTCGGCCTGGGAGTCCATACGGTGTTGCATGAGATCGACTTTGGACGCAAGACCGTCCATTTTGTTACTCATGCTGCCAATGCCTGCTTTTAAGTCTAGAAGGATTTCTTTGATTTCAAAGGGGTTCTCGGCCACTTCATCCTGGGGAGAGCATTCGGACGATGAAGCTTGGTCTTCTGGGTGGTGAGGGGCTCTGGGGGTCGGACCACTCTCAAAGTTTAGCTTCCTCTGAGATTTATCGTTTTTTCCCCATCGTGGCTGTGAGAATGGAAGCGTTGAAAATGGGTTGCAGGTGGTCTAGTTGTGCCTCGAACCACCTCGGGACCCCCCCCCCCCCCCGGGCCGGGGTGGCCGCGGCTGGTTGTATGGGGTGCTTGATCAGAAATGCGGTTTTTGTTGTGCGCCGAGCTCTCCCCTGTTAGCGCAGCCTGGTGGGTTTCAGTGGAAGGCCGGCGTAGGAAGGATGTTACCCGCTATGTGAGCAGGGGTTGACTGTTGAGGAGCTTCGTTGGCACGTGTCAAAGATGTTTACAGAGGATTTCTGCCAGCTAATACTCATTCAGGGGGCAAGGTGTTGGACAATTCCTTGTGCCCCTGTTTTGTAGTACAGGGCCCTGTGTTGGTCTGCGGCAGGGAGGAAGCTCTTCCCCAAGTGGCGGGGGTTCAGGTCGTCCAAGTGGACGGGGCCCCCAGATGCTCCTTGTGTGCGGATGCCGCACCAGTCCTGGCCCAGCGGGTTGCGGGAGTGAATGGTTGCCGGGGGCGCTGTACTGCTCGCTTGCTTCTGCCACCGTGGGTGAGGCCGAGGGGGGGGGGGGGACAGCGCCGTCTCCCCACCACTCCCTACCTCCTGGCACCACCGGAACGACCCCTCTGGGCGTCTGCCGGCCCCGTGAACGTGGACGCCTTCAGGGGAGCCTCCCGCTCACCCGCCGCGTCGCTGCAGCTCCGCGTTCGCTCGCCGCCTCTACGTGGGTGTGGGGATTCTTGCTGGGCCGCTGGCCGTCGTCCGGGGTCTGTCGCTCCACGGCTGGGAAGCCGGATGCCTGAGCCGCAGGTGCAGATTCAGGGAGTGGGGGGAGGCCCTGGCGTTTTACGGCCGTCTCCTCCACTCTGGCGATGGCTCCAGGCGGGGGGAAGGGGGCGGTCAGGACCTCCCGCCGGCCCTCCGCTGTTCGGCGAGTGCTCCCCGGACCGCCGCCGGCTCCTTGCCGGGATACTGGCCCCCGTCTCGTGGGTGGCTGGGGGGGGGCGCGTCGGGCTCCGCAGTGAAGGAGGTCAGCTCTTGAAGCGCGGAGCCGAGTAGCCAACCCCGCGAGTTTCAGCGGCCGGGCCTCCCGGGCTGAATCTCGGGCTGGGAGCTCCGATTTTACACGAAACTTCGGGATGGCATAGCTGGAGACATCAGCAGTTCATGTACAGGCAAGACTGGGGCTCAGTAAAGCCAGGATCCGCAGGATTTACCAGGATTGATGCGGGGCTACGAGGGAGCTCTGACCTAAGCGGCCATCTTGGATGGCCCTCTAGCGCCCTCTCTACTGTATGATATCTTAATACTTGCTTGCGAAAGCCTGTACAAACACATACTGAAAAAGTAACAGCCAATTTCATATGTAAGCCAGGCTTTCCTTTCTCTGTTCTCTACTTCAGTGCATTCTATCTCCAGAAGTGATTGCATACACCTTACCTCTGTTCTACCCAAACACCTACATGCAAGTTATTTCGTTTTAGACCTTATGATTCCATGGCTTTTTATGACAACAGCTGGATGTGGCTTCTAGAGCTCAAAGGCTTTAGCTCTAGTACTAGAGAAAATCTGTTCAAAATCATGGAAAGACAAATCACGACTGATGCAGGAAGTCTAGTAGATCCAGGGTTATTGCAAATTACAAGGGCCATATTTTGTTTGCCATTTAATGTATGTTACAAGGCTCTACTCTGTTTTGATAACTTGTACTTTCTACCTCCCTGTATACCTCCTATGTCAAATTGAGCAACTTCAAAGAATGCAGTTCTTGCAGGGGTCTTGTTGCAACAGGCCACCAACCAGGGAGGTGTATGTGAAAAGCTTTTAGACATTGAGGAAGGTTGTGAAGGGCCGTTGCAGGCATTTATGGTCTGAGGTGTTGAAATATACACTGACCTGATTCTAGGCGAAAGGTAGCACTTGTCCCGAGAAATGTATTGGCACACCAATTAGATGGGTTTCTTGAGGTTTTACAAGCCCACAATATTACCCCTGGGAGTTAAAACAGACCGAATGTAGCAGTGGGTTGTATCACCAATGGGCGTCAGACTATATTTGATTTGCTCACCTGTTCTAGAACTAAGCAGTTGTTGCACTCTGTCTACTGGTGGCCAAGAATCAATAGAGGAGTGGAGAGTGTTAAGAACGCCTTATGTCAGAATGCAGACAAGGCGTTAAAGCTAAATTAATCTACCCATGGGCCACAAAAGCTTCCTGAAAGCCACATGGGAGGAATTGGCTTTGGCTATGTTGGGCCCTGCGAGTAAGAAGGATACAGCAAAAAACATTTCGAAGGGATTGTGTCCTCCAAAATATTCCTTATCTTGATAGATCACTTCCAGCTTGCTGGCCTCAGAATTTTTTTTTATTTCAGTAGAGGGCGCTGTGCGTCGACGTCCCTCGAGTTGGTGTCCCCCGACAGCCTCCGTATCGGCACCAACGTCATCATGTGTATAAATAGACTTGCGCAGCATCAGTTGCTCAGTTCCGTTTTTCTGCGCTTCATGGGCCTCGGAATCATGTTGCTCAGTTCGTTCTTCAAGTAGATTCTACTTATTCCTCAAAGATATCTTACTCTATTACGATGGCTTCCTCATCTGAACCGTCGACCCCTCGGTCCGGCTTCAAAAAGTGTTGTGATTGTGGAAAGAAAATGTCATTGACGGATCCTCACAGGATCTGTTTGTGGTGCCTGGGATCGGAGCACCATTGTTCAGAATGCGAGGACTGCATGTCCATGACGGCGAAAGCCTTGAAGGTGCGTAAGGGGAAGCTCGAAAGAGGTAAGACTTCTACTCCTCGAAAGTTTCCTCGGCAGAGTCGAGACATTCGTCTCCTCGCCGTCACAGGAAACATTCCCGTTCGAGGTCTCGAAGCGGTTCCCATCAGTCTTCGAGATCCAAACACTCGAAAAAGAGGCATCGTAGATCACCCTCTTCTTAGTCTTCTTCTGTTTCCCCGGAAAGGGTCACCTGCCCCACGAAACACATCTCTCCAGCTAAGTGGGAGGAATTCCGTAAAAAGCAGCCTCGACCCCCTAGGAGATAGCTTCGAGAAAGCGGCCTCGACCCTCTCGGAGACAGTTAAAGGTGATACCCGGGGTGAAAGACCCGAAAAATCGAAACGCTGCGAGTCGTTGCACCCAGCGAAAGAAATTGCCCGAGAGCGTCATGGACCCTCGAGCAAAAGCAGTAAGACCGCGTCATCGACGCCATCCGTCGAAAGTCCCTTCGACTCATAAATCTGCGTCATCAATGCCATTATCGAAGGGCCCATCGACACACAGATCGGTCGAATCAACGCAGTCTTCGCCGCCGATAAAGGACGAACCTACTGCTGTCACTACTTTGCAGTCAGTAGTCATACCGAGGGCTTCCACCATGACCTCGAATGTCGTCGATAGCCTCAACGACTCCGAGTAGGATTCCGATCCTCTCGAGTTCTTCGAGGTCTCTTCATACCTTTTCGACGCCTTTTTCGTTTTCTTCGAAGCCTTTGACTTCCGTGTCGACAACTTTGACGTTTTCTCAACCGGTTACTACAAGCTTGGCCCCTTCTGCTCCAGAAATGGGTCTTAAGCCATTCCCAAGGTCAGATTATTTCAGAGCATTGTCCTCTATTTATGAGGAAGGGGAGGATTCTGATCATGAAAGACCTTTTGGGTTGGAGAGGACTACAACACCTGTACCAGAGGAATTTATCTCTGAAGAAAATAGGTTGAAGGACCTTCAAGAATCCTTGCATGATGCAGTGGTTTAGATACTTCCCCAGAAGTAGAATTTGCTAAACCAGACCCAGGGGAACATGCGGAGACCCCTTACAGAATTTTAATCGCCAGAATAATAGAATTCATGGGTTGGTCTACACCTTCACCTTCTTTTCAACAAGATGATCTTAGACATTTTAATTAAAGGCCCACAGGAAGATCTGTGGTTCCATTTCATACTGCATTGCAGAGGAAAATATCGGCCAACTGGGAAACTCCTGAGGTTATCCCGGCAGTTAACAAAAAAACTATCTGCCAAATATAGGGTATCTGCTTCTGACCCTGAATATTTGTCCAAACCTCCAACTCCAGTGAGTCTGGTTGTTCAAGCAGCAACTTCATCGAACAGTAGATCTGCATACCCTACTGTTCCACAAGACAGGGATGATAAGAGATTTGACGCTATGTCAAAAAATGTCTTTTCTCCGTGTAGCATGGCGCTTAAATCCATTAATGCTACTTGTACGCTCGCAAGATTCAGCCATACACTTTGGGAGTGTGCTTCATCAGCGGCTGACTGCCTCCCGGAAGGAGAAGAAAGGGAAGCTTTTCTGAACATCATTAAAGATGGTAAAGGCGCAATGTGCGAATCCCTTCAAACTGGCATTAATTCTGCTGACAGTATCAGCAGGGCCATGGCGGCAAGTACTACAATCCGCAGATTTGCATGTTTGCGAAGTCTGGTTTTGCTCCAGGTGTTCAGGCCAGACTTTTGAATATGCCCTTTGACGGCTCTTCTTTATTTGGTAAGAAGGCTGATGACAGCCTAGAGAAGTTACAAACATCCAAGGCGGCAGCAAAATCCCTTGGAGCTGCAATCCGTCAAACTCCCTATCGCCCCTCAGGAACCTCTTGGAGAGGTAGGTCCTTTCGTTTTTATTCCGCATTCGGAAAAGGCAGAGGACAGCCGGCTCAAAGAGGCCAAAAACGATTCACCCGAGGTGGATGGGTTAAAAGTACAAAAGCCGCAGCAGGTGCCTCTTTACCCTCGGCATCTGCGTCAGCCGCCTCTAAACCACTCTGAGGACTCTCCTCACAAGACACCAGTAGGGGGCAGGTTATTACGTCAGAAGCTTGGGCATTGGAGACAGTTGAATATGGATTATTTTCTTGGACCGGATGTACATAGTTTGAGATGCAACTTTAGATAAGGGTAAGTTTCTTAAAGGCATATTCGGCAGAGGGGGGATAAAATATGACTCTAAATTAATTACATGAGTACATAGTTTGGGGGGTATAAAATATGTATAACACTGACCCTAGAACACAATTTCTGAGAAAGTTGATGCAGTTTTGGGTGAATTGTGGCATAACCCACAGGCGCACATCCGTCAATAACCCAGAATCAAATGGCATACTGGGCTATACATACCAGCCAACAACCATGTTTTTCACCACCTAGTACCAGCTTCTCAGGGGAAGAAATGCAAACTAACACTAAGGTGTGTCTGCATGGCTTGCATGTGTAGGGTAAGGGCAAGCACAGAAAGAGACGTTTAGAGCCAGAGTGCAATATAAGCATCAGGTGTCTGAGAAGTGTGAATAGGCGCAAGATGACTGGAACATTTGGTTGGAGGCATTGCAAGGTTTGAAAAGCTATTCACGTGTGCAAAGCTTGTTTACTCCCTTATGATCTCATAAGGGTTGTAAGGATGGGAGACTACAGTAGAATGGGCAAATGTACTAAAGAACAATGTTAAAGTGCTGGTGTGACGAGGTCATGGCAAAATGTAAAAGGAATCTTGTCTGCCTGTGGTTCTAGCCCTTTACCCCTTTATATTATTCTGAGTAAAATGTTGTGTACATAGTTGTTTCTAGTCAATGCATACTCAATCAGTCGTTTAGAGAAAAGGGGGGAGATTCATGATATGTTGAATTGTAGGTTAACTATTAATGTCTTGTTCAATGTTTGCTCATCAGTGCTTGGAACTTGGAATTCTGGTATGGTATGTGGGGGTTCAGTTTAAAGCTGCCTGCCTGGGTAGACCAAGGTGGTATTTTATGGGTTCGTTTTTCAATAAACTTGCTTGGAAAGCTTTTAACATTTCGTAAAAAGTTTAATGTATTGTTTAAAGTGTGGACGTCGTGTGAGAGCAGCAGATCGCTGTACAGGGTGTGGGTAGTCAGTGCTTGTGCGGTTATCTTTTAACAGTAGCGCAGTACTGCGAGTTGCGGTCTATGCATCCATTGGTATTAGTTCTTGGTCTCCTTGGAAGTATCCTTGCAACAGCAGACTAAGTTAAATCGTCACTGATGCAGAGGTCCAAGTAGATCCAGGGAGGTAGAAGGTAGGGGGCAGTAGGAGATGAGGGGCTGGGAGGCGTGGGTTAGTTGGGGGTGGGGTATGTGGGTTTGGGTAGGCTCCTGGGGAGGGTAGCGGGGCAGGGGTATGAGGAGAGTGTTGGTGTGCGTCTGTGCAATGCCACCCCGCTTCTGGCTTGGGGATGAAAGCTGGTACTCCACACAAGTACCTTGTTAAATGCTGGGGATTCGATCCTGAATCACCAGAATGACTCGTCTGAGGCTGTTTGGAAAGATGTTTTTGTTGCCGCTTACCTCTATAGGACAACCTTTCTCGGCTTTTTGGATGCAAGTAAAGGCTTCTGCTTTACTTCCCTTGCTTTGCTCATTCATATGGGGAAACTGATTAGTCCATACGACTAGCAGTTTGGCAGCAGTGAGAATCTTAATGCTTTTTACTTGTGCATTCTTTTATTTTTTATTCTTGGTGTGCTTCAGCACAAGCTTTTCCTACCATTATTAGAAAAAAAAGAAAAAGTAAACATTACATGTTAAAGTAGTGTTCATTCAAAGCAACTCGTCGAGGATATATGTACAAAGACGACTTGCAGTCCACACAGGGTAAAACTGTATCTCATATAAATACTATTTATATTTAGTTTCTTATATCAAAACTTCAGACAGTGTGGTGCAAATTCATTTAATCTTATAATTTTGCTAGTCGAGGTATGCATGTCTGAAGTATTGGTGTCAGTCGCCCTAGTGACCGCCTTCATCTTTAAAAGAGCCACTTACCATAAGTTAATTACTGCAATTGTTAAGGCCGGCGTATAGTATGCCATACATCTGCCCCAGAAAAAAAAAGTTGCAATGTGTCTCTCTTCTGTACAAAATGGCCTAAAAGTTATATACGTTAACCAGTGTCGGGCATTGCATGAGTATGTGCCTTAGCGTCTCTACCTTACTTTTCTTGTGACACCAGCAACAAATTCTTCTGTCTCTTGGGTATATTCAAGCAAGCACCCATTACTGCAAAACAAGGAAGTTGGTTAAAGCTGGTTAACATAATTGCCTAATTCTGAAGTCCTGGAAATTCAGAAGGTAAGGTTGAGGCATGCCTGGTATGTACCTCGGTTCGACGTTCTCCTGAGTGGAGCAGTATCTTTTTAGCAACTCAAAATTAGTGCAAAGTATCAACTAGATGCCTTGTTACTTAATTAGTTTATGAATTTCTAAAGCCCAATCGATAGACCATCCAATTTTCGTGGTGAAGGACAAACGAGAGTCTCTCCCCATTTAATATTGTATTGTCCCATAGTAGGGAATTCGATTTTTAGCCACATTACCATCCTTCTGATGTTAAGCATAGTTTGTATAAAAATTAGGCCTAATTCTAGCCTTCGCATACACACAGGTGCATAATTAGGTCAGCCTAATTACTCCTGCATTCTTGCATCTACCGAATGGCTACTAAAGGTGGCTAGTACCCTAAGATGGCGATGTCACAAGGTTTTCCACTTGTTCTTTGGCCATATTGTTCTTTGGCCTTCTTCCTGCCTAATGTCAGGAAATGCCTTGTATGGGCAGTCCCTTTCCTGGGAAAAGGTTTGGCTTTCGTGGGCTACAGGGTGTTTTGTATGGCTTGAGGGGGCTGGGACTGTCTAGTCCCAATCCACATCGCTGGTACCTGAATGTCTGTTGCCCTGCAGATGTTGCCAGTGGTAATTTGATTTGTGGACTGACTAGCTATCGCCTGGGCTACCTTGCTGCAGCTGTCGCTGTTCTGAGTTCATCCTTGCACCTTGGAGGATCTTCAACTTGTGTAACAGAACACCTGCTCCTGCATTTTCAGCTGCCTTGCATGAACGGAAGTTATTCTGGGCCTGCTCCTTTGTCCTTCCATTGAAGATCGCCTGTCGCCGCCTGACCATGGTGACTTCCGTTGCAATCACTGGAGGTGTCCTGAGGGGGGTCGTCCTGAAAAGTCTTCATCTTTCCTCATTTGGGTGTTCTACTGGAAGCTGTCTGGGACCAAGTCTTTACCACTGCGCCCGAAAGTGACATCTGCCACCGTGACTCTTGAGCCTTCCTCACCCGGACCAAGCGCAGAAGATTGTGTCCGTAACTGATACTGGAACCTCAGCAGTGGTCTCTGGAGAAATCCGTGAGAGGGGATCAGGGGGGTTTACCTCACTCTTTCTGCCCCCCCAAGCCCTCTGTTCTTCATAGGGTTACAGGGATGTAAAGTCCTGTCCCTAAACTACTCTTTCCTGACTTTAGTCATTGGCGGCCTGCTCAAGGATCCCTTCCTAGGCCTATATCAGTGACTGGGATTGAGTAGATGTACCTGCCTGAACTTTACTAACCTTTTTGACTTTGTGATTATAACAACTGTCATCTTCCAATCTCTTAATAAATCTACCTGTGACATATAACTTTGGAAACTGGTGACTTTAGGGCCCAATTGCCCAAACCATCTTAGGGTTGGGCTCATTAAGTGTTAGGGGAAGTATTCTGTGGTTATTCTAAGTGTCATTACTACATTTCATGCATATAACTACTCAACTGTGTTTCACTGGTTATTGAAGTATGTTTTCTTTCTTCTCCTCATGGTGAATGATCTATATGTTTCATAGTGTGTGACAATATTTGACTAGAGGTTTTACTTGCTTAGTGTGTATTTTAAAGGCCTAATAAACCATTGTATATTTTTGTACATACCTTTTAATTATTGGAGGTTTTCTGTACATTCTCATTGTAGCCCTACACCAATCGCACAGCTGTCCTGAGACTTAGCATTTCTGCTCAGCTACCTTATATTTATTGGGTTTGGCTAGTCCCCAGTGTCTCCCTGTTCACCACAATAGAATGACCTCCAGAAATCTACCACCCAGGATTGATTTTGCAAATCCATCTCTCCACACTGCACCAGCTCCTGAACTTTTGAAAACAAAACTGTTCCCTCTGACCAAAAGGATGCAACAAGTGCAAGGATGGCGCCATTGAAGCCAAAGCGTCCGGCTGATGAAGGAATGATGATTAACTCTGTCCAAGAAATCCATTTGGATTAGCCAAGATGGGAGATTGCTGTGGTTAGCAGTGGCAAGGAAGTTTGAGACATGTGGATTGCGGTTTAAATGTAGTACCTGCTGCAATACCCATATTGGAATAGGGGATGTATTTAATCCATTAGCCTCTGGGTAGGCAGTGATGCCACTGACCTGAGGAAAGAAAGAGATTGGTGTATAATTGGCTGTTTTATGGGGGGGGGGGTGTGTGTGTGAGCTCCATCAAGATGGGGATAATGGTAGCCACCTTAAGCCAGACTGGGAGCATCTCAAAGGAATGTGAAGAGTCAAAGAGAGGCGATGGGTAGGAGCAGGTTATGGGTGTCTGTTTCCTGACTGTGTTAGCAAAGAGTCATCCGGAGTGTGGGATTGGCAGACTGGAGGATGGTTGCCAGCTTCCCCCAGTGTGGTGTGAGGGAAGACCGCTAGTGAGTTGATGTTAGGGTGCAAGAGATAGGATGAAGATTAGGAGGAAGGAGAGTGTGCAAGAGAGGATTAAGATGAGGAGGAAGGAGGGTGGAGCAGTCATTGTGTCTTCTAGCATAGCAATTTTGGACAAGAAGCTAGTAAAGTTGCCAGCTGAAAATAGATTGTGAATATAAAGGGAAGGGTGTTAGAGGCATATGAGGACGAGCAGTGTTGTGCCCAACCCACAGTGATATTAGGCCTGCAGCAGCCAAACGAAATACAGGAAGCAATGAAGGTTCAATGCAATATGAAAGTAGGGACCAAAGTACTGTAGATTAGGCAGATTTGAAACCAAGATACAACAGACCAGGCAGCAACCAAACTGCAGCTATCAGGGAGTGCAGCCGCTTGCAGAAATAACTGGATATTTGCTAATTGTCGAAGTGGGTGGAGAGGAGCACAGGAGATGTGGTTAACTCTGTGTAGGGTGGACAAGAGAGGTCCCACAAACAGTTGGCAATTTTGCTAACTGGCTGCATGAGGTCGCCTTTGCGGTTTGTCTTTAAGAGTGGAGGACTAATTCAAAGGGGCCCACTGCAATATGGAGGAGCGATCACTTCTCAGGTTTTGAGCTGATCTTCTGTGGACTGACTGCTGGGTCAGGCTCCTGCAGCAAAGTGAACCAGCGAAAGGTGAAGTATTGTGCAGGGCCAATTTAAACATGCCCACAGTCATGCTCGTAAGAGTAAGTGAATATTTGTAAATAGGCTAATATGAAATAAATTGACTTTATATACTGTGTGTTGGCCGAGTGGTTTGGTAGCATTTGTTTAGTGGCATTCCAGCAGCCCATATTATGATTAGGTTTGCTGTATCTAACGCGCATTTGTAGGCTAATTTTATTTATCTGGTAAAGCCAGGTTATGTGCGTCCATGCAGTGATGATTTATTTGAGCAAATGATGGCAGATGGAGCCATGACCAGTTTGTAAGGGCATGCCAGTGTAGGTCTGCCATCTGCACGCCTCTTGTATCAAATATGCCAGAGGCAATATGCAAATGTATTCTTGGCTAGCGTCATAGCCATTAGAGGATAAAGGAGGGGAACAAGATGAAAAGGAAGCATGCTGTCTTAACCTTACAAAAAATATCTTTTAATTTTCCTGTTCGGTCAGGATAGGAATTTTTCTAAGATCTTTTGCCGCTTTGCCCCATCCAGCATGATCTGTCCTAAAATAGGATCTGACCCTCCTCTTAATCAGTCTTTCCAATGATGTCAGACAACAGCCCGCCAAGAGAATTTTGCCATGTAATAATAATGGAGTCGGCAAATTATTTTCTGAGGTCATTTAGAAGACACCAGCATCAGCTTTGTTTCTGTAACATAAATGCTTTGCAGATTATCCATACTAGAAGTCCATCTGCAGGCCAGCTTTAAGGTTTTAAACTTATTCCATAAACTTAAGCCCACAGGAACAGTCAGGTGTTAAATAAATGAGGTAAGAGTTCTACTACATAGAAGCACCCCTCACTAATGTTCACCAACTATGGGCTTAACAGTAATTAAACAAAAATAGATGTTCTGTTAAAGGTTCTTCTACCACACACTGTTGCCTCCTGCATGGTTTCTTGTCGCTCTGGCAGCTCTGTAAAGCAAGGGGGGTAAGGGGTAAGTTAGTAGGGCAGAGTGGGAGAAAAGAGCAAGAGAGCTGTGATGTGCTGTTGGCAGCTTGAGTTCGGTTGACACCGTTCATTGAATGTAGGTGTTTTTCGGTTGGTAGCCGCTATGTGTTGTTGGACGAGGCTATGTGTGTTTTTGTTTAGTTGGTGTGCTGTGTGGTTTGTTGTGAATAGAGGTATGGTTGTTTAGTTCAGAGTTTGAGAGGTGTATGCAGAAGGCAGAAGGGTGAGTTTTTTAGTAGGGTTGGTTAGTGGGAGTACCCTTTTCTCACCCCAGTTTTTTTATTTTTGTTTTTTTTTAAATACATTTTTATTGAACTTCCAACAAGAATATTTAACATACCTCCCCCCCCCCATCCTCCTGAGTTCGGCCCAAAGTTGGCTTCTTGTCTCCTTCGCCTCAGATGGCATGTCCAGTCCCACCCCTTTCCCACTGAATTTCCCAACTGCCTCCCCTCTGCGTATTCCACTTGGTCCTTATATTAAGCCCAGTAGTCTCATTCTCCTCAAGCACCATGCCATTCTTGCCCCCTGTTGGGAGATATTCCAACACCAACACCCTTGACCAGTCTGCAAGGAAGTCCTGGATATCCCCTTGTAGCGAGTAAGTCACCCACTCGAGTGCTGCGAAGTTCGACATCGTCCCCACCCATTTGTGTTCCGGGGGGGGTGGTCCTCTCGATTTCCACTTCTGCGCCTGGGTAATTGCGCCTGCCATCAGCATTATTGTATACACTTTGCTTTCAGCTCTTGTGGGTAGGTCCTCCAAGCTAGCCGCCATCCCCAGCAGCACCAGTCCTTAGTTTCCCTTTACTGTTATCCCCAGGGTCATCTCTAGAGCTTCGTAAATTGTAGCCCAGAACTTCTCAATCTGTGGGCATTCCCACCAAATATGGCTCCATGCCCCTTCTCTTCAACATTCCCTCCAGCACATCCTCGAGACAGCTTCATAGCCCTTATTCAGTCTCATTGGGGTCAGATGCCACTGCATCATCAGTTTCACCCAATGTCTCATTCAAATGTAAATATTGTACTACTTCCATGTCTCATTCAAATGTAACTGTAATATTGACTGTCTGTAAAGTTCCTACCATGTTCAAATGTGCCCAGATACCTTAGGGTCAGGTGCGCAATAGAAATAAATAAAAGAAACAAACAAACACACATTTCCTGAGTTTGGAGAGATCTTGTCAGTTTTGGGATGTTTCTCCATAGCTGGCGCCAGTCTTCCTCCCCAATTGTTTGCGCTGTTGAATACTCCCATTTGCTCATGCATCTTCTTACTCCAGTCACCTCTTCCTGCTTGGCTTGTGAGTAGATTGCCCCCACTACGTGAGAGTTCCCTGTCTCTGTCTCTAGGTACCTTTCAAATTGGGTCAATGACCTGGTCGTTCCTTCCCTTACCGGGGCCCGCATCACCCAGTGCCGTAGTTGAATATAACTGTACCTTTCCCCCTCCCCCAGCCAAAATCTTCTCTACATTGGTTAAAGGATTTGATTTTATTCCTGTCGAACAGGTCCCACATTTTTTGGCACCCTCCTTTTCCTGGTGTGAAATCCTCTACCTCCCATCCCTGGTGTAAACTGTGGGTTGTCAAATATTGGGGTACATGGGGACGGTAATGTTGTGAATCTGGCTTTCCCCACAAGCACGTCCCAGGCCTCCCCTACCGCTGAAACAATTCCACTTTGATACATGCTGGCCGGCCTGTCTTTCTTGGGTTTCCATAAGACCTCCTTCAGCTTCCCTCCTACCCCCGTCTCGTCCATTGCCCTCCATAGCTTGCCCCGGTCATCCCTTAACCAGTCCCTCAGTACTCGTATCTGCGCCGTCAGGTAGTAAACACGGAAGTCGGGTTGTCCCCTAACCCTTCGATTTCTGGGCATCATCATGACTTGCCGTGACACTCTTGTTTTTTTTATTGATTCCACACAATCCGCCCCATGTACCTGTGCAGGACCCGGAAGAAGGGCAGAGGGACCTGTATCGGGAGGGTCATGAAGTGGTACAGTAGTCTGAGTAGCACCGCCATTACATTAACTCTACCCACCAACGTGACGTTCAGCGGACCCCAATCTACTAATTTGTTTTTTATGCTTTCCAGGAGAGGTGGGTAATTTGCTCGCGTCATTGTCTACAAGGAGATGGTGAAGTGAACCCCGAGGTATTTTATATCCTTCTCCGCCCATCGGTACGGGTGCTCCCTTCTAAGTGCGACTTCCATTTGTGGTGGGATTGTCAGGTTTAGTATTTCAGATTTGTGGGCGTTGATTTTTAGCCCTGCTACTCCCTGGAATTCCTGAAACTCGCCCTCCAGGGCCTTCAGCGACTTTTCGGGCTCCTGAATCGCTAACAGCACGTCATCCACAAAGGTGGCTATTTTGTGTTCTGTGCCCCCAAATAATAATAGAGGTTCCAATCGTATTGATGGGTTCATATAATTGGCCTTGATTCTGGACAGAAACCTCTCCCCAAACCCCATCTTCTTCATCGTAAGGAAAAGGAATTTCCATTCGTTTTCGGCATCCAGGGCGATCTGTAGCGCTGCGGCTCCACTTCTGCTGACTTTATCTCTAAGATGGGCAATCCTCCTCGTGTTATTGCTCGTTTGCCGTCCCTTTTTGAAACTGGACTGATCTGGAGAGATCAGCTGGGGGAGGACCTCTTCCAAGCAGATCGCCAAGATTTTGGTATCAATCTTGGCATTTATGTTAATCAGGGCAATCTGTCTGTATGAGGTGCAGGCCGATGGGTCTATGCCCTGTTTGGGCAGCAGGACCACCTTTGACTCCTCTATAGACGGCGTGACCTTCTCTGTTCTTCCTATTTCATTAAACAGGGAAACCATGTGGAGAATTTACACCTCTCTTAGTGATACAATTGCTTTCCTCACCTCTTCGTCCGTTATCTCATGTTCAAATATCTGCCTTTCCTGCCCAGAGATTTGTGTTGGTGGCCTGCTGGCCAAGTATGTTTCCTGCTCTTCCTTAGATATCCCCTCGGAGGCGTACAGTTTAGCATAGAACTTACAAATTCCATGGTGATATCTTCTAGGTCTGTGCTCGTCCCCTCTCCCTCTACCTGAATTTTCAGTATGCTCTCCGTTTTTTCCTTCCTTTTCAGCATCCTGGCCAATAATCTATCGGCCTTATTCGCTTTGATATAATACCTCTGTTTGAGAGATGCCCGGGAGCATACCGATGTTCGCGCCTGGATCATCTCCAGTTGCCCTCTCACTGCCCTGTATTCCTGCTTAGCCTCCACGCTTGCGCCTGGCCCCATTCGCAACATTACCTGCTTTAGTCTCTTTTTGAGGTCTATTTCGACCCGCTCTGTTTCCCAGTCTCTCCTTGCTTTCATTGCTATGTTCCTTCCCCTAATAGTTGCCCTGAAAGCATCCTACCTTATCTGTTTAGAGGTATCGCCTTCCTTATTATCTCCAAAGTATTCTCCTATGCCTGCCCCCTCTCCTCCTGAGCTGTAGTGTAATGGCCCAAAAGTACCATGAGCCACACTTTCATCTCAGTGACGTGGCCTAACAGTAGTTGTGATGCCCAGGCATAATCGATCCTGGACGATGATCGATGCACGTGAGAATAGTAGATTTAGCCCTCACTTTCTCCTTCGCTCTCCCTCCAGATGTCCACTACCCCCAGTCCGTCCATTTTCGCGATCAGTTCCTTTGACTGCCTTTCCTGTGCTCCTTGTATGCCCTACTTCTGTCCTTGCATGGGCCCCTCGAAAATGTCTCCAGTCTGCTCATGGTCACCTGTAGGTAGTAGTCTTGGCCCTGATTGGGGGCATACATTCCATGGCGATGGTGTATCGCTCGCCCAGACCCCTGACATGAGAACAATGACCATCCCCCAGGGATCCCTATCTATCCCTTCTATTGCAAAGTCCAGATTGTTCCCCATGGCTATGAATACCCCTCCCCTTTTGGTTTTGACTTTTCCTTGGTATACCTGCTGGAATCCTCGTATTCGTATTGTGTCTCTGTCCTCTATTGGACTTGTGTCTCCTGGAGATCCAGAATGTCTGGACCCTCTCGCTTAAGATGTCTTTCTAGTTTTCTCCTTTTCATTGGGGACTTAATGCCATTTATGTTGATGGAAATAATCTTCAACCTCCTACCCCTAACCATCTTCCCTTGTGTTGGCTGTGACATGTTTTATTGGTAGCTGACCCTGTCCAACCCGTTCCCCCCCCTTCGCCCCTTTGGACCCCCACCCTCATTGCTCCCTCCCTGCGAAGGGTGCTCAACCGGCCTCTTGCCCCTCTCTAATTCCTCCCTCGAGCATTGAGCCCCTGCCTGTCCTCAGCTTGTGCACCTGGAGGTACCTCCATACCTCTTCCAAGACGTACATCTCCCTTCCCCCAGGACCGCTCATGTGTTCCCTTTCCAGGCCTTCCCCAGGGTTTCCCTTCTGTTAGTTGTCCCTGGGATACTCCTTTTAACTTTTGGCATATACTATAGCCCCCCCAACTCCCGGCAGCGCTGCTCTTACTGGTTTGTGATGCCCTCCTTTGATCCTTTAGGTCTTCAGCCCTTTCAAGCGTGGCTGAAAACCCCCCTTCATGCCTTTGCCTTTGGCCGAGGACCACTTCCAACTCCTGGGCTTATCCTGGCACTTGCACGCAGTCTCTCTTTGGTTAGTGTCCTCTTCGATGCCCAGCAGTCTTGCTCCTTCCTCATAGGATCCTATCCTTCTCTGCTTGCCCTGCCAATCGAAAAACCAGCCCGAACGGGAACGTCCACCTATATTTTAATTCCTTGTCCTTCAGGACCCCGGGAATTGGGGCTATCTGCCTCCTCTTGATCAATGTTATCTGAGCAAAGTCTTGGAATAGGAGGATGACTGATCCGTTGTACGATATTTGAGTCTTTCCTTGCCGCCTGCAGGATTCTCTCCTTATGGATCGCTGCTAGCACACCCCTTGTTCTGGGTTCCATTCTCCGCGGCCTGACCCTGTGTACTCTATCTATGTGGACCTCCTCTTGACTGCTTGGGTCTAGAAGGTCTGTGAAGATGCTGGTAATCGCTCCCCTCAAGTCTGTCTGTTACCTCCTCGGGTAGGGCTTTAATAGATTTTCTGCACACATTTGCCTGATCTTCCGCCTAGAGTTCTGGGTGGCCGTGGACAGTTGTTCCAAAAGCGTGTCCACCTTCCTGGCGCCGTCGGCTAGGTCCTGGATCACCCTTTCATTGGTGATCTTGCTCACACGTTTGATGTCTTGGAGGGCCTCTGCTAGGTCCTCCCTCATCCCTTCTGGACCGCGTCCGATTTTGTCACTGATGTCGGTGAAGAACTGTTTGAGGAGTGTTGTAGTGACCACCTCCTCGCCGGCCTCTTGCGGGTGGGAGTCTCCTTTTTCCACCTGTTCATGCTCCACTTCCCCCTGCCTGAGGGACCCTGTTTCCTTCCCCACATCTTCTGGTGGTTGGAGTCCTAGGCTTTCTTGGCCCCTTTTGCAGATAAAATGGGGTCCTTGCCTTGGACTTGGACATGTCGGCCTTTCGACCCTCAAGCCGTTAAGGCCTTCTGTTTGCTTCCTTTTCACTTGCTGTGTCCTTGGGGCCCGGGCTCTGGGCCCTTGCTTTGTGTCTGCTGAAAATGCTGCCCCATCGTATCGAGGGTCTGTTGACCAAGCTTTGGCCCTGTGGCCCTTAATCTCCAAGCCAGCACACCTCCTTCACCTGCCACCTTTTTGGCTTTATTTGTCTGTGTTTTATTGATCTCTGAGCCCCCGTGCTCTTGTCCTCTCATAAGTCTGCTGTTGTTAGCTTAGCCCCCTGCCTTAAAGGCTGCTGTCTTCTTTGGCCGATCTGCGGCCTGGATATTGGGCAGGGCGCCTCTCTGGGCCAGAGCATATATTATCCTGCAGCTTCTTCGGCTCCTTGTCTGTGCGTGACTCTGGGGCCTGAAGGGTGGAGCGGGGGGGCCTCTTCTCGTGGCGGGCGCTATTGTCGCCCCCACTCACCTACGGGTAGCTCTGCAAGCAGTTGCTCCGGCCCCACCACCAGACCACTGGCTGCCCGGCTCACTCCTCCACGGCACTGCTTCCCCGGTTGCCTGTGTTCATGGGCCGTTGTCTTCCTCACCCCTGCCAGGCTCTTTGCGGCCCCCGCGGGGGAGTGCTGCATCTGTGTTGGTCCTCTTGGGGGGTGAGCCTATGATGCTGGTGGTATTGTGCTTTCCTCTGGGGGGGTGCACTCACCCCCCACATCAGGACGGGTCCCCTGCCGGAGCGCCCCCCTTCTCTACAGGGTCTGTCAGGTCCTTTCTGGAGGCCTGGTGCGGGCACTTCACCTACCCGCTTCACCGCTGGACTCTGGTATTGCTGCCCTACGCCTTCCCCCTCTAGCAGGATCTTCTTTGGTGGGCTCCCCCGGGGAGGGGAGGGGAGGTCTGACTTGGGCCTCCCCCCGGCTCTCTCCTCCAGATGGGCCAGAATCCACGCTTCTCCTTGTGATCCGCAGACTCTACCCGAGAGGTCGGGATGTTGTCTTCAGTTCAATGCACCAAAGTGTATGTCTTGGCTGCTGTCTAGAGCCGGCCCTCTTGGGGCTCCGCGTTGTTGCTTTGGCGATGACTTCTGGCAATCAGCTGGGCGCTGCAGGCATTTTCCACCCATGCCCCCTTCTCACGGGTCATCAATAACCGTTTCCTGCACCTGGGGAGGGGGCGAAACTTGCTTTTCCTCTCCTTAATTCAGTCCTGGGGTGCAGAAGAGTATAGTTTATGGTGCTCCCTGTTGGGCGGCCATCTTGGAATCACCCTAACCCCGCTGTTATGATTAACTGTGGTCCATATCCTTCCCCTGTCGTTTATTCTGGTGTGCTACCACTCCTATGTTGAATGCAGAAGAGTGGGTTTTTTAATAGGGTTATTTAGTGGCAGTAACTTTTCTACTCCTAGTGTTCAGAAAAAGTGCCGCCCATATCCCTTCTCCTTTAGTATATTTTGGTGTGCAGCAATTACCTCTCCCATGGGTTCCTCGAGGAGGGATGTGTTCCCTGTGGTCTATCTGTTCCGCGATCAGGACACCTCTCTCTCGCTCCCCTTTTTTCCATCTAAGGCCCTCTATTAGTATCCAATTAAGTAGGACACATCTCTCTCTCCCCCTTGTTTCACTTAGGACCCTCTATAGGCAAGGCGTACATCTAGGTCTAAAAAAAATCCCATTCAGATGCCTCTCTTCTTCCCTGCACTCCACTCAAGCCCGGCCTACTTCCCACTCTGGCTCAGTTGTGTGCTCATTTCATGGTGCATGGGTGTTGTTCAGTTGTCCTCGTCCCGTTCGGAGTTGAAGAGCCAGGTTTTAAGATTTCTGAATTTTAGATGGTCCTTCATAGTTCGTATTTATCTGGGGTGGGACTGCCAAAGTTTTACGGCTTAGCAAGAGAATGCTGATCAACCAAGTTTTTTCCTCTTGTATGGTTTAGGTTCTCAGCGGATGTCGTTGCTGGTTCTGAGTGTTCTAGTCGGCTGGTAGATGGCGATTTTCTTTTGTATGAATTCCTCTCCTAGGCCATGGATTGCTCTGTGAGTTATGCACATTGGTTTGAAGGTGTTTTGTTTTTTTGACTGGGAGCTCATGTCGCATCTTTGGTGCTGGAGGGATGTGGTCCCTTTGTGATAGTTTGAGAAGCCTGGCAAGCGTGTTCTGTATACCCTGCATTTTCTTCAGTACATAGTCTGGAATTCTGAGGTATAGGCTGTTGGCGCGGTCTATACTGGGGATGATGAGGGAGATGATGGCCAGTGTTTTGTGTGTGAAGGAGAGGAATGGTACAACAAGTTACTTTCTTACCTGGTAATGTTCTTTCGATGGGATGGTCTGACGACGTATTCCATATCTATGTCCACACCTGTGCTGCTTCGGAAAATCTTCGGCGTCTGCGTCCTGCGTCGATGACGTCGATGCGCCGTCCCAGAGGACCTCCTCTGACGGCTGACGTCATCCGATGTGATAAGTAGGATGCACGACGCCCATAGCCACAGTTGTTGTTTTTTCCCCCAGAACGTGTGCCACCGGTTTTCTGCCAGTAAGACACACAAGGCCTTGCGGAACGCAAGCTGCAATTGCAAAAGAAATTCTGCAGCGGGGAAGGTAGGGAGGGAGAGATATGGAATACGTCGTCGTACCATCCCATCGAAAGAACGTTACCAGGTAAGAAAGTAACTTGTTCTTCGAGGGGATTGGGTCCTCCGACATATTCCATATCTATGAAAGACTCCCAAAACAGTACCCAGCAAGGAGGTGGGAAAAGAATTTAGAACACAAATTTAGCATGCCCAATCAAATTGCGGAATATAGGACTGCCTTGCCAAAGGCCAGATCCTGCCCTCTGATGGAATCGAGGGAGTAGTGACGTACAAAAGTATGTACTGAAGCCCAGGTGGCTGCATCACAGATGTGACGAATAGGAACACCCCTCTGTAGGGCAGTAGACGCAGCCACTCCCCTGGTATAATGGGTCCGCAAGCCAGCCGGAGGGTCCTTACCCGCCAAGTGGTAACACTCTGAGATAGCTAAAATAATCCAACGAGACAAAGTCTGTTTCGTCACAGCTTGTCCCAAACGCTTTCCAGCGTAACCAATGAAAAGTTGATTGTCCACTCTGACCCGGGACATGCGCGAAATATAAAAGCTCAACACTCTCCTAGGATCAAGCCTATGGAGCCTCTCCTCTTCCTTACCAGGATGTGGAGGAGGATAGAACGCCGGAAGAACAACCTTCTGGCTCAAATGAAATTCCGAAACCACCTTCGGAAGAAAGTAAGGACAAACTCTAAGGACAACCCTGTCCTTATGAAACACAGTAAAGGGTGGCTTAACTGAAAGTGCCTGTAACTAACTCGCTCTCTGCGAGCGGAAGTAACCGCCACCAAAAACAGTTTTCAGAGTTAACAGTCTCAAAGGGCAAGAATGCAAAGGCTCAAACGGAACACCCATAAGAAACTTAAGAATAAGGTTCAAATTCCAACCGGGCACCAGAAAAGGTGACGGAGGGAACACATTAGTGAGCCCTTTCAAAAACTGAGAAATTAAAGGAATCTTAAAATAGGACCATTCTTCAGACGAGCGCTTAAATATGGACAGCGCCGCCAGGTAACCTTTAATGGTCCCCACTTGCAAGCCCTTGTGGGCCAAGGAAAGCAAAAAAGACAGAACCATGGGAATGTCACATTCAAAAGGATCCACATTCTTAACTCTGCATCAGTCGCAGAACTTTCTCCAACGGCAACGGTACAGAGACTTTGTTGCCGGCCGCCTGGCCGAGAGCAACACCTCCATCACGTCTTCAGGGAGGTCCCAATCCTTATACCTCAACCTTTCAGAAGCCAAGCGTGAGGGTTGAGGGATCTGACCTCTGGATGGAGAACCTGACCCCCCTCCCGTGAGAGCAGATCGTCTCGGTAGGGAAGACCACGTGGAGGGCAGATGGACAAGTCGAGAAGGTCCGGGTACCACGTCCTCCGGGCCCACACTGGAGCAATGAACCCCATCCGGGAACCGAACCTCCGTAACCTCCGCAGTACTTGCAGGATGACGGGGACTGGAGGAAACGCGTACAGCAGTGGGAATGACCACTCCACCACGAACGTGTCTCCTAAGGCTCCTTTTGGACGAAATTTCCGGCGAGCAAAACCTTTCACACTTCCGGTTGACACTGGAGGCGAAGAGATCTACTTGAGGGGTCCCCCAAAGGGCAAAGATCTCCAGGAGAATCTCCTGAGCTAGCTCCCACTCGTGAGAGATCGTGCTCTGCCTGCTCAGAGCGTCCGCCGTTGCGTTGTCTCCAGCCAGATGAACAGCCGAGCTCGAAACTTCCTGCTGGATGGCCCAGAACTCGAGCTGCATCGCCTCCCTGCACAGAGGAAGTGACCCTGTCCCCCCCCTTTTTGTTGAGGTAGTGCATGGCCACCGTGTTGTCCGTTAGAATCAAGACACTCTTTCCTCGCACAGTCGGCAGAAAAGCCTTCAGGGCAAGCCAGACGGCCCTCAGCTCCAACAGATTGATATGGAGTCAACCGCTGACTGTCAACTCGTTGGCATGAGCTCCCCATCCCGTGAGTGATGCGTCCGTCACGATCGTCACCTCCGGCCAGGGCAGCCAAAATGGGGCCCCCTTCATCAGATTGCCTTCGACGGCCCACCACAGAAGGTCCTGGGCGATAGAGGGCAGCACCTGAACAGGGTCCGACAGCCTGCCGGAGGACTGAGACCACTGGAGCTTGAGTGCCCACTGTAAAGATCTCATCCGCAGACGAGCCTCTGGCACCAGAAGAATGCAGGATGCCATGAGGCCGAGCAGTCTCAAAAACTCGGACGCTGGGAGATTCTGGGCAAGTTGAAACTTGTGCACCATCTGCTGAATGTGAAGCGCCCTCACCTGGGGAGTAAAACAGTTCCCCAGGGATGTGTCGAGCACTGCTCCGATGTACTGGAGCCGCTGCGTTGGTGTCAAATGGGACTTCTTTAAATTGAGGGAGAAGACCAGCTTGTGAAGGGAGTGGCAGGTGACGGACAGATGATCCAGGACTTGCTCGGGAGAGCTCCCCCCTGATCAACCAATCGTCCAGGTAGGGGTAGACTTGAATATCCCCTTTCCTGAGATGCGCTGCCACCACCACCATGAGCTTGGTGAAAACCCTCGGGGCGGCGGTCAATCCGAAACGGCAGGACCCGAAACTGAAAGTGCGAGTCGCCAACCGCGAACCTCAGGTACTTGTGCTTGGGATGGATCGGCACATGGAAGTAAGCATCCTTGAGGTCGAGAGACACCAACCAGTCCTGAAGTTGAAGGGCCTGGAGGACTTGAGAGAGAGTAACCATCTTGAACTAGTCCTTCGTGAGGAGATTGTTCAAACCGCGCAAGTCCTTGATGGGTCTCAAACCCCGTCTTTCTTCGAAATCAAAAAATAAGGGGAATACCATCCCTTCCTCTCCGCTAAAGGCACCAGCTCTATGGCGCCTTTCTCCAGCAGGACTTGAATTTCCTGTGCAAGGAGCGGATCCAGACTCTTCAAAGAGAGGTTCCCAGGTGGATTGTCGTGAGGCCTCTGCCGAAAGGGAAGACTGTAGCCGTGGGTTGATCTCCAGAACCCACAATTCTGAAGTAATGGCTCCCCACTCTACAAGATGCTGCGCCAGCCTCCCCCCCCCCAACCAGCAAACCATGGGACCTGGCCTCATCACTGAGTGGTAGCGGCTGCGGCGTTGTCTGAGGGCAAAGAGGCAACTGCCCGAGCGGCCTTGGCACCTCGAGTACCCTTGTTTCCACCTCTGGCACTCTTACGGTGACCTCTTTGACTGCCAGCTCCTCTCGCTTTACTGAAGGACGAGTAATAGCGAAAGGAACCTCCCCTCCATGGCTGTCCCCTAGGACGAAAAGGCGGAGGATGGCGAGCTGCAGCGCCCAACGACTTTGCTGCAGCTTTGGAGGTCTGCAACCTCTCAAGGCTCTCGTCAGCCTTGCTGCCAAAAAGATGTTCAATTTCAAAGGGCATGTTGAGGAGCCGGGACTGCACATCAGGAGCGAACCCAGACTTCCGCAACCAGGCAAACCTGCGTTTTACGGTGCTTGCCACCATGGACCGACTGACACAATCTGCCATGTCCAAACCTGACTGAACGGCCTCACACATGGCATCCTTGCCATCCTGAACCATAGCAAGGAAACCATCCTGTTCGTCCCCTTCGGGAATACGTTCAGCCGCTAATGCAACACAGTTCCACAGAGTGTGTGTGAAACGAGACAAGGTACATATGGAGTTAGCCGCCTGAAGCGCCATACCCCCTGAAGAAAACACTTTCTTCGCCCAGCCGTCAAAACGTTTGTCGTCCCTATCCGGAGGGATGGTAGGATACGACGCCTGCTTTGCCGGGGCCGTAGCCGCCTGCACCACCAAACTCTCCGGAGTGGGGTGCCTGGACAAGTAGCAGGGCTCGCTACTGGCTGGACGGTATTTTTGCGACAAAGACTTGCCCACTGCCGGGAGACTCTCCGGAGCAGTCCAAGCCGCCGCCACCCTTCTCTGCAGAGCCATATGAAACGGCAAAACCGGGTCAGTGGGGGGACCAAGATCAAGGATGTCCGTGAGATCATCCTGAACAAACTCCCCTGGGGTAGCTGACCAACCCAAGTACTCAGTGACCCGAGACATAAGGCGCCAATATGAAGAATCGGCATGAGTGCCAGGCTCTGGCCTACAAAACTCCACCTGCGGAAAGGTGTCCAGTCCACTGGCATCATGCAGTGACTGCCTCAGGTCATCAAACTGGCTATGGCCCGGGATAAGCTCATCTGGTACCGTAACCGTAACCAAGCCGTCATCAGAGCCTTCATCACCCACTGAAATGTACTCCAGGCGGGGAGAGGAAGACATCTGGGGACCAAAGCTGTGTCTGACCTTAGCCAGAGCCGTTCTAGGGGCTTAACCCTGTGTCACAGGGCCCCTCCGACACTACTGCTTCGAAAGGCGTTGAGGGCACCAAACGATGTCAGCTGCAGCGCCGCCAGCATCGACGGCGTCGACAGACCTCGAAGCCGGTGCTCCGAGCGTGTCTCAACGACCTAGGCGCCGACAGCATCGACGACCCCCTCGGAGGTGGAGCCTCGAGAGAAATCGCCGGCGCCACAGGCGTCGACGTCTTCTTTGAAGACTGCAGAGGATCACGCGGTCTCGAGCGCATCGAGGACCGGCACCTGGAACGGGCATGGCGAGAACAGCTACCCTTGTCCGAGCGGGACCTCTCCCGCGAGCCGTGCCAACCACCCGAGCCCGAAGGCGTACGAGCGGTGTCTCTCGACCAGTGCTGACCGACCCCACTCCGAGGCGCGGACAGACTGGTGCTCTGCGATTCAAGAATCGCTAGCGTCTGCTTCCCGAAGGAAGCCCATTCCTCCGGTGTCGCTTGCATGGAGGGATGAGCGACCCGCCGACGGGCGGAGTCCTCGGAAGAGGACGGGGAAGGCGACCGATGCCGGTGCTTCCGGAAATGCCTCGAAGAGGCGGAGGAGTGGCGAGACCGACTCCTGGAAGGAGACCCACTGGACTTCCGACGATGACGCAGAGAGTCGCCTTTTGAGTCATCTGTTGAAAGCCCCGCAGACCTCGACTTCCGGGGCTTAGACACCCGGCTTACCGACAGCTTCTTCTTGCGTTCCCGCAAGGCTTTTGCCGTGAGCGACTGGCAGTCGACAGAGTCATCCGTATCGTGGGCCTCCCCGAGGCACCAGAGGTAGGCGTCGTGCGAGTCTGTGACCGACATCTTGGACCCACAGTCCCCGCATTTCTTGAAGCCCGGACGCTGGGTTGAAGACTAAGTAGACATCACCACGAACAGGTCTTCACAAAAAACCAAACGGGTTCAACGAACTGAGAAGAAAACGGCAAACTCCAAAGAGTCAAGGCGTACCGAGATTCACAAAGCAAACACGTTCGCGGGAAAAATGGAACTGAGGCTATGGGCGTTGTGCGTCCTACTTATCACATCGGGTGACGTCGGCCGTCGGAGGAGGTCCTCGGGGATGGCGCATGGACGCAGACGCCGAAGATTTTCCGAAGCAGCACAGCTGTGGACATTACCTGTCCCTGTCTTAGATATGGAATACGTTGGAGGACCCAATCCCTTCTAAGAATATTTTTGATTGTGTAGATGGAAGAAGCCTTTTTCAATTATCGCGTTTACTGGCGGTTCTAGGGTTAGCTCATTGCCCATTCGGATTCCAAGATTTTTGGCAACTTTGGATGTGTGTGTGGTGTTCCCAGTTCTGTGGGCCATAGGATGTACTGGTTGCTTCCTTGGTTGTTGGATGTAATCATGTTTTCTGTCTTGTCTGGGTTGATTTTGAAGTTGTCAGTGTTCATCCATTGGTTGAGTTCTTTGACACAGTCTATCAGCTTTATGTTCTCCTCTTGTTCAGCACCTATTTTGTAGATGATTTGGGTATCATCTGTGTAGTTGTAGCAAGTGAAGCCGTATCTTTTGATGAAGTTGATTAGAGGCGTCATATAGATGTTGAAGAGGAAGAGGGATAACTAAGATACTTCTGGTACTCTGGTTTTATCCATCCTGTTTCTGTTCTTTCAGAGGAGAACGATTTAATCCAGAGCAGCGCTGTCTTTGATACCCATTTCTTCCAGTCTCTTGATGAGGATGTTGTGATCGACTGTGTCGAATGCTGCGCAGAGGTCGAGTAGAGCTTGCGTTGTTGTTTAGGTCCTCCGATAAAGAGAGATGTGCCGTCTCTGTCCTTCTCATGGGTCTGAAGCCAACTTGTGCCTGGACCAATAGTTGGTGATTTTCTATATGTTCGTGTTTGTTCATAGACATAGACCTCTAACAGTATTGCTAGTTTAGGGAATGTTTGAGATCAGTCTGTCGTATGAGAGGTCTTCCACATCGCCCAATTGTATCCTTCAGGAGTAATTTGATGTAGGCATATTTGAATGCTTGTGGTACTCTTCCCCCCCCCCCCATTGCGAGTGATAGGTCGAAGAGGTTTTGCTAGCATTCCGATGGTGTGCCCTCCGTAAGGATTGATTTAGAGATGTCTGTTTAGAAGTGGTCTATTTGGGAGCCTGCCCTGTTTTATTTTTCACCAGGCTGATGTGTTTTTCTCTTGACATTTAGGCAAAACTGTTGAGCTTGTTCTGTGGTCCCGGGATAGGAGGGGATGGTGCATGGTCTGGTTGATTGGTGTACTTTGTATGATCTGGTATTGTCAGTGATTTTATTCTTAAAATGATCTGCAAGATCATTACATAATTTTTGTAAAGGCCAGGTGTGGTGTTGGATTTCTCATCTTGTTTACAATGTTGAATAGTTCTGAGTGTTGGTGGCTTTTGTGATCCGGTCGTCTTAGTATTTCTTTTTTAGCGTTAAGAGTTTTCTTTTGTATGCTATGATTTGTTTATGATAAATTATTCTTTTGGTTTGGTCGTAGTTTTTCCTCCATTCTTGTTCTAGTTTCCCGTTTGTTTTTTTTCATTGTATTCGAGGTGGGGTGTGAACTATCTTGGCACTGCTTTTTCTTTTCGTGATGGGATTTTCCAGGGAGATGCTGTCAATTGTTTTGACGATCCATTTCTGGATTAAGTTCTATCAGTTGCATCCAAGGTTGCGATCAATGGTTTTGAGAATTCTAGTTCTTCTAAGTTACTGCTTTTGATGGTATTCCAGTTTCTTTTCCAGATCGGGGGGTACTTTTGGGGCTTTTTTCGGTGGCTTTTGATGGTAGTTAGATCACAAACAAGGTGGTCGCTCCATAGTATTTGTATTGGTGGTGCTGTGGCGATCAGTTTTTTTTATTGGTGAAGATTGCATCAAGTGTGTCCTGCCGTATGTGTTGCTCCTTTCACCATCTGTCGTAGTCTCATTGTCTCAAGCTGCTTAGTTACTGATTTCTGCAAGTTTGCATTCTTTTCTTCAAACCATATGTTGAAGTACCTGAGGATGATCATGTGATCATGTTTGATGGCCAGGTTCATGACAGCTTCTATGAAGGTATATGAAGGTTGCATCATAGGTCTGTGGTCGATCGGTGAGTATGAATACAAGGTTTATTTGTGGGTCCAACGTCAGGTGAGGGACGAGGGATTCACAGTTTGCGATGTTCAGTGGGTCAGCTGTTTATATTTTTAGGTGTTCTTTGTAGGTTACTGCAAATCCTCCTCCTCTTCCTTTTCTGTTTACCTGTATGCATTTGAAGTTGTCGGGTAGACTGCTGTGTAGTGTGACTTTATATCTGTTATCTAGCCAGGTTTCTGTGACAAATAGGATGTTGATTGCCCCGTCGTAGAGTAGATCGTAATTCTGTTGCTTGTTTGGACATCGATCTTGGGTTGATTAGATTGCAGTGTATTTTCTTTTTATAGTGCCCCGTTTTGTTCTTGCTTTCTTATTTGTGTGGTCTTGTTGGTGAGTTTCCTCACTATCCTCAGGATGTAGGCTGTTTTCTGTTAGGGCACACAGGGCCAATCTGAGCACTGGGGAGAGGAAAAGGAGGTGGGAGCGGGCAGGGAGTGAGGAAGTGTCGGAGGGGAGGCAAGAAAGGCTGCAAAGGCACAGAAAGCAAATAAGATGCCAGAAATTGTAAACCCAGTGTGCAGGCAAGCACCTTTCTTTACTACTGGATGGAAAAGTTATATAATGAATAACTTTTTTAACTAAACAAAAATTGATCTAAAAAACGATGAAAGAAAATTGAGTGCATTTCAATTTTTTTTTATTTTTATTAATGTCTGGACAAAAATGTATGCTTCGGTCTTGCATGAAGGCACAGTTTGTTCCTCAATATGAAACTTACTGCAAAATGGATATATATTCATGTTTTTTTCCCGCTATTCGGGGCATTTTAGTAGTACCCAGCTGGCAAGTAGTTCACCATGGTTCATGGATGTAGAGAACGGTAGGCAGAGGAGCATATTTCATGGTGGGGGTAAGCGAGCCACTCGTGTACTTTCATATGAGTAGCTCATTGCCATTAATATTGGTGAAGTGCCAGGTGTAACAGCTACTCGGTTTCAAACTCACAGCTATACATTTTGTTAAGATCGGCACAACCTTTCAAAGTCTGAAGCAGCTATGGTTCATTGCTTTATTTAAGAAGTAAGGAAAAGAGGATTCCATTTTATAAATCGTTTCTCCCACTCCAATTGGTCATAACAAAACCGTTTGCCTCCAATCCTCACTACTCTGCACCGCTGAATTGTCTTTATTTGGGTCTTATTCATTCAACAACCAAATGTTTGCAGAGATGACACAAAATAACGTGAAATGAGTCCTCATCATTTGCACTAGACTGCAAGTTTCCCAATATCAAGATATGAATCGAATGTATGCTGCCCTGAGATATTGCTTCGATTCAAGGAAAGCCTACTCGGAGGAACACAATGCAACCGGGAAACAGTGACAAAAGTGTTGCTCAAAATACCGTTGTTCCTGCAGCTTTGAAATCCGCAAGCTCAGTCTGAGTTGCATGTAGGGGCAATTTCTTAGTGTGGATCTGAGTGGTCTTCCCCATGGGCCAAGGAGAACTGACTAATCAATTAGGCTACTCCTGATATGGCTGCAGTGTTGGCCAGCTCGTCAAGATATTTTGGCCCATCTCAAAGAGAGAGCCCGGGTCGAAGGTAATTACACTTTATTGGCCAGCCTTGCTGTACCATGGGTAGAGGTAGGAAAGTCGTCGACGTCTGGGGATAGGCAGAGCATGGCAGAAATTACCTTGCCTTATTAGCCAGGATGACTGCTATTGAACGCCATTTCACATCTCTGCCTGCCCTCCTCCTTGGAGTGTTTGTTTTGAGGTCTGCACGATGCTGAAAGATGAGCGTTGAGGGCACCAGCATGTTGGCTGTGACCACGTCCACCAAGACGGGCAAGAAAAACGGTGTTATTGTAAATGTTAGAAATCGTTTTTTCGATGGCCTTCAGCACCTGTGGAGGCAGCAGGAAATTGGGAAGAATCTCGGCATGCATATAAATCCCTGCGTCACTTCCTGGGGGTGAGCCCCGCCGGGCTCGTCTGTGCATGCGGCTATTTACCCGTAGGAATTTCATTCGCTCTAGAGTCTAGCCATGCTGCAGGCATCCAGCCTTGCATCCTGCATTGTTTAATTCAGATAACGCTCTCTTTTAGGTGACAATGTTTATTTTATGTAAAACTTGGAGGTGAAATGTGAAGTCTTATAGGGGTTTTAAAAGGTCTATTGATTCATTCATTTATGACATCGGGACCTGTATTTTTAATGTCTGTGTTGATAATCGAGTGTCCTGATTGTGTACTTTAATTATTCTATTTGATGAAACGATGGAATGTATTTTTTCTTTCTTTTTGTTAGTGTTAAAAACCATATACACTATAAAAAGAAACCAAAAAACATCCAGCCTTTCTGAGAGATGCATGGCATGCCTGCTGTGCTTAGCTGCTCTGTGTGCCTCTTGGAAAGGTCTTGTCTCGCCTTTTTATCGTAGACTGACAGCCTGCCCCTTGACACTGCATATTTTAGTCACTGAAATCCCAAGTGAAGAGGGACACTCCATGCAGAAGCCCCTCATACAGTGGTCAAATAAAGTTGTGGTGCGGTGCAAGTAGTTCCTCGCACTCTGAGCTCTCCGTGAGCCTTTCATTTTGATGGGTAAAATGAGGTGTTGGGCGTTCTTCTTTTCACTTCTTGTGTTCCGCTCTTTCTCTGTCGGCTGCTTCCTTGGTTGGCAGCAAGCATAGGAACTGGCGCTGTTTTGACTTGTAAATCAAGATGTGCTTTTGTGTTTTCTAATGCCCTAGGCACAGAAATGTCAAAGTGAGGCCAGGCTGCATCAGAAAGGGAAATTATATTTGGAGTGCAAACCCAAAGACTAAACATGAATTTTAATTCTCTTTGCTTACTCAATCTTTCACTGCAGAGATGGACCATAATTGGCATATGGCTCTCATAAATAGGCACCTTTCTGGGGACCTCATTTAATGGAAAAATGGGAGTGCTTTTTTTCTTTTCTTTAGTCTGTTTTACCTAAATAGAAAGAAAATATTTCATAGCAAAGTAAGTTCTCTGTGTGTATATTTCTTCCCACATTCTTGTAGTAGGTCATACGGTTACAGATTGAAGTGCACGTGGGTTCTGGTGCACCCTACTGCGTAAATCTTTACGAATTTAGTCTTTGGTAACCCTACATGCATGCGTAACCAGATGACTGTACTGCATGTCTTGAAGAAGAATGTCTCTTGCTTAATGTAACCCCTGGCCCAATTAGTGCCCGGCTAGGTGGGTTACTTGTCACAACCCCTGAAGGAAAGAGCAGAGATAAAGACACAGACACCAGGCTTTACAATGAGTCTCTCAGCCTGTAAACAAAGTTGCCGCCGCCTTGAACGCAGATGACGCTCAAACTACGAACAAGAGGCCAGAGATGTGTTTAAGCTGGAAGTGTCACTAGCGCACTGCAATCTCAGCAGCAAAATCCTTGTTCTACGCTAATCGCAACACATCCGCAACTTGTTCTGCTGCACATGAACTTTTTAAAATAGAAAAAGAACTCTCCTCTATCCCCATTTTGGCGGCTGATGTCTCCTGTCCTCAAACTCAATGCGACACCATTAGCACTTTTTTCATTGAGAAGATTTGTTTGATTCGTTAGTCACTTGTTAATGAGTGCCTGCTTCATGTCAACTCCGATCAGAATGATGAGCTTCTTAATACATGCCGCTTTGAAACATCCCTATTTGAGCCCATTGGTACTTAAGGCTCTGAGTGAGCTTAGATCTTCATCTCCCAGTGATGCAGTACCCTTGCACCTTTTCCAGACCCTCCCTTTGAGTGCTATGTCTTTCTTTACAGCGGCTCTGCACCATTCGTTGTAACTAGGAGTTATCTCTGCTCTGCCGAACATGCACTGGTTACCCCCCTTTTGAAAGAAGCAAATCTTAATCCTACAGGGTGATAAACTGTCGCCCTATATCTCTGCTACCTCTGCGGATGAAGCTTATGGAAACCATTATAACCCCAACTGTTTCCTGTTTTCTGGAGACAACTGTCTGCATTCATCTCATTCAGGTTTACGACCCTTGGTGGGCACAGTCTGTTTTGATATCACTCCTGGATGACTTGACCATGATCCAGGACCGCAGAGGGGTCGGCCGTTGATTCTCCTCGATCCCTCTGTGGCATTCGATACTGTGGACCACAACATCTTTCTGTGCCACCTGGAACAGGCAGGGATTTCTGGTATCCTGATGGCTTGGTTCACATCCTTTCTTGCAGAGCGATTTCAGACAATTTCTTTTTGCTTCTGCCGTTCGCGCCTTCTGCACTTTCCTGCGGGATGCCTCGGGGCTCTGCACTCTCGCCTGTCTTATTTAACTTTCACCTGGGCCCCCTTGCAGTCTTTACCTCCAGTCATGGGGTCCTTTTCTACACGTATGCAGATGTCACCCAACTGGTGTTTCGTCTGGACACACCTCTTACAGAGCCACCACATAAACTCAGAGCTGGATGTCTTGCA
The DNA here is from genome assembly GCF_040938575.1 of Ambystoma mexicanum. Taxonomy (NCBI): domain Eukaryota; kingdom Metazoa; phylum Chordata; class Amphibia; order Caudata; family Ambystomatidae; genus Ambystoma; species Ambystoma mexicanum. The sequence goes on from NC_090937.1 coordinate 448,281,324, forward strand.
ACTGGCTCAAGATGAATGGCCTGAAGACCAAGGTTTTGGTAGTTGGCTCTCATGCACTTAAAGACAACTGAAATGATGAGTATTGGCCAGATTATCTCGCCCCTACCTGGCCCTTAGCAAATCTGTGAAAAGCCTGGGTGTGAAGCTTCTCTCCAGCGTAGAGGGAAGCACAGATCGCTGCAGTTTGTAATGTGGGCTTTACAAAGCTCAGTGTTCAAGAAAGTACTTCCTTTTTTCTTCTTGCGGACTGCCGGGTTAAGGTGGTCACTGCTTCAATTATGGGATCAATCACTTACTGCACTGGATCTATTTTGGCCAACCTGCCTTTTTGATCCATCGCTTGCAGGTTCTTCAAAATTCTGCAGCACGACTGCCCTTAGCGGTGCCTAGACTCACTCCTTCTGCTCCTCTGCTATGGCAGCTTCACTAGCTTCGCGTAAAAAATCATATTGAGTTTAAGATCTTGTGTATCACACATCGAGTAATTCACAGTATGGGTGCTACCTATCTCCAAGCCGAACTTGAGCAATACGTGGCCCACTAGGTGCTTGCGTTCAGAGTCCTGACTCTTGTTGAAAATCCACCGTTTTCTTATAGATCGGATGGGGGGGGGTGGTCTTTCTCGGTCCTAGCCCACACACTTTGGAATGCTTTGCCTTTTTCGCTGCAAGCGAACACAGCATCTGCAGTTTCAAAAAGCTTTAAAACCTGACTTTAAGTAAGTCGTTGTCTTTCCTTCTTTAGTTCACCACTGTTTTTTCCAGCGCCTGGATGCCCTTGGGCCTTAGTTTGCACTTTACAATTCTAGTACATTACATTACAGGGTGGAAAACATTATTTAATGTGCATGTGTTTTCACTTTCACTTAGCTGGACTTGTACCATCATGCCCCTTTCAGGGGCCCTGTAGAACCCTGGGGAAGTGAACAATGGACAGGCCAGCCCACTGGCCTGGAAGACTGGATTAGACCTACAAGGAAGAGGACCCTGTAGAAAGAAAAATTAGGAGCAGGAGGTTCAGAAAAAGGTTCTCTGGGGGGCCTATAGGCCACTATAGGGAGAGATTAATTAATTATTACACCTCACATGTGCAAGCGGACCTTCCTGTTAAATATACACTAAGACATCACATACAGACAGACTGGTACAGATCACTATTTTCTTCATGATATTATCCAATTAATGTGTTCATTAACGCTATCCCTAACCAGAAGCACACCCTATCCCTGTGGGGTGTGTGATCCCTAGGCTGCAGGTGGTGCAACGCCTATCTAATAGAATTTGTATAGAGGGAATCTGTCCCTACCACTACAATGAATATTTGGAAACTACTAAAAATAGCTGGGATCCTGTCCCATAGCTATCTGCACAGCTGGACAGTTCATGTGGGAATATTTGATAGCTGGCACAATACCATGGTTTATTCACCCTCCGTGGAGTCTGTACCTCCTGTGCAAGAGAAATCGTTTCTCTAAAAATAAGAGGTAAGGCACATGAATTTATTATTCATTTTTCTCCCAATATGTCTTCCTCATAATATAAATGAGAACACAGTTACAGTTCTACAATGAATGGGAACATAACCAAACATGTGACATCTAGACACTTGGCATTTGAAGATGTTACTTATACTGTGTATCTCAAGGATCACTTGGAGATATCCGCACACTTGCATGGTTGACCGGTTTCAATGACATTACTACTGTAGTTATCTTCTTCAGGACCAATTTCTTTTATAAATGCAGCCAGTCATCTACTCATCAGATAAGGTGGGGCATCCAACCCAGCCTAGGGAAGAAAAACTACAAATAACCATTATTTACCAAGGTGTAGCGTCATGAACTACTTTTACAAAAAAGCACTATATGCTGGTGAATCTGTTCAAAGACAGTAATTAGTTGGTTTACTTGGCCCTACTACGACATGTTGGGCTAATACCAGATGCATAATCACCCTCCCCCCCCTCTTTTTCTATGAGCAGGGCAGAACCGAAAACCCAAGTTGCATGCTCCTGGTATCGTACAGCAAATTATGGAGCAAGCACCTGCAACCTTAGGGGACACACTTTTTTTGTCATCTTGGAAGCATGAGGTACTCTACCCCTTTAACTGGTGGGACAACAACAGCATTAAAAAATGTAGAACAGTAGATGGCGTTAATTAGTATTCATTAAGGTATATATGAGCCATTCCTGTAGAGTTTAATCTGTTGGGGCAGTGACCGTGATGTCTTAGCCCGCAGACATCAAAAACAGCATAACTGCTGAATACATATCCAACATTACATTGTGAAGGTGCTTTTTCCGGTATCAGCTGTTATAAAAACATTCGGCAGGCTGATAGCCAAAAAGTCCTTGGTGAAGGAGGAGACCGAGACAATAAACACCCGTCTCACCTGGTGGTGCGACCACACTGAAGCTGGGGTGGGCTGTAGGCCCGTTCACTGACGCAGAGACCCAACTGCAGTGAAGAGACCAAATCCCTGAACTCTGCACAAGGAATGCAATAGCTAGAGAGCTGAGCAGCAGAAGGGAAGCAAACTCTCTCAAAAAGGTAACGCCGTGGAGGGCGATGAACGTAGACGGTAATAAACGAGGTTGTTAAGGCCCACAAGGGTTACGGGAGACGGATAAAACTGAATAGAGACAAAGCAAGCCTATCTGAGGGCCAGAAGGCTTTGGGGAGCCTGGAAATCCCAACGAGCAGACGTATTGAGGCCCTGCTAAAGAAAGCCTGACCGAGGGCCAGAGCACTTTGTGGAGTCCAGGAGACAAGAAACGTAACCGGTGAGCGAGAACCTGGACTGTTGTAGTGTTTGAAAATAAGACAAGGACATGGTCAAATGTCAAGTAGGAAAAGGTGCAGTTGTGTTAAAGAAACCTGATCTTTCCTGAGGAAAAATAAACCGTACTAAGTAGATATAAACACTTAGCATACAGAACCTTCAGTGGGGCGGAGGACTGTGATGTGGGAAATTGTTGAACTTTTAAAACCTGCTTCCTGAGGGAAAGTAATCCAAGTGTTGGTCCAGGCAGAAGCTGATGCCAGAGGCTATTGCTCCGAGCCTGCTTTTTGTTGAGATTCTCTTAAGTGTTAAGGCGAGATAGCTGAATAGGATTTGGACTAAGGTCTGTTTCTTTTGGGGCATTTGACGAACACCATTCGTTTTAGTTTGGGTAGGGAACGTCCCTCATAGCAGTAGGGCTAGATGGGCATTTTCTTTTTATTTAAATAAAGATCCTATTAACTATGGCACATCTTGTTTCGAGTTCTTCTGGTTTATCACAACACCTTGGTTTTCTTCGTAAGATTGGCTTCTTTCAACCTTATCAAATGCTTCATAAACCTCAGAAGTTTGCAGAGTTGTAACTTGAGCAAGACCCATGGGGTGGAAGGTCTTGCCTCAATTCCCCCATGACTGCTGTCTTGTTCCGATGAGTGCTTGGCTTGCATGGTCTTTCTGTCCCCTCCCTTGTAGGTGGAGTCTCTGTCATCCAGCCGTACTTCCGAATGCTCTTTTTTCTGAAACTGCTTTTCTGACTGTTTAATCAATGGATGAGTGTAAGGAAAGATTTTCTTTTTGCACCTTTCTCTCCATAGTTGTCTATGGGATACTGTTGTATAGTGCTTGCAAGAATGTATGCAATGTAGTGGGCCAATGATAATTCTGTGAGAGAGCAATCGGAATGTGTGGGTATGAGTGAGGTTCCAGCCCAGAGAGTTGGGGAATGGGAGTCTGTGTGATGGGAGCCAGTGGGTTCCTATGCAGCTACTTTATACAACTTGATGAAACTACAATAAAGGAACTTAAGAGCAACTTACCTGGTGTGTCTATGAGGCGTCCTTTATAGCAGTATCCCCTTCCTTTAGCTTGTTTTGAACCCTGTACTGACTTTTTGGAGGTAGGTAAAGCCTTATACTCTACTTCCTTTGCCTGTTTACTCGTTCTTGTGGTGGAAACCGACTAGGCCCTAAGACTGTCAGTACTGAGAGACTTTTTGAATTCTTAAATTGTTACAATTGCACACATTTCCCTACAGTGAAGTGCAGTTAGGATACTTTATATCCCTATAACTGATATATACTAGCTTTTTGATTATTTTTGCAATGTGCCTGAGCCAACCTTGTGGCAGCTGTGATATTTTTACTGTTTCTGTGTTATTTTACTCATGCACTTTTGCATTTAATGCATTTGGCTACTAAAGTAGGCTAGCCCCCCAAGATGGTTGTGCCACAAGGTTTTTCACGTATTCTTTGGACATAATGTTCTATGGCCGCCTTCTGGCTTTATCAGATTAAGAAATGCTTTACATGGAAAGTATTTTCCTGAGGAAAGCTGTGCCTTTCGCAGGCTAAGGGAAGTTGTGTGGGTGCGCGCCAGGGTAGGTAGCTGAGACCGTCTAGTCCCAATCCACTTCTCTGGTGTCGGAATGTCTGTTGGTTAGATGTAGGGACCAGTGGCTGTCCATGATTGGAAAGCCACTGGCTGCTTGAAGGGTGCGGATCCTTACCATTGGTGGGCGTGGGCTTGCTCTCTGCCTACATCTTGGAGAAAAGGGAGGGCTTCTGCAACTGTTCAGCAGATCATTGCTGCAATTAAGACTTCTATGAGGAAGAGCAGCCCACAGACTACCTGAGGACGACCCATGCAGCTGTCCAGTATTGTCCCTTTGAAGACCTGCTCCTCTCTCCTGATCTCAAGGAGAGCTTCATGGGTGCTTCGATCCCTGCACTGGTGGCAACAACCAGTTTCAACCCCTGCTCGAGTGATTTTAAAGAGTTATGTCTGTTTGGATGCATCTGATTACTTAGCTGTGTTTCAGTGGTCATTGAATTAAATGCTAATCTATATTTCCTAAGGGTGAATGTATAGATCTGTTTTATTAGAATTTTGTGTTTCTATACTTGCATCCACAACCAGAATTTCTGCTGTTGATCTGTGTGGCCACATTGTAGCCATAGACCACTCTCACACCCTTCCTGGGACTACGTCTTTCCGCTCTGCTACTTCAGCTTTATTGGGTTTGGCTAACCTCGGTGTCTTCCCTGTTCGCCATAATTGGGCGGCCTCCCACCAGGGCTGCTTTTGGAAATCCATCTTAACCATTGTTAAGCATTATTTTGAAACAGGCTGCCTGTCTGCTGTCCTTCTCATAATGAGCTTTATCATTGAACCAGTCTTGGATAAACTTGCTGGCATCAACTTGAGCTTGTTCTTTATCTTGATGCCTGTATTCAACCCTTGCCAGTATATCAGCCAAATGCAGCTGTCTGATAGCCTGCAGCTGCTTGATTCCTGTAACTGGACAGATTGAATGAGGGGCAGTAGCCAATCTGTAGATACTGAACCCTGCTAAAGCAGTTTCTGTACTTTAAGCTTGTTGCTCGCTTTTACAAATAAAATGCATGTGACACGAGCAGGACCATGCTTACATCACCCCATTACTGCGCAGACCATCGCTGCTAATGCAAAATAATCAGATGTTTTACAACTAAATCGTGTGAACATCTAGATTGGGGGATTTGGGGTTAGGGTTTGTTTATTAACTTGTAGTGTGCACCAGACCCGAAGGTATCGGGGCGCATTGCATAAGACAGCTTGCTTGGTTATAGAAAGTACAATTGCATAGATAAATTTACAAGATACATATACAACAAAAGATAGAGTATACAGTCCAGATAGGATGAATTGCGTAGAAAGGCTATAGCTAGAAAGCTATGTACTATTGTGATAAAATTCTTACAAGACATGCATCTACATCAGTATATTTACATGATGTAAGTATGCACATACAAGATACTATGTACAATGTAAAGCAGCTTTGTTATGTACAGGGTGATACAGGAGGTGGGGGTTAAATTAACAAGGGGGGTCCTGGGAGTCCCTCTGCCAGACATTAGTCCTGGTTACGAGAGACTTACCCAGAGTCTTTAGCTCACTATCTTTCACAGAGAAGAAATATCCCAAACATATCAGTCTTTGTCCTGCCCTGTGGCAATCCAGCACCGACATGCTAGGCAATTCTCCTCTGAACAAGAGTACCAACAGAAACCCCGGACACGTGTTTCGGTCTGGTTGGACCTCATCAGTAGGGTGGATCTGTGCCTCTCTAAGAATAGTGAGCAAGGGGTCCACGTCTGGATTCCCCTAGTAACTTAGGGTGAGACCCAAAGTTATTTAAATATGCAAATTAACAAGGGGGGTCCTGGGAGTCTGGGGTTGCTGTTGGTACTCTTGTTCAGAGGAGAATTGCCTAGCATTTCGGTGCTGGACTGCCCCAGGGCAGGACAAAGACTGATATGTTTGGGATATTTCTTCTCTGTGAAAGATAGTGAGCTAAAGACTCTGGGTAAGGCTCTTGTAACCAGGACTCATGTCTGGCAGAGAGTCTCCCAGGACCCCCCTTGTTATCTACAGGAGGTGGGGGGGGTCATCATATGCCAGGCTGACAGTTCAGATTTTTCAACAGTCTTATTTAATTCTGTCGGAATTGTGTGTAGGATTTATCTTCTCAAAGGGGAGTAGGTAGGGAGTTCCACAATTGAGCTGCCTTAACCAGGAAGCTCCGTCCTCCAACTCTTGAGAGTTTAAATCTAGGAACCAGGAGGCAATTGGTGTTCGCTACTCTAGGTGGTCTTATAGAGGTTTTTCTGGTGATTCTCTCGGTAAGGTAAGAGGGTGCCGCATTATTTAGACATTTGTAGGTGAGAGAGGCCACTTTCAGCTGGATTTTATCCTGTGTGGCTAACCAGTTGTTGGATTTACTTATTTCAGAGATATGATCTCTCCTGGAGATGCCTAGTGCTGCTCTGAGCGCGTTGTTCTGAAGGAGCTGGATTTTATTGATAATTTCCTTGTTGGCCCCAAAGTAGAGAGAATTACAGTAATCCAGCTTCGACAGTACAAGAGCTCTTGCCAGTGTCATACAGCTTTTGTTGGACAGGAAGGGTTTTCCTGCTCTAATTGATTTGCACATGTATGCTGTAGCAGATGCCCATGCATTAACCTGTTTTTTAAGGGAAAAGGTTGAGTCTAAGTAGAAACCCAGTGTTTTGACCTCACTAGTGGCTGTGATAGAGTTGTCAATGTTGAATGTGGAGTATTTAGGTTCCAGTTTTTTAAGGGTTGAGGAGGTACCCAAGATAATAATCTCAGTCTTGGTGTATTCATTAAAGCAGGGGTGGGGGTGAGGAGTGGGCTGCGGGGGCTGGGCGGACTCCACACTACATCTATTTTTGCATAATTTAGTTATAAAATATTTGGTATTTAGCATTTGCAGTGATGGATGCAGTATTTTCAAACAAATCTGCGGACTCTGCAGCAGCTTCTATAGCCCTTGCTATTCATCCTGATCCTGGGTGTTCAGCATGGTTCAAGTGCCTGCAAAGTGCTCTGACGCGGAGCATGCCGCAGATTGGTAAATTGCGCCGGAACTGTTCATACTCCTTCATGGAGAAGAGTGCATGGATGGATGTTCCGCTCCCAATGCTAAGCTTTCTATAAGGTGTTTGGCATCAAGGCCAAGACACACATTTCCTGTGTGGAAAGATATAACAGGGCAACGGGCAGGAGAGCAAATGTGCCAACCCCTCTTGCAATCAACTCCCTCAGGCAATGCGTGGCCTGTTCCAAGAGATTGCCAGCAAAAAGTAGTGTGCCTGAAACGTGGATGCAGACTGGCTCTGATATTCTAATTTATCAAGCGACTTACAAAGAATTGTACAGTGAAACATATTCACAATCAACAAGCTTATCATAAATCCTCTGGGTTAGTACACGCATTCTAATTCAGTTCACAGAGGAATAAAATAAGAGTATAAAAAGGCTACTTATCTGCTGCTCGAGCTGTAAAGAAAGAACAGGGACAAGCCTTTCCATGAAACTATGGAGATAAGGTGTATGTTATTGGCTGCAAGGAACAGGTGTGACCTACAGTTTTTCCCCAATATGATGCAAAATATAGTTTGTTGTGGTGCTGAAGTGTTGAAAACGTTCCTGCATGAGTGGTAATGGAGGTTAGAAGCATAATACTCCTGACTGGACATAGCATCATGCCTTTTATTGGTACCCTGAAAAGGACTGAGGATAAATTGCATTTGAAGAATGATGGGTGATCCAGGAACAGTCGGAAGAACATGGAATGTGCCAACTGTCTTGGAAAATGGCCCATAAAATGAACACTTTCATATGAATGTCTTCTTGGCCCTGAGGAACACCACCTGCCATTGGTGATGGGTAATGCAAACTGACAGTGATATTGTGGGAAAAATCTGGACATCACAACATTCTTGAGGGCATGTGTCCTATAGTTCGGGTGGTGAGTGCTGACAAAAGTTTGAGAATTTGTGAGAAAGTCACAGAGAAGGCATATCCACCAATTGGTTACTTGCAGTAATGTAGGTGATACACCTCAGGTGGGCAGGTTGCATTGGTTCCTTTTTTCCAGAATATGAGGACATTATATGCTGATTGGCTTGTTGTACTACATTAACATTAACATAACTACTTAAAAGTAGAGTGGAGCAGGAATGGCGAGAGTGGAGCAGTAGTGGTCTGCGGTGGATGCGGCAAGAGACTGAAGTATTTTTCCAGCTCTATTGTAGAGGGTCGTCCCTCAGGAAAAGAGCAACTGACTTCTAAATAAAACAGCCACATAGGCGCAAAGGTGGAGCAGGAGTGGTCTGCGGTGGTCCGCGGAGGCTGCATGGGTGATTGGAGGCACCTTTTGAGGTCTGCAGCCTAGGGGGTATAGAAGGGAACAGCCTCTGCCTTGACAATCCTTGATGAAATATTATTCGCTCAGGAGTGGCAGCACGCCTTGTAATAGCAGCAAACTGGCTTGTAACAAAGAAAAGTTGTGTGACACTTTAACAATGGCTCTGGAAACTCAGCAGAGGCCGATTCACTTTGCTTCCCCGAATATGTCTCATACAGACATGGTTTTACTAAAGCTACCCAGCATGAATGTGCCTGCTGTTCCCATTGACGACTTTGAAGCTTATTCCAATGTTCACAGTTTTGGTACTGTCGGAGATTGCGGCGGGAGCTTCTGAAGCCCACCTCATTCCGTTCTCCTATGTGGTCCAAATAATTACTGATACAAACTTGTCAAATCTCCTTCACTCTTTACAGCGGACGCTTCAAAATATATATAGCGCCTTATGTACCATTGGTATGATCTTAAGGCGCTGGTAGGTTGAAGTCAGTAGAGAGAGAGAGAGAGAGAGAAATAAGGTGCGTGTGCGCACCGGATGTGTGTGCAGCAGGTGTGGCACTCGTATGATAGCTGCTTCTTGGCGGTAGGTGTGGTGGTTAGGAGATCAGGAGTATGTGTTAATTCTGGCAGGTTGATACCAGACTGATTCTGGCTGCGTTAGGCCTGAGGAGAATGCCTAGGCTGGCGGGTGTGCAGCTAGCTGTGTTTAGTTAGGATGATGGAGAGTATGTGGTAGGTGTTGGAATGAGAACAGCTATACCGAATGTGTCATAGTATCGCTGTGTTCTATAAACCACCACCCAACTAGAAGAGAGTAAGCGTGGTGATGTGATATGGTGATTTTCAGTAGGTGCAAGAGAAAGAGTGCCTTCATGCTCCATACACTCCAGCCATTCTATGTACTACAACCGTTCTATGCTCATCAACTGTTCCATGCACTACAACCAATCCATGCACTTCTATCCTTCCATGCACTCCAACCATTCCACGGGCTCCAATTGCTCCACGGGCTCCAACCGTTCCATAACTTCATCAGTTCCACCTACTTCATTTGTTATACCATCTTCATCCGTTCGATCCACTTCGTCTGTTCCACCAACTTCTTCCGCTGCGCACCCGTCATCCTCTTTACATACGTCATCCGCTCCACACAGGTTTACTGCTCCACCCACGCTATCTGCTCCACATGCTCCTGGCAGGTTATCCTCTCCCTCTGCTCCGCACTCTCTCTCTCCGCTCTGCACTCTCTCTCTCCGCTCCGCACTCTCTCTCCGCTCCGCACTCTCTCCCTCCGCTCCGCACTCTCTCCCTCCGCTCCACACCACACACTCCATCCGCACCACCCACCCCATCCGTCCCATGCACTCCATGGGAAAGTTCAGGGTGCAAGAGAAATCCCCCAATCTCTGAACGATGGCAACACTGGCTTATCGCATGATTTAATTGTTTCTAGTGAATTGCGTCGGAAACTGTGCCCCAAACATTCTTGAGTGAGGATGTAGAGAAGTCTAAGCCACCACATGAGAAACCAATTCCCATACCAAGGAAGGTTAAACAGAAAATTCTTGACACACGAGAGAAGCGTGGAACTAAGGGCCCAAGCTACATTTGTAAAACCGATTTTAAAGGCACCTGCTTTTTTGGACAAAAGTATTTGTTCTGTTTACTCAAAGATGGAGAGTGTAGGTGAACCGGCAGATATCAACCTGACCAGCTGGGTGGAACTTTCACCTACCACCTTATTGGTAAATGCCTTGTCTAAACCTGCTGAAAAAGTGCCTTCGCCAGGGAGGCTTGTTGAGAATACATTGTCTCCTCCAGCAAAACAGCAAGCTTTGTTTTTTGGCACCTATTTTCTCCCTTGAGAATGGGGTCTTCTTAAGTTAAAGAATACATTCAGTATAAACTTGCATGAAGACCCAAAACAAGGACATGAGACTAACGGCAATGAACAGCATTCACACCTCTCTAGAAATGAGTGAGTGAGAGAGAGAGAAAAATAATCCAAGTTTCTTGTAACCCCAAGAGGTTAACTCGCTCCTCTTGGTGGGTTCACAGTTCTCGAGGAAATGGCTCTCTTCCCCAGGTTTCTATTTACATTCAAAACAGTTCAAAATCCTTAGGCCATGTGTCTTGCTTGGGATTTTCTTTTCACTGTGTTACAATTTAGGTGCAGGTCTCAGACTCACAGATAACCTGATATACTCTCCTTCCAGGCTCTTTTACAACTTTATACCCATTCACAATCTCAAGGGCATGGATCTTCCTTGAGATTTTTTTCTTGTAGTTTATTACACACACTTGACATTGCCTGGTATATTCTCCTGACCGGTCCTAGATGCAGTTTTTCACTTTCTTACAGACACTTGACTTTGCCTGGTATAATCTCCAACCTGGACTTTTATGCAGTTACTTTCTCTTTTATTCACTAAATGATATTTCCCCAGTGTTCACTTTTTGAACCTTGTATAACAAAGTCTGTTTCAATATTTGCTCCTTCTTTCATACGCTGGGTCTCTGTCCCTTCCTGAAGACCATTCACATGTTACTTGTAGTTTACTTTGGGGTATGGACTCAGCGGTCCTTTCGTGGCATGATTCACAAATATGCTAATCTCTTCAGGGGCTTCCCTTTTCCTTTTTTGTTCCTTTCATGAAACGGCACAGACTTTCAAGCAACCCAGTCATCCGTGGATTTTTCTTTGGCTTACCGGTGCTTCCGGTGTGTCTCACGTTTCTCCACTTCTGTTTCTTTCAATCTGCTGGCTCGCCGCGCGCCCCGTTAGCTGCTGTGTCATTGCTGTGTCCTTTACTGCACACGGTTCCCAGTGTCTCGTACTGTCAGGCGGTGGGCTTCCTGGTTCCTCTACACGCCGTCTGCATTCGACTTCACACCGCTTCTCACAGCGTGCCTTCCCTCAGCGTTCTGACCGGTGTCAGCACAGGCGACCATACAACTCGGCCTCTGCAGCTCCCTCACCTCAGTGTCAGCTGTTACAGATTTAAACTTCCCAGGATGATTGACTAACTTCCAAAGACTAGACTGCTATGCTGGTTTACTGGTCTTGGTCATCTTCATTGCTCTATCCCTCTTTCTCGTCTCAGTTGTTGTCACATTGTTCCTTGTACGATATTGAGAAAGTTGATGTTGGACCCTATTGGGAGTAATCATCAGTGCTCATTGCCTCTTCCCAGTTGTTAAAATACTGTTCCTTCGGTGATATTGGAGAATACGCGCAAGCGGTTTAGGTAGAGTGTTACAATATACCATCAGGGCATGAGGAAAGGAGTGAACATCCCTTGAAGGGAATGAGGGGTATGTGACTTTCTCCAAAGATGTTGTCATCCTCCTGAGGGTTGCCTCCCCCATGTGGTCCTCCCTCATATAGCCGCCCCCAGCATTATGATCAGTTAGCCGCTGCCTTCCCCTAGCCACATGAGCAGAGCCTACCTCAGGGAAAGGAGTAATGACATCAGATTCATCACAGTTGGAAATAGGTTTGGACACAGGGCAGTGGACTCTTTGCTTTAGACGGGCAGCCTGACAGACTCCTTAGTATTTAGTTCAGGCAGTAGTTGAGGCAGGGAAACCTCTCTTAGGACTACGGTCAGATAGGGCCTTTTCTTTCATTTTCTCACTAATGGTCTATATCCAAAAGCATGCCACCTATGTGTTGGTCTTCTACTTCTACACTCTTACAATGATAACTACTTGATGCTTGAGATGCAAAAACTGGATGGGTCCAGCGGTCTTTAGATGTAGTCCTAATGAACGAGCTCCTGAGGTTTTTCTGCTTCTAAAAGAAACCCGTTTCAAATGAACTCCAACTCTAAAACTAGTTTCATGTTCCTTGGGAATTCTGACGGGCATTTACCTTAGAGTATCGAGCAGGGCATCCTACCTTAAAACCGTGTCACTTCTAGGGAGCAATGTAAAGTTCTTAAAAGATGACGTTGCTTCCAAGGTGTCAAGAGCATTTGGGGCGATATGTGGCTTCTTCAATCCAACAGCAATCAGTTTAAACGCAAAACTGGCTTATTTAAGGACTTCCCTGTAAGTACTAGCAGCTGTCCACATTGGAATCTGCTCGATCACAGTAGAATTATGCGTTTGTCCTTTTCTGTTCACTGCTATGCTTTTGATAGTTCTACCCTGACTATACAGGCATTCAAACTATCATGAACTCAATCCCTACGAGCACAATACATTTTCAAAAACAAACCTCTATAAATAGTTAATATACAATCAAATTCTTCAGTTCTATAAAATCATCAATATTAATTCAGTAGTACTTTAAAAATAATATAAAATGTATTCAACATATACCAATAGATAGTTCACTTAGAATATTCCTACAGTACCAATAAAATGTAATACTAAAATACATAAAATTTAATATCATTCCCATCCATACATTTGCTCCACATATCCGCTTGATCTATCGGATTACTATCATTTCGATATGACTAATGTATTTGATGAGATTGAAGATTTAATTTGCAGATAGAATTTCATAGACCACCAGCTAGCTTAGATGTAAATATAGTCTTTGTGTATGATCAGTGCCTGAAGCAATTTTGATATGTTGGGTTCATCTGAGCAGAGCATAAAGGTAAGGGTTTGTGTGTACTCCAAGCAGTAGACGGTATTTAGTTGCATGATGAAGTATTTATTTTAAAATGTGTTTGTTAAAGCCTGAATCCCTGTTGAATATGTTTAAGGGTCCAAATGAAAAAAACAAAGAGGTGATGGCTGGAAGGTTCAGAATGAATCTTAACCACTGAATCCTGATTCTAGCAATTGTATTGCAGGACCCAGTTTTCTCTGAACCACAGTGAATCCCTGAAAACTAAATGCTGGCTAGTTATGCATGGGCAAAGGTTTTGGAATGTTTTAAACATTTTGTGAATGGACACCTGTTAGGGAGAATTCTCTGTTTAGGCTGAATTTCCTAACCTAGTGAGTCCCCCAGCAGCTTTGCTGGATTTCTGGAGTTTGTTTCTCTCTCCTGCCAAGAGTGAGACTCTTTTTCTCCCACTCTTGGACATGATTTATGGTGTTCCTTTGAATGTTAATGTGTTTTATGGGCTATGGGGTCTTTTACTCCGTAGGGTCTCATATGTTTTTGTATGTGTTACACAGCACTCTCCGTGCAGTAACACCGGGGTGTCATAGTGACCCCCCGCCATAGACTCCATACCCTGGAACTGACTACTGTCTTCCAGGGCATGTAAAGTCACCATTGGCTTTACTAGTCCCAAATTACTAACAGAACCAGTACAAACCATCATATTATGGATGTACTGGTAGGGGCAATTCGATTTCCCCTGGGTCTGTTATTCGAGGGGGCACTGTCCCGTCCCCCCTCGTCGAGTTTTGGCTGGTGGCAGTGGATACTACTTTTTATATTCAACCGCGAATATATCTCTATGGGATTTTCCCATTGTTCGAGGCTAATACTTTTTTACATAGCCTCTAACATACCGCCCGTCTATTTATTTAATATTAATTCACCGGTTGGTATCTTCTGCCAGAACTCGGTTTTAAAAATGGCGTTTGTGTTCGCCTCTGTAACTCCAAACCAAAGGTCGAGCCCTTTGTTCCACTTTTTGGCAGGCTTCTCCACAGAAGCCTCCAAAAGTGGTGCCACTCTGTCTGGGTACCACAGGGGGTGTGGGAGGGGGTTTAGGCACCCTGGACTGTTACCTTGGTAACTCAAGTTGCACTCTTGTGTGATTGGCCCAAGTGGTGAGCCGGCCGGCTCACCACTTAGCATGTTTGATTGGCAGTTAGGCTGAGTGAATGGGGGTGTGCTGCATAAAAGCAGGGCTTTTGGGAGTGGAACTTCAGAAGTCGCCACAGGACCTGAAAATCCGACGAGGGAGAAGCTGAGCCGGCCTGCTACGACGACGCCACCGGTGGAGCCCTGCTGAACCGACTCACCACTTCCCAACGACAGAGGAGATCTCCCGGCTGGAGAGTCTTCGTCCCCTGACTGGTGGGCACAACCAGTTTACCTTCCTTTTTCGCATCCCGGGACGTCTTGTGGTCGAATTGCCCGTGCCAAGCACCCCGTCAACCGGATAGCCACTTACCACTGGACCACGAATAAAAGGACTGCTCCTTTTAATTGAGAACTCCGCGGCTGGTTTCTTCCCTGGCAGTGCAACGGACTCCTGCTTCCCTCCCTGACGAGATCCTCTCTTCCTCCGAACGAAGCACCGATTTGTACCCGCTGCCAGGAACAACTGCCCCCGCTGGAGCGTTCTCACCATTTTAAGGTACCGTGTCCGCCAGGCCTCCCTTTCTAAAGATTGCTACAAGGTAACAATAATCCCTTAACCTTCTGGACTGGGCTGGCCGCCTTGACCATCTAACTGGTCCCTTTCTTTTTGGTCCAACTCTTTCTGAACTTATTGCGAGACTTTTGGGCACTTTGAACCGTGTGACCTTGGACACATTTCGTCCGGAGCCTCTTAAAGTGGGTCCGGCCTTGTTAACTTTGACTTTACGGTTTTAACCTTCCTTCTTCTCCTACTGTGTTCTTCCGAAAATGTTGGGATCTGTTTCTATCTTTGCTCTGCCTTTCTCTCCCTTTTAAACCGATTGATTAGAGTGCCATCTTCGTTAAACGCTCACCGCTGTCTGAAAATAAGTGTTGCTTTACTTAAGACTTGTCTAACTAATCGTTGAAGGGAGTGTATATCTTTTAGTGACCGTGTTTTTGAACTGCTTGATATTAGTGCCAGTGTGTTTTACTAGATGTGTTTTTAAATAATGATATCTCTTTTACACCAAGCTCTGGTCAGTGTTTGCTTGTTCTACTGTGTTCTTTTGACCTATTGTGAATACTCTGTATACTGCTCAACTCTTCTTGAGAGAAGTCTGACTGCTCAGCCACAGCTACCAGGTAAATCTGGGTGGTACAGACTGCTCCCAATTGGGTTTACTGCCAACCACCTGTAGTCTTAAATCTTTTGCAGTGGTCCCAGAGGGAACTGCACAGGTGTCTGCCCAACAACACCAAATTCTAAATGGTAATTATAGTTTTAAGTTTCACCTTGAAAAATGTTGTTTTGAAATTTGAAGAAAGTATTTGCATTTCAGACACAAATGAACCAGAGGGTTTTCTGTAATTCCTGGTAGTTATTCACTTTACGTATGCCCAAAGGTGCAGTACTTGTTTGACTATCGCATTACAGTGATCTTCTAAATGCACACACCCTGTGAAGCCCAGGCCCATCAGCATGCACTCGTTATGGAATTATCCAAGGAACTGATGGCGCTAGCATGTTACATATGTAATTTAATGAGCCATTGGCAGTTTCACTGTGCCAATAGATTCATGGCATGATCAGCAAAGTAACCTTTTGTTGTGTATATCTTTCAAAATAAGAAATCAGCAACTATTTCCATTTCAAAATTTCATATTCACCTGCTGTGATGTCACAGCAGAGAATTAGGGGATCCATAATTAACTGCTGTGATGGCACGGTATGGGGATAGTGCCCCAATGCACAGCTCCACCTCATCTGCCATTCTTCCCTACCTACATTGCTTTTATATTGGAACTGCACAGGGGGTATTATGTGGCACAGCGTGATATACACAACAAATATTACACGTAGGCTTAGCTTCCAACTACGGGTTGTATTCTGTTTCTCCCATCTAAGGGGTCGGAATGACTGGCCACTTGAGCTCTGCGTTAGTGCAATATGTATCCCTGTAGCTAATAGCTATCCATTCTGTATATTTGTAAAAGCGTGTACAAATTGATCCGATTCGTTGCAAGATCACCCTGATAATGGTCTCTTCATCTGTAAACAGAGCTTTTTTTTAAACCTAAGATAATGTTCAATTAACACTGGTTCTGCGCATAGCAGAGCTAATGCATCAGCTACTTAACAAGGGTAAGGATGTGTGTTAAAGTACTCCTCGATTTCTGTGAGGGACACCTCCTCCTGGGAAATATTTGTAAAGTTGTCCATGTCCTTTGATATTGAACGTTCTGTTCTTAGATGATTAAATGGTAAATTCTACACTGTTTATAATGTGGGTCGAGCCGTTGGCATAGGACACCATTGCCTCTACATAGGACTTTGCTCATTAAGAATGAATTCAGTACCAACCGCTGGTGTTGTAGTCATGTTAGTTAATTTAATAGATCTGCTTCCCATCAGCCTGGTAGTAAATTGTGCAGTTTGACAGGATTAATCCCCACAGATAATGGTGCTAATTTTATTAGCTTTGGAAGAGTTTTTCTAATTTCTTGGTTGCGCTGTATAAAAGCTCCCAATGATAAAATGTAGTTGTTTGAATAATAGACTGGTAGTTTTTCAAAAAATGTTTATCGTGTTTTTACTATATTGCATGGGGTAATAAGAGTTATTTGTACACAATGATCTTTTTTATCGCAAGTAAAGTTGTTTTTGGGGACAACTCAGCCTTGGTCATCCAGTGTTTGCTGCCTCAACACATGGCCCTTCAATTTCCGATACAGGCTAAATTATTCAATGCAATTGGTTGATATGCTGCCCCACAGGGAGGCGGCTGTAAATAATATTGATTTAGTTATGACAGTTCTGAACACCTCTACAGATAAGGTGCATACCAGCCACATCCTGCTTTGCCAGAGGACCCTGTGCACCATCTAAGCATCATGTCTGAAAAACAAAACTCCTTGGGCCTGCAGTACCCAGGATCCTGTCTGCAAGTCTGGAAGTCATTTGTAGCACTGTGATTGGCTCCCATAGGACTTTGACACACTGCTTCCCTTATTCAGTTCCCCCCTGGGCGTCTGATGCCAAGGGCCAAAAGCAGCAAAGGGCAACTTCCTGTTGGGCCCGGAAAGGATTTGGGGCCAGAACCCCTGCTCAAGCCAGCACTTTGACAAGTTCACCCTTTTGTCTGATTTGTGCTTCCATTTATCCTTTCACAAATTGACTATCCGTTCATTGCTGAGCTTCTTTTACCTCAAACGATAAAGGAACATTCCTGTTTTGAGCCAGTTAACTTTCTTTTGGTTACCCATAGCCTCATTCCTGCACAATTCCGAACATACACCTGCTTCTTCTCAGCAGCTCTTTTCCATTTCTGCTCACCCACATACCCTGCTCCCTTGGGCGGCACCTTTTCTTCATTATCTTCACTTGCCTATTTCTGCTACCCTTCATTAGGCAGGTTGACTTTCCTCCATTCTTCCTTCTACTTACTCTTGTTTCCTTCTCTCATAGCCATCAGCCTCAACTTGGTCTTACTACTTGTGAAAGCATCATGAAGTAAGACACAGACAACTGACTTAAAGTTCAAACAAAATATGTTTATCAACTTAAATGTCAGGATGGTTGAAGTCCTAAGTTGCCCTAAGCTAAGGCAGGATTTCCCTACCTGAACAAACTAAGGAAAGTCTGAGTCAGATTTCAACTTAAGTCTGTTTGTGTCCAAAACCTATCCTTCTAACGTGTAGGGATGTCAAAGTAAGTGTTCAACTCAAAGTTCTGAGCTTCTTTCAGTTCACAGCTTACTTTCAGCCCCCTTCCCCAAGCATAAGAAAGTTCCATGAAAAAGTCTTAAAGGTTACCTTTCTCCAGTTCAGGGCATTATAGTTCAGAACCAATCCTTGGGGTTCCCTTCCCCAAGTTTCAAGTAACGCAATCCAAAACACAGTGTCTTATCTTTTCACCATTCAGGGCTCTCTGGTCTAGGCGCAGGTGTTAGACTGCATGGTCCACAATCACAGGTCACGCAATCTGGGTCCCTGGGCTCCTCTGCCCACACTGGTTCCTTGGCACTTGCTCCTGTGCACCAAGTCACCTTCACTTAATTCCTTTTCTTGGCATCTTGGCTTAATGTGTACTCTTTCACTCTTCTGGCATCTCCTTGATAGCCTTGTGGCTGTGCCACCACATGTCACATACCCTTGTCAAACTGGGGGCTTGCTGCACTCCATTAATTCATAAGAAATCCCTATTTGGCTCCCTTTAGCCTTGAATGTACTTGACTTCAAGGTTTGAGCTAAATCGTTGTGCAACATATATTCAATATTGTTTACTTTCAGTTTGGTTTTCAATGGGTACTTAAGTTGCTTAATTATGTTCGGTATTCAATATGCACCTGTTTGCTTCAAGGTTAAGTTTCCATTTAGTATTCAAAATGTATTTAGTTGCTTACTTTCATGGACTCTTGCTCACGTAAGGTCCTATAGGAGCACCCAGTGCTTGAGAGCCCTTCCAAAACTCACCAGCCTTTCATGTCCCTTCCCAGTGGTTCCTGTGGCTTCCTCTCCGCTTCAGAAACCGAGAAATCCACTGATGCGACGCCTGCTCTCTTACCATGTGTTTTCTTCCACACTCTGATACCTCAAATTTTTCTTCCTGGACACGGATGGTGCCCTCTGTGCTCCGGGCTGCTGGGTTATGGAGGCTTGTTGGAAATACATGGCCCACTCACATCGAGACTCACAAGTTCTCAGGGACTTCTGCCGGCGTCCTGGCTCTTTCTCTTGTTCCACCACGGCTGCCTCCTTACAAGCATCTCCTGCTGTTCTTCACACACAGGTCTCCCTGTTGCCCTCTGCCCTGCTGGGCTGGTCTCCCTTTATACACATGCAGCCCCTTGACAGGCTGAAGGTGTGGATGTTTGATTAGCCATGCCTGACAATAATTAAAGGGACATGTCTGACCCTCACATCTCTTAGCAGTCATCTTCCTCGTCCCAGTATTAGAGTGGTGAAAGAGTGTAGTCTTCATTACTCTTAGTTGCATATTCTTCATCCCAGTATTGTCAAGTTTTACATGTGGGGAAAATGAGGGGAGTTGGCTTTTGATAGCCCATAAAGGTTGCGGAGGGTTAGGTTGGTGATCAATAGGAAAAGGGATACCATGTCTCGCCAGAAGGGCACCCAACTCCTAATTCTCAAAGACTCTCCACCCAGGTGATCCTCCACCCCCAGGTCAGTATCCAAGAGCAATGGCCTTCTGCACAGAGGATCGAAGGGGAGTAGGACTGAGAATACTCTCAGGGTTCTCGCATCTTGCATCACTCTCTGGCCTTCCCATGTCCCCTCCTTGTCCCCGGCACCACTCAAATAAGATGCTCCAATCTCCCAAGGAGATCCAACCTCCTCAATACTCTTTGTCTACCACGCTCACCTACTCCTTTCCCCAACCTTATTTTCACTTGGCCTCAGGAATGTGCAATCCCTATGCAACAGGTCCTCCTACATCGCTGACCACTCTGCCACTTATCACCATCAACTGTCACTTCTTGCAATCGCAGAAACCTGTATCTCCCCTCATGACTCTGCTACACTAGAAGCTCTCCGCATTGACTGTTACCGTCTCCCTCTCTTCCCATCCTGTAGGTAATAGTGTGGGGTTCCTTATTAAGGCTCTCAACAATGCTGTCTACCCTCGCCTGACATCACCTCCTAATCTTTTCAATATGCCAATGTTCAAATACTCTATCCTACGTCCCTCACTGTTCTGGCTCTCTATCGACCCATGTCCTCTCAACTGTTTCTTCCCTAATCTGAACCTCCTCCTTGAGTCAGTTTCTGCTGACCTCCCTATTGTCATACCGGGGGACTTTGACCTTCGCAAGCCCTCTGCAGCCACTTGCCTTGAACTTTACTCCCTCCCATCTAACCACTCCCTCTTCTCAATCCATGACCAGTCTACCCACTCAGGTAGCCTCCATCTCCAATTCACTCTATCTCTCTGACCTCTCCATGTACCCCGCTACCTCTGAGCATTCCATTGTTCACTTTAACATCTCAGGCCCTTCACCTTCTTCGCCTCCTCTCCCCTTTTTTTAATGACAGAGGAAATTCAGGCAGGGCTCTCTTTCCTCCTTACCTTAATGATATGAGTATATCTCTCCTGCAGCTTCCCCATATTCATGCCTCTCCCATTGACTGTGCTTTTCCTGACTTTCACTATGCATCTATGACTTTGTTTGGTCAACACTATCCTGCCCGCATATTCACACCTTCATGTTTCCATCCTCCGCATTGGATCACCTCTAAAATTCAGACAGTCCAAACAAATGTGCGCCGTGACATATGATGCTTGTGAAAACTGAATACCCCATCTCTACTCCGTGCCTACAAAAATTCCCTTTCTGCCCTCACCTCTGCACTAGACTCTGCCAAATCCTCCTACTTCACTAACATATTCTCCCTTTGCAATTACCCCCGCAAACTTTCATTTTCCCTTCGAGTTTTGCTCACGCCTGCCAAGCCAATGTCAATCACCTCCCCTTTTAAGATGAATTTCTAGAATCTGGCCTGGTGGACAGCTTTTAGGAGGCCACCTTAGTTATAGTGAACAGGGGAATTCTGAGAGGTTATTCAAACCCAATCAAGATAAGCAAGGAGAGTTGTCAAGGCTTAGACTCACGGTGAAGCACACAATCATTCAATTTAAACAGGCAATTACAAAAATACTATATTATAGGCCAAAAACATACACTAATAAATGAAATAGCGGGTAGTATCACATAGTTCTTAATCAGCAGGAATGCAATCTATAACCTATTCAACACAAAGAAGGTAAGTAGTGATGCAGTAGAATTAAACTAGTCTACCAGAATTATGCCACAACCCTATAAATCTTATCACTAGAATGTATGGGGCCATGTGCCCAAAAAGTCACAAAGCTTCTTCTTAGGAGTGGAAAATAATGATGTAAGAGTTCTTGTGGTGGTGAAATGTTCCAGAATATATTCAACAATGTTACAGATCAGTCAAATTATATTCCTATCTTATAGATGCAAGCTTTTAGTTCCGATCAACATAAAGCGATGATGAAATGGAATAACCAAAGTTTATTCAAAGTTTACTCTAAGGAGAGCGGTGGGGGGGGGGGCTGAATGCATTGTGATTACTTACCCCCTTACTCCGATTTTCCAAGGGGACTAGATGGGTCAACTGTGTGGTCGCTTGAGGTAGGTTTTCCAGTTGTCTGTTCCGGTGCAGTATGTCTACAGGTTGCGGGGCCAAGTATTTCTGTGATCAGCTGCTTCGCTTGGAACTCGTATCTCAGATTGGCATCACGCCAACCTCAGCGTGCTGTCCAATTCACTGCAGCCACACAGCGCAGCGCACCCTTGGTGCTGCTAAACCCACCACTTTGCGATGCTCTTAGCGATCACGCGCTGTTCAGACACTCTATCCCCTAGCTGAACCCAACACTACCCCCAGCAGATGTGTCCCAGCTTGAACGCATTACTTTTTCTCCTTACATGTGAACACGAACCAAGAGTTGCTAACTTTTTTCAAACCGATAAACGGGAAATGAATGGTTCCAACCATTCTCCAGCGCCATTACCAAACAAGGTTTGCATGTTCACCCATACTTCTCATTGGGAACCTTTGGAGTTTTTGGCTCCCAGACAAACCATGTTATAGGTCGCAGGACACATTGGACAAATCAAATTAACCAACTAGTTGCGCAGGGGACCATCAATTCTTCAAAACGTCCTCCAAATCCTACCTACTTTTAATAAAATATTAAACCATATCTACAAATTGACAAGTAGTATCCACCTAGTAAAGATGGGTCCAGCAAGTGTAATGGCAGAACCAGACTCATTACATTCAATTTCACAGAAATGCACCCAGGTAAAACTCTTAATTTAGGCCTCTTGGATCGATCAATTCCATTTTGTCCATCCAAAAAAGGGTCTGAGGATTTCTCCGGTTGGCTGCTGGTGCAGAATGCAAGGTCTGGTGCAAAATGCAAGCAGGATTCACGGATGCTTGTCTCTGCTGGACACGTCACAGGACACAGGGAAGCGACTTCGACTGATGATCACTGCACAGCGACGATGGCAGGTGTCTCTCTCCAGCCGCAGTCGAAGACCTTCCAGAGCAGGAGCCCATGAAGCTGGGAAGCTGAAACTTGGCAGGAAGGTGACTTGTGGCATAAACTGGCGAGCACTGAAGTTCCGGCAACGAACGCGAACGGCCAGTATTCTACCGAGGCAGCCGACTGGAAAGAGCTGGTCAGCCCACCGGGTGGTCCAGGGACACTTCCGACAGCTCAGGGCGATTGATTCCTCGTTGATGCGTGAAAACTGGTTGGTGCCACCAGTCCAAGGCTTGAAGCACTGCTCAGCTCCTTTGCAGATCAGGTAGGCCAGCAGCGCTTCACCGGGCCAATCAAAGGAAAGGATGCTGTGCCTCTTCATGGGTCCACAGATCTTCAGTTATGTGCTTGTCAACACAGGATACTTGGCTCCAACGCTGAACTGGAGAAATGGCTGCAGGAGTCCTTCTTATCCTAAATCCTGGCTGCAAGGAAGTCCAAGCCCACCAATGGTAACGATCTGCACCATCAAACAGCCAGCAGTGGTCTCCACCTTCGTGCTAAGCAAACTTGACTACTGCTCAAGCCTCCCCCTTGTCCTTCCTCCATGCTCCATCCTCCTTCTAGACAAAGTCCACAACTTTACTTTCTGCACAATCTACAACCTACCAAGATTCTGCTACACTTTTACTTACCGACAACATGCTGGTTGGCCCTCCATGCAAAAACTGCTCCCTTTTCAAGTTCCTACTCTACTAAGCTATCAATCATCTTGGTCCTCAGTACCTGTCTGAATGTATCCCAGTTTACTCCCCATTTTCCTCCGATCTTCCACTGCACACAACCGGACTGTGCCGTACCCTCCTTGGGTTTCCTGCTTTTAGTTTTCCCTACTTTCCCCATTCCACTGGAACTCACTGCCGCAATCAAAGCCAGGCCCATCTGTACCACTCTTCAAAACTCGGCTTCAACTTCACTTATTTTATAAAGAGGGAGCTCTGCCTGTTCCCACCCTCTTCATCCCTATTTGAACCCATCACTCCCTCCAGTTAGGCTTAATAATGTAATTTTGCATATTTATGTAGTTCGTACTACTTTGTAGTTTGAAGCACTTGCTCCTTGCGGTTAATGTTACCTTTTGGTAAGACACCTGTTTTACCTATATATTTTTTTTCTTTTTGTTTTGTCCCTAGCATAGGTCACACCTCTTTACAGTCTTATCAACTGGTTCAACAATTGTTTTCATCTTTGTGCTTTTGTACAGTCGCCCTTAGTCTGAATGCCTGGTCATTTCTAATCAAAATCGACATCCCTGTTCTTCAAATAAGTACAAACACCAGCCAAGGGTAAACATGGATGTTGCAATTTGCTTAACATGATGGGTTCAAATTGATAGCATTTTGTTTTTCATATCATATTTTGTTCAGAGTTAAAATGCCTTCACATGCCTAAAGAATGGGATTTGATTTTCACTCCAAACTTCAAAAAGTAGGGAGTAAAATACTTCCACATAATGTGACCTGGATCTCTAATTCAGACTATTGAAGGTAGATGTGTGTGTTTGTATGTGCATTTGTAATGAGATGGGAAGGAATGGGATAGGTTAAGGTGCTGGCATTCTGGCTCTTGGAACTATCAGTGGTTGATTGGGGTGGGTGGGTCACTGATATACAGGCTTGTTTGAGGTAAGTTAGGTTCTCTCTTATCAATGACATTTTATTCTAGCCCTTTGCCGGTGACCTGTACTGGCTTTTAAATCACTTTCCAAAGATATTGTTCTGAGCTGAATGCAAGTGTTAAATATAAGGGTAATTTCATTTAAGCCCCAATATATCTTTCTGTGTTTGCTGTGAGACTATTCCATTAAACCATTCTTCAGTTTTCATGCAGAATGTTCTAATAAAAGTAATTGACCCTGAATCAAAACACTCCAACATCTGTGCTTGCATTTAACAGAAGCAGCATAACAAGGGTTGCATTCACAAGACTTCACAGCCCTTTTTGTAATTTCCATTGCATCTGTGTAAATGTATTTGAATGAATTGTTCTTCCCAGCCACTTCAGCTCCTGCCTCTCTGGGTTTCAAAGGCACAAGGTCTAATGTCTCAGCAGGAAAGTGGAGGCTTCTCCCTCCATCTCCGGCTCTCACTTGTAACTGGATGGCGGTTACTGCAGAGGCTGCTAGTAGACGGGGCAAACCTCCTCTCCATGGCCGTGATCTCTGATGCATACGCTCCCCTGCTAAATTCTTTAGCCTATCCATCAATGTTTCCTTGATGACCAGGAGCATAGTGGTTTGGCAAGGTAGCGGGAGGGGCAGGAGTTGATCTCATGAAGAGTAGAAGATTTCTGCTGAGGTCTGTTTGCTTGAGATCTAAATATTCCAATGTTGTAAGTAAAAGACATGGACAAGACTTTGCTTAAAAAAAAGGTCCCACTTGTTGGCAACTAGGGTTTCGAGACTCCTCAACATCTGAAAACGCTGTTTATTTTTCAGTGCGTTTGAATGTTTCATTGAGGGACCATGGCCTGGTGGTAGTGTATATTTTTTTTAACCTTAAATTACAATGAATGTTGCATATGGTAATTTTCTTGTAGAACGCTTTGAGTTTTTTGAGACAGATTTTCTGTACTTCAAATATTTTATTCTTTGAAGCAGTTCTATTTATGGAGGTGGCTTTATTGATGATCTATGGAAGTTTGGTGACAAACTGTTGGTCTTCGTGGTAGGTTGTTTGGTTGTCCATGAGATATCCTTTTGAGGTATGGATGTAGCCCTTTTTCTTTTTTTTCTTTTCTTTTGTTACTATGCTGGTGATGAGTCACATGAATGCTTCACTGAAATCTTGGGCTACGATCAACTTGTTTCTGTACAAGATCTAACGAGGTAGACCTTAGTTTAGATTGATGTTGAGTACCCAATGTCTCTTTACAGGAGTACTGAGTGTAGTTAACTGCTCGGGAGATTGGAAGAGCTGCTAACTAGTTTGGTTGCAAAGTGCTCTTCAGTAGTCTCCATGCAAGACAAATACTGAAGTCCCTTATAATTTGAAGGTTAAGAGGCTTTATAGGTAGGTGTTAGTGTTGCATGCCCTTTGAGGGCTGGGTGCTGCACGCCCTTTGTGGGCTCTGTGTTGCACAGAATTGTACTCTTTTGAACTAAGTTAAAGGTGCAGGCTGAGTTAGGCGTCGCAGGATCTGAAGCAAAGTGCACAACATTTTTAGGTGTTTTGAAGTTAAGTTCTGAATGCTAGGGCTACCTTTCATTCATGTAGAGGTTTTTACATGCACCAGCATAGGTTTGGCCCTGATTCGTCGTTGGGCCAATTCTAAATTATGATTGAAGTCATTTTTGTCCATCTGTCTGTACTAAGCCACATTCAGTCTGACCTTCGAATTGTGTGTCGCTCCCCTTCCCCCGCCCCCCTATCAACGCCTCTGGCTGTGAGCACGAGAAGCCTCAGAAGATTGTGTAGACCTGCTGTTATCAGGCTTGTTGTTGCCTGGGAGACGTGACGCTGTGGAAGAGTCTCCTCGAAACACCTTAAACGTTTTAGCCAGTTTTCTTGCCATTGACAGAACAGGTTGCTTTTGCTATTTAGGAACCTCTGCAAAGCTCTGTTTGCAACATGCTGCTCCCTCTGGAAAATAGGACCCATAGGTAGAAATATCCCGGAAGCTTGCCATAGAGGAGCTTATGTGCAAGACCTTAGCTGCCTAATGGCACTTGACGCTTGTGTTCCTGGATTGTATTGAACTTATAGTGCTGACTGTGAAGAGGATGAGTCAGCACTAGTAGCAGGAGCACCTCCAAGGTGCAAACAGCTCCTATTTACAGCAAATAGACAAGGGTGCAGGGTGGGGGGGTTGGACTTTGGTTACCCCTTGAACCAGCCAGGTGTGCCCTCTTAGTCTGTTATCTTTCCAGGTACCAGCTTTGACCCCTGCATTGGGGTAACACCATGATTGTGGTTGTGATAATTGGCAGTGGTAGAAAATATTACCTGGATATGTGCTGATTGAGTTTATACATTGACATTTTTGTCCTCTGTCATCTTTTTATCTTGGGCATTTTTTATCTTGGGCATTTGTACACTTTTGTACAATTTTGTACTATTTATAGAATCTTTTTATCTCAAAAAGCCTTTTATTGTATTATATTGAATTTTATCTACTTTTTATCCACAGTATATATTAACAGTTTTGAGATTGGTGCAATTTTTGCTTTTTTACATTTCTCGACCCAGTGATTTCTGTATTTGTGTATAAAAGTTGGAATCATTCCTCTTAATACATTATTGAAACACCCCCCATTATGGCTAAACGGAAGGCAGAAGTAACGTTATCACCCGGCTCTAGTAGAAATAAAATCACTAGGTTGTTCAAACCCATACATGAGGAACTCTTTAATTACGGAAATACAGGGTTTCCCTTTGATATAGATGGTATGGATGGGAAAAAAAAGGATGAGCAATCTGTGGTGGTATAGTGGAGATCTATTCTGACCAGTCGAGATCTCCGCCGTTTACAAGCACAGAAGGCCTGAAGAATCATCACACCTGGGAGCTAGTATTACCAACCTAATAGAGTCTGGGGAAGGAGAAATAGAAAATGCCACTATACAGACCAGAGGCACAATTGAGATGAACCCCTTATTTTGCCTTTCAAATAGATTTGAACCCTGTGTAAAAGAGGGTTTGGGGCAGAAACGGGCAAAGGTTCCTTTTGATAAAGGGGAAGGAAGGTCTACCTCGAATCAGGAAAGGTATAAAGATATCGGGAACGGGTGTAGCACAAATAACTGTCTCGGGAAATAACCCCAGGAAACATCTGGCTCAAACACAAATAAATGCAGCAAAATAGGAACCCAGACACCTACCACTAATATAAATCAAACAGGATCCCTGTAACAAGAGCAAATCAGTTTATTGAGGAAATGTATTCTGTTATAAATGCCGTAATAGAATGTAAATTATGTCCCCTTTTGAAGGACATAATGAACAAGATTAGAAATATTAAAGAAAGGTTAAACATACCAAACATTCGGGACACAGATCACAAAGGCCCTTATAGGATTCAAAGAATGGAGAAAAGGAGAATCTCAGGGTCGTCCTGCTTATTCCTCTACATAGATGCAATATTTATACAGAGGACTTTATTCAAACTTTATTTAAACTGCCCGCCTCCCCAAGGGTCCTGGTACTATTGACAGGAGATTGTATAATGAAAATTTCCCTCCACTATCTGGCCCAAACCTCACTGAATTAGGAGCTCTAAGATCATATTGGCCTGAAAGTGCTGGAGAAAATTTCATGACGCGAAATGATCATCCCTCCGTTGTTATGACTAATGTCCCCCCGAATAACATCCAGCTCCAACGAGGACCTGGAGGCCTTGAGTAACAAATGTACGCATTGGTTTCGGCATACCAGATGATGCCTTTCCATTATAAGAAGTGACATTGGTTAGTGCTCCAGAGGTCACATGCCTCAATCTGGTCTAGATTATCTCCAGGTCTATTTGCACTCATGTGATTTAGTGGAAGGAATCCTGGCAATTGATCTAAGGATTTATACCGCCGATAGAGTGAAGATAGTTTTGAATCGGCAGAATCCTTCTATAATTCTCTTGAGGGTAGGTATCAGGCCCGACAGGGAAGAAGTACAGGTGAGGAAGGGGTAAGGAGTCTGATATCGGGCCCAGGGAGAGAGGGTATAACTCTAGAGACCTGTGTCCCAGGCAGTAAAATCAGAACATCCTATCTTGCACTTTTATTGTGGAATTGGGCAGACTTTTGGCTGATAAAGAATGGTGTTCCTTTGTACCTGGGTACCAGATGATTCTACTACGGGAGGCGTGGGCATGTGCACCAGTCCAATTACAAGGTTACAAACTTTTTGTGTCCCCGTAGTAAAATGACCGGGGGGGGGCTCCTGATTTGGGTGGATGATACCCTAGGATGGCAGATCATCAGTTAGACAAATAATTATTTGGATTTACAGTTCCTTCTGGTGGAAACTGGGGAGGGAAAGGTTTTGCACCTCCTGAATGTTTATAATAGGCCCTCTGGTCAGAATAAAAGGGAAATGGTGGAGATGCTACAGGGATAGCTGATTGTAGGATTTTCGGGAGGCCGGAAAACAATAGAATTATTCTGGCAGGGGATATTAACCTACAAATTGAGCCGATGGGGCTACTTGAGGGATTATGGGCAGACCAGGATATTGTGTGCGACATTCCAGTATCAGTGGTAGTCCCACCCAGGCAGGTCCATCCTCTTGCGATTGATATGGCCTATGTCTTGTATAATACATACTTAAGGGCATGTAACGGGTGATTCCAGAGCGATCAACCGGCATCAAAAACATTTAGGGGAACCATGGGAGATTCGCTATTTGATTATATTCTAATTTCAGGCAATGATTGGGCCTGGCTGAGTGACTTCAGGGTTTGGATTCGAACTGAAAGTGACCATTAACCTTTAACAATCATTTCAGGGAGATTGGTTGGGCTCAGGAAATCCAAAGGAGCGTTCTCGTGCTCCGCAGATGCATATTGTGGGGCCTGCTCATAAGACAATTAAATGGGCTAATTTGATGGTCCAGGATACTAAGCCTGTTATTTAAAGAGCCATTCTGCACAATCTGGTAACAATCGGCAGAGAAGGATCTATACATGTTGAGATACTGCGTGAGTTTGAGAAACTCAATGATAATTTGATACCACATATAACATTGCCAGCGGTGGTAGTAAAGCAGCAGACTTTGACCAAGCAAGGCTGGTACGACCATACATGCAGGGAGGCAAAGAAAATCATGTCTTCTTAATGCAAGTCCTGGGATAGACAGCAAAACTTTGTTATTTGACATCTGAATATAAAACTATAATTGGAACAAAGAAAATAGAATTTTCTCAGGACCTATGCAATGCCCTTATAATGCCCTCGAGAGCAGCGGGGATACTATACAATTTTGGAGGCTGGTTACTGATGGGGAGTTGAAGAGGGATGTACATTTCACCTGCAGCATTACTGCAGATGAATGGCAAACCCACTTTTGTAACCTGTACAAATCGGCTGAGGAGGGTCCAATATTGGCCGTGAAGAGCAACCAGGTCTCACCACTGATGATGGAGCCCTTGATTATATCTGGAAAAAGAAGTGGAGATAAATCTGTGAGCACAACAAATTGGAAAGGCACCAGGTCCCGATTTAGATCTCCTCAGATCTGTTTAGAGATGAGGTAGGAGTATGGGCCTCGATTCTGTTTTTAATACAATCATGGCATTGTCCAAGGTGCCCCCCTCCTGGCAAAGAAACGTTATTATTCCAGTATACAAAAAAGGCGGTAGAGAAAACCCTGCCAACTACCGCCCTATATCGTTATTGGATGGAGCGTTACTTACAGAATTGAGTAGATTCGAGCCACGCGATTACTGATCTCCAGGTGGGTTTTAGAAAAAACCAGGGGATGATTGATCCATGTTTTATGTTGCATCTGCTGATCCAGAAACATGTTGTACTCCAGAACCGGAAATTATATGCCTTGCTTTATGATCTACGCACAGCGTTTTATTGCATTTCTAGAGAAGTTCTATGGAACATTTTAGTAAGAAGAAAGGCTCCCCATTCTTTGGTCTTGATAGTCGGGACGCTCTACACAAACTCTATGGCTTGGGGGTGAGGAGACCAGCTCGTTTACGGTCACAAAAGGAGTCAGACAGGGTTGTTTCCTGGCTCCGCTTTTATTTAATGTATATATACAGGAAATTATAGACACTCTGATAAAGAATGCCAGGACTGCCCTAAAATGTCTAGCAGGAAATATCCTGCAGTCTTTTACGCCCCAGGGGTTGAAACAAACTTTGAGTATTTTATAACAAAAAGTAAAGAACTGTTGTTAGAGCTTAATACAGAGAAAACTAAAGTAATGGTTTTTAAAACAAAATGTGTTAAAAATAGCCACCTGACTATCAAGGCGAATGGTGTGCCCCTGCAGCTGGTTGGGTTCTTTGACTACCTGGGAGTCCGGTTCCACGAGACCGGTGGATGGATTCCTGAGGTGGAAAAGTCAAGAATAACATTGGAGAAATGCAGTGGGTTAATAAGAGCCTTTCACACACGACATGCGAGTGGATCAATGTCTCCAGCTCTCAAACTTTATAAAAACCAGGCACACTCTGAAGCCCTTTCTGCCTCGGAATTATGGGGGCATGTTGCTCTAGAGAAACTGGAAATTTGCAAATGCAAATGTTTGAAAAAATTGCTCATACTTCCCAAAAGTGCCCCATTGGCGTTGCTGTATTTAGAACTTGATGTTATACCAGTATCGACCCTTTTGGCTCTCTATCCTGTCCTGCACTGGCTAAAACTATGGCAAAATTAGGTGCTCAAGAGCTACCGTGAAGCGGTGATGTATTTAATGGCACTTAAGGGAGAAAACGAGCTGGGTTGGGTGCTCCATGTTAAGAACACATTGTATGCACTTGATGTGGGCGAGCTTTGGGAAAATTGCATAGCCTCTTCCAATCAATCTGTTGGAGATTAGAAAAAATCTGTGAAAGACCGATCAATGGCCCAACTAGTAGCGAAAGCCCACAGTCTTATGACTGGGAGAGAATACATTGAATTGGGCCTGGAGCAGGGATTCCAGAGCTATTTAGATTTAATCAACCCAGCATTTGAGAGATCCTTATATTTACGGATGAGGCTGGCAATACTTCCGCTAGCCTCAAAATCATGGAATAATGCAAGGGCAGGGGGGATATCCCATGTGTGGGTCAACCTCTGGAACCTGATCCACGTTCTATTTTTTTGCCCTAGTACAACATCTCTAAGGAAACTGCACTTGAGACCAGTCCTGGGGGCTGCAGGAGTTTGCTCCGTAGTGGAAACAGTATGGTTCCTCTGACAATCAATGTCTATCTGTGTTGTCTTTGAACGTTATCTACATAGGACCTGGCTGCAGGGAAACTGGGCTCTGAAATAGACTTGGAATTTGAGTACTTTATTCGATGCTTTATTCGATTTTCTCATGTTCTGCTACACATTTATAAATGAATTCAAAGAATGTGGTTTGAGGTTGCAAGCAAAGCTCTCCTTGGCCTAGAGTTTTCTTTCATTTCCCCTGCAGTTCTAACCTTAATTTCATGTGTTTAACTTTATATATCTATGTATTGTAATTTATCCTACAAGGAATGTTTCAAGGTCTGATGCCAGACTGTAAGAACAGGGTAAGGACGAAATGTCCGGAAAAAAATTACTGACCCCACCCAAAGACCTAAAACACAAACCACGAAAAGTTCGAACTTTCCGTGGCATGTGTTTAGGTGTTTTGGTGGGGTCGGTATGAAAAATAAAATGGAAAAAAGTCTGCGGGGGGTTGGAGGTGTCCCCCGCAACGCCCTGCCAGAACAAAAACTAAGAAAAAAAAACAGGGGCTGCGGGTGGTGTCCCCCACAACATTCCGCTCACTATGCTAACTAGTATAGTGAGCGGGGGTTGCGGGGGACACCCATGCATGTTCGCATGGGAAATGTACGAACATTTTGTATTCGTGCATTTCCATTGCGAACATTACCGTCGCGGGAAAATCAACCATGGTAATTTCACACAGATCCGTAAGAACATGTCCCGAGGCTGCGAGCAACGCTCTCCTGTGTGTTTTTTTGTGAAGTATTTTTACCCCAGGTGCCCAAGAATCAAGTTTGTAATTTTCCTAGTAATTCTAATGGTACATTAATGGTTCCCAACTCATTAATCTTGAAGGGCTAAATTGACTATTAACTGAAAATGATGAATGACTGCATTTGTCATTCATTTAGAAGCTTTAACTGGTGTGAATGAATTAGGATGCCTTTTGCGTAGCACCATCTCAATCCAGTGCCAACACCATTGGCCCCTGCCTCTTGGGGCTGGAAATGCTAGGGCATTGAAGACGGGTCCCCATTGCAAACGATTTACCTCACACTTGGTCTTGGCTGTAACATTGATGAATTGTAATTGGAGTTTGAGAGTACGCACGCGGGGGAAGGTAATCGTTGCAGGCTCTGAAGTGCGGCATGGAAGAGGTTCCATAAATGTCCTGCTGCTGAAACTCCCCAACTGCCTTATGGTTTTAGGCATTTTTTTGCGCTACTGTGAAACCCATGAAAAGGATTCCGGCTCACAATTGGGACTGTGGAAAGTGAATATGTCCATGAGGTAGGCTGGGACATGACTAAACGACCATTCAGTGAAATTCAAATGACCCTGAAATGGAGTGCCCACTGCGAGGTTTGGAAGGGGGTTACGTTTGCAAAGGACTTGCTCCTGGCTGCCAGCCTTGCTGCAGTGATAATTGCAATAATCCAAGTTAGTATATGTTGGTGCACCTACTCCTAGGGTCATAGCAAGTCTCACAGACCATCTAAGCAGGTGACAATGAAACAAGAAAAGCAGACTTGAAATGAAAATTAAAACTAACAACACAAAACCGTGGCAGTCTTTAGGTGCACCAATATCCAATTCCATTATTGGTGGTCCAAATAATATACAGGCCTTGCACAAATTCTTGGATAGTAGAAAGTATAGCCACTTAGACTAGGGCCTGCAACTTGTGCACCCTAAACGTTTTATACTTCGTCTACTATGCTCCTGCACCATTGACTATGCTTGTTGGGATTGATGGAATTTGTAGTCCAAAACATCTGGAGGGCCAAATGTTGAGACTCCTGGCCTAGAAACGGAATATAAATATGATTTAGGATTGTGAAATGCCTGGCCTCATCTGACCAGTTGTAAAAGGTTCTGAGGAACAAACCTAATCCTGCAAAATTCCCCAAAAGCTCACATACAAAACAAAATCTTTTTCTTTTGGAATTTATTTTCACATCACTAATGCTATCTGACTTATTATGGTTATTAACAGGATGGTTTCATGCGATCTGGCGTCTCGGACCCCAGACTTACATTGAGTGACGGGGGCTGGTGTTAAAGACTTGCCTGGATGGAAGTTTGGTGATCTGTCTGCTAGTGCTGCCATTTGCATTTTTAATTACTAGATATTGCATACCTAAAGCATGCATCTCGCTTCACTAGTTCAGTTGTAGTGGTTCGGATTCTACCTACATTTGGAAAAGATCACTTTAGGACTGGGCTTCAGTCTAAAAATAGTTTCAGGTAAACACATGTTTTCCTAATCCACGCCCCCCACCCCTAAATGAGCCATCTGTCTCCTCTTCTTCAGTCCCATGTGACCATTACATGGGATGGGATGGGATCACGGTGCTCGTTAAACTCGGATCAAAACCTGATCCTTCAAATCTTTCTTGAGCTCCGAAATATTGCGTTAAAAGGAAAGGACTTTGTTTAAAACCTGTGTCTTTAGGAAGCATACATTAAGGCTTTTTAATTCAATTTCTTGATGCCTATCTGAAAACACCCAATGGAATTATTTTTGTTCAATGGACTTAACCAAGCCTAGAGATCCAAGCTACTCCTCACTTATGAGGCCCAAAAAGGCTGAAACATGTTTGAGGCTTGTGGTCTCCAGCAGAAGAGATGCAACTTAGCAGTTCGGGCTCAGCCACCCCTTTTGGGGTGGGGCCAAGCCTGATTTACATATGGTCTTTCCCCTTCTGTAATGGCTTGGCAGGCAGAGAGTGATGGTCTGGAGGGTTGCCCAGAGCAATGCCAGAGGTTAAGATTCATTCTAAACTTTCCAGCCATCACCTCTTTGTTTTTGCTTAACCAAGCTACAAACATTAAATGAATGCTGCTTAGAAAGTGTGTACCTTTCAAATGATGGTGGTGCAAAGTAGTCTGTGATGATTTAATGGGTTTAGTTTCTTAATTTGCGTTTGGCCTACAGTCACCTGATCTCATCTTTACACAAACTTCAGTAAACCTTAAAGTAAAACAATTTATGCCGCTTTTGACCGAAGAGTTGTGTGTCACAGTAAAGTTTTGGATAAGCGTATCCAACTGTTGATGTGATGGCAGTATCTGAACCAGTGCTCCTAGAGCAAAACTTTTTAAGATGTGTATATCGGTTCATGAACATGTGTTTGATCTATGTTACACAGTATGCAGGTAGTGATCTTGGAGGACCCGGCGAGTCTGTGGGAGCCGAATATACTTTTGCCGATGTGTATTACATTTCATTGCAGTTCAGTGTGGTGTTGTAGTCCAGTGTCAGTCCAGCGTTTGCTTTACCGCTGGGATAAAGGGGTTGGGGGGGGCAGTCAAAAGATTTGGTGCCACATATGCATGGCATGTGCCTGGAAGATCACATACCCATGGTGTTAGTCTTAGCGTGATCTGGCAAATCCAGAGGTGTCCAAACGTCTGTCGGCATCAAAATCAAATCTACTTGGGATCTAGCTGTAGTTCCTGTGCATCTGTTAAACATTACTACCAATTGTACACCACTGTAACCCTCTAATTGTCGATTCCATAGCCCTTGAGCATGCCAGAAAAAGGGGCATGCTGTAAGCCAAACAGCACTATGAAAAATGTTCCTTGTTACTTTAGGCACATAGTGGGCTATATGGGAGCTTCTAAACGTTGCGTTTTGCCATTGCAATGTCCACATCCTGTCCTTAGGTTTGTGCCCTCTTATGTCACATGGGATGTGCACATTTGTACAGCTTCATTGCACTTTCTATCTTATTGTGTAATCACTGAATTCCAGTATCATGGTGAATATCTGAGGGTAGGCGAGGCGATGGTCCTGCAAACGATTTGGAAAACTGGCAATCCTCCCCATCACCTTCCAGTCCGTATTTGTGATGAGGTAGCCCTGGGTGTGGGTTGCAATCCAGGTTTGATGCAGTGGTGTGTGTTCGCATCCGTAAGGTCTTGTCTGGTGTGTCTCGAGTGGGGCCAATAACTGATGATGTCATACAATTCCTCAAAGGAGCATGCTGTCATCAGTGGCGTCGAGCCATTTCTTAGTGGTGCAGGAGAGAAGGTCAAATACATATTTTTCAAATGGGCACTAAAATGGCATTGCATGCAGAATAGCATACATTGGAAGAGTGTAATAGACTGTCCCTTAACAGTCCCTGCCAGCACACTAATGCTGTGGTTGTGATGTAGTCTGTTTGGGTTTGGTCATTTGCTGATTCAAAGTACATGTCTGTCCGCTTTGTATCTATCCCATGTACGTCTGATTGAGGTTGCAGTGCAAATAGTAATTTATTGGGAAATCTGGAAGAACACCTCATCCCACCACATTGTCTACCTCACATAGCCTCACATTACATAATATAGCCAATTAAGACCTAATGAGGTACAGCAAAGATGTGACAAAGCATAGCATTTCACTACATGACATACCAAGATATGAAAAGGCATAGCAAGGTACGCCCTCCTTCCTGCAATCCTACCATTGGCATCAGAAATCTTCCATTTTCAATGTACCACTGATGCTCTCTCACTAATAGATATATTGTACACCATTTGCAGGAAGTATCGGGGAATGGCAAATTACTACTCTAAGTGCAGTCTCAGTACTCTGGGAGGCATGATCCCTTTGGCTAAGAGGAAGGGCTGTCCTAATATGAAGTCACCTTGCTTCGTATATTGCTTGTTGGGTTTAGCGCCCTGAAACACCTCACCCAAATGTGCGCAGGTGCTGTAAGATATATGGGAAAATACACAAGACATGCCTCGTTTTACTAGTGTCTTAGCAACAGTTCGTGTTGCAATTTAGCTGCATAGCTGGGAACATGTAAACACACTGCATTGGAACATAGTTCTCGCAGCTTAAGAATGGACACATTTCTGAAGCAAAGGGATATAAAACTGGTTGAGGTCGGATGACTGACTATTTTTATTTGTTGTTCTCCCTGGACCGTCTCGCAGTATAATATCAGCCTGGCCCTCTCTTTAAACTTGTTAAAATCTAATACTTCTGATGGATTCCTACAGCATATTCTTCATCTTAGACATTTTCTCTCCATCCCGCTGCTGTTTGGTGTGCAAATGCCGGACGTGATGCTGGGGCCAGTGTGTATGGAGTCCTCCGAGCTGCCTGGCCTTGGCTCCTTTTTCCAAGCATTCTGTATGCTTCTGGAACGCCATTAGATTTTTTTTCTGACTTTCTGCGTCCTGCCTATCCATTCTTTGGCCTTGGTCTACAAGCTCTGCTCTGACTGTGGCAGGCAAATGTCTGTCAGACCCCCAACAGGGTGTGCATGTATTGGCTTGGGCAGAAACACCACAAACAGAATTAAGGTTCCTTTTAATCCATGCGCTTGAAGCTCCACCCTCTGCCCCACTGGGAGCACGCTGCAAAATTCTTCCCTTTCACAA
This sequence comes from Ambystoma mexicanum, assembly GCF_040938575.1. Lineage (NCBI taxonomy): Eukaryota > Metazoa > Chordata > Amphibia > Caudata > Ambystomatidae > Ambystoma > Ambystoma mexicanum. The sequence continues at coordinate 448,318,143 of NC_090937.1, forward strand.
AGGTGAAAAGAGAACGCCTTTCAAGTCCCTGAGTTTGGAGCAGAAAAAAGCAGTGGTTGGACTGGAACGTTCTCTGGCCAAGAAGGATAAGAAAGAGGAAGACTTAGTGCCCGCTTTCCCAGTGACTATTCCAAATATCACACTTTTGTCCTTCAAGAAGTGGAGTCGCCACGTACGCTCCAGGGATACCTCGGAGGAATCCCCCCTATGCCTATGGTACCTTTCCCCACTAGGTAATCCACTCTGGATGAGTGGGTGGCTTTCCGGCAGCAGAGGCACAACGTCTTTGCCAAGGACCCGGTGTTGGCAAATTAGGCCCTTGTGCTGGTGGTAGGCACAGGGCGCACTGTGCATTATAGAGCCATCCGAGGCACCTCCTCCGACTGCAAATGCACGCCTGCTGGTTGGTTCCGGCTCTGCCAACGGTCACTGAAGCCTCAGCACCAGGGCCTCACTGGATTACTGTTCTCTTTCAAGGTCGAGATGCCTTTTAAAGATCTGAGTAGGGGGCGATCGTATTCCTTGCGGTCTGAAGCCAGTTTACTCCGGTGTGGCTGAGGGTTTGCCCGAACGGTTCTATGATGAAGCGGTGATCTGCTGGATTTCGCTACAGGACAGTCTGTGTCTAAGATGGACAGTAGCCTATCTTACCAGGACAGTGAATGTCATTGCTGATACTCTGAGCTGGCAGACTACCGCCTCCCATGAGTGGCCGCTCTACCAGGAAGTTGTGGAGGAGTGGCTTGGTTTTAAAATAATGTGTAGGAAGAAGTTGAAACTTGCACTTCAGTGCAGTGCACTGAACGTTCCTTTAAACAGAAGGCACATTTGTTTGTGGGGTTTGAATTGGGAGGGGGAACACCCCCTTTAAACCACATATATATGTGGGGGGGAATGGGATATTATAGAAATATGGGGGAGGCTACGGGGGTCTTCCCCCCCCAGCATATCTGTGGTGTAAAGGGGGTTTAATAAAAAAAATAATTAAGTCTGCATTTTCGGCCGTCGCAATTATGTGGTCGCAGTGATCACATAGATCAAAGGGAAACTGCATGTTTTAGGGCATAGAGACAGATGGATCCATTATTACAAATGATTAGGAGGTCTGCGAGACAGAATGCTGCGTCAAAGATGATGCAAAATTATAGAGAGCAATTGTGCCCCTAAGAGCACAATTTACTCGCCAATGATGGAGAACGAGAATGCACATTTTTGCCAAATGCTGGGACTCGTGCTCCATCTCTGCCATCCAAAAATGACCATAAGCAACACATCCTTGATTGCAATAAGAAGCTGGTAGATACACTGGTGCAACGCATTACGCTAATCAGCCAGGGTGTGGATAAACTGAGGGAGAGGGCTACAAAAGTTGAGCAGAGTGATCATAATTAAGGATATATCAGTGTGAATAGGAGTGACAATGCCAGGATCCAACATAAACTACATGATTTACAGGACAGATTGCACAGCAATGTCTGCCTTTTGGGGGTGGCTGAAGAGATGTAGAGAGAGTCATGTTGCAAAAGCTGGGCCACCGTTTTCTATTGGAGAGGCAGGTCCCCTAAGCTCCCCCACCTGTGCTCGTAATGAAATGATTAGGCTACCAGGACAAAGTCCCTCTTCTTCTGATTGCAAGAGAACATGCCAATGCTATGCATAATGCCGACAGTCGTTCTCTGCATCCTGACGACAGTGTTGGAAATGAAGTTCGATAACGTTTTAGCACAGTTTAGAAACTGGAACACAAGTTGTGTATTCACTGCTTCTGCCTGCATGTCCAAGGATAGTCTTCGAAGGCACAAGACTTTATTTTGAGATTCTCCATTCACTGTGTCCTATGTGGGATCACTGCAAAGATGCCCTAGCTGGCAATGTTGTTTTTGGTTTGGTTACAGTCCCGTTGATAGTATTCATTAGAATGCCATGTAATTACAATACACCCATAGTTACATAGCTGAATGTTGATGTGGCATCTAGGCAAGTCATATGGGCTCTGGTACATTTAGAATTCTGACTCTGTACATGTTCCTATGGGTCGGTAGGCACTTGGCTCTAGTTAAATGGTCAACATTGCTTTTGGCGGACTCCAGCAAGTAATGTGGTACCCCTATCAGATGAAAGATTTGTTCCTCACATTGCATACTGAGCCCGTGCCTTGCTGTTGCATCTTGTGTTGTGGTAGAGGTGCACAGGAGGGGTGACCCTGGCATCCTCTGATATCTATCTACATAGGCATAAATCATAATGCTGAGTATCTTTAATCCTGTTATTTCTGGGTCCTAAATGGGGTATTGAAGCGGTATAGGGTGGAAGCATGTTTACATAGACACAGAGGTAGCATAGCAGTATTGCAAGAGACCGACTTGGTGGCTGTTGAGCACTCTTAAGATGCATCCTAAGAGGCAAGGGAAATTGTGTTCATCCCTTTTCTTCAGCTGCTATGGCAGTAGCCATCTGGGTAGTGAACCGCGCCTAAACCTGGTGTCCCGATGCCTTCTCCCTTCTTTCAAGATATACTGATAAGTACAATTGGCGTAGCTATCTGTAACCTCTATGACCCACCCAACTCTGGGAAGCCAGGTGGGTCTTCCAAATATAGCCGTAAATACAGGTAATGTTACAATTCTTAGGAAGATCCTACCTTATCTTCTAGATGACTCGGAGAGATGAACTGGACAAAGAAGTAAGAATCCCCCTGAGCGACTCAGCACTGTAAACGCTACACCTCGAAGGCAGTCCCAGGGAAACCCTTGTGGGGGAGAAAACCATGTGCTGAGCTGCTAGGGAGTGCTGGTCTGTGCCCTCCTTCACCAGGTGTTGAGGCTTGTAGACCTTGATTTCCAGTTTTCAGGAAGAGGTTAATTCCTTGGATCTGCCCAGCTGTAGGTGTGTGAATTAACAAAGGTTATCACAGAATGAATGGATAGGGTTTTAAAGAGAAAGCTGATTCTAGGAATAATGAGCAGACCTTACCCTACATAGAATGTTGATCATATTTTTAGCTTGAATAAGGAAAATCCGGGACCGCAGAATTCTGCCTTAAATGAAGTGCTAATGTCACATGAACATAAAAAGTTACTCTCAGAAACTCTGAAAGTGAGTTAAGATCGAAATTCCTAAAGAAATAAGCAATGAGTTTCTAACCCGAACGTTTGGAAAGCGTGAAATGCTTTGAAAAGGATAATTGCAAAGGATGCTGGATCTGGTAGTTTCCCCGCTCAATGCTCCTCCCCAAATGGAAACTATTTCCTGAATAGGAAAAGCAAGATAATGAATGATGATATCACAGTACCAAGAGAGGTCGTATAGCGGCGATAAAAAGAGTTAATCTCCTACCAACACGATACGGCAAGGGACATGAAAAGGAATTCTGCTGCTCTGCCGTTCCCGAACGAATACGAGCAAGGAAGCCGTGAGTTACACGCGGAAGCCGTCAGTTACACGCGGGTTTCTACAGAAGCAAAATGGAAAAAGCAAAAGGTGAGAAGTAGACAAAGGGTAGCAGTAGATAGGAATGTTCAATAATAGTAAGTGCCCTAAAGCGAACTCACGGAGCGTCTGGCAAACTCTGAGAGAGAAGCTACACGACGTGCTGACTGTCCTCCATTAATCTAAACAGTCTGCTCCTTTTATGGTGGGCATGGCTTTCCCCTGATGCAACGTCCCTTCCGTCGCTTTTGAAGCTAGAATACGAACGTGTCCTGCTTGAACAGCCACATTGCTATAGGCAACGGAATCAGTACCCTTCTGTTGTGGCTTGTAGAATGTGGAATGAAGAGAGAATAGAACAGGAATGGGTGTGAAAATTATAATTGTGTAAATGGAGAAAAGGATGGTGACATTGAAAGGGAAGTAGTAAAGTGGGACAGAGTTTGGACAACTGGTAAGAGGAAAGTAGAGGAACATGAGGAACATTTCATGGATGGGGATGAGAGCATGCGATGGGGTCAAAGGCAGCGAAGGAGGATGGTCAAGAAGATGGACCTTAATGATGAGTCAGAGCCTCTTTGTGACCGAGCATAAAGGGCCCGTGATCTTTGCAAGGAGAGATTAAGTGTCTGGGGATCCGTTCTTTCATGCATTGTTTCAAGATGATTCACTTGGGGGAAGAAGCAAATGAGGAGAGAAGAAATGAAGAGGTGCATGAGGAACGGGGAAATTAAGAACCTGTTGATGTCATGTCACTTAAAGACTGTGGACATTCTCCACCATGTGTAGCTGGTGAGGGAAGTCAGGGGACAGTCAATATTCGGCCCCAAAGAAATACTCGTAAGCCTGCACGTCTGATTGAGCGGATATAGAGGTGATCTTGCTGGACAGATGGGAATGAACCTATATGATAAGCAAGGGGGGATGCTGTGGCTTGTAGAATGTGGAATGAAGAGAGAATAGAACTAGAATGGGTATGCCAGGAAAAGGATTGAAGAGCAGTCAGTTAAGAAATGGAATAAAAGGAGTTGAGACATGAAGGTTGTCTCCTGGCATTATTTAATAGAAACATGGTGACTGTAATGATATAATCAGATACATAACACCTTCATGTCGCGTTGTGTAATGAATGAAATCATTACACCACTGCACTTTGAGCACCAATTTTCTGATGAGCCTGGGAAGATATGTTGGAGTGGGAGGGATGCTGATGTTTCTGCTAAACTTCCTTGCACCTAATGGGTACAATGTGCATTTCTTCATTTAAATGTTTACCGATATGATATTATGCTTGTATCTGGAATTAAAAATCACTTGTGTATAGGCGCGTTACAAATGCCATATATCATATCATTAAAAAAATGTGTTTAAATGTAAACTATAGTGATTGAAAACATAGGTTGATTAATCGATTGTGGTGAATGTAATTGTATTTTAAGATAGATCACTTGATGACTCTTGAGGAGTGGCCCTCTCTCGGTTCCACTTCCAAAACATAGCAATGTAATATTCAATGAAGTATGTTGGGAACAGGCGTTGTCTGACTTATTGCACATACGATTAGCCCCAATTCGGACATGGATGTTTCAGGCTGCCCAGTGTGGTTTATGTAAATAAGTTGAGCAGTTTGAGACGCGCCTTTTATTTCTAACAGCGATGGTTCGGTTATTATCTGCTAGACATTCAAGGGTTTTCTGGGGAAGTGCAATGTCTACCCAATGGGGCAGGGGCAGAGTGTCGGGAAGAAACTTCAGTGACCCTTGACCTGGAAAGCCATATTAAATTCTTGCAGACTTCCGCCAGATTAGTGGAGTTAAGGAAACACTGCACCCAAGCATTAGATCAGGAATATTTGAATACATGGAACCTACCAAATACAAACCTGAATTTGGGGGCAAGCCAGATAATGCCTTGGCCTGAATGGCTTATAAAGGTTGCAATAAGAAGCCCATCGCTTGCCTCAGAGTCAGTGATGGGTGCACGTTTACGCAGTGTTTTACACCCAGCTAGTGAAAATGATTCCTATGTAGTCACTAGACATATTCTAGGGGACTGAGTTGCCATGTCTGATGTGGGAATTTAGGGAGACTAGCAAGGCTGCCTTCACACAACAGGATATTCATTGGACTATACACAAGTCTAAGACTTCAGTCCTTGACGGACTCCCGATTGAGTTTTATAATTTATAATTGTTCCTGTATAACACGCTTAATACCAACGAGTGATTTCTAAGCGCCGGAATCAAGATTTGAACCTGTGTTGCGCTGCGTTGTCTTGCTTCGAAGACAAACCCGTTGCCCCTGAGCTATCCTTCCTCCCGATGGGCATTCCTTGGCCTACATGTTTCCGGACCATACGAGGTGTTTGGTGAAGCAGTTGTGAGCTTTGTTTCTGCTGTCAAATGCAAGACCTGTTCATTTGGTCATTATCCTTGAGCAACAGTGATGTGAAGAACCTTATTAAGATACTGGCAGTCATTTGTAAGGCGCTTATAAATCTAAAAATAGCGTTTAAAAGTGCCACGTTTATGTCCAGGCTAGTGGCAGAGAATCAAGTGGATTTTTTACCAGGCAAAAAAGAAACTCTTAATCTGCAGGTGCTTTTTTTAAAATTCTACGCAGGATTAACTCTAACCCTGGTGTTGTGCAATAGCCAGTGTGCATGCAGAAAAACCTTTGAGTCAGTTGACTGGTTATTTATGTACTTCGCATGGTAGCATTTTGGCTCTCGCACCTTGAAATGGCTGAAGCTGTTATATAGTAGTTCTGTGGCGAAGGATTGTACCCCAGAGCCCCTATTAATTGGTAGGACACTAGCCGGAGATGCCCACCGTCATTCCTCCCGTTTGCTCTTATGATGGAACTGTTGGCTTTTAAATTGAGGCCCACCTTTGGGGTCCACATCATTCATCTGGGTTTGATTAAGTTCTGTTATAGTTTTATATGTTGATGATGTGTTATTGTACATTAAAAAGCAACATTGTTTGGCCGGTTACATTAATCAGTATGGTTTGATATCTTATGAACTGGCCCAAATCCACCTTATGGCTGTTGCGTGGCTGCATGACTTTGGAATTGGAAGCACTGCCACTAGGCTTCCCCACTGATGCAGGAGCTTTTTGAGCGCCCTTAACGCTGATTTTGAGCAAGCATGTTGGTACAATGTGAGTTCTTTGCTAGCGAAATTACGACTCCATTGGGCTTTGGGTAGATCTACAGCTGCTCTTTATGGGCAGGGTCACAGTTGGCCAAATGGTTATACTCTGTAGATTGTTGTATCTTTTTCAGGTTAAACCTACAACTCTGCCATCCTTAAAGGTGCTTTATACGTTACTGTGCTTCTTTCCGGCGGGGTGATCCTCTCGCATTGTCATTGTGCTCTCCCCTTTAAAGCTGCCCAATAAAGGAAGCCGGCTTGGTGGGAATTGTTTAGGTAACTATTATTGAGCTGCTCAGGTGCATCCTGTGGTGCTTTGGTGGAATGGTGGTGTCTTATGAGTGACTGGTAGGATGATTCAGAAGATGGCGCTGAGGCCTTTCCCTCCCCTGTGAGGACACTGTGGAGAGTACAGTCTAGAATAGGATTGCCGTGTACATCCTGTGTATTTTAAATGGATATATAGCTATCAAAGTGATTAGTTGTTTAAAGGTTGTTTGGTTGCATTGGCAGTGTGGTGTGGATAAGCAGGGGCTCCGCCCCTCGGAGGCAGTTTGTACGGGGATTGTAATGTGCAGACATTTTGCAATTTATGCTAAAAATGGGGCATGAATAGATTATGAAATGCTTCTGCAGTGGCTGTGTTGCATAGGTCATGCTGAGGATGAACGGAAACCTATGGGTTTCCGGTGAGTAATCACTGACGCTTCCTTCATGAAGTAGCGCATATATTATACGTGTTTGCAGAGAACCTACGTAGGTCTAGTAGTTGCACGCAAATGTTCCCCTGAGTACTCTTCCCAGTGCTTGCCGTGTAACCTTTTGAGAACGGTATGGGAAGGTGGGGCCAGTGAGGGATTTACGGCGGTGTGTAGTGGATTATCTATCAGACATTACTGATTGCAGGGTCAGGGTGGGACTTTCACCAAAGGTTTGTTGGATAAAGTACCTCACCTCAAAAAAAAGCAACTTTACATTGAAGTTTATTGCGCTTGACCTGGTATTTGTAATACGACTTAAAGCTCAGGGTTGAATGAACGCCTCGACTCCTACATTTTTGAAGGTTGGCAACAGACTAGGGCCGGTGAGTGTGACTTGTTGTGCTTATATTGCATATTAGACTGTTTCCATGCAGTCATCTTATCGGCATCCTGCTCCCATGAAATGCAGATGATTTTACATGAATATACCTTTAACACATGATATTGATGATTTGTCAATCACTGAATGTAATGTACCTGGGCTATTTGGCCATTGCTCATTCTCTGGATCTGATTTTGGTAATCTTTTTTTAGTGATGATGGGCGTTTTCTAAGAATTCATGAAATGTTTGTGAAGATATTTTAATTACCTAGGGAGGATAAAAGTGAGTCAGAATTTCTCCTGATGCGTCCTTATGAGACCTAGTTAGGGATGCAAATTCTGACTGTGTGAACTATGACTTCTGAAGGGTTTTATTCTGTTTGGTGCTGCTGGCTGTACCCTGGGGCTATCCAAATATGCCAAGGTGTGTATAATTCCTACATGAAATTGTGTGGAATGCAAATGTTGCCATATACGCCTTCCTCGAAGAGTAATGATTGAAACCAAAACCAGATATGACCTGCTTGCGAATCGTGTTTGGATTCAAGCGTAAATCCACAGCAGAGGGAAAGCCCAGAAAGAAGTTCTTCAAAGTTGACTTGGTGTGAGGAATTCGACCATCCGCACGGTGGGTGTGTGCTCACCTGGGGTTTTTAAAAAATGTTTAATTAAATGGAATGATGATGGGCAAACCTCAGAAAAACGTGTGGGGATAATTCTGTCACCCTGGTCCTTCCTGGAACGCCCCTAGAGACATAGAGATTTTAAGACCCATTGCCCTCTTTGTGCTGAAGCCAAGTATCTTTAAAATGTGGTTATTAATCATAACGACTACTCTCCTGTCAGTATCTGTTTTCCTTCTTTGAAACTGTCTAGACTCTGCATTCCTTTACAGGGTGGGCTGTATTTCGTAGTGTTGCTAGAACTTTCTGTTGTGATAATATTAAAGTAGATATAGTTATGCAACCTTGACTGGACAGTCCTTTTTTTCATTCAGTAATAATTGTATTTTCGCTGCGTTGCAACTAACCAACAATCCACAACCTTTCGGAGATGAGTCTACTGTTCCGTCCACATTACCAAAATTGGACAAGGTTTATAATTTGCTTGTTACTCCAATCTGTTCGGATCCCTTCTGGTGTACTAGCGGTGTGGAGCTGATTGATGGTTTAGAAATCCAATATTCATCCCTGGACCACTGGTGCCCCGGAAGTTGATTCGTCACACTTGGTCTACTCTGAGGTTGAGGTGGTGAATCGTGAAGCTCATAGGGCAACTACCCAAAGAGGAAGCTCTGCTGGTCATTGCACGCATCCAGGGCGTTTCGACAGTAAAGCTCTGCTGATATCACTGGACAGTGGTAAAATAAAATATACATTTTTATCTTAATGTTGCTCTTCAGACCAGGCATTCTCTATAAAAGTAGAGCTCCTTTCAATGACACGGCTCTGGTGGTACCACTGATTGTAGCATAGCCATGGAGCTTTGTGGATGTACACCGGTGCCAGGATCCTACGTGTCATTATTTTCCTTTTTGTTTTTGGTTGATTGTTTTTACTGCCTCATTTATTTTTGCGGGAGTATTTGCCTTTTTAGGGCGTGAAATTGGCTTTAACACAGTTTATGTGTAGGGCTGCCTACATCCAACTTGTGTCTGGAGCCTCCTCTGGACCTAAAATTACTGGTATTCCTGCCCAGGGGTCTTATAAACGTACACATATTGATGAAATTCGAGAGGAGGAAAGTGGACAGGTCTTTGTGAGGAGCGGAACCACTTGCATATAGACCTATTTTGTGACTGCAGAGATGGCCTCCGCCTCTTCCACCCTGGTGACTGATCAGGTGGGCAGATCTCGACTTGGGTACCTCTGCTTTATTCCGAAGTAGTCATGGGAAAGGACATGCTTACTGCCATCGGTACTGGCTTTAGGTTTGCAAAGGGTCCTGCACCTTATTTAAACTGTTTACCTTGTTTCCTGTGAGAAGCACAAGCATACATAGACTACGATACCCCAACCCCAGGTCCTATTGACCTGGGGCAAACCTTGTTTACGCAGGTTCCAAAATTGGGGACCAAACCATTGTGACTTTTCATCCAACCCTGTGGCCAGGCTTCATTCTTTATCTTCTTCTTGGACACAGCCATAACTGCACACTCCAAATTGCGGAGGGCTAGCTAATGGACATCTTGCACTGGGCAATGATGTTTGGTCAGCAGAGCCTACATGTGGACACTGTAAAGGTGCTGTGCAGTATGCCCACTTTAACCAGTATCCAATGTCATACACGGTCTTCATCCTCAGCCCATGAAAGCTCTACTTGGCGACCTTCAAGAATCATTCTTTCTCGGGCCTGCAGAAGCTAAACGCCTTGCTATGCAGATGCTCAATTCAGTCCATCACCATGTTGAAGTGCAGCAACGGGCAGGGCCATAGATGGGTAAAGACGTTGGGTGGACAGCGTGGCTAAAGGCATGTAATCTCCATCAGGAGGCTGAGGATAAGGCATTCTATCAACCTCCAAGTCAAACTGTAAAGACGTCCTGGGCAGAGCAGCTACTGGTGTGCACCATACAACTGTGCACAATAAATGTAACTTTGGCCTTCCTTATCTGCATGAAACCTGCTCTCGAACTTGCTGAGAACCTTAGCACCCATGGTAGGGCTACAGTGTTTTTATTATTTTTAAAGTGAACGCGACTGGTGCCTGTTGGCATGGAGACAGAACACTGGGAGGTGATGGCTGGTGCCGTAGTACAGGCTTCAGTGGTGGGGGGCGGGGGGGTCGAGGATGCCAGAGAAGAACAGATGGCCGTGGGGTGGGTGTAAGAGAGGAGACCGCATGTAGTTTGAGAACAAGTGGCGAGAGGAGAGGCACTGACTGCGTTGGGGGTGCAGTAGAGGAAGGAGAAGCACCCATGTAGCATTCTGCTTGACTGCTGGACAGGAGGGAGAATTCCGAGCACATATGGGCAGATAGTGCCCGGAATTTGCCCCAAATTATCAATATTGATATGAGCCAATCAGAATGATCTGAAAGGGGATACTAATGAAAATGTAAATCCCCTTTTTTCCCAAATGGTGGTGCCGCTAGACTTGCTAGATAATACTTACACTTAGGATTGAGGGAGCAGTCCTTAACAAAACCATGAATCAATACTCTGTGGCGTTCATGGCTGTGACTTTGACTAGTCTGTGGTGGCTGGGTGATAACAGGACAGTATGGAGATTTGCCATGCTACCCGTGAGTGCTCTCCATTTCTCTGCTGTACTTCTTACTGAGAGATTGGGTTTCTTTTCCCCAGAAATATTCTACTTCGGCGTTCCTGCTTCTTTTTTCTTGGCCAATTCTTTAGCATCTTACAATTGTTTGCAGCTACGATTTGAAATGAGTGATGGGATGCCTCGTGTTTATTCATTCAGCAGGGGCGTGGGTCAAGAATGCAGCTTTAGGGTGCCAGCCAGTTTAAGAATATCCCCTGACCCAATGTCTTGGGCACAGCGGTCTTATATGGGTTCTAAGTCATTTCAATGTCAGTTCATCGACCATCGAAGGGATTTTTACGAATATTGTTCAATGAAAACACTCAACGAAATTGTTTTTTATTTAGGCGGGGTTTCCCCCAAACCCTGTCCCCTTTTGATTTTCTCTCCCACGCACCTCCCCAATATGGACTTTCCCACCTTTAAATTAACACAATTTCATTAAAAAAAATCGAAAAAATGACTGTCGATGAAAGGACGTGGTACCCTTCTATCACCAAAGATCTAGTGTGTGATGCCTGTCCTTTGATCTTAGGTTGGTTCTGCACTTAGCATTGTTAAGAAAAATGCAAAAATAAGCTATTTCCACCACAGTAAAGCATGGTTGGGCTGAAGCAAGAAAGCGGTACCTGGCCATTTAATTGACGTTATTGAAGCTACTCCGAGCCTGATTAAAACATCAAGGATTTTCATAGGTGATGTTTAGTATTTGAAATATATTCCAAAGTCTATGGCCCCGGTTCTTACAATCGCTGCTTAGCTGGCTTGTTTCAAACTTTTAAAGGCCTCCTTTGGAAATGTATTTTGATGGAAGGTTTGTAATAAGACATATTTTCTTTGAACACTGTTACTGCTATGAATGAAAAATTCCTCCAAGTTACATGGCATCAATGAGGAATAATAGTGATTTTAAGACCTCTAATGCTCCCCACTGATTCTAAACTTTGACCTTGGGGTCAGAGGGTAAAACTGCTTCATGGTACGGAAGAACCACTAGGCAGGCCTGCGCACATCATAGATCTGTCCTCCAATACCACCTTTCCTCTTGAACAATTCAAAATGAACACGCGGCTTTGTCAGGGGATTTGGATTTCTGCTGCGTACCTGCATATACCCATCGGGGCGCTCCATTGCTTCTTTCTGCGTTTTTCATTGGGTCACCAGCAATTTCAGTACTAAGTGCTCTCGCTTGGGCTCAGCGTGACTTCCTGTGCGTTAAAGATGATGTTGGCAGCCTTCCTCAGGGATTGGGGGGAGGAGGGGGGTGAGTGCGGGGCATACACGTTTATCCTTACCTTGACACCTGAACTGGCTGGTCTAAACGTTCAAGCCTTTTGAAAGTCATTGTTTCGAGTGCTCCTCTACCAGCCTTTCCAGCTCAGCTTGTCAATGAACCTACAGAAGTCTTCGTTGACACATTCTCTTAAACTGGCCTTCATTTGGGAGGCTCGACAAGCCAGGGCTTTTCCCATGGAGGACAGTGTGCAGGACCTGATCGAAGCTTGCCTGATGTTCCTAGGCAGTTCTATGACATCCTAGTGTTTTCAGAGGCTCTTGAGTATCGAGGCCTTCTGCATTTTGTCAGTGCCTCATGCCAGGTTCAAGATGCAGAGAACCAAGCGTCACTGCTGCCAGGCCTGTTGGATTTAGTACGTGGTTTTGCATGCCTGCCATTTGATTCTGGAGCTAAAATTGGTCGGACATTAGTTTCAATCTTTTGGGGTGGGTGTGATTAATGGACCACCTTCCTTCACTGACGTTAACTATGAATTCTTCACTGTTTGAGACAAACGCTGGGCAAGCTGCAGGCACACGATTTGTGGAACTTCAAGCAGCGTACCTGAAAGATCTATGTGGTCGAGCTGAAAGCCATATTCAATGCCTTAAAGGCCTTCCTTCTGATCATCCGGGGTTCTTGTTTTCAAGCCCTGAAAGACAATGCAGCTTCTATGTCTACCCGAAGAAGCATTGTGGAACCAGGTCCCCCCATCTTGTGATGCTCGCTGTGGGAATGGTTCATTGAACAGGATGTTTAGGTGCAGGCCTTCATTTGCTGTGGGAGGACAATTAAGAGGCAGGTCTCCTATTCAGACTGCTGGTGTCAGTCCATGAATGGGAACTCTACCCTGAGGTGTTCAGTACTTTTTTGTGATGCAGGGTTCCACGCTGGTGGATGCTTTCGCTTACCTCACAATGCCTCCGTTTAGCGTTCTCGGTTGGGCAGATACAGGGGCTCTGTGGAGGACAATCCCTCTGTTAGCTGGGTTGGTTTGACCATCTACATATCTCCCCTTGATTCAAGGAATTTCATGCAGACGGGATTGTGCACGATGACCCTGGTGGTTCCCTCGCAGCTTGCAAGGTTCTGGTTTTTAGGTCTGAAGAGGCCGTCCCTTTCTCCTCCAGTCAGGCTCCCTGGAGGCCGGACCTTGGCTTGTCAGTGAACCCAGAGAAGTCAGTTAAATGCCCGTTGGCCCTCACAGCCTGCCCATATTTTGCAGCTTTAGTTGAATGCTGCATTTAATGAGCTCTGCTTTATTAGCAATTTTGTCTGATGCCGGTGACTCGTCGCCATAAGGTGAAGAGGGAGGGAATCCATAAAAGAAATGTCCAAACATAAAGCTGATGGGACAGTGTTTCGAAGTTGTCTGCTTTACTCTGTGTCCTCGTGCGATTGGCTACTATCCTCCACTCTTTTCTTGTAACAGTCCCAAAGCTGCATTAGTCTTGTGAGGACGGTACATCTTCCCAGGCCACTTCAACAAGATTTATATTTGCTCATCTAGTCTAAGCACAAAAGGCCATGTGGCTGAAAGTGTGTAACTACTAATATGAAGAATTCCCTGCTGGTGGTCTAGAACCATCTGTTCAATTTCCTTCTTCATGGCTATACTTCTCATTGGGTCCAGATAGAGTAACAGCAAGTGTTAATGGCATTGGGGGTTGCAGGGTAGAAGTAAAGGGGGTTGCCCTTTCTGATAACGGGGCAGTTACCAGGTACGCTAGCCCACCCTGAGGGCCTGTAATGTCATTAGCACCCCTAAATTGGGTCCATGGTGTAAATGGTGATTGGGAAAAAAGTTTCCTTTCATGAAAGGATGTTGTGGCTGAGCGTCCATTTATGAAAGGAAAGCAAGCTGAGCAAATATGGGCACCATGCAAACGAGCAGAATGCCTGGAATCTAGGGCCTTTCACCTTACATGGCATCCAGAGGGGGGGATAGAGTGAGGTTCCAGCTATCCGGTAAGATATTGTGACACTTTTTATGTTAGTCTGGCCATGGCCAGTGGTAGCAAGGTGGCTGAGAGGGAGTGTGGTGTTTTCGTGGGCGGGAGGTAGCAGCAAGGAGAGGAGGATGGCTGCGGGAAGCAGCCTTCAGCTCCCTTGTAGCACAGAACATTATGGCCAGATTAAGCCTGTGATCTGAGCAATTTGATTGGCTTAACGATGTGTGCCTGATGGATGTTGGGTAGTTTCCTGAATGTCTAATTTGTTTTGAGGAATTTAGATTTTCCCCAACCCCTTAGGCGTTGTGTTCTTGCTTTAAAATAAAATTGTGAATAAACTGGAGTATACATAATGAGCGCTTAGCGTTTGATTGCTATTGCTAGCTTTTCTGATCAGCCCTGGCTGAAAAATCATTTCTTTGTGTTCTTTATAGTACTGCTGTGCTTTCAAAAGCGAACATGCTTGCTTTGCCTTGTACGCAAAATCAATTTTGCTAGCAGTGCACTGTTCCTTAGTCCCGGTTCTTTCATCTATAGGGTCTAGCTCCTTTCTCTTGGATTCTCAGATGGACGCACACCTGGACCTGGCCTTGTTTCCAATAGCATTGGAAAAACTCGCCTTTTGCTGTGACCTTTTAATACACTTACCCTTAAGTCTAGGGCATGTGGCTGTACTTTCAAAGTGTCTATGACTGACTGATGTACTGTGCAGTAGATTTGCATATCTTGTAGAATTTGAATATGAATCACTTTTTTGTTGATCACAAATCTTTTGATCGTCTAGGTTCAGTGGCACTGCCGATCAAGAATGGTAGCTGGAGCCAATTTCTACATTGTTGGCCGTGATCCTGCCGGCATGCCTCACCCAGAGACCGGAAAGGACCTTTACGAACCGACTCATGGAGCTAAAGTTCTTACAATGGCACCAGGCCTCATTGCACTTGAAATTGTACCCTTCCGGGTTGCTGCTTACAACAAGAAGAAAAAATGCATGGACTACTATGACTCTGAGCAGTAAGTTAATTTAATAAATAAAATGACTGAATGCTAACTATTACTGACCCACCGCTTATGGTTAGTAAAATTAGTAGGCCGATGTCAGCACATTGCACCCATCTTCCATGAGCAGCGCTCTCTTCCTGGTTGGATTCCCTAATGTACTGTGCAAAGCTGCTGATTCTTAGACACGTTCGGTCAGTCCGCCTTTAGATTGGTAGGTTCTGCGACACTCGTCTAATGAAGGATATTGCAGCCTTTCTCCAGAATTTGGAGCAGTCTTGTACTGCACCTGCACACTCAGTAATTGACTACATTAATAACACACACTGATGCCTGGACCTCTCACTAAGAATCTGCCCAACATAACATTAGATGATTCTGCAGTAAATTAATATTACAGTGAAAAGCCAATGCTAAATTGTGTAATTTAATATGCAGGCACATAAGGGAGTCATGAAATTGATGAGCTCAGTTTGGATCAGTTCGGCCCCACACTCACTAGTGTCGCTGAATTTGTCATAACAGCAGACAAGTTCGATTGATTCCTGTTAGACTGATCTTGTTCCAGGATTGTGAAGGGCTTCTAGCTACGAGAGAACGGTCTTGGCACATACAGACCCACATACTGGGAATTATGCTATCAATTCAGACATGACTGACTTTCTGCACAATATAAAAATGAATTTCACACAATACCCTGAATGTGGTCTGATGGCTCTTTTTTGTGTGTTTGATGACCAGATAGATTTATCAAGACGATGAAAGCCTAACCCACATATTTCACCTAATGGGGGGCAAGTCCACATGATAATTGCATGATAATATCCACATATTTCACCAGCACCGTTATTAGAATGCACATTTTCATTTGAAAACCCAAGTCTAGTTTTGACGTTGGCATAGCGAGAAGCTTCACTGTGTTAGCGACACGGAGGAGTGAGAGCAGAGGAATAGAGGTACATTAGGGAAATGCTACAGGGAGAGCGGCATTGAAGAAAAAAGGCCTGCTGCGAATGTATCCATGCTGAAATATGCTTTGAACTATAATGGTGTTAGTTGATCAAGAATTATTAATCACTAACAGAAATGGTAAAATGTAGACCTTTTTGGGTGAAAAAGTGGATAAAACCATAAAAGCAGACACGGACACTGCCTGTTCCCTGGGCACCCTACAACAACACAGTCCGTCCTCTTGATCTGGGAAACGAGGACTCTCAAGGGCATAAAGGGAGTACAGGTCCTCTTATCGCCAGCAAACATCCTGCACGTGTTCCCAGGAGGGTTCTAAAGGAAGGTCCCAGGCGTACAGAAGAAACAACCATGACCATCCCCAGTATCCTTGAACTCCCCAATCGGTTGTACAACTTTGTCAAGCAGTGGGAAAACATCACCACCGACAGATTGGTACTCGATATCATTTGTCAGGGAAACACCCAGGAATTCATGAGGAAAATGCCCCTGCATTCCTCCCATACGGAAAAAGGAGCAACACCAATCCTTCCTCCTGCAGGCGGTTCAGTCACTTCTAAAAAAAAAAAAAGGGGGCAATAGAAGTCGTCCCAACACGTCACTGTGACTCAGTGTACTCGAGATACTTCCTAGTCAGAGAAAAGTCTGGAGGATGCAGACCCATACTGGATCTTGGGAAACTCAAATTCCTAAAGTCCTAAATGTTTTGTATAGCACAAACGCATTCTAGACAAGCTGGAACAAGTGAACGTCATCGCCTTTCTGGACTGGGAGGACGTGTACTTCCATATGCCCATACATCATTGACAGACGTTTCCTCCGCCTCGTAGTTCAAGGCAAGCACCATCAATTCAAGGCGCTACCCTTCAGCCTAAAGTCAGTACGACGGGTGTTTACAAAATGCCTAGCTCCAGTGTGTGAGAAACCTGGGGGTATTCTCAGTCCTAAAACCCTTGGATCCTCTTCTCAGGTGGCCTAGGAATGTCCATCGGGTGGATCACCTGGGTGGAGGGTCCTCAGAGTTTGGGAGTGAGGTGCCCTTAGGCGGGGCATGGTACCCCCCCCTTACCGAATTGTGACCAACTTGCACCTTCCCCAGCCTTTATGGGATATTGTAGGGCCTCTCCCCTCATTTCTCCACATTTAACATCTGAAATTACTGGGATGAGGAAGAGGAGACTAAGAGTGATGAACACTGAACCTTTTCACCACTTGGGTACTGAGACAAGGAAGATGCCTTTAAAGTATGGTGAGGGTCAGGCATGTCCTTTTAAACAGGGTCTGGCAAGTCTAATTAGAGGTCCTTACCTGCAGCATGTCAAGGGGATGCAGGTTTATAAAGGGAAACCACTGAAGAGACAAAATGAGTAGCAGTGAGGCCTGGGCAAGAGAGACCAGGGGGCACTTTCCTTGTGGAGTCCGCTGTGGTGAGACCTGAAGTATGACCTTGACACCGGAAGATATTCCAGAGGTGTGGAAGCCTCTGAGGTGGAGTCGGAGAAGCTGGGAGCTGCTAATGAGCACCAAAGAAAGAAGACGCTGTCTGTGTCCAGCCCATGGCAACAAAGTTGCTGGGGCCCGCAGAAGTGAAAGCGACATGCGAGCGGGGCTCGCTGAGGTCGGGGCGCCAACCTGGGAAGCCGAGAGGAGCAGCAAGAGCCACAGGAGGAAGATGCTGCAAACTGGTGAGTGCTGGGGAAAAGACACGCGAAAACCAGGGCGCTTTGGGTGGGCTGCTTATTATGAATGAAGCTCCATGTGAATTAAACGCTTCAAAGCGAAATGAGATACATATTGAATACTGAACTGAATGGAAATTTCTAAATAACGCTAACCTGCACATTTTGAATATCAAACTGAACGAAAGTTAAAACCAGCATTAAAACAATATATATTGAATGCCGAACTAAGTGGAAGTTGTAAACACTGTTATACCACGCATATTGAATGCTGAGCTGACGGAAATTTTACAACAATGATAAAACAAGCAGGGTGAATACCGAATTGGCTGAGAACCCAAAAGTTACCCTGATATTGAATATCAATGAACTTTGTAATTAAAACTAAGAATCAATACAGAATAAAAGGAGAATACCCATATGAAAGCAACTTATGAAAGGAATAAATGTGAAGAAGTGCTACCAAAGGTGGGTTATGAACAGAATTACCACCAAATGAACTCTGTGAATAAATGCAATGCGGCAAAGCCAAAGACTGGGAAAAGGCGTGTGACAAAGCCAAGAGGCCAACAAGGAGAATCTAAGGAAGCATGCCTTTTCACATAAGGGTGAATGCAGAGAAACCTGTCCGAGTTGAAGAACCAAGATGCCCTGGCTGCGTGACCTGTGATGGGTGGACTGTGTGGTCTGATAACTGCTCCTAGACCAGTAAGCCCTACATTAATAAAGTTAGACACTGCAAAACCTCCCAAGAAGGAACACTATGAGTGAGCTGGTGACACAAACCAGAAGGACGGCCAAGTTGACCCCAAGTTAATTGCTGGAGAAGGAACAAGTTACTTACCTGTAACTCCTGTTCTCCAGCAATGGTATCTTTCATGGATTCACATGCGACCCTCCCACCTACCCCTCTGTGGCTCTTCTTGGTCCCTGCTGCCACATTACGTGCGTTTCCAAATGTGAAGATGGCCACCACGGGTGGAGCTAAGGAGGACCTATGTCATCTGCTCCTAGTCTGGAATGCAGCTGAGATATTGATAAGATTATTGATGAAGGCTTCTTCATATGTTTTAACTGGATATTCACGTCCTGGAATACCAAACATCGGATAGGATCTGTGCCAATCCACTATCACGTCATATCTCTGTGACCACATGGTCCAAAATACATTTAGTAAAAGGAACAGTAAGCTTCACAGCCCTCCACCTCCACTCAGGAAGACAATCATTGGTTGAGGACTTTGGGGTGAGCTTTTGGGCGGGATGAGATGGCTGCTGTGTAACGGACTGATTGAGAAGAACGTGGACAGCCACTGTAGAGGGAAATTATTCTATCAAGAAGCCTTCCTTGCCACATTATACCTGACTTCTACTCAGTGGTCGAAGTGTAAAAAAAAAAAGTAGTGGAACGACGTTCCCTCTGCCCCACCCCTTTTCTGCTCCCTTCACTCTCAAATACCCACTGCCTCCTCCCCCCACCCCAACTCCCTGCCTCTAATTCAAACCCCCGAACTGGGTCCTTCCTTTTCTCCCCATGACCATACACCACGCAGTTTTTTTTAAACCAGTTCTCACACGACTGAAGAAAACGCAGAGAAAGAATATGCATTTAAATGACCACTAGGAGTGTCATCCCCCCTCAGAATGCAGCTTTATGCTGGCTCTCCTTCACCCACCATTTACACCTCTCAAATGACATGCCCAGGACTATAGCCACTGACACGCCCCTCCCATTACCTGCAAACCCCTCTGCGCGTACACAAAACCCGCACATCAATTCCCATATGGCTGCCTGACTGCTTGGGAAAGGGCTTCATGCATGTGCAGTCCATTGACCTAAACCATGGGTGCACAACATACGGCCTGCGGGCCAGTTGCGGCCCGCCATGCTCTTTTGTCTGGCCCACGAGGCACAAAGACTTTCCTAATGGAGGGCGGCCCGTGGCCGCCCTCCATTAGGAAAGTCTTTGTTGTCTTCCGGGCCGGACAAAACACTGGCCCTCATTGGCTCAGCACACACACGCACCACGTCGCTCCTACGAGCCACGTAATGCGTGTGTGCTGCACCAATGGAGGGCCAGCACTACGGCTGGCGTGGTCCATAAGGCTTGATGCTGGAAGGCATTTCAGCCTTGGACCACGCCAGCCGTAGTACGATTCCAGCGTTCCAGCTTACCTGCCGCTTGCCTGCCTGCCTTCCAGCACGTCTCCGGTAAGTGTTCTGTTTGTGTTTGTGTGTCGGGTCTGTTTTGCTTTATGACGTTTGTGTGTGTATGTTGCGATGATGGGGATGGGGGGGGGTGTAGGATGTGTCGGATGTTTGGATTTTAATGTTTTTTGTGTGTATGTTGAGATGCGGGGGTGTCGGATGTGTGTCGGATGTGTATGAATGTTTGGATTTTAATGTTTTTTGTGTGTATGTTGAGATGCGGGGGTGGGGAGTGTCGGATGTGTATGAATGTTTGGATTTTAATGTTTTTTGTGTGTATGTTGAGATGCGGGGTTGTCGGATGTGTATGAATGTTTGGATTTGAATGTATTTTGTGTGTATGTTGAGATGCGGGGGTGGGGGGTGTCGGAGGTGTGTCGGATGTGTATGAATGTTTGGATTTTAATATTTTTTGTGTATGTTGAGATGCGGGGGTGGGGAGGGTGTCGGATGTGTATGAATGTTTTTTGATTTGAATGTTTTTTGTGTGCTGAGTTGGGGGGTGGGGGGGTTCAGGTCTGTATGGGTGCATGTTTGTGTATGTGCTGAGTTGGGGGTGGGGGGGGTTCGGGTCTGTGTGTGTGCTGATTTGGGGGTGGGGGTTTGGGTCTGTATGGGTGCATGCTTGACAGTGTGTGTGCTGAGTTGGGGGGTGGGGGTTCGGGTCTGGTTGGGTGCATGTTTGTGTGTGTGCTGAGTTGGGGGGTGGGGGGTTCGGGTCTGTATGGGTGCATGTTTGAGAGTGTGTGTGCTGAGTTGGGGGGTGGGGGGTTTTGGAGTTGGGGGGTGGGGAGGGGTTCGGGTCTGGTTGGGTGCATGTTTGTGTGTGTGCTGAGTTGGGGGGTGGGGGTTTGGAGTTGGGGGGGTGGGGGTTCGGGTCTGTATGGGTGCATGTTTGTGTGTGTGCGCTGAGTTGGGGGTGGGGGGTTCGGGTCTGTATGGGTGCATGCTTGAGAGTGTGTGTGCTGAGTTGGGGGGTGGAGGGGTTTGGGGTTTGGGTGTGGGGGGTTCGGGTCTTTATGGGTGCATGTTTGTGTGTGCTGAGTTGGGGGGTGGGGGTTCGGGTCTGTATGGGTGCATGCTTGTGTGTGCCGAGTTGGGGGTGGGGGGGTTTGGAGTTGGGTGGGGGGTTCGGGTCTGTATGGGTGCATGTTTGTGTGTGTGCTGAGTTGGGGGGTGGGGGTTCGGGTCTGTATGGGTGCATGCTTGAGTGTGTCTGCTGAGTTGGGGGGTGGGGGGCTTGGAGTTCGGGGGTGGTGGGGGTTCGGGTCTTTATGGGTGCATGTTTGTGTGTGTGCTGAGTTGGGGGGGTGGGTGTTCGGGTCTGTATGGGTGCTGGTTTGTGTGTGTTGATTTGGGGGTTCGGGTCTGTATGGGTGCATGTTTGTGTGTGTGCTGAGTTGGGGGTGGGTGTTCGGGTCTGTATGGGTGCTGGTTTGTGTGTGCTGATTTGGGGGGGTGGGGGGCTTGGAGTTCGGGGGTGGTGGGGGTTCGGGTCTTTATGGGTGCTGGTTTGTGTGTGTTGATTTGGAGGGTGGGGGGTTTGGAGTTGGGGGGTGGGGGTTCGGGTCTGTATGGGTGCATGTTTGTGTGTGTGCTGAGTTGGGGGTGGGTGTTCGGGTCTGTATGGGTGCTGGTTTGTGTGCTGATTTGGGGGGTGGGGGGCTTGGAGTTCGGGGGTGGTGGGGGTTCGGGTCTTTATGGGTGCATGTTTGTGTGTGTGCTGAGTTGAGGGGTTGGGGGGTGTGGGGGGTTCGGGTCTTTATGGGTGCATGTGTGTGTGCTGAGTTGGGGGTGGGTGTTCGGGTCTGTGTGTGTGCTGATTTGGGGGTGGGGGTCTGTATGGGTGCATGCTTGAGAGTGTGTGCTGATTTGGGGGGGTGGGGGTTCAGGTCTGGTTGGGTGCTTGTGTGTGTGCTGATTTGGGGGGTGGGGGTTTGGAGTTGGGGGGGGGGGTGGGGGGTTCGGGTCTGTATGGGTGCATGTTTGTGTGTGTGCTGAGTTGAGGGGTGGGGGGTTCGGGTCTGTATGGGTGCATGCCTGAGTGTGCTGATTTGGGGGGTGGGGGGGTTTGGAGTTGGGGGGTGTGGGGGGTTCGGGTATGTATGGGTGTTTGAGAGTGTGTGTGCTGAGTTGGGGGGTGGGGGTTCGGGTCTGTATGGGTGCTGGTTTGTGTGTGTGCTGATTTGGGGGGGTGGGGGGGATTTGGAGTAGGGGAGGTGGGGGGTTCGGGTCTGTATGGGTGTTTGAGAGTGTGTGTGCTGAGTTGGGGGGTGGGGGTTCGGGTCTGGTTGGGTGCTTGTGTGTGTGCTGATTTGGGGGGTGGGGGTTTGGAGTTGGGGGGTGTGGGGGTTCGGATCTTTATGGGTGCATGTTTGTGTGTGTGCTGAGTTGGGGGGTGGGGGTTCGGGTCTGTATGGGTGCATGCTTGAGAGTGTGTGTGCTGAGTTGGGGGGTGGGAGGGGGGTTTGGAGTTGGGTGGGGGGTTCGGGTCTGTATGGGTGCATGCTTGAGAGTGTGTGTGCTGAGTTGGGGGGTGGGGGTTCGGGTCTGTATGGGTGCATGCTTGAGAGTGTGTGTGCTGAGTTGGGGGGTGGGGGTTCGGGTCAGTATGGGTCATTGCTTGAGTGTGTCTGCTGAGTTGGGGGGTGGGGGGCTTGGAGTCCGGGGATGGTGGTGGTTCGGGTCTTTATGGGTGCATGTTTGTGTGTGTGCTGAGTTGGTGGGTGGGTGTTCGGGTCTGTATGGGTGCTGGTTTGTGTGTGCTGATTTGGGGGGTTGGGGGGGGTTTGAGTTGGGTGGGGGGTTCGGGTCTGTATGGGTGCATGTTTGTGTGTGTGTGCTGAGTTGGGGGGTGGGTGTTCGGGTCTGTATGGGTGCATGTTTGTGTGTGTGCTGAGTTGGGGGGTGTGGTGTGCCAGGGTGAATAACATCAGAGACAATGGGCAGCCTTGCCTGGTGCCCCGTAGGATCACCCAGGCAGGTGAAATGTGTTTGCCAGTGCGAACCCTGGCCATTGGCCTGATGTATAGCAACTGCACCCAGTGTGTAAATCCCGGGCCAAACCCAAATCGGCATCACCACGTAGATCTGTTCCCATTTAGTGATGCTCTTTGGCATTCGCTGCAGTCCCCTAAAGATCATACTCCTAGGTCCAGAATTGTCCCTGGACATAGTATGATAGTAACAAATGTTTGCCCCCCACCCCGACTTACTATCCCCTCTCCCTCTCCAGCACTATCTGAAATGTCGTCAGGCCTAGTACGATAAAAACTTGTTTTGTTCCTCTCCCTCCTTTCTCCTCCCCTCTCCCTCACCTTGTGTAATTCTCCGGCTCTACCAGAAATAAACTATCATAGCATATCATTAGAGATGTTGGGCCAGAGTGTCAAGGGTCAGCAGTGGGTGTGGTTTATTTGTACATTCCTAAAGCTTTCAAAATCGGCTGCAGCCTTTTCTATGTCTGCTCCTGTAATTTTGCAACTAAACCTCGATCAAGCGTTTGAGACCCATTGAGTGTGGGTAATTGTTACCTTTCTACAACCCCATCGAGCATTGTTCAGGGGGATAGAAGCACAAGCAGAAACTATTTCTCTGGCGCAATATGGTGGAGCTCCTGTCAGTTTTGCCCTGCCCAGGAAGAAACTGAGATCAGTTTCTTTGTATGTTCACTAAAGTAATTGGTCATCCTGTGATAATTCCTTTCAAAAGCTCATAATTTGGCAACAGCTTGTGCTTTGAAACGTTATTTTTTTTAAATGATGTCCTCAATTTCCACCTTAATCTCAAACATAGCAGGTCAATATGCTATGCAGCCCGCTATTCCTCAAAGTATCCATCAATAAGTGCATGAAAAGGTATGCTGGCAAGGCGATGTTCTTTATCTGATCTTGTTCTTTTGTTGCTTCTAGGATTCTCCAAAAGTATATAATTTGTATATACTCTAGACTTGGACCGTCGTAGTGGGAGCATAACAGTGGATTTCGTATCTTTATCCAAAGATGTCCCTGCCAATGTTAAGTGCAGTAAAAAAAATAAAGATTGACCAGGAGCACCGTCAATTTAAGGATGAGTGGACTGAAGTTTTTTTTTCATTGAGTCCAAACCTGATGTGTACTCGTGTCTCATTTGTCTCGAACGCATAGCAGTCCCCAAGGAATATAATATCCGCCGCCATTGTGAATCAAAACATTCACAATATAAGGATTTGCAGGGGGAAGCGAGAATTAAGAAAGCTGGGGGGCTAAAAACAGAAAAAAAAACAGAAAACAGAAAAAAAAAGAATCTGAATGTGCCACCTTTGCGAGTTATAAGGTTGCACAGCTTATCGCAAGGTCAGCACGTCCTTTCACAGATGGGGATTTCGTTAAAGACTGCCTGATGGAGATTTGCGAGGCAGTGTGCAAAGAAAAAAAAGATGCTTTTACAAATGTTCCCCTTTCACGTAGGAGTATCCAGCGGCGTATTTTAGATATGGCTGACAATTGTTACAGCCAACTGAAAATGCGGTGTAAGGATATAAAGTTCTTTTCTGCTGCCCTTGATGAGAGCACAGATGCAAGTGACACAGCCCAACTCTTAATTTTCATTCGGGGGGATCGATAATCAATGCAAAGTATTTCAGGAACTGGCTTCCCTGGTATCTTTGCATGGCAGGACTACTGGTGCTGACATTTTGAATGCCTTTCAAAAAAGTCATTGGTGATTTAAATTTTTTGCCATGGGATGCATTGGTAGGCGTGACGACTGATGGGGCGCCAGCCATGGTTGGGGAGCAAAATGGGTTTATTGGCTGCTTGAAAAGGCACTTAGGCGAGAAGGCTGTCCATTAAAAAAATTATCACTGCATCATCCACCAGGAGGCATCATGTGCAAAACATTTGAAATTCACTCAAGTGATGGACTTTGTTGTGAAAACGGTTAATTTTGTCCGTGCACGCTCTTTAAACCACCGATTGTTTCAGGCGTTTCTAGAAGAGGTAAAGGCGGATTATGGTGATATCCTATATCACACCGATGTTCGATGGCTTAGTCGTGGCAATGTGCTGAAGCGATTCTTTGCTTTACGGCACGAAATAAAAGCATTCCTTGATGAAAAGGGAATGGATACTTCTGTCATGCTAGATATTGACTGGGTAGCTGACTTTGCTTTTCTGACTGACCTGACAGGCCATTTCAATGATTTAAATTTAAAGTTGCAAGGAAGCCAAAATCTCATATCGGATCTGTTTGAGGCAGTTTGTGCCTTTGAAATAAAGTTAAGGCTTCTGACAGCCCAACTGGAGAAAGGGATGCTGGCACACTACCCCGCATGTGCCGAGGTTTTCCCCCATGACAAGTATGTAGGGTGGTATCGGCATGTGAAGGTCCTGAAGGAACTAGTGTTTGGTTGGGGGTGAGGGACATGGGGTATAGTGTTTGGTTGGGGGTGAGGGTGCCATGGGGCATAATGTTTGGTTGGGTGTGAGGGGGCCATGGGGCATAGTGTTGAACTCCAAGAGTGAACACAATAAAAAAGCTAAAACAGGCACAGTTAGGAGATGTTCATCTTTGGCTTTTTGAGGAAACCTGACTCAACGAAGGCCATACTCCTCTTGGGCAACCCAAATAGCAAACTGTAGCAGTCCAAAATAACGGCATGTCCAATCTAAGGTCAATAAAATATATATAAGTTAAACAGGCGAGATACAATAACTAAATAGAAATAAATTATAACAATGGAAAATGTGTAGTACAAAATGTACGTTTGAAATGCAAATAAAAATCGTTACCCCTCAAAAACATTCTTTTTCCATGTGTTTAGTACAAATTGGGGGTTTAAAAAGCCTCCTGCCACGCCCCGCCTACCGCCACGCCCACATTTACTTTTCGGCCCACTATAGCCCTCATGTAAGGTACTTTCGGCCCTCTGTCAAAATCAGTTGTGCACCCCTGACCTAAACAAAGCTAAGCCAGCACTTGTGAGGTAGCACATTAGGTAATTAGGTTTGACACATGATTGTTACAGGCAGAGCTTAGGTTCAAATCCCCAGCAGGGCGAACATTATTATGATTTTAAAAAGTGGCCTTTCCTATCCTGCTGGAACGGTACTCCAGTCACATAAAGTAAGGGAACTGTGATAGATTCCCCTTTAGAAGTAAGGGAACACAGTACCCTTTGGTTCCCTCCCACTTTGACGTCTGCTGTACTTGAGAGCAGCTTTCAGGAGATATCCCTATCGGGAGCAACTCTTGAATTTATTTCAGTGGGTGGTGTAAATATTTCCCATTAGTGAGAGCGAGAGCGTAAGCACAAAACAACCAAGGGGAATTGGTGTGGGCATGTTACTCAAATATATATAGATATTTTAAAATATTTTCAGTGCAGTTACTGCGAAAAATTGGTAATAAAGTCACAAAAATCCCATTTCCTTCTACATGGTAGCATTAAACAATCCAAAAGGTGCCAAGTCCCCAACCGTACACAGAAGGATGTTCCAAAGCGTTTTCAGGGTGAAGGTGCCGTAATATATATATTTATGCCTGTGTTTTCGCAGAAAGAACACTATTGTGTTGGCTTTATCCAAGTAGGGCAGTACTGCCGGGCACAGTAAGAACACATTGGTCTTGGCTCTTGAGTATTCCGTTTGTTTTGCCCCTGCGTTCTGTCGCATTCTAGCTTTTTGAGTTGCCCCAGTTCTGCTTTCCAGTACATTCGGTTTCCTATGCTGGGCACTTGTGGGGGCACTGCTGTAGGTCTGTGATCTGTTGGTCACTGCCTTGTTTGGAGGCTTTTACGGTTTGCATCTGCAGTTTCTGGAAGTGGAGCGCGTTTGGGTTTGGGATGCTGAGCAGCAGAGAGCAGTTTCTGGAAGTGGAGCGCGTTTGGGTTTGGGATGCTGAGCAGCAGAGATGCATGCGGCCCAGTTTCCATCCTTGTTCATGCCCAGTCCCCATAGTATGCCCGGCCTGATGCCAGGCGCTGCGGCTGGCAGCGGCATTGCTGATGTGGCCAGATAGGCCTCTTTGACCTTGAGGGTTTAGTGGTGGCGGTCGCTATTAAGGCATCTCTTGAAAGGTTTCTATTGTATCTGACCTTGATCTTTTACAGCGCCAGCGATGCCTTTTATTCTAACCAGCCCATTTTATATGCAGCAGTTTAAAATAAAACAAACGTTTAAAAAGTATTACCATTATGCAACCTGGCGCTTTCAAGCCTAATGATGTCACCACTGCTGATGATGGGAGGCACCTATGGCAAGGAACCAGCTGCGAGGAGCTGTATGGGCACGCCCTGGCGCTTTGAACAATAAGCATGCACGCGCGCACACTTACAGCTCCGATTACTTAATAACTCAAACTCGCCCCGATTGTAATTCACAGCGGAATCTCGCAGAATAAGCCTTGCGCACCGTTGCCATGGGTCCTGGACGAGATTTCTAGACGAATGATTTGGACGTGCCTCTATAGCTGTTACTTCCAGATCTAGGCCTACGCCCATTTGTGCTTATTCGTGTTTACCGTGAGTCTCACTGATTCACCTCAGATTGCTAGATTTTAATCGGGTGACCCAGAGATGACATTAATTACTTCAACATGCTGCACAAGAAAAGACTGTCCGACTCGTAAAGGACGGACTTTCATACACCGAGGATCTCCTGCTGTCCGAAGAAAACGCGTTTTAAGCAAACCTGACTTATCGTTTTAAACAGTGCAGTTAAAATCATAAAGTGGTCACAATTCGAATCGGTGTTCCTTATTTGGAAACCTTTACCGCATAAACCGCCTGTCAACAGATTTGCGGTTTGTGGCGCGTTGGCCTAAAACATGTATGTTTGTATTTTTCATACTTCGAAAAGAGACAGAACGGTATACAAAAGACTATTACATATGTCAGTGAATGTTTGTGCATTGTGGGTAGGAGGCAATACCACGTGGAACCGTCTGCTGAGGAGTCCCCTTTCTAAGGGGTGAAATGTTTAGCCGAGGCTGTGGACGGTTGTGCGCGGTAGTGTGATTGGGAGGCTGAATAAACTGGCCTTTGTGTGGATGTTGAGTGGAGTGTCTGCCTTCAGTTTTAGGGAAGTGCCTCGCAGTACACTGGTAGTAAGAGCCAGTGCTGGTCATTGGGCCGGCTCTCGGTGGATCTGAGATCCGAGACCAGATATGGAGCCGGATCTTGGGATCCGGCCAGAGTCAGCCGCCCAAGCCCATGAACCGCGCTGGAAAACTTCCCCAAATTTTTTTTTTTAAAAAAAAGAAGAAAAAAGAGCACCCGAAACGGCAGCATTGGCTTTTAGCACGTCTTTGGCACTGCTGTGTAATGCACAATGCTCACTACATGTACAACTGATTCCTTTCAGTTGTACATGTAGCGAGCATTGTGCATTACACACCAGTGCCAAAGCCGGCGGTAAAAGGCAATGCTGGCGTCGCTGGCCGTTTATTTTTTTAATTTTGGTTTTCAAGTATTCCAGCATTGCTGGAAGTCCACCACGATACCCGCCCCCTCTAGACCACGCCCCTCGGACACTGCCCCCCAAAACTTTTCCCCCACCCCGGCCCTTGTGTTGTGGGATCCCCCACCACATTTTTTTCCATTTCCACCACTGGTAAGAGCACCGTGGCTCTAAATCTGAAGGGCATGTCCCAGAAATTGGGCTGCTAAGGTGATGCAGGACTAGCATGAGGGCACTGTGGGAGTCAAGGTAGAGCTTGCCAGAGAAGGGCAGTTGGGCGAGGTTGTTAGCGAATCCGAACACTTATGTGCAATCCAGCTTTGTGATTCTGACTATGGAACAAGGTGGGGTTGGTTTGAGGGAGTTAGGGCAAAGGTACAGTGGCACATTTGAGAACTTTAAACGGTTGGAAGACATTTTCAGAGTACCTTATGCAAATGCTTTGACAGAAAAACTGGCTTTTGGTTCACTTGCTTGCTTGATGGACCTGAATGTATACATGTTCAGTAGGTAGACGTGTGGTACATTATGGGTGAACAATCGGGCTGAAGGTTTTATGGTATTTATCTTTTAGCCATTTGTCTTTTTTTTTACATTTATTTATTTTACTTTTTCAAAGACAGTTACACAGTTTTACCTCTCTCCAAACGGCCACTAACAGAAATGACAAATCCAAGCTTAGCAAGGAAAGATCTATTACATGAATGAGAGCGGTAGTTTTTGTATTGCTGGCAATTTAACGTTTTTCTGCAAGTGACATATCGTCAAGTGATTTAAATGACCAACATGTCTGTTGTGGTTTTGCTTCTTAATCTTTACATCCAGCTACTCATTCTACTGTGCACACACCCATTCCGATGCCTCCCGTAATTTGTGAAGTCCCACAAGGATCAATCACTTTCAACAACTATGTGGATCCACTGGGGAAACCTCCTTGCTGACCTCAACATTAAAGTACATTTCTACAATGATGACGCACAACTGTCAGTCAATGGATGTCGTGGACAGTTGACCATCAGACGCTTAGTCTCCTTCTTCCAGTCCTGGATGAACAGCACCTACCTGAAGAGGAACCTTACCAGATCTGATTTTTTTAAAAGAATATCCTATTGGGCAATGCCAGCCAGCAAACTGTAGCCCTAGAAGGGCTGACAGAAATGGAACTACGTGGATTCCCACTTGAGACACTTGGGGTCCTCAAACCAGACTAAAAACTGGGGACAGGAGTGATTCTGGTGTGGAAATCTGGCCTTCCATTGCCCTTGGCCAATGCCTTGAGCACCCGGGAGAACAAGGTAGGGATCCTCCGGGCCTCCCTCCAGGTTCAGCACCCTTGCTCACTTGATTAGAGATGCAGTCTACTTCTGCACCGTTTTAGGAGTCCAGTAACAGCCACAGTAATACGTGTCAGATAGGCACAATCAGCAGTTTTCACCATTGCAGAGCCCGGCCTTCACAGGACGCTCTCAGATCAGAGCTCTCAATGATTGGTTTAACTAATAGCTTAAATTAGTGGACAGATTGCTGCAGTCTACACCAGATAAACCTGCAGGAGAGGAGCGTCCAGAAGAGGTGAAGGGAGAGTGATTGAAGAAGTCAGCTGGACATCTTCGAAGAGCCTGGGGGATATCCACGAGCATAGAAACCCAAAGGAATGTGTGTTTCCTGAAGAGAGAGACTGCACTGGAACATGGCTCCCAAGGGGAGTTAAACTGAACCAGAGTGTAAGGAGAATCTGGGCGGGCTACCAGAGAGGGAGATGGGCGTTATATGCCTGAGTTTGTGTTTAAACTAAACACCTGGATGCTTCTATGAAGCGAGCTGGACTCTATAGGCATGAGACTGTTTTGCCAAGAAGCAAATTGGGAGGGATGTTCCGAAACTTTGGCCAAGAAGCGAAGTGGGCACTATATCCCTTGGAGACCTATAGAAATTGTGTTGGGAACTATAGCCTTGACGCTGTTTGGTTGAGAAGTAATTTGGGTGCTGGAACCCTGAGACCAGTGAGAAGCGTTCTAAATTTGTTACTCTGAAATTGAGAGGATGGCTGGACCAAGAAACCGCGGGCGACCAGTATCCCTGTAACGTAGGAGAATCCTTATTTACTGTTTATTCCTGTCATACCTTTTGCTTCATTGGGCAGAGCACCATATTTTTTATATGTAAAGAAATCCCTAGAAACTATAGATGCTTATCCTATTGCCCATCCTGAAGAGAATAGTCTTTCCTTTTAAAATAGTACTTGTGTGTTCAGTTGGTCGCCACATAGCCCAACTGGCACCTTGCATAAAACCACTTGGATTCACCAAAAACTGTGACCTGTACTTTGAGGATCATGTACAACAAATCGCAGGCAGTCTGTACCTGCTCAGTCCTCTGTAGAATCACAGTGTTCTCCCAAACCATTAATTTCTGAACGATTGGCCAAGCTTTGGTCCTCTCCCACCTGTACTGTGGCAACTCTGAAAAGAGTGCAACACACCTATTGCACTGGCTTCCCCTCCAGGCCTGCAGCCTCCTTAGATCATCCTGCATCACATACAAGGACATGACGAGCAAGGCACCTCAAAAGCTGGCTGACAAACCTCTCTATCTCGTAAGGGCTAAACCCCACCAGATGCTACCCCAGTGCAAGAAGGTGAAAAGGAGAATGTCTTTTCCCTGGTAATCACTAGGACTCTGGAATGAGTGGCCTCTGGCCAACAGCCTGTCCCCGTCTCTTGCACTTTGGAGAGGAACTAAATACCCGACTCTTTAAAGCACTCTGTTGTCTCCTGCATATGTATGAATGAGGTCTGAGTCAGTGTAAGAGCCATGTTGGAATGCTAGGGGAGCTTGGAGTGTTGGGGCACCTGGGGATTCCAGGAGAGATGGTTGGGGACTTGGAGCTGGGCAGGGAACCAGGGTAGAAGCTACTGATGATCTCTCTCTCTCTCTCTCTCCTATGTTCAATACTGAACCTGTAACTAAGAGAATAAAGCGTGTTCCTTTTTCTACATACCTGGGTCAGCCTGGTTCCTGCTCCTTGTTGTTACTGGCCCAGGGTAGATCTGCAGGAGGCAGGATACATCATTTGGCGACGAGGATGTTAGCGAAGTGAACCTTGGACAGCTAGGAGAGTGAAGAGATGGAAGAGAAATGCCCCTTACCAGCATCAAGCAGCGTCGATGAGCTGGCACGTTGGTGAACTGGTGAAATTAAAATTGGAGGTCGTGCCATAAAGAGGACAGTTGGTTGTGGCACCAGGAGAAGCAAGAAGCTAGAGAGCCCACCTATGGGGCATTGAGTTGTGCCCTGGCACCATGAGGGAGACTGGAGCGGCAGAAGGAGGTTGCCAAAAAATTGCCACAAGTGAGCAGCGGGCACATTCATTGATGTCCGAGCGCCATAGCTCTCCTGTTGGAGAAAGGGCTTGTGGGACTTGTAGTCCGGCGCTGGAGCACTGCGAGTGAAGGTAAAAAAATAATAATAAATGAAAAAAAACATTTGTTTGGGGCAGACCTGGAGGGTCGTATGGGGTTCTGGGTGGCGCGCGCCCAGTAGAGCCCCTGCGTTCCAGCTCTGCCGTTGAGCTGGAGTGCATGGAGTTTCCCCTTTGCCATTTTTGTAATGTTCCGAGCTACGTATCCAAGTCTGGAGGGCTGCATCAGAGGAAAGGCCCCAGTGAGCGTGTACATGCGTGGTGACGTACACGGTAGTATTTGGGACTCGACAGGAATGTGGACCTTTCTTTTACATTTGATGCA
This sequence comes from Ambystoma mexicanum, assembly GCF_040938575.1. Classification (NCBI taxonomy): domain Eukaryota; kingdom Metazoa; phylum Chordata; class Amphibia; order Caudata; family Ambystomatidae; genus Ambystoma; species Ambystoma mexicanum. The sequence goes on from NC_090937.1 coordinate 448,350,341, forward strand.
CGGAAAGAAGGAGAAATCTTCCAATGGAGTTATGAACATTGCTGCAGGCAGCGAGTTCAGTGGTGCAGAGCATTCGGGATGTGACTGTGAAGATATGTAAGCGGCGGCTGCACTCAGGTACTTTCAGTGCTGGTCATTGGGCCGGCTCTCGGCGGATCTGAGATCCGGCACCAGATGTGTAGCCGGATCTCGGGATCCGGCCAGAGTCAGCCGCCCAAGCCCATGAACCGCGCTGGAAAAAAGAAAGAAGAAAAAAAAAGCGTCCGCGACGGCTGCATTGCCGTTTACCGCGGCTTTGGCACTGATGTGTAATGCACAATGCTCACTACATGTACAACTGAAAGGAATCAATTGTACATGTAGCGAGCATTGTGCTTTACACGCCAGAGCCGCGTAAAAGGCAATGCTGCCCTCGCGGGCGTTTTTTTTTTTGCCACAACAAAATGAGCCAGGGCTCATCAAGGGGGCCTGGCCTAACTGCAGGCGTCCTGCTGGCCCATTAGGCCACGCCCCCCTAAAGAGCCCCGGCTCAATGGGCTACCGGCACCCCTGTCAGGCAGCCTTTTGTAGTGATCAACACCCTCTCCCAAAGGGAGAGGGTGTTGATCTCTGCATTTATTTTCTATTGGGTTGCCTGGCAGGGGACAGCGCCTCCCCTATTCAGCCTTAATGGTGGCGCTTCCCCTCGGCAGCTGGGGAGGGGCAGTGTCGCCATTAAGGCTGAAGGGGTGAGGCTGCTGGAAGCTGAGGCCGTTTTCCTGAAGACTGAAAGTCACGGAGTTTCAGTCTTCAGGAAAACGGCCTCAGCTTCCAGCGGCCTCACGTTTCTCTCCACAATGGTGGCACCGGCCCACGGGCATCTCCTGCTTAAAGGTATGCCTCGCAGGTGCGGCGCCACCATTATGGCTGAAAGGCATTTTTTTCTGGAGCCTGAAGCTATCGCACACGAGCGAGAGCTTCAGGCTTCGGAAAAAAATCCTTTTCCTGTAGTGGCCGGGGCTGGCAGGGGAGATTAGTGGGCCCCACAGGGCCCCGCCTCAGATTGAAATTTCGGAGCCTGCCGGGGCAGAGCCCCGGCAGGCCCCGTCCCACTTAAAGCCCTGACCGGTGGTAAAAGGCAATGTTGCCTTTGTGGGCACTTTTTTTTTTTTTTTAAGTATTTATCTGATCGGATGGCCACTACCAACCCCGCCCCCTCTAGACCACGCTCCCTCTTCCCCCAACTCCTCCCCCACCCGCACTTGTGGGATCCCCCACCACATTTTTTCCATTTCCACCACTGGGTACTTTCAGTTTAGTCTGGCAGCATGACAACGGAGCATTTTGGGACTCGGTACCAGCGCTTAAATAAGGGAATTGAGTTTTGTTCTGGCAACACTAATGGCAAACTATATGCTCGTCTCATCGTGTATTTGACAATTACAGTCGAATTGATGGAATCTGCAACATTATGGGAGGCTGTAACTCGCATGTGGAGCAACGTGGATTGAGATTTATTTTAAAACGCTGCCGGCACGTTTAGCTTTCGGGAGAAAGTGAGTTTGATTCTGCAAAGATAACAATGCGTATTGGTGTTGTAACGAGTGTAATACATGCATATTTTTAGAAGTTCATCAGGTTTCATGTTGACGTGCAGGATGGATGGTTCACATGCAAACTATGTGCCATGAAGTTGTATGTATGCAAGCTATGTGCCATGAAGTTGTGTGTATGCAAAATGGGTTGCTAGGCACTAATGTATAGAAATGCATTTAGTTACAGGGACAACTCTATACGGACTGCACTTATATTTTGTTTTGTGAACATTTTTCTAATTCCGTAAAGGACTTTGGAATAGCAGTGAAGCATGTTTGAATAATGAAGTTAACCAGTGAAGCAATTTCAAACCATTTCAAATGAAATAGGAGCAATGATGCAGAGTTTTGAAGTTAAAGTGCATGAATGTCAGAATTATTGGTGAAAACGTACATAATGTTGTCTTAGGAAATCAATGATCATTTTTGCTTTACATGATGTGCAATTTGGGAAATGCATATTATGGGATATGCAGTTTTTGTGTATGTGTTTTGCATGGGTTGTAGTTGCAGCATGGAAGGTGGGTTGAAGTTTGCGTATGTGTGTGCAAGTGGAGTCATGAGTATTTTACGGCAAGTGGCACAACATCTTCACAGACAAATGGGTGCAACATCATCGAGCAAGGTCACACTCTGGAATTTCAGGACAAATGCCCTTGTTTGTATTCCTCCCATACCAAGGCAGGAGCAGCACAGTGCCCAACTCTTCCAGAAAGTTCAGGCTGTGCTGAAAAAAAGGGGCCATAGAACCTGTCCCTCTGTGCCTTCGTGGTTCCAGAGTATACTCCAGATATTGTCAGTTTTGCAAGAAGTCAGGCAGGTGGAGATCCATCCTGGACTTGACACCTCAACAAATTCCTGAAATCCCCAAAAATCAAGATGGTCACATTAGAGCATGTGCTCAACCAGCTGGAAGAGGGAGATTTCCTATCGACGCTAGATCTGGAAGACTCATATTTCCACATCCCCATTCATCCAATGCATTGGATATTCATGAGGTTCGTCGCCCAAAGAAGACCCTTGCAATTCAAGGCGCTGCCCTTCAGCCTCAAATGGGCCCAGGGAGTTTCACAACGTGCTTGGTGCCTGTGACGGCATTCCTTCGCCACAAAGGAGTCTAAGCCTACCCGTACCTGGACGACTGACTGGTCTGGTCCCGTTCACACACCCTGGCGGCGCAACATACAGCGGAGACGGTCTGCACTCTGACCTCTCTGAGATTCTCTATAAACTATCCAAAATTCTACATGGTGCCGTCCCAAGACTCACTGTTCCAGTGGATCCGGCTCAACAGTGTCTTGCCTGGTGCCCCGATTGCAGGAGAGGATAAGGGCCATCCTAGGGAAAGTCCAACTGCTGTCGTTGTCCAGAGTCGCTACAGTCCGGTCCATCAAATCCCTGTTGGGGATGAGGTCTTCAAGCATACATCTGGTCCCTTATTGCAGACTGCAAATGTGACCGCTTCATGAGTTCCTGGACTCTAGGTGGAAGCAAAGCCCTTGTTCATGGAATGACAGGATAATTCCCCCATCAAGCTTTCCGCCACACCCTACACTGGTGGTCCATTCGCCCTCACATCTCGCAGGAAGCTCCCTTCAAGACTCCTGCGCATCAGGAGACTGTCGTAACCAACTCCTCACTGGAAGGCTGGGGCACCCACACGGTCCAACTAAATGACAGCAGTCTATGGCTCCTGGCTGAGAAGCTGCTGGATATCAATGTACTGAAACTAATGTAACTACGGGCAGTTTTCTGGTCTCTGAAGTACTTCAAATCCCAGCTCTTGGGAAAGATAGTCAGGGTTTCACGCACAACACGACAACCATGCATTACATCAAGAAGCAGGGTGGAACGAGGTCTGCTGTCCTCTCTGGAGGCACAGAACCTGTGGCGCTGGGCCATTGCTCACTGGATGTTTCTAATCTTGTTTCATCTGGCATGCGTTAGAACACCTCTGCAGACTCTCTAAACAGGGAGTTGTGGTCCTGACATGAGTGATGTGCCATTAGGCACAAGCCTCTCAGATCTTCAGTGAGTGGGGCTAGCCTCAGATTGACCTGTTTGCGACAGCAGCCAATTCCAGGTGCCAGTGGTGGGGGTGCCTTCTCGTTCCTGTGGGAGGACATGTTCCTTTACTCATTCCCACAGATTCCGCTGCTGCTACGCGTGATCGACACACTGAAACTATCCAACTGCAAGATGATTCTCATTGCACTGGCTTGGCCAAGACAGATCTGGTACCTGGACCTTCTTCCCCTGTCAGTGGTTGCAGCCATTTAGCTGCCTCCTCTTCCGGACTTGCTATCCAGGGAAAGAGGGTCAATCCTGCTTCATGACCCAGCGTCCATGAACCTGTCGGCCTGGCTCCTGCAGCCCTAGAATTTGGGCATTTCTCGCTGCCGTTGGAATGCAAGATGATTCTGGCCAAAACCAGGGCCACGTCTACACTTACTTGCATGCTACACACAAAAGTGGAAGCGCTTTACGGTGTGGTGCCAGTCACAGATCACTCCCCAACTTCTGCACTCCCTAGCAAAGACTAGCCGTGCCCATTTGTCCACCAAGGTGCATTTAGACACAACATCCCGGTATACCCAGGCCCCTGGCAAGCTCTCCCTGTGGCCTCACATGATTGTAAAGGAGTTCCTCAAGGGCCTCTTGAGACTGGCCCCCCTGGCACCCCTGACCCCAGCACCGGTGTGGGAGTTAAGTGTGGTCCTGTCCTAACTGATGGATGCTCTGTTTGAGCCGATGCATCATGCATCTTTGAATTTCCTCTCGTGGACGACCGCCTTCCTAGTGGCAATCACCTCAGCCAGGTGTGTTGGAGAAATCCAGGCTGTATCCTGTAATCCTCTGTATTTCTTTCCAAAAATACAAATTGGTTCTACAAACTCATCCGTCCTTTGACTAAGGTCCGTCTGACTTTAATCTAAACCAACCTTTGGTGTTATCAGTCTTTTTCTCAAACCCTTCTACACCTGCTGAAAGGTCCTTGCACTAACTGGACATGGCACACACTAAAGATTTTCGAACGACTTCTCAGCTTTTCATCAACTTTGGATCTGTGGGGCATGTGAAGGCCCTATCGAAGGCTTCCACATCCAGGCGGCTCTCCGGCTGTATCTTGCATTGCCATCAATTGGCCAACAGACAATTGCCAGGCCGGCCGAGAGCCCATTCCACCAGAACCATTGCTTTGACTACTGCTTTACGCTGGAGTCCCTCTGCTGATATCTGTAGGGCTGCAACGTGGAGGTCTACCCACACCTTCACGAGGTTCTACTGTGTCGACAGGAATTCCAGGGAGAAAGGTTCTGTCGGCCAGGCTGTCCTTCGCAGCCTGTTTGCATAAGGGTGAGTCTGTTCCCGGGGTAAGTGTATTGTTTCTGTTGAGCCTTGCCACTTCCGGTGGTTGTGTGAATGTACTGCTGTGTAATCATATTCATAACATGTGAATCCATGTAAGATCACAGGTTCATAGTCATTTTTTCGAAAAAAAAGTTTCTTTTTCAATACGGTTTTTTTTCGAAATGGGGGGATACCCCAACCCCCCTTTTTTTCTATTTTTATTGTACCCCTTTTTTTTTTATTCCCAGACCCTAAAAAAAATATATAATTTAAAAAAAAAGATTTCGACTTTTTTTTTCGATATTTTTTTCCCGACATTGTCTTTCGACATTGTTTTCGAAAAAAATACTGCACACCAAGATCACATGCTGAAGAAGGTAAAGTTGCTTATCTGTAACTTTTGTTCTCCAGCATGGGTCTTACCTGGATTCACGGGCAAACCCTCCCTCCTTCCCATATGTGGCTCTTCTTGGTTCCTACTGCCACTGTACGTTTTATGACCAAATCTGAAGATGGCCACCAGAATTGGCTAAGGATGACCCATGTCGTTCGCTGGGGCAGTATGACCCAAAAACGGCCGCAATAGGCTATGTAAGCGACAAGCAGGTTTCTTTTTAGTTTAAAGCTATGCTACTTTATATTAGGATTCCCAGCCTGACAATGGGGAATATTTATAGCATGTGATTCCATGTAAGACCCATGCTGGAAAACGAGAGTTGCAGGTAAGTAACAAAGATACTGTACTAAGGGAAATGGTGTTCACATTTTTTTTGTCCATGGGAGTACCGGAGAATTTCATAACTTTAGCATCATGTTTTATATAGACTTCCTGCTTGAGTCGTCCTGCTTCTAAGCGCTGTAATAGATGATAGTCGGTGTATCAACCTCAGAAAGATGGCCTGCTGAGTAGGCACTGCCGACATTGGAACCTGAGAAAGCAGGCTGGCCCCATGCCTGAGGCTAGCGCTTAACTGTCAGATTTACCAATGCATTGTGAACCTCAATCGAAATGACCTTTGAACAGCAGCAGGGAGGCAGTTAATAGTAGATCTGTGTTCACGGCGTGCTTCGAGCAGTGTTTACGGATGTGTGCTCGGCCAGATGTGCTAGATGTTTCACCTCCCTTTCTGTTTTCATTTTTAGCCCTGAAGACTTCGAGTTCATCTCAGGAACACGCATGCGCAGACTGGCCCGTGAGGGGGAAAACCCTCCAGATGGTTTCATGGCTCCGAAAGCATGGAACGTGCTGAAAGAATACTACAAATCTTTGGAGAAGGCCTAGGGACTTTTTTTTTTATATTAAGTGCAGACCAACCTCTTCATGCTGCGATTGTTGACCAGAAAGAGACCACACAAGTCCCACTCGCACTGCTTTGTTGTGGTGTCTGCCAGGAAGTGCTTTCCTAGAAACAAACTTTACCTCCCGAACTTCGCCTCACTCTTCGTTCGTTTTATGGACTATATTATCTACTAACACCTAACATACGGATGGTTTTAATCATTATTACGGTTAATGTATCTTGTAGCTGGATTTTAAATAGTGTTTTGTATTTTTTTAACCTCTTCAATTGCCATCTGTGTCGCTATATGCTTTTAAAATATTTTTTTTCCCAAAAATGCTTTTATATTTTTTATTTCCAAGCTAAATGTGATTTGTTAGGACAACATTAGGTTTTTGCTATTTGACCATAAATAATCATGCGCACTTTTCTGCTTCTAAAGTTACAATATGATATATCCTATTTAAATCAAAGTATATATGTTGCAAATAAACTTTTGTAAGTATACATTTCCTGCCTGATTTATTCATTTTGCTTTTGGAGTTCGTACTTGAAATTTGACATTTATAGTCAATACACTGATTTTCTACAGTAAAGAACATGCATGTATTTGCCTTTCACTAGCTCCCATGTTTCCTGCAAAAGCCTAAACAGGCATGCTCATTGTCCAGTGAATTTATAAACCTTTTGAATGGCAGGATACATGGTAGAGTGCCTACGGTTTTTGCAAAGTTGGGTGTGCATTCATCTGCAGATGGTATTATACATTAGAATTCCAACCTACATTTTTTATCTAAAGTGTTCTGACTGGATGCAAGGCATTTATACACTTTTTTTTTGGTTCTATCTTGATAGTTTTTCATCTGCAGGATCAAGGCCAAGCGGTTATGTGTAGCTTGCTAGAGACCTTATACCTGGGACTTTGAAGACGCAGAGGTAGGCATTGTTGTCAAATCATTTAGTGCATAAAGCAGTGATTCAATCACTGTTTTCGTTCAAGAAGTGGAGCTGGGGCCCTGAAATAACTCCCAATAGAGCTAAACACAAGGTTTATGTAGAGTCCCACTACTCACCATCTTTGGGTTGAAAGCCCAACCAACCAACTTTGATACCACGCAGAAAGCACTGGTTATATCACCCCCCTTTGCAGTTGAAACCCAAAAATGAATCCTATGATGCCCTTATTTATTGCCCTGATGGCCGGGTGCTTCAGCGGGCACTTTGGAAACTCCCCTATCCACGAACAGAACTATGCATGAGATTTCAGAGCTGTAGCGCCTGCTGCTGAACATTCGTGGCAAGAAGCCATTATAAACACTTCAATTCTGGGAAATGCAGTACATAAAAAAAATGGGATAGGTGGTTTACTGTGCCAGAGATTTGGTTGTATTCGAATCCATCGATTTTTATTTTTTTCCTATTTGTTTTATATTCATTTTTTACTTTTTTTAACATTGTTTCTTATTTTCTTTTGTTTAATTATTTGTAACCAATTTGTTTGCAAATATATACAGGGGGGGGCAAGAGTAATATTTATGGTAGGGGGCAAGGCAGGGAGATTACTGGAGGGGAGAGGGTCTCCCCCGCATACATTTGTGGCCATATGGATTAAAAAAAAAAAATTTGATGGAATTGTCTGCGACCAAATCTCCCCGACCAAATCGAATAGATCCAAACAAATAACAAATGAGTGAGTTTTCGAAGACCCCTGTGACCCGTAGCAGAAAAGATGCATTTCTCATGCAGTGTGTGCCTGGAATAATATTGATCGCAATCACCCTACGAAGATAACCAATGAGACCATCACTACCTGATCCAGCAGCATACAAACAGTTCCATATACTGGACAGCAGACGCCAATCGTATTCAAATGGAAGCTATACCTTCTAAAACCTACATTAATTTCTATTCCAGCATCAAACACGTGCTTGACATATTGTTACGTCTTTTTACAGCAAGCACGTTATTCCTTGCACCAGCCTCTATTACGCTGCACTGTCTAGTGCTAAGAAGATAAGCGAGCCTGTTTTGCAGCACCCAATCTTTGCGAAAGGAGATACTGAGGCAGATATTTAGTTGGTTCACCTACATGGAGACAACATTCTGGTTCCCCTAGTAGACCACTCTTGAAAAGCAGGTTAAGGAGAACGTGCTAAAGGGGTGGTCCACCGGCATTCTTATCTTGTGGGCAGCCAACTCGACGATTCGTTTCGCACAGTGACTGTGACACTGACTGCAAAGTATCCAATTTCTCTGGTGCCTGCCAAGGCACAAGCAAAACAGATTAGCCTGCGGGGGATGGTAAGGTGCCCTCCAGCAATTCAGTGTTTATTACAGACACAGTTGGCAGTCAAGTCAAAACAGGGTTATTCTTGGTTTCTTTATTTCGGAGTGCAATACATTGATACTGGATCAAGTACAGTCATAAAACGAGCAAACATTAAAATTCCGATTTCAGGATTAAAACCCTCCCCTTATTTTCATAGCTTTGCATAAATACAATCCAAGTGCACAACAAACATCTGGAGGATTATTAAAAAGAGCAGTGCACCGGGTAAAGCAGAAAATTAATTCCCCATAAAATCAGGAGGATGATCCTCTGCCGTATGGATATGTACAGTGGGCAAAAGAGCATACATTGTACCACATCTTCCACTACCCTTGGGTCACACTTGCACCCAGACAGCTCTATGCCTTTGCTCCATTTGCTGGATTCATTCTTTAAAGATGCAATATTGAATCTAAATGTTGCTATCAAAGAGCGAACGTGCCCCAGGACAGATTGGTTCACACCCTTGGCCACATCAACGACACATGTATTCTCACCCTTCGCTTCACAAGCTCAGGACATTTTCTGCCTGTTGCAGTTAGCAAAGTAGGAACGCGTGAGCGTTTTTTTGTTTTTTTTTGGAGCTAGCGTTCATTTGCCGTGGATCTTCATACCAGGTTGGTAACCCCAAGCATATTAGCTGTTTTTTACATAAACAAGCCAGTGCATCTTTTGTGCCACATCACTTTTCTGAAGACTCTCCAAGAAGTTACGCCTTAAAACAGACTGGGGTTTTATCCGGATTGAAATCTATAACCGCAGTGGTTTCAGTCTCAGATAATTTGATTTGATTTTTATTTATATAGCGCTATACACCAAAACGCTGTACAAATGATGTCAAACAAATTGAAAAACAGAAATGAGCCAGTAAACTGAAGGTGGTTAAGGTGTGAACGGAAGACCAAAAAGGTAAACGGTGATCCAAGAGAAGGGGGGGTGGGGCACTTTCAAGTGTTTACGGGCCATAAAGGAAAGTGCGAAAATGGGAATTAGAACAAGGAGGGCAAGGAACAGTAAGACTAAATAGTTTGATAAAGAAGTAGACGTGATGGACGTAAAAAGAAATGAGGAAATGTGGGCGGGGCAAGGTTGTGGAGGCATTTAAAAAAAAACCACACAAAGTTGAATAGGAAACGTGACTCAAAGGGGAGCCATTGAAGAGAGGCAAGACCAAGGGCAATAGAATCACGAGAGGAAAAGGCGGCATACAGCTGAGTTATAGATTGAACGAAGAGGAGAAAGATGGACCGCAGGAAGACCTAGAAGAAGAGAAGAATAGTAGAGAGGGCAGGCAGGAATAAGAGAAGACACAAGCATTTTGGTGGCAGCAAAGAAAAGAAACAGTCTAGCCTTATGGATATTAAAAAGCTGGAACTGACAGGAGCGGGAAAGAGCAGCAATATGAGGATAGAAAGAAAGGGACGAGTCAACAATAACTCAGATTCCGGGTAGATCCAGAAATGGGGAGAGAGGAAGAGGGAAAGAAATAAGGGAGGAGGCACAGTCATAGCAGGTAAGAAAAGAAGTGCAGTCTTGGAGGGATTTAAATGAAGGAAGTGGGCCGACATTCAAGATTGAATTGCAAGAAGGACGAAGTAAGAGTTTTCTATAGAGGAAGAAAAAAAGGAGCAAAAGCGCTGTGTATTATCAGCATCGAGATGATGGGAGAGACCAAAAGAAGAAATTAAGCAAGAGGAATTGTGTAAAAGGAGAAGAGCAGGGGACCCAATGCCAAACCCAGAGTACCCCATGCCAAAGAGGAAGAATAGAAGAATTAAGACCAGTCCAGGGCAGTAAGTGTGATTAGTAAGATAAGATTGAACCCACTTTAGAACCAAGCCACCGAAACCTAGACCAGAATGAGTGCCAAGAAGGAGCAAGTGTGACACAATGTCCAAAGCGGCAGGCAGATCCAAGTAAGATCAGCAGAGATTGTTGCCTAGAATGGCAAGCAGATAGATGAATCACAGACTGAGAGAAGAGCCGTATTGGTAGAGTGTAGAGTGAAAGCCAGTTTGATAGATGGGAAGAAGAGAAGAAGAGTTAACGGAAGAGACTTGATAATGGACTATACGTTCAAAAAGTTTAGAAAGGAAAGAGAAAAGTGAGATTGGGTTATAGCTAAAAGGGTGAGAAGGAGCCACAGAAGGATTCTTGAGGATAGGAAGAATAGAAGCGTGTTTGAATGATGAAGGAAATGTAGAGGAGTGAAGAGAGAGGTTAAACAGCAGAGCCAGATCTGGGGAGAGGCAAGGGTAGACCTTAGGAATAAGAGAGGAAGGGAAAGGATCAGAGTGAGAGGCCATAGGGGGAGCTTTGGAAAGAAAGCAGGAGATGTTGGAGGCAGAGAGGGAATGAAAGGAGGACAATGAAGAGGAGGGAAGGGGACTGGTAAAAACCAGAAGAAGGGGGGAGAAGAAAAGGAGACAATAGATGAGTGAAGGATGACTTTGGAAGAAAAGTAAGAGGCAAGATCAGATGCAGAGAGGGATGAGGAGATGGAGGAATCAGGGTAGAGGGAGAAATAATACGATTGAGGGTCTGAATTAAGCGGCGAGAATAGGCAGAAAGGGAATCCAAAAGGTTGGTGTAAAAGAGTTGTTTGGCCAAAAGAAGGGCCGCATCATAGTCTGAATGGAGGGAAGCAAGGGTAAGCAGATCAGAAGGAGATTGAGATTTTCGCCAGCAGGGTTTAGTGTGACGTAGGGAGCGAGACAAAAAAACGAAGTGCAGGGGTAAGTCAGGGTTGTGATGGCTTACGTGAAGTTGAGAAACAGGGGAATGATGAAGCGAGTTAAGAATCGAAGTTCAAAGCAGAGGGGAGTAGGAGTCAACTGAGAACCATGAAAGGACATTCATAGAAGGAAGAAGTGATATTAAGGAGCAATAAATAAGCAATTGTCAAAAAGACAGAAGGCCTCGACAAAAGAATGTATGAGGAGGAGAGGAGGAATAAGCGAAAAAGAAAGAGTGGTCAGATGAATAATCAACTAAATACATAGCTCCAAATTCTAAATGTGTCCCACCAGTAGAGGCCCCCTGATTTGGACTCCTAAATGTTTCCTAAAGAACTCATTTTCATAGCTTTCCAACAGTGTCATCTTAGTGTAGCCCCATATGCCATGGACCCTATCGTTGTAGTTCTGCATAGACGGGCCATATGGTGTATTTTATGATTTTTGTTTGGCAACACAAAAAATTGAAGCATTTGCTTGCTTCCTGCGGCATAACACTTTTTCAATGGTGGTTTGTCCATGATAGGGAGCCTCAGACGATAATCCCCCAAGTAATCGTACCCACTCAGGTGTTTGGTTTTTGCACCATATGACCATAGTCTGCCATTTCCTTTCCCCCACCACCACCACTTTGCACTGTTTATTGATAGACCTCTGCTGTCCAGAATTCAGTATGTTTGATGGCAGGAGTTTGGAGCGGCTTCATGGTAAGAGCATTGTCTGCATAAAATGGGAGTGGGTACGGATGTCCTGCTGCCCTTGGGACATCACTTAAGTAAGCAAGTTCAGCTTGCAGATCATTGATGTTTAAATTGAAGTTGGTGCCACAACGCAGCCCCAACCTACTCCTCTCCCTGATGGAAAGGGTGCCAAATCAGCGCCTTGGTGTAAAGCGCTCTATAAATAAATCAATCAATCAATAGTTCGCCATTAGAGCCATATCTTATCTTAACTGTAAGGTCCGAATGTAGGCTTACTGGGAGGTTTAATAATGTAATGGCAATCGCTTTTTTCTTCAGTTCTATCCATAATTGGGCCCTATCCACACAGTTAAACGAAGAGTGATCCATGAAAGCAAGGTACAATGGCAATCCATGGCCCTCTGATAGCTTTCTGGCTAATAGGAGATTCAAGGATTGTTCATTTGTACCAATCCCCTCCCTAAAACCATATTGAATTGAATCTAAAGGATAGAATTCCTTTGCCCAGTCTAGGACTCGTATAAAGATCAACCTTGCAAATAGCTTGGCTGCAACGACTAACAGGGAGATGGGCCGATAGCATGACAGATCCCCTCTATTGCCCTTCTTAAAATGGGGACTTGTATTGCCTGTTTCCAATATGTAGGGACACCACCAGACTTTCAAACTTTCTTAAACACAGCTGTTAAAAACGGCAACTAGAACCTAGGGTCCAACTTGAACACATCAGCTGGACAAAATCAGGACCTGCACTTTTGTGATTTGCTTCCAGAAGGATTGCCTTGATTTCCTTGTGGGCAAAAGTCATGGATGCTTCACTAAAGCTGTCGGGTTAGATATTAGCACACAAGGGCTAGCGATTTGCACTTCCCAGCTGTATGTATATTCATATATAGCTGCAAAGTGCTTACCCAAGTGGCCTCCATTATATTGCTCTCAGGCCCAGATGAATTTTGCACGCTTCTGATAGCATCTTCTATTACCGCTTAGTACTTCTGATTGTTGACTTACTGTGCTGCTTCGTTTAAGGTCTCCCATAACTTTTCTTTCGAGGGGATTGTGTCCTCCAACGTATTCGACATCTATGCCAGGTAATTTCCACAGCTGTGCTGCTTTGAAACATTTTCAGCAGAGGGCTTTCTGCGTCGATCCGTTGTCCCTCGAGGGCCTCCGTCGAAGGTCGACATCACTGGATGTTATATATAGGATGCACGGCGCCTGTAGCCTCAGTTCTGTTTTTTTCGCAAACGTGTTTGCTTCGGAATAACGGCACGCTCGATTCTTCTCTTCGACAAGATGTCTGTCTTCTTCTACTACTCAGAAGTCGGGCTTTAAAAAGTGTCGGGACTGCGGTTCGAAGATGTCCATCACGGACTCGCACGACATCTGCCTCTGGTGCCTCGGCAAAAGACACGCCACCGATGACTGCACGTAGCGCCAGTCCCTGATGTCTAAGGCCTTGCGGGAACATAAGAAGAAATTGAAGGTAGGTAGGTGGGGTGTCTAAGCCCCATAAATCGACGTCTTCTGGGCTTTTGACCGATGACTCGAGGGGTGACTCTCCGTGTCGGCGAAAATCCAGGGGGGTCTCGGTCTAGGAGTGGTTCCCGCCATTCCACTGCCTTGTCGAGGCATTCTAGGAAGCGCTGTCACCGGTCGCCTTCCCTGTCTTCGTCAGAGGAGGACTCTGCCAGACGGTTGACTTGTCCCACCAAGTCTTCGTCGCCGGCCGAAAGGGATTCATTCAGCCGGCAGATGCTAGCGATTTTCGAGTCGCAAGGCACAGTTCCGTCCGCACCTTCGAAAGAAGCTGGCAAGGAACGGGCTCGGTCCACCACTCGCATGCCTTCAGGCTCGGGCTGTCTGCGCGATCATCAGGACCCATCCGAACCTGTGAAGCCTTCGAAGAAGTCATCGGCACGGTGTCCATCGAGGGGCTCTCTCGAGGCTCTGCCCTGGAAGCAGTTTGTGGAGGATTTGACGGAGGTGCCCCGGAGGGCTTTGGAACATCCGAGGAAGCCTCTCAGTAAGTCTGTGAGGCCTGTTTTTGAGCCCTATTCTGTTCCTACTCCTAGATTGGAGTTTTTCCAACCTTCGCAAGATATTTCAGAGGTTGAGGAACTGTCTGATGAGATGGTTGTGCCTCCTGATGTTCCTGATGATCTTTTGTCTGGGCATAGTCAGATGGAGGAACTCCGTCAGTCATTGCATGACGCTAGTGGCCTTGACACCTCTCCACAGGTGGAGTTTGGCCGTCCTGAGCCAGGGGCACATGCAGATTCCTCCTATTAGCCTCTCATGTCAAGGGTGACAGAATACTTGGGGTGGTCTGCTCCACCTGTTGATTTTACTCGGACATCCTGGATCAAGGTCCACCAACTGACCCAGTGTTGCCGTTTCACATGGCTTTGCAAAGGAGGGTGGTGGAGGCTTGGACTGCTCCGGAGATCTACCGGCAGTTAGTAAGTCGCTTCTAAAAAATACCACCCATCTAGTAGTGACCCCTGCTACTTATCAACCACCGTACCCCAGAGAGTTTGGTGGTGCAGGCGGCTACGGCCTCCTGATATGGATGATAAGCGCTTTGATGGTTGGGCAAGGAAGGTATTTTTTGGATGGGGGTATGGCATTGAAGTCTGTCAACTTCACTTGTGCCTTGGCGAGATTCACACACACTCTGTGGAACTGTGCATCTTTGGCGGCTGAGCATATTCCCAAAGGGGTGTAACCAGATGGTTTTCTAGCCCTCGTGCAAGACGGCAAGGATGCCATGTGCGAGGCCGCTCAGTCGGGTTTGGACACGGCAGACTGTGTCAGCCGGTCCATGGCTGCGAGCACTGTGATACGCAGGTTTGCGTGGATGCGGAAGTCGGGGTTTGCTCCTGATGTGCAATCCCGTCTTCTGAACATGCCCTTTGACTGTGTTCATCTGTTTTGCAGCAAGGCTGACAAGAGCCTTGAGAGGTTGCAGACCTCCAAAGCTGCAGCGAAGTCTTTGAGCGCTGCAGTTCGTCAACCTCTGCCTTTCCATCCTAGGGGACAGCAATGGAGGGGAGGTTCCTTTCGGTACTACTCTTCCTTTGGTAGATCGAGAGGGGCTGCCAGTCAAAGGGGCCACCATAGGCATACCAGAGGTGGAAAGTAAGGTACTCGGGGTGCCAAAGCCGCTCGGGCGGTTGCCTCTTTGCCCTCGGGCACTGCCACAGCCACGTCCGCTTAGTCATGAGGCCATGTCCCATGGTTCGCCGGTTGGGGGTAGACTTGCGCAGCATCTTGGAGAATGGCGGGCCATTATTTCAGATGTGTGGGTTCTTGAGATCATAGCTCACGGCTACTGTCTTCCCTTCCGGTAGAGGCCTCATGACAATCCACCGGGGAAGCTCTCTTTGAAGCGTCCGGATCCGCTCCTTGCGCAGGACTCCTATCCCTGCAGGAGAAAGGCGCCATAGAGCTGGTGAATGTGGCAGAGAGGAACAAGGGATGGTATTCCCCTTATTTTTTTTATCCCGAAAAAAGACAGGGACTTGAGAATCCTCATGAACTTGGTTTGGTTGAACAAGCTCCTCAGGATGGACAAGTTCAAGATGGTTACTCTTTCTCAAGTCCTCCAGGCCCTTCAACTTCAGGATTGGTTGGTGTCTCTAGACCTCAAAGATGCTTACTTTCATGTGCCGATTCATCCCAAGCACAGGAAGTACCTGAGGTTCGCGGTTGGTGACTCGCACTTTCAGTTTCGGGTCCTGCCGTTCGGATTGACCTCCGCCCGAGGGTTTTCACCAAGCTGATGGTGGTGGTGGCAGCGTATCTCAGGAAAGGGGGATTCACGTCTACCCCTACCTGGACAGATTGGTTGATCAGGGCGCGCTCTTCCAAGCAAGCACTGGATCATCTGTCAGTCACCTGCCACTCCCTTCACAAGCTGGGCTTCTCCCTCAATTTAAAGAAGTCAAATTTGACACCTACCCAGCGGCTCCAATACATCAGAGCAGTACTTGACACATCCCTAGGGCAGTGTTCGCCTCCCCAGGTGAGGGCTCATCACATTCTGCAGATGGTGGACAAGTTTCAACGTGCCCAGAGTCTCCCGGCGTTCGAATTCTTGAGGTTTCTCGGCCTCATGGCATCCTGAATTTTCCTGATGCCAGAGGCCAGGCTGCGGATGAGATCCCTGCAGTGGGCTCTCGAGATGCAGTGCTCGCAGTTCTCCGGCAGGATGTCGGATCCCATTCAGATTCCGACCTCGGTCGCCCAGGATCTTCTATGGTGGGCCGACGAAGGCAATCTGATGAAGGGAGCACCATTTTGGCAACCATGGCCGGAGGTGACGATCGTGACGGATGCATCCCTCACAAGTTGGGGCGCTCATGCAAACGAGTTGACAGCCAGCGGCCGTTGATCTCTGTTGGAGTCCAGACTCCACATGAATCTGTTAGAGCTGAGGGCCGTTGGGCTAGCCCTGAAGGCTTTTTTTGCCATCTGTGCAGGGGAAGAATGTCCTGATTATGACAGACAATACAGTGGCCATGCACTACCTCAACAAAAAAGGTGGGGCAGGGTCACTCCCGTTGTGCAGGGAGGCGATGCAGCACTGGTTCTGGGCCATCCAGCAAGAAGTTTCGATCTCAGCAGTTCATCTGGCTGGAAAAGAAAACGCGGCGGCGGACGCTCTGAGCAGGCAGAGCACGGTCTCTCACGAGTGGGAGCTGCCTCAGGAAGTTCTTTTGGAGATCTTCGCCCTTTGGGGAACCCCACAAGTGGATCTCTTTGCCACCAGTGTCAACCAGAAGTGCGAAAGATTCTGCTTGTGGGAATTTCCTCCAAGAGGAGCCTTAGGGGACGCGTTCGTAATGGAGTGGTCCTTCTTACTGCTGTACGTGTTTCCTCCAGTCCCTGTCATTCTGCAAGTGGAGGTTACGGAGGTTCTGTTCACGAATGATCCTCATTGCTCCAGCGTGGGCCAGGAGAGCATGGTACCCGGACCTTCTAGACATGTCCATCTGCCCTCCATGCCGTCTTCCCTATCGAGACGATCTCACGGGAGGGGGGCGTGTTCTCCATCCAGAGGTCAAGTCTCTCAGCCTTCATGCTTGGTATCTGAAAGGTTGAGGTATAAGGATTGGGACCTCCCCGAAGACGTGATGGAGGTGTGTCTTTCGGCCAGGCCCGCAACGAAATCCCTGTAGCGTTGCCGTTGGAGAAAGTTCTGTGACTGGTGCAGGGTACAGAATGTGGATTTGTCTTTTTTGCTTTCTTTAGCCCACAAAGGCCTGCAAGTGGGTACCATTAAGGGTTACCTGGGGGCGCTGTCCATATTTAAGCACTCTTCTGAGGAATGTTCTTATTTCAAAATCCCTTTTATTTCTCAGTTCCTAAAAGGGCTAACTAATGTGTTTCCACCGTCGCCTTTCCAGGTGCCGGGATGGGATTTGAATTTGGTTTTAAAGTTCCTAATGGAAGCTCCGTTTGAGCCCTTACATTCTTGTCCGTTGCGACTGTTGTCCTTTAAAACTGTGTTTTTAGTTGCGGTTACTTCCACAAGCAGAGTGAGTGAGTTGCAGGCACTTTCCGCCAAGCCACCCTTTACTGTTTTCCGTAAGGACAGGGTTGTTCTTTTCTTCTGAAGGTTGTGTCGGAATTCCATTTGAGCCAGAAGGTGGTTCTTCCAGCGTTTTATCCTCCACATCCTAGTAAGGAAGAGGAGAGGCTCCATAGGTTGGATCCTAGGTGAGCTTTGAGTTTCTATTTCTCACGGATGTCCCGGGTTAGAGTGGACGATCAGCTCTTCGTTGGATATGCTGGAAGGCGCTTGGGTCAGGCTGTTTCCAAACAGACCATGTCCAGATGGATCATTTTGACGATCTCCGAGTGTTACCGTTTGGTGGTAAAGGACCCTCTAGTAGGCTTACGGGCTCACTCTACTAGGGGTGTGGCTGCCTCAACTGCTCTACAGAGGGGCGTTCCTATTCGCAATATTTGTGAAGCCGCCAAATGGGCCTCTGTCCATATTTTTGTGAGACACTATTCCTTGGACTCCATCCATGGCCAGGATTTGGCCTTTGGTAAGACCGTCCTTTATTCAGCCATTTGATTGGGCATTCTAAAATTCTAAATTGTAAATTCTTTTCCCACCACCATAAATTGGTACTGCTTTGGGAGTCTGTCATAGATGTGGAATACGTCGGAGGACACAATCCCGTCGAAGAACAAGTTACTTACCATGTCTGGTAACGTTCTTTTGATGGGATGTTCCTCCGACGTATTCCACATCGCCTTCCCAGCCTGCCCCTCTACTAAGAATTTCTTATGCGATTACAGCTCACGTTTCCGCAAGGCTTTCTGCAGTCATACTTGCAGGAGATTGGTGCCACTCGTTCTGAGAAAAAACTATAACTGAGGCTACGGGCGCCGTGCGTCCTATATATAACATCCGGTGACGTCGACCCTCGACGGACAGCGGATCGACGTAATCGAGGACGCCCTCTGCCGAAAAATTTTCCGAAGCAGCACAGCTGTGGACATTACCTGTCATAGATGTGGAATACGTCGGAGGAACATCCCATCAAAAGAACGTTACCAGACATGGTAAGTAACTTGTTCTTCTTTCCTGGTTGATTGCCTTCGTATAGGCACGCCTTTAATAAGTTAGCACCTTTTCTCTTAGTGCTTTCTTTAGTTCTACTGGAAGTTCATTTTTTGCTCTTCTGCATGCCATATTAGACGGAGGAGGAGCCTTCTGTGTCCTACTCCTGGATGGAATTTTGCTTGACAACAGGGGAACCAGGCTGGCAATTCATTTAGTGAAAGATTCTAAAATCTCACTGGATCCTTTAACAGCAATAAGGCGACACCTTTTGAATGATTTACGCTCTTGAACAGAGACAATTTGGGACGGAAGAAGGTAATTGACCATTTTTGCATGCAACTGTGTCCCACTACTGATCTAAAAGTGTGAGCTGTTTTTCCTAAAGTGTGTTTGAAATTGGTGTCTATTCAGAGGTCAAGTAGCCCAACCAAAAAAAATTATGATATCTTTCAGGGTGATCTACCACCTTCATGTCTTTCATCAAGGGCGATCCTCTAATCGTAGCAAGAAGTAGTCTATAGCACTGCTTTTCTGTGAACCACACTTCTGTTAGCCTCCCTTGGAAGATCTGGGGGTTTCTGCCTATTAAGTGTTCTCGGGCCCCTCTCCTGTAAGTTGACCAAAACATGTGTGCCCCAGCCATCCCTCCCATGGTCAGACGTTAAAGTATTATTATTAGGAGAAATCTGTTGGTACGAATATCAGACTGTGGGCCACTTTTGGGATGTATGCTGCCCCCTCCTTTGCCTACCTGCTGGTGGCCCCAGAGGCAGCTCCGTGGCCCTTCAAACTGACCTGCCCTGATAAGATTTTAAGACGGACGGACCTGAAAAGTACTAAAGCTGGCTTTTGATAAGAAAATGCATTGGTAAGTAACATGATGATGGACTTTAGAAGATTAAACAGTGTAGAGAGCCCGAAAGTGACTAGCTGTGCAGGTGGATGCTCTTTTGGTAGACCAGCAAGGAGAATCTGCTTCAACAATTCTATAAATATAAGTCTTAAGAACTTTAAAAAACACCCAGAGAATAGATAAAATATAGAGGAATCTATGCAATTTGACCAACATGTAAATGTTTCTGGGGTTTGTGACTGTTTAAATGTACAAGGTTTGCTGAGCCCGCCCTGTAATCGTTGGTCCGGAGTATTACAAGGAGTTTACTGCAAAGTAAGAAAGACAACCACAGGAATGTTCCTATGGCTTTCATGACCCCCTGCGGGGGCTAGGGGGCACTCATAGTCGGTAACAGCCCGCAAGCTCGAGCAAAGGCCATGCATGCCCTACCCTCCCTGGGTTCGGGAAAGCCATTCGCACCCCCGGTTTTTATCCGGGGTGCAAAAGTATATTATCTTCCCCTCAGGAGATACGCTGCTTGCACAGGCAATCTCCTGAGAGGCAGGGGGTTGGCGGTAAAAAGATGGCCGGGATCAGTAGGAGAGCAGGGACCGCAAGCACAAAGCTCTGGTCCCTGGCAGGTAAGTGGGGATGGAGTGGGAGAGGGTGGAAAGAGGAAGGGTTTGTTTTGGGGCACATGGAAGTCAACAGGGAGAAGCTCCCTGTTGCCCCCCACATAAAATAGAAAAAAAATAGTTTGCCACCCGGGGAAGAACCTCGCGTGGCTGGAAGCAGCGGGTGGAGAATGTCTATTCTCACCCACTGTTTCAGATCCCTGATTGACTGATGGCCCTTCCCTGGGTGCGTATGTAATATCTGCCTTCCTCTGTGCACTGGTACCCACAATACTCTTGTCCATTCCCTTATATTGGTTTATTCTGGCATCAGTTCGGTCAGATACTGGCAGTTGGGAAAGAAATACAATGCTAGCAGATAGCATGACCCCAGACACAGTGACTCGGGTCGCATAAAGATTGACTTAAATGGTGATTTAGAGTTTCTAGTTCTGGTGCCCACCAAGCTAATGTTATGTTATTTTGCATTTATATAGCGCCTTATATACCATTGGTATGGTCTGAAGGCGCTGGTAGGTTGAACGCCCTCGGGAACCGAAGTTCGGGTCAGTAGAGAGAGAGGAGAGAGTCAAAAGTGCGTGTGTGCACCAGGTATGTGTGCAGCTGATGCGGAATTCAGGTGGTAGCTGCTTCTTAGCGGTAGGTGTGGTGGTTGAGTTCGCTCTGGCTTGCTTTATCCAGGACGAATGTGGCTGCGTTAGGCCTGAGGAGAACGCCTGGCTGGGGGGTGTGAAACCAGCAGTGTTTACTTAGAGTGTTGTGGAGTGAGCGGGAGATGTAGATATGAGAACAGTTATACCGAATGGTGTCATAGTATCTCTGTGTTCTAGTTGAGTGGTGATGTAAGGGAGAGAGTAGGCGTGAGGTGTGTTATGATAAGTACTCTTTCAAATGCTCACTGCATTCCAAAACATATTATGTATGTCACGCAGTTCCGAGCGGGCAGGTCCGTTCTATTCATTTTGTTCATTTCAGGCGTTCGGGATTGTACTACACATTCATGCTTGCTTGACCTATTCTTCTCCAGTGTGCCTCACGCATGCTCTCATGTGTTCCATAAGTGTGCACTCCTGTCTTTCTTGTGCATGCATTCCAGTCTGCCCAGCGCATGAACTCCTGTCTGCCTACGCACTCATCCGCTTTGTATACTCAAACGCTTTCTATACACTCATCCGCCCTCCACATTCATCCGCTCCCCGCACTCATCGGTCCTCCACACTCATCGGTCCTCCACACTCATCCGCTCCCCACACTCATCCGCTCCCCACACTCATCCGCTCTCCAACACTCATCCGCTCCCCAACACTCATCCGCTCTCCACACTTGCTCTGTGCTTTCCACATTCAGTCGCTCTCCACGCTCCTCCGTTCTCCACGCTCCTCCGTTCTCCATGCTCCTCCGCTCTCCACCCTCATCCGCTCTCCACCCTCATCCGCTCTCCACCCTCATCCGCTCTCCACTCTCATCCCCTCTCCACACTCATCCGCTCTCCACGCTTATCTGCTTTCCACGTTTCCCACCCATCCGTTCTCCATACTCAATCGATTTCCACGCTCGTCCACTCTCCATGCTCATCCATTCTCGGCGTTCATCCGCCCTCCTCGCTCGTCTTTTCAACATGCTCGTTCACTCTTACACTTTCGTCTGGTTAAACGTCGTCCGCTCCGCACATTCGTCCGGTCCGCACATTAGTCCCGTCTACATACTCGTCCTGTCTATACATTTCTCCCGTTTACACAGTCATCCCGTGTACACACTCGTCCCGTCTAGACACTCGCACAGTCTTGATACTCGATTACCCGGACCACCCACACATCGGCAAAACATACTACTCGTTGGCCTGATAATATTACTTGTCTGTTCTGCGTGACTATCCGTTCCAGACACTCATCCGCACTGTGTATTTGTTCGCTCTACACATTCATCTGTTTCACAACTTTCATCCGCGCCACACATTCATCCACTCCACACACTCGTCCGCTCCACACATTCGTCCGTTCAGCACACTCGTCCGCTCCACACTATTCGTCCGCACCAAAACGCTCATCCATTCCACACACAACATCCATTTCACACACTCACCCGACACCACACATTCATCTTTTCGCACATTCGTCCGCTCTATCAGCTCATCTGCGCCGCTCGTACATCTGCTTCACGTATTCGTTTGTTTCGGGACACTCATCCGCTCTCCGCACTCATCCGCTCTCCGCACTCATCCGCTCTCCGCACTCATCCGCTCTCCGCACTCATCCGCTCTCCGCACTCATCCGCTCTCCGCACTCATCCGCTCTCCGCACTCATCCGCTCTCCGCACTCATCCGCTCTCCGCACTCATCCGCTCTCCGCACTCATCCGCTCTCCGCACTCATCCGCTCTCCGCACTCATCCGCTCTCCGCACTCATCCGCTCTCCGCACTCATCCGCTCTCCGCACTCATCCGCTCTCCGCACTCATCCGCTCTCCGCACTCATCCGCTCTCCGCACTCATCCGCTCTCCGCACTCATCCGCTCTCCGCACTCATCCGCTCTCCGCACTCATCCGCTCTCCGCACTCCTCCGCTCTCCGCACTCCTCCGCTCTCCGCACTCCTCCGCTCTCCGCACTCCTCCGCTCTCCGCACTCCTCCGCTCTCCGCACTCCTCCGCTCTCCACACTCCTCCGCTCTCTACACTCATCCGCTCTCCACACTCATCCATTCTCTACATTCATCCGCTCTCGCAGTCATCCGCTCTCCACCGTCGTCTGCTCTCCAGGCTCACTGCATCCTACGCTTCTGCGCTCTTCACTCAGTCGTTCTCCACACTCGCTCTGTGCTTTCCATACTCATCCTCTCTCCAAAATCATCTGCTCTCTACACTCATCCGCTCTCACACTCATCCGCTCTCCACCGCCATCCGCTCTCCAGGCTCAACTGCATCCTACGCTTCTGCGCTCTTCACTCAGTCGTTCTCCACACTCGCTCTGTGCTTTCTACATTCAGTCGCTCTCCACGCTACTGCGCTCCTCACACTCATCCGCTCTCCACACTCATCCGCTCTCCACACTCATCCGCTCTCCACACTCTTCCGCTCTCATACTCATCCGCTCTCATACTCATCCGCTCTCATACTCATCCGCTCTCACACTCATCCGCTCTCGCGGCTCAACTGTATCTTACGCTTCTGCGCTCTCCGCTCAGTCGTTTTCCACATTCGCTCTGTGCTTTTCGACATTCAGTCGTTCTCCACGCTCCTCCACTCTTCATGCTCCTCCGTTCTTCAATATTCATCCGCTCTCCACACTCATTTGTTCTCCACACTCATCCGCTCTCCACGCTCATTCGCTCTCCACGCTCCACACTCATCTGCTCTCCATACTCATCCGATTTCCACGCTCGTCCGTTCTCCATGTTCGTCCGTTCTTGACGTTCTTCCGCCCTCTTCGCTCGTCACTTCTAGATTCTCATTCACTCTAACACTCGTCTGGTCAAGCGTCCATCTAGATCTCCTAGTTTTCTGATGATTTATTCATATTATCCACTTCACTGTTTTGATCTACATTATTCGTTTGGTATTGTTTGTCTTATGGTTTACATTCGATTTTATTTATTTATTTATTCATTTTTCTTTTTTTTTTTTTAGTTGTACATTTCTTGCTTCCGGTCAAATTGCTGGTTAGTTTTAGGGGAAGAGCCAGGTTTTCAGTAGTTTGCGGAAGGCCGTTAAGTCTTCAGTTAGGCGGATGTGGGGTGGGAGCGAGTTCCATAGGGTTGGGGCTAGCGTTGAGAATGATGATCCGCCTAACCTGGTTGAGTTTGTCTTAGGGATTACTAGGAGGCCGGCTGAGCTTGATCTTAGGGTGCGAGTGGGGTGATAAGGTATTAGCTTGTCATGAAGATATTGCGGTCCGGTTTTATGTAGTGCTCGATGGGAGAGGCATAAGGTTTTGAAAGCTACCCTACGGGCTACTGGAAGCCAGTGCAGTGTCTTAAGGGCTGGGGATACGCGGTCTCTTGGACCGAGCGCGAGTAGCATTTTGGCTGCCGCGTTTTGTGCTCTTTGGAGTTTGTTTAGTTGGTAGGCATGAATTCCGAGGTATAGGGAGTTTCCGTAGTCCAGTCTTGATATGACAATTGATTGGACCGCGGAGACTCTGTTGGGAAATGAGAGATATGGAAGGATGCGCCTAAGATTTTTGAGGTGGTAGTGGCAGGATTTTGAGACATTGTTGACTTGGCGCGAGAGTGTTAGGTCGGAGTCTAAGGTGCATCCAAGATTTTTCACTGTGTTGGAGGGTGTCGGTGAGTTGCCCATGGCGGGTGGCCAGGGTAGTGGGTGCGGAAGAAGGTCGAGCTTGCCGCAAATCATGATTTCTGTTTTGGAGGGGTTTAACAGGAGGTGGCTTTGGGTCATCCAGAGTTCTATGTTAAGAAGGCAGGATGCCAGGTCGGGTCGGGATTCGGGTTTCGAGTTCAGGATTTTTAGAATTAGTTGAGTGTCGTCGGCGTAGTTGTAACACAGGATGTTGTGTGAACGAATTATTGGTGGGAGGGTGATCAGGTAAAGATTGAACAGGAGGGCGGATAGACATGCTCCCTGAGGGACTCCCGTGTCGACAGGTCGGGGTTGTGAGGTAAAGCTGGAGAGTGTCGTTATTTGGTGCCGGTCTTTGAGGAATGAAGCTATCCATTTAAGGGCGGTTCCGCGGATTCCTATGGAGTGGAGTCGGTCTAGGAGGATTGAGTGATTGATCGTGTCAAAGGCGGCCGATAGGTCGAGGAGGATTAGTGCGGCGCATCCGGCGGAGTCTGCTGTCATTTTAAGGTCATCCCAGATCGAGGTTAGGGTGGTTTCAGTTCCGTGGCGTGATCTGAAGCCTGATTGGGCTGGGTCTAGGAGGTTGTTGGTTTCGACAAAGGAGTTTAGTTGGGAGTAGGCGGTTCGGTCAATGAGTTTGGCAATGAACCTAGTGTTTGAGATTGGGCGGTAGTTTTTGGGCTCGAGTGGGTCGAGCAATGGTTTTTTAATTAGAGGTTTGACGTGCACCGTTTTGAATGCGTCGGGAAAGATACCGGAGGAGAGGGAGGAATTTATGATAGATCTTGCGTATTCTCCTGCGCAGGTTGAGGCAAAAATTTCTTTAAGGGTTGTGGCTGGGCAGGGGTCCAGTGGTGAACCAGAAGGTTTGCGGGCAGATAGCAGTTTGAGAAACTGTTCTGGCGATATTGGACTAAAGGATTCAAACGTTGGTTGCGTGGAGGTTACGGTTGCAGGGCTGGGCGGTATGGGCGGAGGATTGCTCGGTGGCTGAAGTTGAGCCATCTTAGTGTTTAGAGTTTTTGTTCTTTCGATAGCCGTGTTGTGAAAGTGGAGGGAGAGTGAGTCGCACAGTGATTGTGTGGCGGTCGGGCTGGTTGTATTGCAAGCAGGATTGGTGAATTCTGAGATGATTTTGTGGAGTTCTTTGCTTGGGTTTTTGCAGTTTAGGATTCGGGTGTTGTAGTGGGCTTTTTTTGCTTTCCGGATTTCGGACTTATATTGATAGAGGTGACGGGCCAAGGTGGTCCCGTTTTCGTGGGTTTTCTCTTTCTGCCATTTGCGTTCTAGGTATTTGTAAAGTCGTTTAGTGGTCTTCAACTCAGGAGTGAACCATCTGGGGAAAGGGGCGCAGTGGGTTGATGGTTTGCATGGGGGGGTGAGTCGTAAAAGAGGTGCGTTGAGCCATGAGTCAAAGGCCTCAGGGGTTAATTTGTTGTCGGGAGGGCAGGTGGGTGGTGGAGATTGGAGGAGTGCCTCGGCTAGGTCCGGGGTGATCGTTAATTTTTTCCAGCATTTGCGTAAAATCGGAGGTTCGGATGCAAGTACGGGAAGGGGGTCAGGTGAGTGGATGGCGAACGAGAGAATGAAGTGATCTGACCAGATGATTGGGGTGGGGGGCTTTAAATGAATCAGGGTGTTGGAGCTAAAGATGGCATCGAGAGTGTGTCCTTTGTAATGAGTCGGGCCGTTTATGTGGGGTTGGAGATTAATTGCATCTAAACCATCAACCAGGGAGTGTGTCATAGGGTTGGTGGGGATGTCGAGCCATATGTTGAAGTCACCAAGGAGGGTGAGGTTGGAATGGTTTAGTTGCATGGTGGCGATTGAGTCGCAAAGGTTGTTTGCGAATTGTCTATCGTAACCAGGGGGCCTGTAGATTATTAAGAAACTGTGAGAGAGCGATGGGGAGAGGGAAAGTTTAACGAGGAGAGATTCGCAGGAAGGGATGGAGGGTTGGTTGTCGATGATCGAGGCGCGGAAGAGAGATTTGAAGACGAATGCTACCCCACCTCCTCTGGATGGACGGTTCAGTGGGATGAGGGAGTAGTCAGGGGGAAAGGCTTCACTAGCGATTGGGTTGAAGTCATTGGAGAACCAGGTTTCGGTGATGAAAACTAGGTCTGGTTTGACAGAGGTGAGGAGGTCATAGATGCAATGTCTGATTTTTGCTACGGAACGGGCGTTAAATAGGATACAGTTCATATCGGCAGGCAAGTTAGGTGTAGGTGCTGGACCGGGGTGTGGCGGTGGCGGAGAGAGCTGAGGAGGGGGGTTAAGGTCGGTGATGCTAGAAGGGAATAGTGGGCGGGCTGAAAATTTGGCAGGTTCCTGGCGGGGCTGGGTGGCTTGGTGTGATAGGATGATTGGATTTAGGTTGGGTGATTTGAGGGAGGGGTGTGGGCGGGGGGGAGTTTCAGTTGCAGTTGATGAGAAGTCGAGGGAGAGGGGTTTCAGGAAGGGGGAGGCCACGGGCGAAGGTGGAGAATGCGGGAGAGAGGGGGGGGGGTCGGGACAGGGGAGGCGAGGAGTGCTGAGAGATTGAGGGGGACCAGGCGCGTTTCCTCTTTAGTTTCTTTGCTGCGACTGGTGTGTGGGAGAGGGTAGGGGGTTCAGAGGGGGAGAGGGAGGCAGCTTCGGTTCGTGCTAGGGCTCGGCGCGCAGTTTTTAGGGAGGGGAAAGAGTGCGGTTGGGGAGGGAAGGTGGCAGGGGTATGAGGGCAGGGCGGTGGGTGGGTGATTTCCGGGTGGGGTGTGCTAGGTCTGATGGAGAGGGGAGCGGGTGTGGGCAATGCTGGCGGGTCGGGGGTGGAGTTCAGGGGATGAGTGGTTTTAGGGTGAGTGCTTCGCCATCGTGCTCCTCTGGCTTGGTGTTTGGAGAGGGGAGTGGCTGCTTGTGTGGAGGGGGTGGGGTGATATGGGAGGGAGGGGTCGGGAGGGAAGGTAGATCGGAGAGTGGGGGTGGTCCCCTGCGGTCGTTTCTGGCAGGCTCAGGTGGAGTGGGTGCTCTCATGATTGGTGCTGGCGTTCGGTTGATTTAGGAGGGTTTCTGATTGTAGTTCTAGGATCTGGGGTGGCACGCCTTTAGGCGCACTTCTGGGTTTGATGATATTAGACTATTTGGTGCTCTCTAGGTACAATAGTCGGCCTAGGATCGGGGGTGTCACGCCTTTAGGCGCACTTCTGGGTTTGACAATATTAGACTATTTGGTGCTCTCTAGGTATAATAGTCGGCAGATGATTATTAGTTTATTAGGTACGTTTCTGAGTTCTCCTGTACACAGGAGAAGGTGTTCGGTCAGTCACTAGATTCAATTTACTTGGCGGGGGTGTTAGATTATTTGTCACTGCTATTAGAAATGCTTTCTAAGTTCACCGAGATATATGGGACATTTTAGTGGAGCTTTGGACGGGTTATTTGGGCGTGTCACTAAATCCAACTTTCCAGACAGGCTATTGGTAGCATTTTAATTGGTCGACTTGCAATTGGCAACACTTCTAGAGAGGCTATTGGGCGAAAATTCTAAGTCCAGTTGGGAACATTTCTATAATCAACTTTTCTCAGAGAGGCTATTGGGTGTAACTTCAAATGCAATTGGGAACACTTCTAAAATCAAACTTTCCTCAGAGAGGCTATTGGGTGCAACTTCAAATTCAGTTGGGAATACTTCTAAAATCAACTTTTCTCAGGGAGGCTATTGGGCGCAACTTCTAAGTGCAGTTGGGGACACTTCTAAAATCAACTTTCCTAAGAGAGGCTATTGGGTGCAACTTCAAATGCAATTGGGAACACTTCTAAAATCAACTTTCCTCAGAGAGGCTATTGGGTGCAACTTCAAATGCAATTGGGAACACTTCTAGAATCAACTTTTCTCAGGGAGGCTATTGGGCGCAACTTCAAATGCAATTGGGAACACTTCTAGAATCAACTTTTCTCAGGGAGGCTATTGGGCACAACTTCTAAATGCAATTGGGAACACTTCTTAAATCAACTTTCTCAGAGAGGCTATTGGGTGCAACTTCAAATGTAATTGGGAACACTTCTAAAATCAACTTTGTCAGAGAGGGTGCAACTTTTCTTAGAGATGCTATTGGGCGCAACTTCAAAATGCAGTTTGGAACACTTCTGGAATTAACTTTTCATAGAGCGGCTATTGGGTTCAATTTCAAATGCAATTGGGAACACTTCTAGAATCAACTTTGTCAGAGAGGCTATTGGGTGCAACTTCAAATGTAATTGGGAACACTTCTAAAATCAACTTTGTCAGAGAGGGTGCAACTTTTCTTAGAGATGCTATTGGGCGCAACTTCAAGATGCAGTTTGGAAGACTTCTGGAATTAACTTTTCATAGAGCGGCTATTGGGTTCAACTTCAAATGTAAATGGGAAATACTTCTAGGATCAACTTTTCTCAGGGAGGCTATTGGGCGCAACTTCTTAATGTAGTTGGGAACCCTTCAAGGTGCAATTGGGAACACTTCTAAAATCAGCTTTTCTCAGAGAGGCTGTTGGGCGCAGCTTCTAAATGCAATTGGGAACACTTATAAGATCAACTTTGTCAGAGAGGCTATTGGGTGCAACTTCAAATGCAATTGGGAATACTTCTAAAATCAACTTTGTCAGAGAGGGCGCAACTTTTCTTAGAGATGCTATTGGGCGTAACTTCAAATGAAATTGGGAACACTTCTAGGTGCAATTGGGAACACTTCTAAAATCAACTTTGTCGGAGAGGCTATTGGGCGCAACTTCAAATGCAATTGGGAACACTTCTAAAATCAACTTTGTCGGAGAGGCTATTGGGCGCAACTTCAAATGCAATTGGGAACACTTCTAAAATCAACTTTGTCGGAGAGGCTATTGGGCGCAACTTCTAAATGCAATTGGGAACACTTCTAAAATCAACTTTGTCGGAGAGGCTATTGGGCGCAACTTCTAAATGCAATTGGGAACACTTCTAAAATCAACTTTGTCGGAGAGGCTATTGGGCGCAACTTCTAAATGCAATTGGGAACACTTCTAAAATCAACTTTGTCGGAGAGGCTATTGGGCGCAACTTCTAAATGCAACTTTCAATGAGCGGCTATTGGGGACACACCCGAAAAGTTGAAGATTGAGTGGTAGGGTAGTATGGCGAGAAGTAGTTGTTTCTGTCTCCGCCCTTGCCACCCTTACTTGTCGGTGTCTTCTTGCTTCTCCTGCGGATACCTGCAGATACGCCTTGGAGCCGTCACTGTAGGAGAATTCCTTTAAAGTTTTATCCAAAGTGCAATACTAAATTTCAGTGGTTCGATGCCCATAATTTGTGTAACTGTTATAAAAGAGACCATGTGGAAGAGACTTAAAAGTTGCAAATAGTGTTGCGTGCCATTTTAGATTTAGACTGGGAAGTGGGCACCTCTCAGGCAGATGTAGAAGATATTGTTTAGGTCGGGTTGTTGGGGGAGGGGTGAAGACATCTGACCGGAGGATCCCAAGTGATTCTAGATAACCAAACGAAAGGCAACCCCTAAAGCTCCTGCCCAGCAGTTACCAATCTCCAAAGGTTTCCCGGAAAAGGCAGCCCAGAGCCAATCACTTGTCGCACCTAAGGCTTGACAGGGAGTACACCCAAATCACCAGTGACCACGAATCCGGTCAGCATTCAGCCCACCCTGAAAATGAGCGCCACGACCTTGCACACTCAGACCCACAAGACACGAGATGACAAAGCAGCGCATACAGAAGTGAAGCGTACAAGACGCACAGTGCAACCAAACACAGCACCGACTTGGTCACCAGCAAAGAACTCTGCAGGCAGCACCTTGCGACAGGGAGCAAGCAGGCTGTGCGGTGAAACTGGCGAAACACGCATCATAAAAGGCTTCTCAAAATTCCGAACGCAACACGTTAGACATGTATCTGCTTTGGCAGAAAACTCACCTTCTCAACCGCCTCTACAGCAGAAGATGCCTCCTATTATTTTATTTCTAAATGATCACGTACGCGGAGACAACGGCCATGACGTACACACCAGCTAAAGAAACTGCCCAGCTCTCTTCATAGCCGGGAGCGGGAGAAACCACATTTATCCTGTGAATAACAGAAAGACGAGGATAATGGAGAGGAATATTAACAAGGCTCCGTTTTTAAAGTTCAACGGATTTTTAGGCATAAATACTGACGGAAATCAATCTGTTTCGTTTCAGTGTTTATTTGTGAAAATGGGGGAAAGGGAGTGTGCGGGAGGGGAGCGGAAATGCAGGTCTCGAGCTCAACTCTGAGGTGCCAATCATGCCACCAGAGATGGAAAAATGAACATATTTCCCTTTGGAGATTTTCAAATGGCTACAGCGTTACTGTTTTCAGTAAGGCGCCACTTGTTATAATGTAAACACGAATCCTGAATAGGAATATTCTGTGCGTATCCAATTAAAGGCATCACAGCACTGCATTTTTCATTTCAAGAAACGTGGAAAAAGACCATTTGCAGCTTATTTTCTTTAATAAAGCTAAAACTAATGTGGATAAATGCAGGCAAAAAAAACAGAAAATAAACTTGAAAAAAAATCCAGATGTAAATGATGAAAAAATACCATAAAACCCTGAGACTTGAATAATAAAGTGCACCGCTCATTCCAGGATGGCCAACTTCCACCATTTGGACTTTGCACAGGCTATGGCCAACATAGAAATGCCAATGTGTGAGAAAGGGGTGAAAGATGGTACAGGGACTCTCTAAAACAGTGGTCTTCAAACTTTTTTGGCCTGCCCCCCCCCCCCCCTTCTGAGCAAAGTTTGGGCAGGTCGGGCCCCCCCAAAATTGCAAGATGGACAGTATGTAGAAATCGCTATGAAATTTTGCGTGCCGTCACCGCACCCTACACCCAGTACAGACCCTGGGCTCTCTCCCACCCTACTCCCACTACTAACCCAGTGCTGCCGCTCATCCTGTTCCCACCACAGTCCCATAACACAAGCATACACACATCTATACACATATTTAAATAAAAAAATTAATTGCCATAAACGTACCTTCTGCAGGGGCCTGCGCGTGGTTGCTAAATCCCCCCTCCAGGTTGCTCTGCCCGTATGTGCGAGGAGGCGCAGGAGCACCCCCTCGCACATACATACATACATGCAGTGCCCCAGCCAGCATTTCCAATGAGCTATGCAATGCTGGTGAAGCAAAACACCCCCAGCGTTGCATGGCTCAGTGATCATGTGCGGCTGGGGAAATGAACTGTCAAAGGCAAACAGTGTTCCCTTTTGACAGTTCAGCCAGCCCAGGAGCACTCCCTCAGCTGGAAAAAGCAGCTGAGGGAGTGCTTCACTGGGCTGGCTCCTCGGCTCCTCCATAATGGGTGAGGTGGCCAGGGCTGGACTGCCCCACCGGGACACCCCCGGTAGGCCTCTGTCTGCAGGGCCTCTTTGGCGCGGAAGCGCCGCGACTATGGTCATTAAAATTGTAGTTAACACTTCAGAACGTTGGAGCTGGAGGATTGGCTCGAACCCCCAAACTTTCAGGTACACGTCACAGCACTTATTGACTGTGCCACAGAGACTGCCTTGGAAATGGCTGTACAGAAAGCCATATAATATCAATGAGAGCAAACGCTTGTTTTGAATTAACATGCCAAGATTCACAGACAAAACGGCACAAATGAGATCATATACAGTTTATAAAAACGAGAAGTGCTGGAAATATGATTGGGTGGTGGTTGTGGGGGCGTGTTGGGGACACTGGCGTAACGGGGGCCCCCGCACCTTCCGCAGTGTGGGGGGCCCCGCGACCACATGTTCTGGAAGGGGGCCCCACTTATGTTAAAAAAAAAAAAGTCTACCTTTTTTTTTTCCTTTTTTTTTTTTTTACATTTTCTTTTTAATTCACTCTGCATGAAGGGCAGAGGGAATACAAAAAGTCTGGTGGCTACCCCCACCCCATGACATGAAGACCCTAGGCTGGAGGCCTCCATGTCATGGGGTGGGGGAAGCCTGTGACTTCAAAAATAAACTTTTGAAGTCACTCTGCCTTCATAAAGAAATTATTTCCATTATGGTTTAGTCCTTAACAGAAATAATTTCTTTCTGAAGTCAGAGTGACTTCAAAAAGAAACAATCGGCCTCATTACGAGCATGGCACCGCCTCCTGCGAATAGGCAATAACCGGCCCATTACAAGCTGAATGGGCCGGTAATTTCCCATTCGTGGGTGGCGGTATTGCCGGGCTCACGATCCCCCTATAGGGCAGAATGGGGGTAGGGAGCATTGTTGTGCCGGCACCGTTGTTAACGGTGACGGCGCAATTACGAGTTATGCTCGCTGGTGCCACACAGACCGCCAGGTAAGACCTGGCGGGCTGTCGGGAACCTGCGAGCAGAACTCATAATGCGGCGGGACAGTATGAACGGTGCCGGTGCCCTACAGCCACCGTTCATACCGTCACCGCCAGGGTCCTAATGAGGCCAAATGAATTTTATAAGCATTATGGCTCCCCTCAACCCATGACGTGTGCATGTGTGAGTGTATGGTGAAAGAGTGCACACAAATGTATGGGTGGCTGGTTATGCGTGTGTGTGTGTGTACAGTGAAAGTATGTACACTTAAATGTATGGGTGGCTGCCTGGGTGTGCCTTTATGGTGAAAGTGTCCACACTTAAATGTATAGTTGACTGTGTGAGTATGGTGAAAGGGTGCACACAAATGTATGGGTGGCTGGGTGTGCATGTATGGTGAAAGGATGCACACTTACACTTAAATGTATGGGTGGCTGCCTGGGTGTACGCCTGTATGGTGAAAGGGTGCACACTTAAATGAATGGGCAGGCGGCTGGGTGTGTGTGGCTGTGTGGTGAAAGGGAGAACACTTAAATGTACAGGTGGCTGCCTGGGTGTGCTTGTATGGTGAAAGAGTGCACTCTTAAATATATGGATGGCTGGGTGTGTGTGTATATATGGTGAATGGTGTGTGTGCTTGTGTTCAGGGGCACAACAAAACCTACATTTCAGGGAGGCTAACTCTTCAAATGTTGGGAGAGGCGCTAACTTTACGTGTGGTGGGGAGGAGAAAACGTATTTATGTGGCGGCATCTAACTTCTTTACGCATTTTAATGAGACTATTCTAGTGCAGCTTCAATGTTACAAGCAGTTAAATCTCTCCTTTAGGTCTGAAAGCACCCACTTATGGGCTGCTGTGAGAATGACTGGTCTCCTGTTTCCTCTCTACCTTTCCAATCACTCCCCTGGCAAGCAAGTACTAAACCCACATCGCAATTTCAATTGCTTAAAAAATTTGGTATTTGAATGCAGGTACTAACAGTGAAATGCTGTACATTAGTAATTTCTGGGCCGGGGCCTTGTTAACAGCAAATCCCAGTTGCCGTTTAACATCTGTGTCCTTTTCTGTCCGGCAACTGCTCTGTAGGTCAGCCAGGTCAAGTCAACATAGCCCACAATTTCAGTGGGGGGAGGGAGTGCTGAAACCCAGTCAGCTCAATGGTGCTGCACCACTACTTGTGTTTAATGCCTTGATTAATGAATTAATTATTGGTAATCATCTTTCACCTATGCCTATTCTTCCTCATTCCAGTACTTTTGTATGAGGCACTATGCCTCATGCACAAGTACTGGGATAAGGTAGAGGTACATGAACGTAATGCCTGACTTAGCTACCTGTAATCTTCATTACTCCTAGTCCCACTCTGCCCCATCCCAGTACTTACCAGTGAGGCAAGGAGCCTCATACGTAAGCACTGGGACAAGGAAGAGGGACATGCAGGTAATTCTGGGCCAATGAGCTGATTTTGGATGTTGGGGTCGGGGATGGGAGGGAGAAGGGATGTGTGGGGCGTGGGGTTGTGCAATAAATCATAATGGTCGCCCATGTCCATGCTATGCAGGCATGATATGTGGCATTAGTGGCTAGAGAGGCATTTTGGTGCAGCCAGTCTAGTCATTCCTCAGTTTGGTATGACTTTTTTGTAACTGGGCATTTCTGATCGAGCATTCCTGCTAAGTGTAATTCCTGGCTAGACTGACATTTGGGTTCTGCCAGTCTAGCCGTTTCTTACTGCGGCACTGTATATTTTTCTGGGCATCTGTGATAAAATGATATGTTATGATATGATAAATCATATATAACACACCTGTACACAAGTGTTTTTAGGCAAGACAAGGGAAGGAAAACTGAGGGAGGACAAGACAAATGATCTTACTAAGCCTTGTGTCATTCAGCTCGTGTGAGAACGAGACGTGCAAGGGGAAAGGGAGGGGGAAGTGCAAGGGAGAGGGGAGGGGAAAACACGGCAGCAATGCTCTGAGTAAGTGCCGCCAGGGCAGCGTGGCTCTGGGTAGTGCAAGGAGAACAAGGGACTGTAGGGTTACAGTTACAGCCCCTAAATGCGTGGTAGGCCTGGAGGCAGTGCAAGGGTGACTGATCAAGAAAGAGCCTGGACTCAGTGAGACAGAGGGTAGCCAAGCAACCAGTTGGTACAGCGGACAGGTAGGTCAGCAGGGGAGGCAGAGAGAGAAAGCAGAGGAGAAGAGGAACGTTTTGAGCTGCTTCCAGAGCGTCAGGTGGTCCGGCTCAAGTTCGGGAGGGTCAGGGAGGCCATTTCAGAGGGAGGCACCTGCAGGGGAGAAGGATCTTGAACTTGATCCTTACAGCCACCGAGAGCCAGTGGAGAGATTTCATGGCTGGAGAGATAGTCCCTGGGCTTGAGGCCAAGGATAAGTCTCGCAGTCCTGTTCTGGATTAGTTGCAGAGGGCGGAGAGTAGAGGAAGGCAGATTGAGAAAGTGGCTGTTGCAGTAGTCCACCCTAGAGAGAACCAGAGCTCTGGAGACAGTGAGCTTCTGGGGGAAAGTGAAAAATGTAAGAGTCCCGTTGAGGAGGTGCAGCTAGTAGTGGGATTTCATGGCTACGTCCGAGATGTGAGGAGAGAGAGAGAGTGGAGTTGAAGATGACACCAGGAATGAGCGGAGAGGCTGAGGGGAGCCTGAAGGAAAGCTGAGTGTCATCAGCATAACACTGTAAATTAGAGGACAAGGTAGTGATTAGGTGGGTCAAAGGGGCCAAGCAGAGGTTGAAAAACCAGGGTGAGAGGATAAAGCCCTGGAGAACTCTACATGTAGAGAGGTGACGGAGTGAAAGGGACCAAGTTGGACCTGGGAGGGGCGGTCCAAGAGGAAGGAGGTCAGCCACTCCAGGGCCTGATCCATGATGCCCAGGTTCTCACAGAGTCAATTGATCAGGATGGCATGGTTGACCGTGTCGAAAGCAGAGGAAAGTTCCAGGATAATGAGGACAGAAGGAATGCTGGAATCAAGGTTAGAGATCAGATCTTCACAGGTGATCAGGAGAGCAGTTTCAGTGCCTCCGGCAGTTCTTAAGCCAGACTGATGGTCATGGAGACAACCAACAGATTCAGTTTGGAGTGTAAGCTGGCAGTTGGCTAGCTTTTCCAAGAGTTTGGGAGAGGGGAAAGTTCCGGTGGCAAAAGTATGATTACAGAAATGGATCAAGGGTGTCAATGTAGTCCTTAATGGTTCTGGAGGAGCAGGCGAGCACCTGTTTCGCCGACACTTCCATAGGTGGGACTTGTCTAGAAACCTAGTCAGGTGTTAGAGAGAAAGAGGAGAACGGAGGAGGAGAGGGAGAGATGGCCAAAGGGGGCCGAGAGAGGAAGAGGGAGAGGAAGAGGAGATAGTGGACAGGATGTCCTGAGTTTTAGCAGAGAAGCGAGAGGCCAAAGCTGTACAGAGGACCTGTTGAGGGAACAGGAGAGGTAGAAACCGCAACAGGATTGGCCAGTTCCTTGCAGATTTTAAAGAGTTTGGCTGTGTTGTTAGAGGCCGCAGAGACGCAGGCTTGAATGTGTGCTCTCTTCTTTATGAGTCTTATTGCTTCGACTGGCATTTTGGTGCAACCAGTCTAGGCATGTCTTAATGTGGCCTGGCATGCTTTACTGTAATATTGTGTCTACACTGGTCTACATTGTGCAGCCAGTTGGACATGTTTTCATTGTGGCATGGCATTTTTAATAGCAAAGCATTAATGTTCATGTACACTGTTGGTGACTTGCATGTATTGGATTGCTGTTACCCTACACAACAATACCAAACACTGTGGCTTTTTAGCCAATTTTTCTCAGAAAGTGTGCTGTATATAGCATTAAAACACATATTTATATCTTTCTCCTAGTGCAGTGTGTGGTATACCCCTTCATCAACACGTTTGTGCGTATTGCGCAAGCGTGGTAATCTAGGCCGGCCCAGCGTGTGGCGCGACCCGTGATTTGTTGCCGAGTTGGGGTGGGGGGCTTCAGCATGGCTTGCATGGGCGCCCCCAGACCATGTGTTACGCCACTGGTTGGGGAGGGGCGGTAATTGGTGGGCTGCAACGTGTTACTCCCTCTTTTATGTTGTTGGTCGTCCCAGTTTTTCGTTTTGGAAATCTGGTCACCCTAATCCATCAGCAGACAGCAGAAGCAGGAGGCGACTCGAGGGAGGCTGTGGCTGAGGCTGAGGGCAGCAGCCAGACTGCCGACTGAAAGGTAAGAATTATTTTTGCGTGCTGAGTGCCCCACTCTCCCATTGTATCTTCTGCTGAGTGTAGTTGCGCACGAGGGGCAATGTAATGCCACTGCCCGCAGGCTTATCGCGGGGTCTGTCCTCATATTAAGATATGGATGTAGTGTAAATTACTGAATGGCACGTTCAACTGAAGCACTGGCTAAAAAAGGGAAGAAAAAAAAACTGAAATCTAAAAAACACTAATCCGAGTCAATACTTCACATAAGTGACTGGACGTTACATTTTCGAACTCTGGACGAGTGTAATTAAGGTTGAGAGTTCAATGAAGCCCCCCGACGATGCCACTGATTGATACAAGGCTGGTGTCACATTAAGATCACTTTAAACAAGACCTACTTTCCACATGGAGAAAAGTAATCAACCACACCCTTCACAAAAGAACCTACAACACAAGTGCATGGAATACCCAGACCATTTACACTTAACACAAACCTAAGCACACGGGAAACATAAGTGTACAGCTGCTGTTATTCGTGGAGACATGTTAACAAGCTTGAAATATGCATAATATCTGCTTATCTTGCTTCAGCATCATTGTGGATACACCACCTGTATCCACAATGGCCAATTCACTGACACTGATTCGAATCAGGCCACCATTTGCTTGACTTGGGTATCACACCAGGTTAGATTGATCCTCGCATACATTCTTTGTTAAATGAATGGGTGCATTGCCATGTTATCCAATGTAAAATAATAGTTAAAACATACTAGTAGGTTCATTTTTACTTGTTTGTGGTTTTCACTGATGTGCACATTTTGGCTGTGTTTTCCTGACTTTCGTTTTTTGACATAATTTTATATTGTTAGTCAGGGTTTGGTAGACAATTTTCATGGCTCTAACTTGCAATCCACACAGCCACGTGTTGTAGTGGTGTCCTTGAGTTGTTAGAGTTATTGAAAGAGGTTCCGCAGAGCACATTTTGAAATGGGGCAGAGGAGAGCCACAGCTGTCAGAAGGGAGTGTCAAAGTCAGCTCCTTGAAGGAGCACACACCTGTTCATGCCAAGGTCGCAGTGTGGACGACAGATAGACTCGGATGAGTATTTTGGGTAAC
This sequence comes from Ambystoma mexicanum, assembly GCF_040938575.1. Taxonomy (NCBI): domain Eukaryota; kingdom Metazoa; phylum Chordata; class Amphibia; order Caudata; family Ambystomatidae; genus Ambystoma; species Ambystoma mexicanum. Next base: position 448,388,287 of record NC_090937.1, read on the forward strand.
ACTGTTGAGTGACCATCACTTCCTAGTTCTCTGGTACTTTTACCTCCTTCTTTCCTCTCCTCTCCAGGCTTACCTGCCCTCCTCTCTTCTGGATCCTTCCCATGCCCCCACAGTCTATTTTCTAGAGCCAACAGTAAAATGTACCAACTTGGTCCAGTGAAACTAGGGCACGTGGGTGCAACTGGCCATGAGGGTGTGGTGTCCGTGTATTCCTGAAGTCCGTGTATATCACCAGTCATATCATATGCACTTACTAAGTGTGTTTCCGAAATGCACATTTTGCAAATTATATGGGAGGAGTGTATTTCCACTGTGTGCATGGTGCAAATCATGGGAGGCGCGCCCCCTGCATGTATATTTTGCAATTCATGCGTTGGCATCACATAACTAAGTAATGGGTGAGCATTAGCATTACACAGTGTCCCAAAGTCTGTTTATTACGCAATGGGAATGATTCATCACAAAACGTTTTTTAATGGGTACAGGCCAAAATTCTTCTTGGCCCTTGAACATAGTATGTATGCAGTGGATGCACTTTACACATTTGGTTACGTTTCCTGTACCAATGACCTACTCAGTGTCCCAACATCTTTCTTTCCACAGTGTGATCTCTTTGATCAATCCTTGCACAGTGAGGATTGCATAATTGCACTTTAGTTTCCCTCCCATGCACTTTGCATTGCGTGCCCTGAGGCAGGCCTTTGTGCACGTTGTCTGCCTGTTCTTTGCACACTGCCCTGTCACACAAACTTTGCCTGCTGTGTTTCAAATCCAGGGACCTGTCTAATGCACGTGCCCAGTGCCCTGCCTCTGCAGCACATCCACAAAGCCTGGTGGGAATTAATAGCACAGAAGCTCGCCCCAAACACCTTCAGGAGCTGGTTGGGGCACCAAGCCTAAATCACGTCATGTGTGTTTCATACCAGTTTCCTGCACGTTGTGCACTGTGGATTGTGGGCAAACAGGCGTGGCACTGGCCCTTGGCCTGCCTGCCTCTAGGGTACAATGTGTTCATGCAGCTGTCCTGCTGTGTACATAGCACCTACTGCCATGCATACCCCACAACACAGAGTTATTAGTGGCCTGTGCACATGACTCCTACAAGTGTGCACACACAGGGTCACTAGGAACACCCCAGGACTCTGTTTACATCCCTTCATACCCAGACCCCATGCAAGCAGTCCCACACCTCTATGCATGTCTACTACCTCCCTTCACCCACAAGAGCACTTACATGTGTGCATAGCTCCTACATTCATACAGATCACTTGAGAGCTCTCTCTCATGCCTGTGAACATAGCACCTACCTCTATAAAGACACACGGCCATTGAGAGCGTTCTCAGGGGAGCACACATAGCGCTTACCTCCCTACTAACCCAGGGTTATTGAGTGCTCTCAGACGCCTACACATAGCCCCCATCACCCTGTACACATGGTACTGTTGTATGAGTGCTCTCAGGGGCCTGTACACACAGCCTCTACCTCTGTGCACACCCTGTGCTATTGATAGCGATCTCAGAAGCCTGTACACATAGCTCCTATCCCCTGCACACGTTAACCCATTGAGAGGACCCTCAGAATCATGTTCACATAGTTCCTATCTGTTTGCACACATTGGGGCACAGAAAGCATGTGCAGGGACAAGTGTACAGAGTTTTCATCTTCCCTCACAAAGCCAGTTAGAGTGAGAGCAAATAGCAGATCCAATGAAAATCTTCACAAAATGTGACTAGTGACTACCACACACCCTGGGGGCCTACATCTGCCAGAGCCCAGGGCTAGGCTTGGAGAGGGCATGGGGGACAACCGTGTCATGGTCAGGGGCCCCAGAAGCACTAAGCAGTTGGCATTGATTTCACGGTGCCCATTTTCCCTAACCGCCTCAGCTCGTATTTGCCTACCTGTGCTTTGGCCCAACAAAGGACCCAAGCTACGAGTCAGTTAACACAGAACCAGAGGAAGGTCCGGGGGAAGACAACACCAGACTCATTCATGGCCTGGGGATTGACCCTGGCCCTTTTAAAGTGCCTAGAAATACCCTTCAGTTGGCACCATCTTGGAAGCAGGGGAGTGCAGGTGTTCCTTCTTCCTGTTAATTTCAATCTCCTACTCTTAATAATAGCAGGTTTCCTAACACCCTTTTGGTGCGGGACCGGGTGTCTCGTGGCCTGTCTAATGCACAGTGTGTTGGGCTCACGCACTATGCTCGCTCGTTCAGCAAAATATTGGGCCACTTTGACAACATTTTCCAGGGCCTCTTTTGGTTCCCAGTCCGGCCCTGGAGGTGGCCAGTGGGTTGACGCCCCCTCACCCATTATGGATGAGCTGTCAGGCTTGGACTGGCCTATAGGGCAAACGGGCAATGACTGTACCAAAAATGCAAAATGCTAGTGTAGGCCAGTCAAAATGGATCACTTTTTTGGCGAATGTGGGCCAGTTTGAGGAGTTACTTCACTATGCAGCTAGTAGTTTTGACCATTGTTGCTGAATAAATATTCTTTAAATATCACAATTTGTTTACATTTGAACAAAAAACAACCCCTTGGGTACTATTCAAGCAGTCTGTGACTAAAGGACTGAATATCCATTTGCAACTGCTGGCCATTTTTTCATTGGTGCCTAAGAAAATTTTATGGTCCAGTCTGACCATGTGACCTGCCACCTCCCATTTCCTCCAATCTAAAAAAACAAAAAACAAAAAAAAAAATTACATTTTATGCTGGGCTCTCGTGCCCCCCTGGGATGCGGCCGCACCCCCTGGGGGCAGAGGGGTGCGCCCCACAGTTTGTAGACCTCTGCTCCAAAAGGAACGAGTAGAATGTATTCAGTAAGACTGTTCACAGGATGATGACCTGAGACTGAGGGAAGACACTGACATGTTGGAAGAATATCCAGAGTATTACCCTATGGAATCGACTGATGACCAAGAACCTCCCATCTTGAATTCGCCAGTGGAGGATCATTGCTCATACATAGGGCTGCTGCAGGTTTTGGCATTAATGAAGGAGAAAATGTTAGAAGGCTTTGCATGGTGAAATACTGAAATCACCAAAAAAAGGCCTTGGCACTGGGGGGGAAACACCATGGCAGTAGCACAAGAAGATACATATTTAATGGTGGAGACCCTTGATCAACTCAGGCCAATAGCCCAATGTGTCACCATAATCGATTCAATAAAACAGCAAATGCCTTGCACTAGGAGGGCTGAGGCCAAACTAGCATCCATGCCCGGATTGGAGAAAAAAATATAAACTCTCTCCCCAAGATCCATTACACGCAAGAGGACAGTTACAAGCGTATGCTCATGTGGTATCCAGAGCTCAGGAACAGCGTGCCGACATCGAAGTCTGGAGCAGACATACCCCCAGACAAGAAATGTAAGTGCATCTACTCTGTAGGGAACATGGCTACTACTTCACCGTACGGTATTTGTATTGGAAACACAACAGTGTTGGTATGCACGACCAAACGAAATGGAGTGACATGCGCGTCCTCTCAAAGGATATGCCTGAGGGAGTTGGGACATATGCCCCTGCTATAATACAGTAAGGACATTTAGCTGCTAATGCATTAATTAAAAACAGCTTGGATGCAGCAGAAACTGCTGGACTGCAGGCAGCAAGCATGCCATCCCAAAACATTACTTGTAGGTTTGACTAAAGCTCATATTGCCATTGACCCTGTGTGTGAGTTGAGTGGCATCAGAAAACCGTGAGAGGGTTATGAAGTATATGAAGATGCCACCCGATGTTCCCCCATGCACACAGGAAACGGCATTTCTGAAGGTAAATGTGTTCTCCCTTCCTACTGAAGTTACCTTTCGGAACAGGAGGGATGGCGTTACTTGTTCTGCCAGTAGTGTTTTACATTTGTGCTGCTGAGGAAGAACATTTTGTCTTTGGCTTTACTGGAGGTTCGAGGCATGTGTGAATGTTGACACAAGCTTTAGTACTGGGCAGTTTGTGCCTGTTCACTAAGTCTTCATACAGTTTAGAGAGAGAGACTGACTTGTAATCCTCGTGGCCAACCACTAGATGGCAGAGTTTGCATAGCATGTGATTCCAAACAGAAAAAAGCCACAGAAAGACTATTACTGGTAGATAGCTGAGCAGTTAGATGCACTCCATGTAACGCGCCAAAAAGGCATTGTTTAATGGCAAAATGGTTGAATAAAATAAGTACTTCAACATATATGTAACATAAATCGACGGAGAAGTTTCACCAAAGAAAATCCATTTCTAATGCATTCCACTTCCCTCAGATTCCTCATCTGATATTTTATCTTCAGTGCAGCTGCCTTCAGAATTATGTTCACCACCTGGGTACACATCATGGCTCCACATTGGCTCTGCTTGGCACCTCCATGCTCCCTGCACCAGACATGACACTGGGGCCAATATATATATAGAGCTGCTGCGCCCCATCCCCTAATTTACATTTTTTCTGCACACTTTGGGAGTGCCAATGTATAGTAATGTTACTGCATCAGGCCTAACACAGATCAGGCCTCATGCATCAAGACCTGCACGGATTGTGAGAGACACATGTCTGTGTCCGATCTCCTGCAGGATCTGGTTATACTGCCTGGGAGGAACACAACCTGCATGGTTCTGGATGATGTCAATCCATGCACCCTACGGGAATGTACAGCAGAACATTCACCTTTTGCCATAGAGATGACAAAATAACTCCTAAGTGTCCGGGCATGGAGCAGAGGAGAGAAGACCATTCCCAGACACAGGCAAAACAGAACCGCATGAAGTCCTGCTCCACTAGTGGCACTTCAAATAAGAAGAATGATGTTTTGAAGAAGGGGCACCACAGATCCAGAGAAGCCTCGTAGGAATTTGATCCAGAGGTACGGTTTCCCCACCCAATTTTTCAGTCATGAGGAATTTATATTAAAGATTCTCGATATCTTTGCCAAGGCCTCAGTATCCGCATTGGCGCTGGGGCCATCATTGGGGCCCACAATTTTTAGACAAGCTGGCATGGACCTTAGGCGGCATTCATGCATGAGGACCTCAGGGTCTGCTCCATACCTTCTTGCAAATCTCCTGGACATGCCTTTCAGTGGGCCAACCTCTTCAGAGCAAAGCTGATGACTCCTTATAGATGTTTGTAATTGAAAGCCATGGCAAAGTCCTTGGGCTGGGCAATGCAACATTCCTTTGCCCCCGCCACAAGAGGACAGGGTTTTTGACTCTTTGCTCATCATATCCCCGATAGCAGGGCACTGGCAACCTCGGGGGGAAGCAACAGCTTTGCTGTCCATCCACCAGGGTAGAGGGCACAGAGCTCAGAGGGGACATCTCTGCTTCATCAGTGTCCTCTGCAGCCCCAGGTGTGAATCCCCTCTGAAGGGAACGTCACACATTGTACATCAGTGGGTAGAGGAGATCTCTCCGTTCACTGAGGAGTGGAATCGCACAACATCTGACTCTTGGGCCTTACTGGTCATGAATTGGGGGTAATAGCTTCCCTCTTCTCCACTGCCCTTTGGACAATCCTCCTACCTGCGTCTGGTGAAGGGCACCATAGAGCTATTGCCCCGCTCTGTACAAGTAAGAGGCTGGTAGTCATTTAATTTTCTGGTTTCGAAGCTCTGGAACCTTTGCCCTGTGCTGCATATGAAGCTCTTGAACCTTTACCTGCACAAGGACAAGTTCAAGATGGTCACCCTTGTCCAGATTCTTCAGATCCTCTATCTACAGGACTGGATGGTGTCTCTGGAGCTTCAAGATGCCTACTTCCATCTGCCAATCCATCACAAGCACAGGAAGTGTCCGAGATTTGTGGTGGGGTCTTCCCTCTACCAATTCAGAGTCCTGCCATTTGGTCTTTTTTTTTACACCCGTTGTTTTCATCAAACTGTTGGCAGTGGTTGCACCTTGCCTCGGGAGGGAATTCATCCATGTCTTCCAGGTGCCAGCACATTGGTTCAGCACGCGCAGGCTGCTGCACAGTTTAGGCTTTTCCCTTAACTTCAAGATGTCTCATATTTCACCCTTCCAGTCTCTGATTCATCCGTGCAGTTCTAGGCACTCGCCTGAGCAGAGCTTTCTCTCCCGAGTGTAGAGTGGTGAATATCTTCAAGATGATTCATGTCCTCCAGTCCCAGGAGCTGGTTCTGGCCTCAGCCTTCCTGTTGGCCTCCTGCATACTCCTGTGTCCCGTCCCCTTTCCTCCATCCTACATGTCGTCCCTCGCCAGGGACAGGAACGGAACCATTGTCACCAGAAAAATAACACTTTTCCTTTAAATTTAATCGCCACACCTCGGTCCTCTTTTCTTCATCGACTGGAGCAGACTGGTTTTGCCAGCGCTCGTGGTTAAGCCCTTCCGAGCCTGTAATTCCACATGCTTTCCCAGAATCTTTCTTGGAGTCGATTGAACTCTTTTTTATATATTTGTTTTTCTATATAGTACTTCTAGGGATACACCGTCCTCCGGTGCCCCAGCCCGCCACCAGCGCATGTCGTCTGCGGCGGGCTTCACTAGGTGCACATTGTGCGATGGTTCGTTCCCCATGTCAGACCTGCACGCTCTCTTCCTCCGGTGTCTGGGAGAAGACCGCGGATGGGAAGGCTGCTCAGCGTGCAATGCACTCTTTGCCCAGTCCCTGAAGAACAGGTTGGCATGGTGGAGGGAGCTGCTTTCCAGGATGCCGCCAGAGGACAGTAAGGAATATGTGCAGAGGTAGACCAAGAAGGCAAGCATACAATGTACCCTGTAAGGGTGACTCCTTCCCGGGGAAGTCCGCAGATGGGAGGGACCAGTCAGGCTCTGTCTCCAGCAATAAGGGTACCGAGGCTGCAGCAGCTACCGGCCTCTCGGCCGAGGGATCCACGGATCATCCGGTCCTGCCAAGCGGCTCACACACCAGGACAAGTCCCAAAGGGGCTCTGCTCTATCACCAGGCCTATGCCTGATGGGGTGCCTAGATGCAGCACAGACAGCACTATTATCATCATGGCCGAGGGCCAACAGCCTTGAAGGGACACTCCTGACGTGCAGGGAGGGACACAGCCTACGCCTACCAGCATACAGGCCGAACCCAAGCCAATGTCATCCAAGGATCCACTTGCAGAATGCGCGGACAAAATGGCAGTACACAGGGAAAATATGGCGGCCAGCCCAGAGTCTTGCAATCAGACGAACCCCAAAGGCGGGAAACCTCTACTATCAGGCCAAAGGCCTGCCCTTCCAGAGAGCCTGCAGGGCGGGAAACCACTGCCAGGTCAGGATGGGTTCCGGTGCCTCAAGTCACTTGGTGCACAACCTTCCCACCCATCATGGGACAAGCACGCTACACAGAAGTGTTGTTCTCGCATACCGCGTGCAGACAGCAGTTAATGTCCACGCAGCTGGCGTCAGTTCAGGAATTCTCCGAGCCAGCCTGCGAGGAGAGTTTCTTTGAAAAGTTCCTAATGCTTAGACAGTTCCCACAGATGGGTAACGTCCTCTGGGCCATTGTGCAGGAAATGATACCGCCCATGCTTCCTCAGCAGCTGCGTTGGTGCAACCCGCACCACTGCCACAGTCCGTGACACCAGTGGCTCCGGTAGCAGTGCCCCCGCCTCCGCTTACAACACCCTTGTAGCCTCCAACACATGAGTCTATGCTGGTGAAATCAATGCCCCCACCCTCACAGGATCAGTAGGACACAACGTCAACGAGCAGGACACACTTTCGTCAGCAAGGGCATTTCACAACAGGGATCACTGGCCTGGCAAAGTACCTCGGGATCCCTCAGCCGCAAAAAGAACAGCCAGAGATGGGAGTCTTGGCAGAGGTCCTCAATTTCAGGACAGAGTCCAGATCTGGGATTGATTCCACTGTAAAAGGATGTGGAGGCCCTGGCCAAGAAAGGGTGGTTGAAACCTCACTCCACTAAGCCTACAAACAAAAAACTGGATGCGAGGTTCAGGCAAGTGGAGGGTGACTCTCTGCTCTTATCTGTTCACCCTCAGCCATTGTCATCTGTCATTGCAGCAGCGTTCATGTACGCCAAACCGCAGACATCAGCAAATACCTCCACTTCTGCGCTCCTAGGCAAAAAGGTGAAGGTCCTAGAGGCCTACGGCAAAATAGTTTATGCCAATGCGGGTCTCCATCTCAGACAGGCCAACGCCAATGCCATACTAGCTGCGGCAAAGCAAAGGCTGTGGAGGGAGATTGCCAACTTCCTCCTGTACCTTCCTACCCACAAACAAGCATCCTTCAAGGCAGGACTGGCAGAGGCCAAGTCAGTGGCGCAAGTCATTATGGAGGCCACCGTTGCCAATATTGATACGGCAAGTAGAGCCGTTTGTGTGGCCACAGACATAAGGACGGCGGTCTGGCTGAAGGCAACCAGGTTCAACCCTGACGTCCAGGAGAGAATCCTAGATCTCCCCTTCGAGGGAGACGATTTGTTCCACTCCACCACAGATGAGGAGCTGGACAAAAAGAAGAGCAGCTCCCAGACAGCCACATTTTTGGCTATTCTTAAAATCGGCAACAAAAACATTGGGCAGTGCCAGTCTCGGTTGGACAAGGGCAGGACCTTTTGGCGGGTTCCGGGGCTTCCAAGACTGACGGGCCAGACAGCCTGACCAGTCCCCCAACCAGTACAAGCGAAAGCACCAGATGCCTTCTCATAAAGTTTTCTTTCATTCCCCCTCCTGGGCCCAAGCCTCAGAACCAAAGAAGCAATAATGGGGCGTTCACAGCACCCCAGTTGGGGACAGGTTGGGTCTCCACAGTCAGGTGTAGATTTTCTCCCTTGTTGCGAGGGAGGCAGTAGAGCAGGTGCCAGTGCCCCAGCAGAGGCTGGGCTTTTATTCCTGCATCTTTTCTATTCAGAAAAAGAACCAGGCTGGCCTGCAAGTGGTTCTAGATCTTTCCTCTTTAAACCTATACCTGTCTCTACAGAAATTCAAAATGGTGACTCCAGCTTTAATAGCGGAGACACTGTGTGGGGGCGAGGGGGCTGGATGTGCTCCTTGGATTGGTAGGATGCATATTTACACGTCCCCATAGCGCAGGCACATCAACCCTTCCTCAGTTTTAGGGTCATTGGTCTGCATTTCCAATACAAGGTACTCAGCACCCAGGGTCTTCACAAGGCTCATGAATGCAGTTGCAGGTCTGCTCTGGTCAGAGGGCCATCATGTATACCTGTACCTCGACGACTGGCTAGTCTGAGCAGGGTCTCCTGGGCAAGTCAGGTATTCAGTCACCAGGCTCATAACCACACCTTACTACCAGAAGGCGCATCTACAACCGACAAAAACATTGGTATTCTTGGGTCTTCAGTGGGACGCAGAGGCAAATTGTGTTCTGCCCGAGGGGAAAAGGTGGCAACTATCAAGGCTGCTGTGGGTCACTTTATCAACAGGGAAATAACCACGCATGGTGGTATCAGTACCTATTGGGTGTCATGGGGGCCTGTCTCCTGGTGGTCCCCTGCACCATGCTACGGATGAGGAGGCTGCAGCTAAATTTTTTAGCATCTTGGGACCAGGAATCGGGAGATCAGGCGGCTCTGATCACCATACCCGCTCATCTGAGCAAGGATCTGGTGTTGTGGAGACAGGAGTCCAAACTCTGGGTGGGCAACCCCTTCAGACCGCCCCTGGTGGACCACACTATTACAACAGACTCCTCTCTCCAGGGGTGGGGGGGCCACTGTAAGAGAGAATGCTGTACATGGTCTATGGTCAAGGGAGGACTGGCAGAACCATATCAACTGGTTGGAAATGATGGCTATCTGGCTCGCGCTCACGGCATTCCTCCCCATCATCAAGGGCAGAGTGGTGTGCATTCAGATGGACACGTCTTTATTCTCTTCATCCAACCTGCTGGTCAAAAGACATCTAGTAGGGCTAACAAGACTATACCCCCTGATTAAGCCCTTGCACCCAGCCTGGTACCTTAACGTGGTACTCAGCGCTATGGCGCACACACCTTTTGGGCCCATGGCTACAGTAGACCTCAAGTTAGTCACTCTCAAGACAGTGCTCCTGGTGGGGCCTAACCTTGGCTCACAGTCGGAGAGATCCAGGCTCTAGTGGCCACAGAGCCCTACACAGTATTTCATCAGTACAAGGTGGTCCTTCGCACTCATCTTAGATTCCTCCCAAAGGCTGTCTCATCGTTCCAGCTCAACAAGGAGATCGTGCTTCCCACCTTCTTCCTTAATCGAGTGGAGGAGGTGGAAAAGGTCCTGCACTGCCTAGACATCAGATGAGCTTTAAAGTTCTACCTGTCCAGGACTAAAGACTTCCGCAAATCAGACGCTTTGTTTGTCACCTTCGGAGGATCGAAACTAGGTGAGCAAGCATCTAAGGCATATATAGCTAGATGGATGGTTGCGGCCATTCACAAGGCTTTACAGGACACAGCACAAGGAGGTCCCAAGGGACTTGCATGCTCACGCAATCAGGGCCAAGGCAGCAGTGGTCATGTTTCATCGCCATGTTCATAGCAGGTGATTAGCAGGGCAGCCACATGGGCCACCCCATCGGCCTTCTTCAGGCAATATTGCTTAGATACCAGTGCTCAGGCTGATGCTGCCTTTGGGTAGGTGGTACTGTATAACCTGTTTGCATAGAGCCCAAAATCACTCTCCTCCCCAGGGCTTGTCAGTGGTACTCGCCCATGCAGGATGGAGGTAAAGGCAAGGGGCATAGGAGTAATCAAGTGTTACTCACCGGAGTGACTAATGTACTCCTAGTCCTTAGTCCTCTTTCCTCCATATGTCCAACCATCCATCCCCCAAAATCAGAGCAGGGTTGTTAAATATTCGAATACAGCCAACGTGTCAAAGGGAACTGAGGTGTGGCAGCGGTGGGCGGGGTGAAGGGAGCGCATGCTCCGGAGGTCGCACGCGATTGAATTTAAAGGGAAAGTGTTATTTTTCTGGTGAAAAGGGTTCCGTTCCCATCCCTGGCCAGGGACGCCCATACAGAATGGAGGAAAGGGGACTAAGGACTATGAGTACGTCAGTCACTACGGTGAGTAACAATTAATTTCTGGTAGTGCCGGAGACTCGGTTGCGCATGGGGTCACTTCAGTGACTGTTCGGTTGCGCATGATTTTAATTTCAAGGAAACATGACAGACCTTTTTGGGTCTTGAATAATGCATCTCTAGACCTTGTACGATAGTCTGAGAGAGAGCCTACTGAAAGGGGTGTTTCTTTGTCAACCGTAGCCACATCTCATGGTGGTCACAGATGTGTTCTTGGAAGGCAGGTAAAATCACCTGCTAGACCCGATTGTGGTCCTACTTGGAGTCTCAGGAACACATCAACTTGCTGGAATTGTGGCGATTTGGCTGGCCCATATTGCCTTGCTTCCCTTCTGAAGGGCAAGAGTGTACTGGTCCTGACGAATGACACTGTGACCATGCATTACCTCAAGCAAGGTCGTGTTGGGGTCCTTGCCTCTGCAGAGAAGCAATGCAACTGTGGTTCTGGGCTCTGGAGAATGATGTGTCTGATGGAGGCTCATCTTGCTGAAATAGAAATGGGCATAGGGGATGCCTTGGGCAGACCGTCTTCACTGTCCCACAAGTGGGAGCTCTGCCAGGAAGTTCTGGAGGTGATCTTCCTTTTTTGGGGACTCCTCAGGTGGACCTCTTTGCTTCCACTGTGAGCAGGAAGTGTGAGTTGTTCTGCTCCAGGGAACTTCCTCAGTATGGAGCAATGGGGGGGGGGGGGACAATTGACTTTCAACCTCCTCTGTGTTCCCGCCAATCCCTATAATTCCACTGGTTCTCAGGAGACTACACCTGTACAGGTCCACATTGATTCTGATCGCTTTGGAGTTAGTTTGGAGAACGTGATACTCAGAGTTGCTGGGCATGTCAATCTGCCTTCTCAGGCATCTTCTGACGAGGGTGACTCCCTCCTGTCAGAAGGACAAGTCCTCATCCCGACCTTAACCCAATTTCAGCTGCATGAACCTTCATCGTTGGCTGCCGAGAGGCTGCTATACAAGGAGTGGAATTTGTTGGCATCTTGGATTTGCTCCTCTTGGGGTCAGAAGCATGCTACTAAGTCCATTTATGGAAGCAGGTTAAGTACATTCTTGGCTTCGTGCTGGGGGAGGGATCTGGGCCCTTCTACTTGTCTTACATTCTCTGTTGAATGTTCTGCTCTTTGGCCTGAACAGGCCTGCAAATTGGCACTGTAGAGGGGTAGCTGGCAGCTATCTCGGTTTTTAAAAGGACTCCCGAGCAAGGCTTTTTCACCACAATTCCCACAGTAATTTAGTTTTTGTGGGAATTGTGCAATCGGTTTCCCACACACCTGTTTGTTCCACCGTGGGATTGTAATTTAGTGTTAACCTTCCTTATGGGTGCTCCTTGTGAGACGCTGCATTTGTGTTCTTTAAGATTGGTCACCCTAAAGGTGTTTTTCCTAGTAGCCGTCACTTCCACGAGACAGGTGAGTGAAGACCAGGTGGTATTTGTTAAGCCTCCCAATGTGTTTTTTCACCCCTAAATAGAAGATGACGTTTAAGAGTGAGGCCCGCCTTCCTTCCTAAATTCGTCTTGGACTTCCATCTCTGTCAAGAGATCCACCTTCCTGTGTATTTCCTGCCCCTCACTCTTCCAAGGCAGACGAGAGAGTCCATCGTTTGGACCCGGTGTGGACCCTCAGTTACTACGTCTCTCGGACAAGGGTTTTGTTTTAGGGCTATATTGGTGCACATGCTGGCAGTGCTGCGACCAACCAAAATGACCCCAATGGTGGACTGGCCTATAGGGAACTCTGGAGAACTTCTACCCCATGGGCTTTTTTATGCAGGGACCCTGGTTTTCTGCTTCTCTTACCTTCTCTGAGTCACCACAACCCTTTCCCCATGTCTCCTCATCCCTTTGAATCAAAGAATTTGTTATAAATCTTCCAATATGTTATTCCTCAATCTTAGCAAATGTTTGCTTATATTATTTTTGTCTTTAGCTACTTTTCAATACCTATATAGGGACATACGTTCTTACAAATGCACTGCTTCTACTCCTTTTCCAAACTTTCTTGGACAGAAAAATCCCAGGTTCTGCTTAGTGGGGTTATGCTTTCTCGCTCGGTGACATCTGAGGCCACTTTAAAAAACATTGCACCATCCACATTATGTTCCCAGTCCACCACTGATGGACCTTGTCAAGGCGCTTCATTGTCTGCGTCTCCGAATGTTATGCTCTGCCTGGAAAGGATGTGTCTGAAGGTCTTGGGGCTCATTTAACCAGTAGGCTGGCTGCCAACTCTGCCCTGCCGAGGGGAGTCCCTCTTGGGCATTTGCCTGGTGGCTACATGGGCATCACTGCACACATTTGCCAGACATTACTGCCTGGATTCCTGGTCAGGGCGGGAAGCTTACTTTGGTAGAGTGGTACTCCAGAGTTTTCTGGTTTAAGTGCTGTCCTTTTGTTCTCCCGCCTCAAGATTTAAGTACTGCTATGCAAGTCTTTCATAATTAGGAATTCGTGGGAGAAGGAAATCCATTAGAAAAAATGACTTGCCTCCGGTGATATTCTTTCTGATGGTTGAGGAATCGGTGGGAGGAAAATCCATCAAAGAACATTACTGGAGGTAAGTAAATTCTTCAGTTATTTCCATACCTTAGTCCATCAACACATGCCTGTCGCTTCCTCTCTGGAAAACCGCGGCTGTTGCCACCATACTGCATAGTTTTAAATTGGAATACTCCATTAGAATTAATAAGGATGTAAAGTGTTTAGAAGGATGCAGTTGATCTGCTGATCAGAAGATGCCAGCTCCAAAGTGCTGAGGCCACTTGCCTTCAAAGTAGCATATTCCCATATTTTGGAAGGTTGATCGTTTAATTCATGTAAATCAACACAGACCTCATTTCTGCTACTAGGAACCCATTCTGTGGCGTCCACTCGTTCAATAATGTTCATATTCACTAAACTCTAAATTTCATTTCACTTTATAATGCTCAGTGGCTTATCAATCGAAAGACATTAAAGCAAACAATACCGTTATTGATAGATTCAGCCCTCAGACTGGCATTGATCTGCCTTTTCAGAGGGTTCCTTAATGTGACTGGGACAGAAAAGAACAGCCTAGCTGGGTTATAGTATTCACTTTCTAGACCAAATTGAGAGAGATAGGTTTAAATATTAGCAAATAATTTCTCCTAGTATTAACTACTACACTGTACTGTGAGCTTGTGGGCGGATAATTGGCATAGATAAAGAAATGGGTTTCAAGACATTGGCCTCCCCTTTACCAGGCTTGCCTAAGCATGCAGACCACGAGCATGGGAACTGGTACAGATTGTCCCCACTGTTGCATCCTGTCGGAGCGCAGCGGCGCTTGGAGACAGGACGCTGTAGGCCTCAAGGTAGGCTGCAAGATTGTAGCTCCTGGGGGAGCGTAATGAGACACGACACACTCGTTGCTTAGCTTGGCTGGAAACTGCCTCCCATTAGCGGGGGCGGGGCTTTTATTAGAGCGCCCCGCGTCACCGCGTTGCTGGACGCAGGGCGGATGTAACATTCCTTACATAGTTCAATAAACTTTAATAACAAAACAACACATGTCAAATATCGAAAACCCAAAACCTTCCCCCCTTATAGTTCTGGTGGGGCAGCCTACCACACATAGTCTTTGAGCCGCACTGGCGGCCGGGTGGCGGTTCTTAAACCATATTTCCCCCCTTGGCCTCACTGGGTGCCTCACCTTCCATGTCCGGCTCCCCTACATCAGGTTCGCTCCACTGCTCCCACGTTCTGTCACCCACATCTGCATCGTCCCACAGATGAGAGTGCTCTCTCTCGCTTAGTTGAGGTTCCTCATCTTCTTGGTTACAATCGCCATCAGTCCATAGGTTGCATGGCACCACCTTGAACCACCACGCATTTCGTGTCACCTGTCGGCGTCCTCTCTTTACAGTTATCATGGTTCCTTGTTTCTCACTGACAGTCCATGGGAGTGACTTGTATCTGGAGTTCATTTTGGACCTTGTCGGGTTCCTTAACATGACCACCTGGTCGCCCACCTGGTGGTTGGATGGCTTTGATCTCCTTTTTCCACTCATATGCACATTTGCCCTTGTTCTCCTCCTTTCGGTGCGTTCCTTGTCGAATTCGTCCGGGGCCCCTGCTGGGGTGGTGTGGAATGGAGGATCTTATGATCGTGCCAAACATGTGATCGGCTGGCGGGACGCCCGTCGTGCTGTGAGGGGTTACCCGGTAGTTTCGTAGGAAACGGTACAAGTCAACTTTCCACGGGCTGGCATTTGCTCTGGATAGTCTCATCACCTTGTTGAGTGTCCTCATGAAACGTTCTATGTCCCCATTAGCCTGGGGCCATCGTGGCATGATGTGATCGTATTTTATGTTTAGTTCCTGCAGATACTGTTTGAATTCCTCCCCTTGAAATGGGGGGCCATTGTCACTCTTTATGGTTGTGGGCAGTCCATGCGTTGTGAACATCTTTTCCATGGCAGGGATTACACCCTCCGCTGCTGTGGATTCCACTATCTCCACTCCGGGGTATCGGGAGTGATGTCAATAGCCGCCAAGAGGTACAGGCCTTCTTGCAGTGTACAGAAATCGATGCTGATTGCGTCCCATCTACTCCTCCCTCGTTCGGCTGACAGGATTGGCTCCGGGTCAGGTGGAGCTCTGGTGATTTGGCAGGGCAGACAAGTGTTTATTAGCCTTTCGACCTTCTCGTCTATCTGTGGAAACCACACTCGGTGCCGGATGCGGGCCTTTGTCTGAGCCATCCCTTGGTGGCCTTCATGAGCTAATGCCACTATTCTGTCTTGGAGGCTCGGCGGGATGATGATGCGATTTCCCCTCAGCAGCACTCCACGTTCTGTGATTGACAGGTCCTGTTGTGTGGTGAATATCCCTGTGAGGAATGCCTTTGCATCTGCGGTCCTATTGTGGGTGTTCTTCATGAACGACTTCCAGTCGCCAGAGATGATTGCATCCTTCACCAGGTCGCAGCACGGGTCCTTGTGTGTTTCCGATTCAATGTCTTCGATGCTG
Source organism: Ambystoma mexicanum (assembly GCF_040938575.1). Taxonomy (NCBI): domain Eukaryota; kingdom Metazoa; phylum Chordata; class Amphibia; order Caudata; family Ambystomatidae; genus Ambystoma; species Ambystoma mexicanum. The sequence goes on from NC_090937.1 coordinate 448,404,304, forward strand.
ACAGCTTTGGGTCTCACCGCCCGCACGACTTGGCAAATGTGTTCCTCTGTCTCTTCGGCTACTTGGATTTCTTGTGGCGTCACCGCTTGAGGATGTCTTGAGAGGAAGTACGCCGGGTTTCCGCTTCCCGGCTGATAGGCCAACTCGAAATTGTATTGCTGGCGGTGTAGTAGCCATTTGGCTATTCTGGCCGGTGGATGAGAGGATGTGCCCATGAAGATGGGCAGCAAGGGCTTGTGATCCGTAACTACTGTGAATCTTCTGCCATAGAGGTAAAGGTGAAAATGACGACACCCCCAGAGTACTGCAATTGCCTCTTTCTCGATGTGCGAGTATCGCTGTTCGGTCATTGTGAGGGCTCTTGACGCATATGCGATGGGCCTCTTCTCCCCTTCATTTGTGACCTGCATTAGGATTGCCCCTAGGCCTACAGGGCTCGCACCCACAAACAGTTCCGTTGGGAGCTCCGTGTCGTAGTACGCCATCTTCGTGTTGATGGACAGCGACTCCTTGATCTTTTCAAACACCTCTTGGCATGTTTGCCCCCATTCCCACTTTGTATTCAGCTTGGTCAGCTCTCGCAGGGGTTCAGAGAGGGTGGCCAGATTCGGGATGAACCTCCCACAGTATGTGGCCATCCCTAGGAAGCTGCGCACTTCCGTGGGTGTCGTTGGTGGGCTTGCAGCCTGAATTTCGGCAACCTTTTGGGGGTCTGGGGAAATGCCAGTGCTGCTGAACTTGTTGCCAAAAAAAGAAATGTCAGTTTTGAAGAATTCACATTTGTCTTTGTGAATCGTTAGACCAGCGTCTTCTAACCTGCCCAGGAGCATCTGCAGTCTCTTCAGGTGTTATTCTCTGTTTTGTGAATGTATCAGTATGTCGTCGCTCACATTCAGGACACCTGGTATGTCCCGGATGACCTCCTGAATTGTCTGTTGGAAGACTTCGGCGGCCAACGAGATCCCAAAATTTAGACGCTTGTAACGTCGTAATCCCAGATGTGTTGAGAAAGTGGTTATGTAGCGAGAGTCCCTATGCAGTTTTAGCTGGTGGTAACCTGCTCTCAGATCCACTTTGGAGAAGACTCGTGACCCGGTAAGGTCGGCCACAATCTCGTCGAGCGTAGGTGTATTGTGTCGCTCGCGCTTGATTGTAGTGTTCGAAAGGCGCATGTCAATGCAAATTCGAACTTTTCCCGGCTGTTTGGGTTTTTTGTGACCACCATCAGGGAAACCCATGGTGTGGGCCCAGTGACCTCTTCTATTATACCAGCTTCTTCCAATGCTTTGAGTTCTTTCTCGACTTGTTCTCGCATGTGGAACAGGGTTCTCCTGTGCCTTACAGCCTTTGGCTGGACCGACTCATCTATGTGGAGCCTAATTGTCTTTCCTTTGAGACACCCTATCCCTTTTTGCAGGTTGGGATACTGTGCCAGGATCTCCTCCACAGCTTGTGCTTCGTTCACTTGACAGACAAATTTGACTAACCCTAGGTCTTCAGCCGCATCCCCGCACAGGAGGCATTCGATCCACGCATTTACGACGTAGATTTTTGACTGCAACCTGTTTTCACCATAGCTCAAGGTGGTACGAAATCTGCCTATCACTGGTAGAGGCTTCCTGCAGCCATATGCAAACAATAACGTGTCTGTGTTTTTCAGGATTGGATGCGGTTGCAGTGTGTGGAATGTGCTTGTGGGCATTACATTTACGGATGCTCCAGTGTCTATGGTCATCCATACTTGCTGGTTTTGGAGGGTGACCTGGCATTTGCGTCTTCTGAGCCCTCTTTTCAGCGTCGAATGTCCATGGTCCAGAGCTGACACCAGGTACACTTTTCTCACTTTCTTCCACTGTTCCCTGCCGGATTCTTGTTGGGCCCCAGTGACGTCATCCCCTTCTTCCTCAGTCGAAGAGTTTGCCGTTTCTACTCGCCTCGCATTGGCTGGCTTGCTTCTTCTTGATCCCGCTCTTCTCTTGGGGGTTGTTCGGGGGAGGTAGTGGGGTGCTCGATGAGCGGCACACTTTGGCATAGTGGTCCTTTCTGCCACATGCTCCGCACATTGTCCCTTGTGCCGGGCAGTTTCGCCGTCCATGTCATGTACCACCACACCAACCACACTCTGTGGATCCCGGGATGCGTGTTTGCCATCTGGTTTGTGTATGGTTGCCGCCATCCTCGTCTCTTGTGGACTGTCTGTTTGTGATGTGAGACACCATGGCTGTCGTGAGGCCCAGCTGAAGTTTTTGTAGAGTTGCGCCCATGTTGGCGGCCCTGGCGTGTGCCAGCTCTCTTTGGCGACCCAATTCCAGGATGCGTGTTAGGGAGATACCCTTCTCACTGAGTACCATCCTTCTCAGTGTTTCCGATTGGATACCATTGATGATCTGTCTCCGGATTTCTTTCTAGACATTCGTGAATTCACACAATATTGCCAGTTTCCTTAGTCGAGTGTGGTATGCATCAAGAGTCTCCTCTCCTGTCTGAATGGTAGTGCAGAATATGAATGTCTCATAATCAGGGTTGAGTTGTGGGAGAAAATGCGCCGTCAGAGCGTCTTTTCGCTTGCTGGTAAATGTCCTGGCCATCCGCGATCGTTAGTGAGTTGAAGATACGTAGTACCTCATCCCCCACGTTAAGCAGCAGGTGCGATCTCATTTTCCTGGCGGTTGTTATGTCCTTACAGTCCATCGCCATTTCGAATTTCTGGATCCATAGCTGCCACCGGGGACCGACTGATGATGGATCTGTAAAGGGGTCAAACGGCTGGATCACTGCGGCAGAGCTTCCCTGTGGGCGTACTTGTGGTGACGACATCGATAGATTTGCCGCAGGTCTGGACGGCGTGCTGGGCCCGGGGGTGGATGTGCCAGTCGCCATCGCAGAGATCTCTCTGTTATGATTGGATTCGACTTTCTCACCTTTATCCGGATCCTCAGGCATCCATGCCCCCAGTGGTTGAAAACCTCAGGTCGTGGTGCGCGAGCTGGTTGTGCCACATGGGTGCACACCATGGACAGTTGTTACACACACAGGTGTGTGGCGTGAGCCTGATGTTTTCCCGCGTAGTACCGTAGTGGAACCATTCCCTGGAGGGCAGTTTGCAGGGTGTTGCCTCTGTGTGGTCTTTTGTTGGTAGTGTGCCCCCTCTTTCTCAGCCGTGGGTCACGTTGTTGAGGTTTTTTGGGGTGGGGGGGGTTTGTGTGCCTCCCCCACCGGTTGTCCCAAAAATTTCGCACGTGGCTGGTTGCTAATTATAGGTGGTAGAGTGTGGAGCGCGTGTGCAGGGCTCTAGTGTCCTCGTCGCCATTGTTGTATCCTGTCGGAACGCAGCAGCGCTTGGAGACAGGACGCTGTAGGCCTCAAGGTAGGCTGCAAGATCGTAGCTCCTGGGGGAGCGTAATGAGACACGACACACCCGTTGCTTAGCTTGCCCGGAAACTGCCTCCCATTAGCGGGGGCGGGGCTTTTATTAGAGCGCCCTGCGTCACTGCGCTGCGGGACGCAGGGCGGATGTAACACCCACTAACAGATGAGTGATACCAGACGTCAACAGCGCAGTCTTTCAGGCCTGAAATCCATTTTGCAACCAAGTGTGTGATATTGGAATTCTGGTTCTCCAAACGTGGCTAGTCGCAAGAAAGAGGCCCAAAACCATTCTAATTGGGACACACGATGCTATGCAAGATGCAATGATGTGTTCTAGTTTAGAAATGTGAACCCTCCCTAGTTAAGTGTTTTAGCAGTTTAAAATTAAACTCCACAAATGGCTGGATGGGGTAAATCTTCATTCACATTCAAAATCCGATTCAACAATATATGATTCCAAGATAAGACAAACCCCACACACTGAAATATAATGTTTATTAATACCAAACCACACCAGAAAAAAAGGGAAATACATGAATGTATCAACAAGCCCACGTGTGTTGGAGTTTGCATGAGAAGAGTTGGAGCACTTTATAAAGTTAAGAATGTTTGAAAGTACTTTAAAAATCAGTTTCTTTGACCCAAGGTGACTTGAAAAGGGCTGGATCTTTCCTAGTGATAATGTAGCGGGTGATCTTCCAACGCACCAGTGTAGACGGGCGCCTAATGTACAGCTTAAACCTTCACTTAGAACTTGACCCGCCTGTCTCCAAACCCTGCTTTCCTGGGTTCAAGATCACCACGGTGTATCTTCCTAGGAAAGTGGTAAGGGTAGGGAATATCAAGAGGTTAGGGCAGGCAGGTTCCCCAAACATCCCTAAGGAGAAAACACAAGGTTAGAGTAACTGGAGCACAAAAGGAAAGCCGGACAAAAGCAATGCTGGTGTACGGTTCTTTAGTTTAAAGCTCACTTTGTGGGTTAATGTATATAAGGGGCAAATACAAGACACTATATACAGATTACACTAAACCTAGCAGCTGCGTAACTAAAAAAGCAAAAAATATAAAAAGTCCTTTGAATATTAAAAATATAAGTTTTAAAAAAAATATATATGCAAGTCTATACAGTGCACTGCAATGAAAACTATTTATAAAGACCTTACTTGCAAAACAAACTGGCCAGGGCTGTCTCAAGGTCTTGGCTGCTGCCAGTATCTGGATGTTCCTTCCTCTTTCTGCACTCTCCTTGGATGGTTCTTGTGGCAGTAGGTGACAGGCTATTTTGGGCAAGCAAGGTCTTCAAACGAGTTTGGGGTCTTATGTCGACGACCATTTTTCTGCCTCGCCACACACGCTTCAGCGGCTGAGGCGGACTGGGCAGACTGGAGGACTTAACACGGACTCCGCGCTCCATGCACGCCAAGCCTTTTTAAAGGTGGAGTCTGTGAATTACAGTGATAGTTCAGGGAAGCAATAGAGAACGTAGCAGCAGCTCCTCACGGCACAGACTGGGCAGACTGGAGAACTCAACGTGGACTCTGCGCGGCGCTCCGCGCACGCCAAGCCTTTTTAAAGGTGGAGTCTGTGAATTAAGGTGATAGTTCAGGAAAGCAATAGAGAACGTAGCAGCAGCTCCTCACGGCACAGACTGTGCAGACTGGAGGACTCAACACAGACTCTTTCTGCGCTCTCCTTGGATGGTTCTTGTGGCAGTAGATGACAGGCAGCAGCAACATCTTTGTTTGGGCTGGGCTGCGTAGCAAGTAGCAGCCTACCACTAAGATGCATCGTGGGTCCCCTCCACAATGGCACTCCACCTGGGCCACGTCTGCCAGGTGTGGCCCAGGGAGTCCAGGTGAACCACCTAATAGGCCCCTTTCGTTATGTTCAGCCCCCAGGAGGGTTAAAAACATTAAGCGCTCCACCTACCTTTGGGAGAGCCGGTAACTCAGAGTCCCGGGCTCAGCAGTGATTAATGATCACCTGTCGGGTGCATGCCTTCCTTGAGTCCTGGGCTGCGGCAATATAATGGTGCAGATTGGTAGACCTCTAGCCCTGTTGAACGGTTCACCAACTGTCAAACATCGCTTCGCTCGCACCGGTGACCGTATTTTAGAGTAATGGGACCCTTGTGTTCCCAAATGCGAGGATCCCTTTAACAATTTTTCTTTTTTACCTGGATCCTGGCGCGGCTCTTCCGCTTGGGATACGATTTTCTTTTTCATTTTTGGGATCTCTGGCTCGGCTTCACATGCTGGGGATCTTTGCTTTCATACCAATGACCGGGGGTTACATGCTCCCCCTCTTTGAACTATCCTCAGCCCTGAGGATAGCTTTGACTTGGCCAATGAATTTCTCCAGCCATGATTTAGGACAGGCCACCAGTGCCACCCAGTACCTCAAATCTCCGGCACCTCCCAGGAACATGCTCTAAGGAAGGTGGGACGGAAGACTGAAATAAATTAACTGGAAACCCACACTGGACCCCTGTTGTATCGTATGTTAGCTTCATAACAGGTCTGCTCTCCCTGGTGGTACAACATATTGTTTTCCCCCCCGGACCTGGCAGAGTACTCTGCACCAAGTCAGGGACCCTGTCTTCCAGAGGAGGAATGGGTAAGGGTTCCTCTACTATGTTCAGCATGGTAGGGGTTATAGGAGCATGACTGGGAGCAACCTCTCACAGAATACACTGAGGATGCGGTTCAGGTTCTCTAGGAGTGGGATCTGGATCAGTGGGTATAGGGACCCCTACTAGTGTCTGATCTAACCCTTGGTGCTGGGAAGACGCTAAACTGATAGCCCTCAGCGTCAGCACTTGCTTCCGGCTGACCTTCTGATGTTCTTTTAGCCTCTGTAGCTGGAGAAGCCTTCAAAGGATCTTCAGGCCTTTCAGTGCGGAGTCACTGCTGTTTCGTCACCGGCCCCTTGGCTGGTTCTTCATCGGTCACCTCTGCTGTCAGCGCAACCTCATTCCCGACTGGGAGCAGGTGGTTTCCGGTGCAAGGTCTATGATGAAAGGCTGAGACTCCCACTTGTAGCCCAACTTGTTACGTCCTCTGTACCAGGCTGTGGATCAACACGCGATTGCCAGGTTGAAGAGCGTGAAACCTGACCATGCCGTCGTAGCAGCATTTGTTCCCTTCTGTAGTCTTCTCTGTGGCAGCCTGGGAGAGCTGATATGATTGCTACAGTTAACACTTGAGCTGTTTAACATATCTGGTGTAATTCCTGCTGCCTGTTCCGTGTGCGGACACTCCAAAACACAGGTCTACAGGCAGCTGAGCGTCTCTTTCAAACAACAAAAAATATGGTATGAACCCGGTGGCATCTTTCTTCGTACAGTTGTACGCATGAGTCAGGGTAGCCACATGCTGACTCCATCTGTTCTTCCCCTCTGGCCTCAGGGTGCCCAGCAAGGCCAAGAGGGTACGATTAAACCTCTCCACTTGGGCATCGCCCTGAGGGTGATATGGAGTTGTACGGGTCTTCTTTCTGCCAACCAGCTCCAGTATCTGCTTGATAAGTGTCAGTTCAAAGTCTGGTCCCTGGTCGGAATGAATCCTGGCCGGCCAGCCGTAGTGAACCAAAGTATTTTTCCCCCAATACCTGGACAATGGTGGTGGCACGCTGATCTTTGGTGGGAAACTAATGTTCATACTGAATGAAGTGGTCTTTCACCACCAGGATGTTCTGTACTCCTTGCATGTCCATCTCCATTTTGAAGAAGTTAATACAGACGAGGTCCATGGGCCCAGAACTCTGCAGATGATGAAGATAGACTGCAGGACAAGCCACAGTCTTCCTGGTGACACGTCTGGCGCAGTGCTGGCAATAATACTCCACATCTGCTGCTAGTCTGGGCCAGAAAAACCTTGAGTGGACCAACTTGAAGGTTCTGTCACTGCTCAGATGTCCGTGCTGGTTGTGGAGTGCATATAATACAGCTCAGCGGAATCTCTGTGGCAAAACCAGGCGATGTAGTAGCCGGTCTCCAACTTTTCTTTCCTTTTGCAGGATTCCACCCTTTTGCACAAGTGTCATACACTCCTTCAGCATTGCAGCTTGCTCTAGGTCATGAAGGACATCTCTGGACACATCCGCTCCTGTGGTCGTGGCTTTCAGGAACAGAGTGATGCCAGGATCCGGTAGCTGTTACATACAGATCTCATCTCGGGTCAGACGTGATAGCTCAGATACTTCCAGACTGGTGATGTTGCAGTAAATGGCGGGTATCGCCTCAGCTGAGGATCCCAAGCAATCCACTCTCCTGGCTCTGTCTGGCTCCTGCTGACTTCTAGCCTGGCAGATGGCTCTGACGCCTTCTGAAGACAACTCCTTCCTTGAGGTGGATCCAGTTATATCATTCAGCTGAGCATGAAGCCTCCAAGAGAGGGCATCAGCCTCGATGTTCGTGCACCAAGGTCTGTACTGTAGACTGAAGTTGTATGTAGACACTGCAGCGAGCGAGCGGTGTCCGGTAGCATCCAGCTTCACCAACTTCAACAAATACGTAATGGAGTTGTTGTCCATCCTCACTGTGAAGGTGGTGCCGTAGAAGTAATCTGTAACAGCCCACTTCAATGCCAAAAATTCCAACTTGTGAACTGGATAATTCTTCTACGCTGCATGCAGGCCTCTGCTGCGAAAGCGACCGTTCTCGTCGCACCGTTGGTCTCCTGGTAGAGAACAGCTCCCAATCCCTCAGCTCCTCGAAGGCCTGCTGACATCGGTCAGTCCAACGCTCACCAAAGGGCTCCCGTGGGCGATATCAATGGTCCGCTGAGTTAGCCCTTTGAGGACAGACTGTTAAATGCACCAAGAAGATGTATTAGGATTCCCACTTCTGTGCTTAAAGATCTGTCAGGATAGCTTGCCACTGCCCTGGAGCCTTTGCACTGGACCTGACAGTTTGATATTAGCCCGCTTACAATACCTGTAAGGACAGCCGTGGGGTTGTACCTAGATGTGCGGGTAGCCCTGCATTGCAATTAGAAGAAAGCGCATGCAGGTTAACACATCTGGTACACTTCATTTACACCTACAATGTTTAATCTGCCCTTGACGCTCAAAGATGTATGTTGCTAACCCTCCATTGCACCTATAACTGCTTAAGTTTGTCATTGTAACACACAGTGGTTACATGCCGGTATCCTTGATATTGTGCTTATTAGGCTGCTTTGGTTAGCGTTTGTAGAATGTGGAAGGTATGTAGTAAGACTACAAAGGTAACTTCTCTATTGCGTTCAGAGAATCAATTAGCCTAGTTTCTATGTTAGCCTGCCTGACCCACCTAGAAGATGTTCTAGGACAACCAGTCTATTGGGCTTGGTAGCCTTAAGGGTAGCCCGTCCACAGTGCCTGGAAAAGTCTACGAAGGTAGATGGCTTTTTCTTCCCCCACAGAAGATCGGATGACACAGCAACATCAAAGATAAGCTCCATCTGAGCTTAGGGTATGTATAAATGCACCACTTCGGTGGACATCTGCCGCAGGCACGGCTAGCCATCCACGCAATCTAGAATGCAGCTAGGAATATGACAAATTCGGTCTAGCTGGTCCCATAACCTCTTCGCACTGAAACACCAGACTTTCCTCAACACCTCTGCCATTAGAATACAGCAACAACCTATGGAAAATGTCAGTCTAGCTGGATACATATCGAGTATCCTGCACTCACGCTCTGCCGTGACCTCCCCCAGCACCCACCCACATGCCTGAACTCTTGGGTTGCTTACTGGAGTCCGGCCAGCCCTCTTAAGTCCTAATATTTGCCAAAAGCACACACGAATCTTAAGCCTCCTCTTAGAACGTTCTCATTCCTGGGCTTCGGTCCCAGAGGGCATTCCTACCACACAGTGCTTTCAGGCCATACAAATGGGAAAAGGCGCTATATAAATGACTACTACAATACAATACAAGCAGTTTAATGGGGGGTACATGGAATGTTTATGGTAGTATGGGTGTGTCTTTAGTCTGTACTTACTTATAAAATGGTCTGAAAGCAACTGCTATGAATGTGTAGCTTGTAGTAAAATATAGCTTTTATGTTTGCGGCAATATCTAGGCCTGGAGCTGTATGGTCCTAAAAATAAGTGAGGTTACAATATGGGCTTGAGGTGTGCTGAAGCCGGCAGTTGTAATGTGGAGGATTTTTGTTGTATAGTTTATATGAAACTACACATGTAAAATGGGAAGGGGTGAGTTTTGCTGAGCCAGCTGACGAGTTGTATCCGCTCCAAGATTTGGACTCGTCAATAGGTGTGAATTGGGAAACATTGAGGCACAGGGTGAAGAGGAGGAAATGGAGAAAAAATTAAATAATTATCTGTTTCTAACAGCTGTGTCCTGCCTGAAGTCTAATGTGGTGTTATAGAGTGATAACCTCTGGGTCATTACAGGGTGAAGCAGAGTGATGAGCAGAAGTCATGATGCATTGAGTTTCTTGTGTTCTATACCACACTAAGATGCTGCCTTGCATTAGTTTCCTATGGATTTGGGGGCACTGCAGTGTGTTGCAAAGTCCAGGAAAGAGAATAAATAAATGTATACACCTTCATTGAACAAAGAGGATGTAGAGCACCAATGGACTGTGCCGAGGCATTAGGCACATTGTATGAGAAAGGGGAAGCGCCATGTGTCAGAAGACATCGCCCCTATCGTATGCACCACTCGAGTAAAGGTACTTGCATGCAGGGCCAGAGGGGAACCATTCTTTCATGTTATTATGCTTCGATTGTTACCACGAGGCTATGAAATACTCAGTACAGCACTGTATTACTTGCTAAGGCCACTTCACATGATTTAGTAGCAGGGAGCAAAGCTGTCGGGACCCAAGCCAAAAACCCTGGGTGTGGCCAAATAACACTGAGGGGACTTTCAGCCCACTAGCCAAAGTGGAGAGAATGAGCATGAAACTGAAGTGAATGGGGTTTTCTGTAGAAATGACCGAAAAGAAATAACTTTATGGTATGTGTTTGAATTTCGGCGGCATTAAAATTACGTACAGCTGAAAATGTATAAGAAATACACCATACCGTGCCATTATATCAAACAAGGGAAGCGTGGGTGTCCCCTGCACCCTTTTTCGCTATGATATAGGGGGTGTCCCCCACTTCTATAAAAAGGAAAGCGGGGGACAAAGAACTATGCGGCAGAAGTTCCACCTCTAGATGGGTAGGCGGAATTCATGTCGCAGGGCGAGTGGTGCGGTGAAGGAGAATAGGTACGTTTGGATAGCAGAGGTAAGTATTAGTGTTTGGGAGGTGGAGGGAGAAGGATTGACGGGCGGTGGTGATGGTCGTGATTATTGCCATTTTGAAAATTTAGAATTTATAATTTTTGGATTCAAAATTTTCATAATCAAAATAATCTTGGACATCCATAAATGTGCCCAAGATGGATTAACAGGCAAGATAAATGGTGACCCGGGCAGCTTGTATCCCTAGAAATCCTTTTAATATTTGAATAACATTTGGGAGGGGTTCTATGTCAGAAATGAAAATTTGTCCTGTTGTCAAATCTCTCAAAAGTGAGCTGTAAACGTTAATTTTGGTTTCCTCCTTTATTTCATGCTTAGCACAATAAGGATTTTATAACTGACTAACTTGTAGCCACAGTAGTCTCTTTCGGAACCCCAAAGCTTGTGCATTTGTGTATAGTGCTTAAGGACACAAAGCCTTCCACATTGTGACACTGAACCTGGGCATGTTGAAACCATGCTCAAGAAAACCGAGGGCAGTGCCCTTCTTAAACCCATAGACACTGAAGAACAATTTGGAGGGGTTGTATGTCAGAAAAGCGACCCTCCAATATTCCAGCTTGGAACTTTCAATATAGCTGTGTGTCAGACTCCCAGGTGGAGTCTTCAGCCTGCTTCAGGGACTTTTGCCAGCTCACCCAGCCTAGGAGAGCTCTGTAGACTGCGCAGATAGATTGTGTTCCTGCGCCACAAAGGGGGAGACCACAGTTGATTATTTTTCTTCCTTTAGCAAATCTACCAAATGTCTCAAAGAATGTTTAGAGTCAAAGTCCTCTCAGAAAAGGCTACATGCTGGTGGGCTGAAGTTGTCTCTTTCCCTCACCTATTTAAATAATTAAGGGCCCTTCATGCTTGCCAAGGAGCCCTAGCCACCAGTGCTTGGAAATACCAAATAATGATACCTAGGCATGAGCTCCTGACAAGAGAAACTCCCCTTTTCAGACCACTGCTTTTGAAGAGGAATAGACCAAAAGTGACTACCTCTGCCCCTCTGGTGATGGGCAGGTGAACATGTCACTCAGGGCCCGTGCCCCGCCCTTCTGTCCAACGTTATAAAAGTGAAAAGCATTATTCCTTGAGGCAGCCATACGGCTCTTATCCCAGGCAGGTGCATTAGGGTATGGATACAATGTAAATTGAAAGTGGCAAGAATAAGTGTTAGGAGTATGTATACACATTCAATGGACATGAAGCAAATTACATTCATCATGAAGCTACATAAACAATAAGTTAAAATAATGCACTTGGACATGAAAAATGTTACACTGCACTCATTCATGTAGGAGAACACATATATAAAGAAGTGCATACATTTGCGCACAACATGAATAACATATGAAACCTATTTCATTAACATAGAAATGTGACAGCAAAAGGTATCTATCTCATTTAAAATGAATGCTATAGCATGCCTTACAAATGAATCCAGGCCTTTAAGCCCCAGGAAAGTTAGAATTGCTGAAGCTACAGAAATAGTGGTTTAGGCAGTATTGAGAAAGTAGAAAAAGGGAGGGTCTGCTCAACCAGAGCCAGGCACACGAACCTGGCAGCATTAAATAGTAGAATAGATTGTTTTGCAAGAGCTTTTTTATAAACAAAATTGAGTAAGTGAGAAATAGATAAGGTTGATAGATTAGCCAATGGGGACGAGACAGCCTTATGTCCTTGACAGAGTTGGCTAAAACCCATGTCACCTCAAAACCGCTTCCATCCAGCTTTTGAGTTGCAAAACCTGTCCTGTGTTCACAAAAATGAGAATAACAAGTTTTATGCTAGTCAGAATATTATGAGGTCATTGGAAGAGGAAATAATTATGCATTTCAGGAAGCAGGTGTAGCCAATGAAAGAGGGTAATGTATTTTATTCATGAAAACTCGCACCTTGAAACACTTGTGTATAGGCGCGTTACAAATGCCATATCATGTCATGAAAAATCTGACCAATTCAATTGTAACATTCATGTTAGAACATAACTTGTGTCATGTATTTCTGGTTATAAATCCATGTTAGAGAGAGAAGAAATGTGAGACTTTTGTTTGTCAGCTAAAGCACCTGGGTTGTCAGGAGAATCGTTAAGGCACGGATCCCTGGATGAGCTCTGTGACTTATAGCCTTTTGAGGCTGCAGAACACTTGGGGCAGAGCTTTGGGATGGAACATCCACCTGACATGACCCCGATTTTAAAGGCTAATAGCTGTGAAAAAAACAACATAGGGCAAACAGCAACTTTCTTCCATACATGATGAACTAGAGTATGATACAGTGTGCCAGTGCCTGATCTAGCACAACCTCAATTCAGCGAATATTTAATACAATGTCCAACTACTTCAACGTATTCAAACGCATTCCTCCCTTCTCTTTTTATTCCTCATTTCATGGGGTGGTGGGAATGGGGGTTTAGGGGACTCTCCATGATCCACATGTTTACCTCCCCAATACACCTATCATATGTATGTGTAAATGGGGAGTGCTGACATTAACAGCACTGCCCTTTGTAATATCTAGGCAATGAAACAATGCACTCAAAAAGAAGGTCTCTAGCAAGAAAGATTGGGCTATTGTTTTAAAAGTGCATGCAGCGAGGGACCAATGTTGTCCCATTTACAATGAACTTCTATGATGTACCTGTGCAATCACTAAAGGGTCCCTGCGTATCTGCATGTACACCTGTATCTCTATTTACTCCAAGTTGGAAAGTCCATACTGCCCTTTTATGAAATCTCGGGAGATTGCCATCTGAATTAATATTTAAGGGTCCCTGGATTAAAGTACCTGTATCATTATTTCAACACTGCCTGTGGAAAAATGCATGTGTTCTCAATTTAAATTCTATTGACTGAGTCACCTGTTCTAACCTTCTAAGTGCTCTTGCAGATAAACATGGTAATATTTCTAGCTTCTTCTTATTGTCTGAGTGGCTTGTTCCCCTGCACGTTTTCTTTCTGCAAATGTTCGATACAATCAGTGCAGTTCTTTCAACGGCTGATTCTTCAGTTTAGTTGCCCTTGCTTTAAACTATTGGGCTATTTGCAATTCGCAGGGTGGAGGGTTAGAGAGCATTTGTATTCCACCTTCTAAAAAGGGATGCATTTGAAATCAGGCACGTGTCCCAACACACCCCATTTACTCTTTACTACTCTCTTCCAGTGCGGTCAAAGCTTGCCATTTAAGACTGAACCACCAGTAAAGAAAACCATCCATCCAAAGAGTACTAGTTTAACTCTTGCCAGGAGCTGTATGGTGTTGCAAAACTAAAGATGCAATGGCAAAATGTGTAGTCTGAAACTTGCAAAGTTTCAAATGGTGCACCGAGAAAATATTGAGCCTCCAAGGGGGGTGTGTGCGCATGCGTTTGAGTGTCTGTCTGCGTGCAAGCCCCACCGGTTTGTAACAAGATAAGGTTGCTTTGCTGGCTAATGCACCTGCTGCAGAGACCTGCAGAGCACCATGCAATTCCTGAGAGATGCCAGTACATTTTGCTAGCAATGCTGGCCCTGTAATCACCTCACGTCTTCTTGAGATGGTGTCCTGTTTGACTCCCAATGCAAATGACTTATCAATACCAACCCTTATGCTGCACTTTCGTTCCTCAATTTGTCTTTGGTCAGATGGGAGCAGGGAGACAGCTGATTTATAACTAGGGCTACCCAGGCCAGAGGGCCCACATGGATCAGAAACTGAATTTTTAAGGAAAGGCATATTTGGTGGTGAAAATGAGGGCACTTAATGGAACACTCTGGGATCCTTCCTGATCTCAACCACTACTCCCTTTTAAAATTGTCCTTTAGACCCCCGACCCCCATATATTTGGAGGCTGGCTCCACCCCTAGATTTAGGCAAGCTGTACTAGTTTACGAATGCTGCAGGTTTACAACACTGAGCCGGAGCATATTCCGCTATGCAGCGGTGATCAATCTCCCATTGACCGGTCCCTGCTCATCTTGCTGGTGGTTATCATCTTTCAATGTTGGATTGTAGATGCATGGAAGCACCACAGCCCCTCAGAAAACAGTTCTACGTCATTTCATCGACACCCGTTTTTATGACTTGTGTTTTGCTGTGGAAGTTTTGCAGAAAAAAGCTTTTCGAAAATGTTTTACAATTATTTTTGTGGGGTTCTCCCACCAACCCCCCTACCCCTGCACACCCATCATTTATCTATTTTTTTTAATTTCCCAACCCCCAACCTTTTATATGCCCTTGCCCACCCCCCCCCCCCCAAAATAGCGCGAAACTTTTTTGGGAAATAATGCAGCGGCAAAACACCAGTCACAAAAACGGGTGTCGATGAAAGGACGCTATACCCAGAAAACATGCTGTATTGTATGTAGTCTGTGATTGGTCAACCTTCTGTGACCACAAATACTAGCTGAGAACAGCAGCCAAACATCCATGAGCAAGTTGATTAGATACCACTGGCAGCCATTGGCAACTGAACATCTTTACATTACCAAAGGGGCTGGATTATAGTAGGTGAGATGTAAATACACCGTCTTGCTGCTATAAGAGCAATCAGCGGTGGAGAAGAGAGATAATGCAAGTGTGCAACAGGTGCATGGATGGCGGTAGGGGACCTGTTCGGTGGGATGACTGTCGACCAGAGATAAAGTGTGCCTTTTCCTCAGCCATGCTGTAAGAACACACAAGAATGTGCAATGACCTCTGGTTTGTTGTGTCCAGGTGCATGAATGGAACTCATTTTCTGTTATCAATTAAATGAGTTACTGCATATTTGAGGACAATCCCTATAATGATGTAACAGTACATTTGGTGTTAAAACCTGCAAGTGGGGTGTATACCTGCTCTTTTCATGGCAATAAGGTGCTATGTGATGGTAATATAATGACGCCCATTACTCGTATATGGTGAAGGCCTGGCAAATGCCTACACATAAGCAAACACGCGCTTTGCCATGCTTGTCTTTGTTAGTTTTGTGCCACTATAAAAGGAAACCTGAATAGACCTGCTCAGTGCAGCAATGAGACACTTGCATACTGCAGTATGGCAATGCCACTATGACGTTGCGTTGTGAAGTAGACTGGGCTGAAGAACTTCTATGCTTCTACTTTTATCTTCATTGGTTCTGAAGCAGTGCAAGTTTTACGCCTCTGGTGACAAGAAACCAGTGGAGGTACTGGGCCTGATTCCGGCTTCTGCCAGCGCCTTTTGGTTTTGGCTTTTTTGAAAATGTATTTTGATGTCTTCAAGCAATTAAAATACAAAAAACCTTTCAAGAACAGAAATACGCTCCTCAGCTACCAGTACTGTGGATACTTATGCAGACCATTGCAGCTTGGCTGGCCGAGTGCACCTGCTTGCTGACTGGCTAGCTGGAAAGAGTCTTTCCGTGTGTGGAAATGCCAAAGACTCTGTACAATAATTTGCCTATAGATCAAGAAGCTCACTTTCAGAAGCTTTTGACAACCAACATAATTTTAGCTTTTTTGGTAAATAATAGTAATCAAAGCGGTGATCATAACTGTGACATCTTTCTTGAAATATGGATTCCTTTCTTCATTTCGTACTTTTACAACAGCACCTTTATATTTGGGGTTTGGCGGCTGTGGGGTGAGGGCGCATCACCCCACAGCCAGAAAAACTGCTCATACAAAGATGTTCACTTTCTGCAGTTTGCTTAATAGCGCCTCTGGCCATTTGCAAAGAGTGTGCATCCTGCCCCTTTCATCATGGGATCCTGTGACTGTCGGGTGTAAATCGTCGGGAAGGCAAGTTGAGTTTCAGCTGAACAACGGTTTTGAATAAGGTGCTTGAGTTCACTGAGAAGTCATGCTTGTAGTAACTATTAAGAAGGCCACCCTAGTGAACCGGGAACTCTGAGAGGTTAGCCAAAACTCAATCATGGTAAACGTGGAGAGCAGACCAGGCTATTCTCAGGAGACCATGAGCACATCATAATTCAACTCAGACAGGAATGTATAAAAATAAAAATATTTATTCTAAGCCTTAAACACACACTGAAAAATAAAACTAGCAGGTGATACTATTGCACAATACTCAATAAACATGTATAGATTCACCATAAGTTCTTAAAATACATTCTATAATTTAAATCAGCACAGGAGGTACATAAAATGATGCAGTAAAGATGGAACCAAGTCACAGGCAATATTCCCTAAATTCAGCAGGCCTATCCCTAAGAAGAATGAGGCCTTGTCCCCAAAGGTCACAGGAGCCACAGTGTTTCTCTCCAGAATGCATCTGTAGCAGGTACGTTACTTGTGTTGGTGATTGTTCAAAATAAAAGGTGCAACAAAGTTAGTAGGTAAGTCAAATGTGTTCTAATCTTTCAGATGGTACTGCCCAGGTTTGATGACCAAAATGCAGTGGAATGTAATGTGCGGCAAAACAGTTACTTTTTCTCAATGTTATCCTACAGAGGAGAGGGGGGGGGCAAATATTTTGCGTTTACTTATCCCTCAGGCTCTGATCTTTCCAGGTGACTTGATGGGTCGACTGGGGGTCACTGGAGGTTGGATTTTCCAACATTGGTTCCAATGAGAGGCAACCAGGAGCTGTGGGAGCAAGGATTATTCCGATCGGGTCCTTAAGCATCCCTTGGTGAAGGAGAAATGAAAGATTCACTGATGTGGCCCTCTTCAGGACACTTCACAGGATGGGTGAAAGCGAGTTCCAGTGACACACACGACAGACGTCCTTCACTCGCGGTTGAAGAAGCCTCTTCAGGACATGATCCCTTGAGGCTGAGAGGCTGAAATTCATAGGTACAGTGACTTATACCACAAGCTGGTAACCACCAAAGTTCGGGGTGCAAATGCAGAATGGCGACAGTTTCGGTGAGGTAGCCCAATGGAGAGCTGGACAGTCCAGCGGATTGTCCAGGGACACTTATGAAGGCTCAGGACAGCTCGATCCTCAAGAATACATCAAGACTGGTTGGTCCCACCAGTTCAAGGGTTAAAGCACTCCACAGCGCCTTTGCAGATCAGGTAGTCCAACAGGGTTTCACTAGGCCAGACACAGGAAGGGATGCCAGGCCTCTTCAGGAGTGTTTTCCGGATCTTCAATTGGATGTTCTTCTATGAGGGACTCTTGGCTCCACCGCCGATCAGAAGAAAAGGCTCTCTTCTTATCTAAAATCCAGCATGGAATCAAGTCCAAGCCCATCAGTGGTAAGGATCTGCACAATCCAAACATTCAATATTTGTCCAATCAGGGACCACTATTGGTATCACTCATGCCTCACACCCAGACTCTCTGGCACTGCACCATAGATATGCAGTGGGAAAACACACACACCCAAACACACACACACACCCACACACCCACACACCACAAACACACACACACACCACAAACACACACCACACACACACACCCGTATGGGATTTCCTGACCAAAGAACAAGTGAAAATCTCATGGCATGGCCATGTTAGGGCACTAGCCATGTTTAATTGCCATACATGGTAAACATGAATGTGCACACTAGAAATAACACAAAAATATATCTGCTGCCACCAGCTTGTCTTTGGGGACATATAAAAGTAACCACAAATCCCTAGTGCAAATGGTAAGGGTGATACGAAAGTATCCCTCATTGCACTGCATTGTAAGATGCTGGGTGCAAAGTTACAAAAGGTGAAATATAAAAAGGGAAACCTAGTTTCCCAGTACTGATAGTAGTAGTTTGTCATTTTTATAGTACCTTTATCCCATTAGTGTGGCCTCAACGTGCTTATGGGGGTGAACGCCCTCAGGGCACCGGAGTCCAATTTATGGGAAATTGTCAGAAACAATAGAATGCGTGTGAGCATTAGGCCAAGATAGGGAGTTTGTGGGCTTGGCCTGCCCCAGTAAGCTGCTCGTGATGGTCAGGCATGTGGGTGGGTGCTGGGAGGTGATCAGGAGAGTGCGCGAGTGCAAGGGACTCGTTAGGTGTCCTGCTAGACACAATTTTGTCGTAGGTCGTGCCTGCATTCTGATGGCAGAGATAATGTGAAGCATGCTTTAGTCTGGTGTATAGAGGCGAATGCGTGCGATTGGGAGGCTATGTCTGTGGCTGGTGTCCACCGAATTGGTGCTTGACTACGTACCTTGAGGCACAGTAGGATCTTTGCCTTTGGTGTGGCTGAGTGATCTGAGTTGTCCAGACTCCTCAGAGAATTGTACTCTACCTTGCTCTGTAGAATATACTATGGAGGCACAGACTTTGACAATGCCTAGCTGTTGTGAGGTAAGTGTGAGAAAAGGAAGATCTTCAAGACTTGAGGGCCTTTCTGAAGGAGATGTAGTCCTAATGACTGCAGATGTTCAGTGGAAGGGAGTTCCAGAGGGTGTTAGTTTGGATGGAGAAGGAGGATCCTTAAATTCTGGTGGAGATGAAAGGGGATCACAAGGTGGATGCAGAGCCAGATCTAAAGTTTCTGATGGGGTGGTACTGTGTAAGCTTGTTTTGGAGGAATTCTGTGCCAGTCTTGTGGAGGCAGCTGTTTGTGATGCGCATGGCCTTAAAAGTCGCCTGTTAGCTGAGAGGAAGCCACTGTAGTACTCTAAGGGCAGGGGTGATGTGTCCTCTGGGTGAGAGGGCAAGGAGGAGTCTAGCTGCAGAGGTTTGAATTCACTGGAGTTTTTGGAGCTGATAGGCAGGAGAGCCCAGATAGAGGGATTTGGTGTAGTCTAAGCGGGAGAAGATGATAGCAAGGATTGCTGAGAATCTGCGAGGGTACGAGAGATAAGGGAAGAGTCACCTGAGGATGCGTAGGTGGAAAAGACGAGGTCTGGACATTATGTTGATATGATGAGAGAGTGATGGGTCTGAGTCCAAGGTGCATCACAAGTTCTTGAGTGGTCACGCGGTGGGATGGGGAAAGATATATGTTTTAACACCGGTTAAAATTTCAATTTTACCAGGGTTCAGGAGGAGGTGGTTAGCCGTCATCCAGTGGTGGATTTCAGTGAGACAGGAGGCAAGGTCAGGACGGGTGTCATCCACGTAGTTGTAGCGGATCTGAGTGATTTGCCGTGGCTAAAATTACCGTGGGCAAATCGTTTACATGAGAAAGGTGCGAACTACCAAAAGTTAACACCTTTCTCATGCGAACACACTTACATACTTTCCGGGCTGCAGGGGTTTCCCCCGCAACACCCCGCTCACTATACTTTACAGTATACTGTAAAGTATAGTGAGCGGGGTGTTGCGGGGGAAACCCCTGCAGCCCCGACATTCTTTTAAAACATTTTTTTATACTTACCTATAATGCTACCACCAAAGGTTAAACTTTTGGTGTTCGAACCTTTGATGATAGCATTTTTAGGACTTTTTGACCATGCAAACTTTTGCATGCGGTCAAAACGTTCTAAACCAGTTGTAGCTGGTTAAGTTATGAGAGCGGATGCGTGCAGGAAGGAGCTAAGGTAGAGATTGAAGAGTATTGTTGGTGTGGAGTAGGAATTCGGTCTTGGAGGGGTTGAGCTTCAAGTATGCAATGGACATCAAGACTGGATCAGTGAGAGGCAGGTTTTGAGCCTGTGGATGTCTTTGATGGAGTAGATCTTGAGGTATATGTGTGTGTCGTCGGCGTATAGGTGGATGGTTGTGTGTGACTACAAGTGCGCCCAGCGGCTCCATGTATAGATTGAAAATCACTGGGGAGAGGATGTATCCCTGCGGGATTCCACAGGTGATGGGTAGCATTGGCGATCCAGAGAAGTCCATCTGAACAAACTGCTGGAGGTTAGTGAGGTAGGACTTGAACCAGCGTGCGGCAAGGTCGCTGATCCCCATGTTCCAATGTAGGATGTCCATGGATGCCTGGTGATCTACTGTGTGGAAAGCGTCTGAGAGGTAGAGTAAACCAGGTGGGAAGGGTGGGCATTGTCAAGTATTTTGAGGGTGTCATCGACCATCTGTATGGTTGCCGTCTCCATGTTGCATCTGCAGCTGAACCCAGATTTGTAGGTTTGGAGGAGCTTGTTGGTGTTGATGTGTTGCTGCAGTTGCATGGCTACTGCTTTCTTAATGATCTTACCTAGGAAGGAAAGATGGATGATGGGGTGATAGTTACCTAGGTTGTCTGGATCCAGAGTGTTTGTTTTTAGAATAGGGAGGATTTGTCCCATCTTTAGGGTCGTAGGGAAGGTACCTTGATTTAGGGAGCTGTTGAAGATCTCCACGTAGGGGAGCTGTTTGATGATCTCCAGGTAGGGAAGGAGAGCTTCTGTCGGGATGGTCTTGAAGATGGATGCTGGGAGGATGTTGTCTGTATACAGTGTGGCTTTGAGGATGGCCAGGGTTTCTACCAGTTCCTCTGTATAGAGAGTGAATTGAATGTTATCCAGGGCATGGAGATTTTGCTAGGAGGGACGTGATGTGGGTCTGTGGATGCAGAGCTAGTGTCTATGTGCTGGCAGATCTTGCTGATTTTGTCGATGAAAAAGGTTTTGATGGCGGTGAATTTTTCGTTGGAGTGCGGTATGGTATGGTAGTGTCGGTTAGCGGTTCACGCAGTGCTTGACCACTTTGAAGAGGACTCTGCCTTTTGTTGTCAGCTTCTGCTATGGTATTCTGATAGTAGGAGGCCTTGGCTTTGTTGATTAGTTGTGGGCGGGTTCCTTGGAGTTCCTTGAGTAACGCCAGGTGGGATGGGATCCTGGATCAGCACCAGGCTTTCTCTTGTTTCCTGATGAGTCTTTTGCTGAGGTTGAGTTGTTGCGTGTACCAGGTTGCTGATGGTTTTGGTTTGCAGTTGCGTTGTTTCAGAGGAGCGTATTGGTCGATGGAGGCTGAGAGGGTGGTGTTGATTGCTTCCAGTAGAGTCGCAGTTCAGTTGGTGGTGCACAGTCAATGTGAGGTGGAGTTTGGTGAGGGCTTTCACCGGGAAGTTCTTGAAGGACCTGTAGGTTTGTCTGATCGGTTTCCTCTGGGAGTGCTTGAATGGGATGGTGGGCAGGATGTTCAAAGTCATGGTCAGGAGAGCTGTAGTGGAGGGAAGGCAGCAAGGTGATGATTAGGTTGAGGGTGTAATCTTTCTCGTACATTGGGTCTTCTGTCTGCTTTGTGAGGCTGAGTTTGTCGAGACGGCAAAGGAGAGCTTCCGTCATTGGTTTGGTGGCCTTGTTGCCTGGGAGGTTGAAGTTGCCTAGGAAGATGATGGTGTGCGTGGGTGGTGTCTAGGTCGGGAAGTCACTGATGAAGGCAATGTTGGGTTTGGTGGTCTGTAGATGAGATGGAAAGTGACTGTGTCCATCTGGGGGAACGGGACGCGACAGGAGAAGACTTTGAAGGAGATGGTTGGGATGGCCTGGGGGGACCGAGGGAGAAAACGCATACCCTTTTCTTTGTCTGCCCTTGTCTTTGTCTGCCCTTGTCTTTGTCTGCCCTTGTCTTTGTCTGCCCTTGTCTTTGTCTGCCCTTGTCTTTGTCTGCCCTTGTCTTTGTCTGCCCTTGTCTTCGTCTGCCCTTGTCTTCGTCTGCCCTTGTCTTCGTCTGCCCTTGTCTTCGTCTGCCCTTGTCTTCGTCTGCCCTTGTCTTCGTCTGCCCTTGTCTTCGTCTGCCCTTGTCTTCGTCTGCCCTTGTCTTCGTCTGCCCTTGTCTTCGTCTGCCCTTGTCTTCGTCTGCCCTTGTCTTCGTCTGCCCTTGTCTTCGTCTGCCCTTGTCTTCGTCTGCCCTTGTCTTCGTCTGCCCTTGTCTTCGTCTGCCCTTGTCTTCGTCTGCCCTTGTCTTCGTCTGCCCTTGTCTTCGTCTGCCCTTGTCTTCGTCTGCCCTTGTCTTCGTCTGCCCTTGTCTTCGTCTGCCCTTGTCTTCGTCTGCCCTTGTCTTCGTCTGCCCTTGTCTTCGTCTGCCCTTGTCTTCGTCTGCCCTTGTCTTCAACTGCCCTTGTCTTTGTCTGCCCTTGTCTTCAACTGCCCTTGTCTTCGTCTGTCCTTTTCTTCGTCTTCGTATGCCCTTTACTTCGGATGCCTGGGCGAAAGATGGCCTTGATCTAAGGGTTAAGAGCAGAAAGGAAGAGGCAGGGCTAAGAAGGTGGGTGGATCCACTTGCACCTGCTCACAAACTGCAAAAGAAAAGAGGCTGGAGGATTGCTTAAGTAGGGATAAAGGGCAGCAAAACAGGAAGGCACCAACAGTTTGGCAGTGATTGACATGTGGGTGGGGCTTATCTCATGTGACTTAGATCCACCTGCACCTGCCCACCAACTGCAAAGGAACATAGGCTGGAA
This sequence comes from Ambystoma mexicanum, assembly GCF_040938575.1. Lineage (NCBI taxonomy): Eukaryota > Metazoa > Chordata > Amphibia > Caudata > Ambystomatidae > Ambystoma > Ambystoma mexicanum. Next base: position 448,427,131 of record NC_090937.1, read on the forward strand.
GGCTGCCTAAGTAGGGAAAAAGGGCTGTAAAACAGAAATGCACCAACACATTAGCAGTGATTGGCAGGTGGGTGGGGCTTAGGCCACGTGTCCTAGATCCACTTGCACCTGCTCACCAACTGCAAAGGAAAAAAGGCTGGAGGACTGCTTAAGTAGGGGGAAAAGGGTGGCAAAACAGGAAGGAACCAACAGGATAGCAGTGATTGACAAGTGGGGTGGGGCTTAGGGCACTTGACTTAGATCCACTTGCACCTGCTCACCAACTGCAAAGGAAAAGAGGCCAGAGGGCTGCTTAAGTAGGGAGAAAGGGCTGTTAAAGAGCACATCTTCTGGACCCATGCTGAGAAGCACTATCCAATCTGGGAACAGTGTTGGCAGGCAAGCGGAGGGGAAAACAGGAGGAGGAGAGGGCTGGAGCGAGGAAAAGGTTCCCAGGTGTATTGCCACGCTGAGAAGTGCAGATTGGTGCCAAAATCAAGGGAAAAACCTCTGGCTTACTATGCAGATTTAACTCTGCTGAGAGCAGCTAGCTAGTGCAGACCAAGGGCAGGCTATAGTCTTCCGGAGAGATATGAACTAGCGCAGATACAGAACAAATAACAATAGTACTGGGGTAACAACATAAAACAACATCCAAGAAAGTGTTTTTTTAAATTAAACTAAAAATACAAGCAAACTCAATAAAAAGCAATACAACGCACTCCTGTAAAAGAGGTTTCAGACTTAAGGTGGCACTCTGGGTTGACGATTGGTCTGCACAGGCAATGATTTCAGCAGCAATTGTCAAAGTTATTGAATAAGTCTAAAAAGGTAGAGAATGGAGTCTTACAAGTTACTTGAGAAGTTTAAGGCAGGCCAGGGGGAGTGGACCACTCTGAATACCTTTCAATGCTAGTCTTTCAGACTCCCCAGCATCTACTGCTTTCATCTTGTTGAGAAGTCCCTTTCCCTTACAGAGTGTTTTCCATTTTTATTGATCTCTTCCTTTTTCTCACTTTCCCCAGAGGCTCACTGTCTCCAGAGCCCTGGTTCTCTCTAGGCTGGACCACTGTAACAGCCTCTTTCTCAATCTGCCTTCCTCTACTCTTTGCCCTCTGCAAGTAGCCACTAATCCAGAACAGGACTGTGTGACTTGTTCTTGACCTCAAGCCCAGGGACTGTATATCTCCAGCCCTGAAATCTCTCCACTGGCTCCCGGTTGCTGCAAGGATTAAATTCAAGACCCTCTGCATCATCCACAAGGCTGTGTGGGGCCAGGGCCTGAACTATATCCAACTTTCTCTTTCAAAATACTTTAATTCTTGAGTCCTTCGCTCAGCTACCTCAACCTCTCTGATGGTCAGACGCTTCCCCAGGCAGAGAGTGGGGCAGATCTCTCTCCTCTACAGGTGCCTCCCTCTGGAATAGCCTCCCATCCCTCTCAAAATTGAGCCAGACCACCTGAAGTTCTGGAAGCAGCTCAAGATCTTCCCTTTCTCCTCTGCTTTATCTCTCTTTCTCCCCTGCTGACCTACCTGTTCTCCTGCACAGACTGGTACCCTGGCTACCCTCAGAGTCTACTGGATACTAAGTTCCTCCATGACCAGTCTCCCCTGCACTGCCTCCGGGCCTACCGTGCACTTATGGTCTGACACAAGGCCTAGTAAGATTGTTTGTCTTGTCATCCCTCTGTCTTACCACGCCTAGAAACACTTGTGTACATTAAGAGGATGACAATGTCTTCATTATTACCCCCTCTATTATGGTTGATGAGGTTACATGTGATAAAAGCATCAGTAAATGGTATGAATTGCAAATACTGGCTTTAAAGCTTTGAATAGGAGCATATGACCAGATACCCCAGGGAATGAATAGTTCAATAATGGTAGACACGAGCACCATTTATTTTATTCTATTCCCTGTTGAATAAGGGAAGGGACCTATGATAAATCCTTCAAAATCGTTTCACGACCTGAAATTGACCATGAACAGTGTCATTGAAATTAGGGATGTTGCCTACGAGTAGGTCAACATGTTTTAAATCTTTTTTTTGTAGGAAGTTGAGGTAGTTTTTTGGGGTCACCTCTTTGGTCTTGTGCCCTATTATTTAAAAAAGAGAAAAGCAAGTTTTCTGGTGTCGCGTCAGCGTGAAAGTGAAGATGGAGGAACCACTACCTCTCCTCCGAGGTTTTTAGACTAGTTTGTGCCAGGTTTTCACACATTGACTGTGCCACATGTTCATTATTGAAAAATAAGGTACTGACTCAAAATAAGGATTGTTGGAATTATGTGTCCCGCATAGGGGTGCCCTTTATTGTTGACACATGTTTCGGCTCTGACTGAGCCTTCTTCAAAACAGTGCATTCATTCTAAACACTACATTGGTGATAAACATTTTCAAGACGAAAAAAACATAATTGTGAACAATGCATTTACAAAATATGCACAGAGATTTAGGAAGGGTATTAGGTTGGATTGTTTCGGGAGGTGAGACATTCACAATATACAGCACATGAGAAATAAAAGAATAAAAGAAAAAAATGAAAGAGGGAGAGATAAGTAAGGGAGGGTGCAATAGAAAAAAATGAAAGAAAAAGAAAAAAAAATTCAATACGGCAGAACATAAATTGTAAATCAAAATATGTATCATATGCACTGATATGTGTTTGTCAGCACATATACATTGGTAGCACCATTCAGGAAACCAGAACAAGAATACGGGAACATATCTCTGCAATTGGGAGCCAAGACGCAGCATTATCTCTGGCTGCACATTGGCAACAAACACACCAGATGGACATTAAACATAACCTCAGATTTATTGGGCTTCAAAAGGTGAAAGTTGGCAGAAGAGGAGGCAATATAGAAACTTTACTGAGGCAAGCAGAAGCACGCCTAATATGTAAATTTAGAACAACAGAATTTGGACTGAATCGTGATAATGAGTTGGTTCATTTTTTGTAAATGTATACAGTTCATATAATTGTTTGTTTATCTAAAAATAACTGGTGAATGCATGTCTGCAATAGGATGAGTGTACCGAACTGACAATTTTGACTGTAATTATCTTAATTGGTTCTAGCCACATTGGAACCATACCCAAAATAATATACCATTAATTTATGACACCAATTCACATACAGATACATCATGTGAGTTAGCTCACATAGGTAATAAGGTTCCAATCAGTCTTAATTTTCAGTCACTATGTAGAATTGTTCAACCAGCTTGAGTAATTGCCTTAAACAATTGTGCGGTATTTTCCCTACTCATTATTTTTTTACCTATACCTTGGACAAAAAGACCAATTGGCAACCGGGCAAACAACATCAGGGCATCAGTTTCATTTATCTGCCGGAGCATCATTATGGTAATTTCCATTTTTTGAACATTTTCACTTATTTATTACTTCAAACCAGTCATTCTATATTATTAACTCGTAATATCTCCCAACTGCTTATTCATTCAAAATACTTCTTCCGGCTAGGAATGCCACACCACAACTCAGGTACAAGACATTCAGATTGAATTAATTACCCATTTGTGACACATCAGATTCCTAATATTAGCTCAACTCGTAATTAACCAAACATCAAGTATCTCTCACTAATTTCGAACCGCCATGGGTGTATCGCGTTGGTTTTCATTGGATTCCTGATTCGGATCCCCTAAATATGGCCGCCATGAGCAAACAGCAGGAGAAACAGTAAAAGGACTGGCAAGGTCACCATAACAACCAGTATAAACTTATGCATGTTACTTGACTCTGTGTTTTCACCATTCGAGCCGACACGGGAGACCTTGGTGCAGTACTTTTGAGGTAAGCCCTTGAGGTTTGACAGGGAATGCTGGCAGATTTGTCAAGGATATGGGTCTGCCGGGAACGAGCGTTTAATAGTTACTCGCACTAACACTTCCCTTTTTCGAATAGATCAGTCAGTAACAAAAGTCCGGCAAGAGAGTTAAGTCTTGCAATTCTATGTCAAGACCGGAGGCTCAGATTATGCTTACTCCACAACTTACTGTTCAGCAGCAAAGAAAAACAAATATCATGAATAACATACAAAACTAATAAAAACTACAATAACCATGAAGTTTTTGAGTTTTGTAGTCCATTTCCATTGGTCTTCAAACTGACCATGTGATATTCAAATAACCAATCAAAACCAAGTCCTCAATGAATGAAACCTCTTGTCCTCTTTCTATTCCTCCTCTTTTTTTGCTGCTCGGCAGCGAGTTAAGTACTTTTTTCTTTCTATTGCAGATGAATGTTATGTGTGTATGTTTAATGGTGTAATATTCATTTTTCTTTTACACGCGCGCGGTGTTACAGGCGGAGCATATCCGCACTGGATAGGCGGCTCTCGGGAGTTGCGGCCGCGACGGGGCTGGTGCACTGGCGGCCGCAGCTTCACAGAACTGTCAGAGAAGGCACTGCGGCACGGAAGAGAGAGCGCGACTGGACCGCATAGTTCCGGCGCTCTCTCTCCCGTTACTGCATTCGAATTTCTCGAGTGATACGCGGGGTGAGAGGCTGATTCTTATTAAGTCGAAAGATCTTTATTATTACATCTGAGCGTTCCAACTCAGCACACATTGTTCTAACGAGCGTAGCATCCTGTCAGGAATCCAACAGCGCCCCTGCAGGCCGTCATAAGGTACCGCACAATATACGGGCACAGTCCCAGGTAAAACCTGTGAATTGACATTATATATATATCTATTATATATAATTACGAACCAGGGGAGATATTACAATTTATATACATATATAGCTCTCTGTACTGAGAGAGTTTAAAGAAACTAATCCCTGGTATATATATATTTATACAGACACTTGCATTCCCCAGGGTCTGCGAATCATGAGCTCCTCCAGTGATGAGGGGAAGGCTAGTGTTAGCCACAATTTATGTTTCCAACAACCTGTAATATGCAACCTGTAACCAAGTTCTAAGCATTCTTGTTATTCTGTGCGCCCAGCGACCCAAGGGTTTTCGGGCGCCCCATAAATAAACAAACAAACAAAAGAGGAGCCATTCGGAAATGACTGAGGTCCGCCACAAAGCCCTGCGGGCTTCACTGGGACATGATCCTCAGCGAAGAGCGCTGATGGAGGACTGGCTCCGATTCTCGCAGGGCCTGGAGGAAATCAACGGCCTTAAGGCACAGATGAAATCTAAAGGGGGCAGAAAATCAGCCCGCAGGGCGGAGGAAGCCCATACCCCCCCGGGCACACCACGAAAGAAGAAGGGTGGTAAAAAGAAGAGGAAAGGTAAAGCGGGGCCTAGCAGGGGACGGAACTCATCCTCTAACACCTCAGATGAGGGAGAGGACGATTGGGAGGAGGAATATCCCGAAGAAGAGGAAGTACTATATATATCCTCCTCAGAGGAAGAAAGCCACAAGGCGTCAAAGAAAATAGAAGAGGGAGGAAGCTGAAAAGTATGGTGCAGAGGACGATGATTTCGATCCAGAGGCACTAATACATCCCAGATCTTCTGAATGGGAGCCGCCCAAAAGAATAGCGGCATATTTAAAGAAACGCCTGAGAGCGCCACTAGCCAAAGAAGCTAGTAGCAAGATGAAGGCGGAATGCCCCAGACCACACCTCCCAGAGGATTCTGCCGATACACCCGTTATAGATGAAAAAATGATAATCTTCATGAGCAAATTTACTAAAGATGTGAGGAAGGGTCTGGATAGATCCTGGTGCTCATGCCAGGATAAAATGCTAGATATGACGGGACCCCTCACAAAAATTCTCCAGATGGGAGAAGAAGCCATGGTCAAAGGAGAGCCGATAGACGCGGCTATTCTAATTGGATGGGCCCAAAGGGCGATATGCATGTTGGGTAATGCTAATCATGCCATAACCACAGAAAGGAGGAGATCTTTGTTAGTGAAGATCGACCCTAAATTTAGTGAATTGGCCTCCTCAGAATCAGCCTCATCAGCGAAAGGAAAATTATTTGGGGATTCCTTTATTAAGGAACTAACCAAATTTGTCAACTCATATGCAGCCTTGGACAAAGCTCAGGCCTCTCTTAAGAGAGTTTTCGGGAGACACATTTTTGGACAGGCTAGCAGATGCAGGGGTCGCTTGGCTGGCCGGTTCCAGTTCAATCGATCCTTTCAGGACGGGGCACAATGGCGGGCGCAGGAAGAGCGCAGACAAACGCCTTTCTTCCCAGAGGCAGAATCTGGCGAGTGGAACGTCAACAGAATAACCCAGGTGAGAATAACATACCCGCATTCAAATACCCCAGAGGTAGGGGGGAGGACTTCTCAATTTTTGCAAAATTGGCTGAATATATCGGGGATCCCTGGGTAATTCAGACCGCTCAAGGTTTTTATATAGATTGTATAGAAACACCTTACCAGGGAAAACCGCCAAAGAGTTTAGAAATGAACAGGGAAGACAAAGCCTTACTGGAAAGAGAATTGCGGGGTTTGGAAAGCAAAAGAACTATACGACCCGCATCAAGTCAGGTAGGAGGTTACATAAGCAATATGTTCCTAGTAAAAGGGAGACACAAGACAAGACCAATCATGAATCTGAGAGGCCTGAACGGATACGTAGTGTACATGCACTTCAAGATGTAAGGGATACATCTGTTAAGAGATACCCTAATTCAGGGAGATTGGCTAGCCAGAATAGATCTGAAAGATGCATATCTGACTATTCCCATAGCAGAAGAACACTTCAGATTTCTGAGATTCATCTGGAAGAGAACGATATGGCAATTTCGATGTCTGCCTTTTGGCCTGGCATCGGCACCATGGTGTTTCACCAAGATGATGAAACCTGTGGTATCTCATCTCAGAGCTCAAGGGATAAGGCTTATAATTTATCTAGACGACATATGTCTGATGTGTCAAGAGAAGGAAACGTTGATAGAGCAGGTGCAGGTAACGATAGATTTGTTAGAGAGTCTGGGGTTCCTAATAAATTGGGAGAAATCCAGTATAGTACCTGTTCAATCGATAGAATTTCTGGGTTTCATAGTGGATTCGATGCAGGGAACTCTCTGTTTACCCATTCACAAGGTGAACGATATCAAGAAACAGCTGAGACATACTCTAGCGAAGGGAGAACTGTCGTTGAGGGACATTGCGAGATTGGTGGGCCGCCTAGCGGCATCAATTCAAGCGATATTCCCAGGACCTCTTCATTACAGTGCACTCCAGAGGCTGAAGATATATCATCTCAGGAGGGGCGTTTGCTACAAATCAAAAGTGAATATTTCACAGGAGGTGAGAGAGGAGTTCGAATGGTGGCTCATTCACATGGATGCATGGAACGGGAGAGCCGTATTTGGTTCATCCCCGGACCTTATTATCGAATCCGACGCCAGCAGATGGGGCTGGGGAGCCCGATGTGGGAACCTGTCGACAGGGGGCAGGTGGTCGGACCAAGAGACAAGTCTCCACATCAATTGCCTGGAGTTGTTAGCGGGGTCTTTTGCAGTGAGATGCTGGACCCAGGAGAGAGCACAATTGTCATGACCACTGCTTCCAAGGAGTCAGGACCAACCCAACACCCTTGGAAGCAGGCTCATAACATATACCATCGGCGCCAGCCAGTCCCAATGGGGACCTTTTGGACCCAGTCCTGGCACCGGTGGTGCCAGGCTCATAAAATGGACCAGTCCCGGCACAGGAAGCGCCGGGCTCATAACAAGTGTGAAAGTGCTTGGGTGGACCTACCTGCAGCAGACCATGCTGCTTACTTACCAGCAGAATGATGTTTCATTCTCTTCTGGCAGGGACTACTTTTTCTTCTGGGTGGGGCAGGCACCATTCCCTGGATCATTGATGCTGGAACCCTTCTGGAAGCAGGAACTCTTTTTTCCTGGGAGAGGCTGTGGAAGGAGACACCTAAGCACTCCTGTGGGCTATTTAAACCACACCCGATTGGTGCAACGTGATTCGCGTTATTCTGCATCTGCAGCAGGACGCTCACCGTGTCAGCCCCAGGGAATCTTCAGCTCCGGATCCTGTGAATAAGAAAATTACCTGCTGGAACCAATCTGCAGTCTTCAGCAACTCCTGCAAAAACAAAAGGCACAGGTTAGGCAAAAGCAAGGTTGGCGCTTCAACTTACCCGATCCATCGGCAGCATCCTAGGCGTTTTTTCTGCATTTCTCGTCCGGCATCGGGCCTGCAAAGACAAAGAACATTGGTTACTAACGCTTGGTTGCAAAACGACTTACCTGCGTTACGCTCGCCCCAACGATGCTCGCGCCGCATTCCATCACCTGTAAAGACAAAAAGAGACATTAAGGTGCATTCTACAGCCCTAGAGCAGCCTTTCTTCTTACGAGCCATCCTATTCTCCATCTTCTTGCTTCGTTCATTGCCACGAACCGGGAGGGCATCTTCTTTGGCACCGGCAGCAACTGAAAAGGAAAAAGACGTAGACATTAAAAGAGAGCAATCTAAAAAGAACTTTAATACTTACAAGTCACGCTCGTGCAGCAAACGGCGGCATCGCTCTCAAATCACCCTCTGCAATCAAGAGGCTGAACTCGAATCCAGTGAAGTAACTGGACCCAGCGCCCCTGCACCAGACGCAGGATGGAGAGCCCGGCATTCACCTATTTAAGGTGAGCGCGACTACAACCCAGTACCACGGGGAGAGAGGGAGAGAGGGGCTTGGAACTTCTCCCAACCTTCCAGCCACTAATACCTAGATTTTCTACTTGCAGACACCTCACTCTTCGGGTCAAATTTTCAGTGAAGAAGGGGCCTAATCCGGGAACCAAACGAATCCTACGCCTAACGCTGAAGACGGTTTCACCGCCCAGTCAAGACCCGCGCCTCCGAGGGAATCAGGTGAGCGTTACAACAATGCTGCGTTCTGCTAAAGATGGACAACGTCTCCGCAGTCAGGTACATCAACAGACTGGGAGGGACGAGATCCAGGTTATTGGCAGAACTGGCGAAGGATTTCTGGGAACTCTGTCTGGAGAGAAGAGTCTCAGTGACGGCGGAATATCTGCCGGGCCAGCTGAACCAAGTGGCCGATTGGAACTCGAGATACCTCAGAGACGCCAGCGATTGGAAGCTCGACGAGGTAGTGTTCCAGGAACTTATGTCACGATGGGGTCCTTGTCAGATCGACCTATTTGCATCGAGACTAAACAAACCGCTTCCCCGGTTCTTCAGCTGGAGACCAGACCCAGAAGAAGAGGCAACAGATGCCTTCCTACAATCATGGGGACACCAGACGAACTACGCGTTCCCTCCTTTCTCCATGATAGCGAGGACGCTAGCTCAGGTGAGAAGCCAAAAAGCAACCATTATTCTAATTACACTGGACTGGAAGGGGCAGGCGTGGTTCCCCAGTCTACTGGAACTGACGCATCACAACCCAGTAGTTCTACCCAACACGGAATTTATTATTCGAGACCCCAGAGAGCGCAGTCATCCACTGGTGAGGTCAGGAGGACTCAAGCTAATAGCGTGGGCGATTTCAGGAGATCTTGGGCTAGGCCAGGATTATCGAATGAGGCTGAGAGCATCATTAACAAATCTTGGGCCCCAGTGTCTCACAAGGCTTATAGATCAGCATGGGATAGATGGAGTAGCTGGTGTTTGGAAAGGAATATTCATCCCGATGGAACGGATGTAGTTCATGTGGGCAATTATTTAGCTCAGATGGCAGCGCAGGGGAAGGCTTACAGGACTATCAACACAGCCTGGTCTGCGATATCTTTCGGGGCACCCTAGAGTAGAGGGCTTAGCGATTGGTGAACATCCTTTGATCTGTAGATTGCTAAGGGGAGTAAAGATGCTGAGACCCCCTAGTGAAAAGTATAATCAATTATGGGTTGTAGATAGTCATGAGATTATTTTTATCATGGCCGGATAATCAAGAGTTGACACGGAAAGCGATTTCAGGCAAGTTATCCATGCACTTATGTCTTATAGCATTTAAAAGATCCTCTGATGTTAGAGAGCTGGAGGTTAACAGGAAGAGTATATCTCCGAACGGAGTGACCTTCCTTATAACAAAGAGGGCCAAAACAGGTTTGAGATCTATTTCCTATGAGTCTTTCCCAACTCAACCAAAATTGTGTCCAGTCAGATGCATAGCGGCATATGAGGAGATGACGAGGGTGGTTAGGCCCCTGGGAGTGTCACAATTATTAATAGTGATTTGTAGAACATTTAAAGCGGTTACACCGGCCACCATATCTAGATGGCTTAGATGGGTGATGTTACAAGCGGGCATCGATATTGAGAGATATGGCGCACACTCCACTAGAGGAGCGATGGCTAGTAAAGCGTATAATATAGGAGCCAGAGTAGAGGATATTATGAGGACTGCAGATTGGTCGAATGAATCGACTTTTAAAACTTTCTATTTTAAACCCATGGAAAGTGTGACATTGTTAGTGGTGAGTAAGATTTGAACAAGCATAATCCGAGCCTCCAGTCTTGACATAGAATTCAGATTTTCAACACATTTGTTACTGAAAGTCATCATTCTATTAAAGACACAGAGGTGAACGGTTATCCCACCCTATCAATCGTATGAATGTAAAGTATCTTTAATGTTTGTAAAGTTGATATTTTATCATGTTTAATGTGATATACATGTTGTTTATGATGAAATATTTGTAATAGTTTATTAAAGGAAATAGTTTCTATGTATTTATGACTACGATTGTCCCACCCGTTGTTCGGTCTATATTCACCTCTCTAAATTTATGTTTCTATAGGGATGGCGACAGACAGCAAGCAATCCGGGATCTGATGTAGGATGCAGATGGAATTTCAAAGAAGTACTGGACGCAACCTCGCAGGGACAAAGAAAGAGGAGGAATAGAAAGAGGACAAGAGGTTTTATTCATTGAGGACTTGGTTTTGATTGGTTATTTGAATATCACATGGTCAGTTTGAAGACCAATGGAAATGGACTACAAAACTCAAAAACTTCATGGTTATTCTAGTTTTTATTCGTTTTGTATGTTATTCATGATATTTGTTTTTCTTTGCTGCTGAACAGTAAAGTTGTGGAGTAAGCATAATCCTTAGCCTCCTTGTCTTTAATAGAATTATGACTTTCAGTAACGAATGTGTTGAAAATCTGAATTTCAGCACATCTGATGCAATGCCCTGCATGAGAGTATGTCATTAGACATCATAGCATTCAACATTAATAATTTCACACGCGCGAGCGTATTTTTAGATTTGCAAAAAAGAAACCATGCTTGTATCTGATAAGTATAATGTGATTTAACACAATGGGAATAGGGAACAGAACATTTTGTTTCCGATATTAAGACAAAAACGCCAAAAAATAGCAACATTTCATCAGCTTTCTACCCGGATTATTATTTATGTGGGATAAACAATAATGTTTCTTCCATGCCCAAGATACATGAATGATCATGCTTTACAGGTAGGATTTAAACCCAGGGATATATCAATAAGGGAGTACCATTTTGCGCATCCACACACAAGAAATAAGAAAATGGATGGTAAGAGCATATGTACCTTACTTTTTAAATGGCAATTACTTGAGCAAGTCGCACAAATAATTATATGAAGACACAGCATACTAGTCAATAAATGACGGTATGGTAATATCATTTTACGGCACTTAAGTATAGTACGGGTGCACAGATCATAAGGCAAATTTCAAGCCGTGCAATATGTCTAAGGTTTAACCAATACGATGCTGACATGTGCTCTATAACATGTGGCCACACATTTTTGTTTTTGTATACTGCATTTTGTTTATCTCGTCTTGTAGAACTTCTTTGGTTAATTTTGACAAATGATTGTGAATTTGGTTGCTCATAATTAGTTCATTGGCACATTGACTTACTTTGGTTTCTTTTTCATTTTTTTTTCTTTTTTACTCTGCCTATCTTTCCCTCTTTCCCTTTTTTTCTTTTATTCCTCATGTGCTGTATATTGTGAATTTCTCACCTCCCGAAACAATCCAAACTAATACCCTTCCTAAATCTCTCTGCATATTTTGTAAATGCAATGTTCACAATTATGTTTTTTAATCTTGTACATGTTTATCACCAATGTAGTGTTTAGAATGAATGCCCTGTTTTGGAGAAGGCTCAGTCAGAAACCAAACACGTGTCAACAATAAAGGTCACCCCTATGGGGGACACATAATTCCAAAAATCCTTATTTTGAGTCAGTACATTATTTTTCAACAATGAACATATGTGGCGCAGTCAATGGGCCTCATTACGAGTCCGGCGTTAACCGAGGCGGTAAAACCGCCAGGTTAACGCCGGACTCGTATTACCATTCCGCCTCCGTGATTCCCGGAATTACCGGGGCATTACAAACCCGGTTTTCCGGGAATCACGGAGGCGGAATGGTGTAAATCCCCATTCCCATTGAGTCCTATGGGACTCGATGGAAATGGGGATCATGGAAACACCGGCAGCATCTCGTAATGCTGCTGGTGTTTCCTCGTCCGCCTGCATGCGGGAGGTGTTAAACCCGCCAGGTCAGACCTGGCGGGAACATCACCTCCCGCCTGCAGGGGTCGGACTCAGGCGGTCCGGAAACAACAGTGGCGGCGGGTTTACCGCCACCGTTATTTCCGGACCGCCTGGGTCGTAATGAGGCCCAATGTGTGAAAACCTGGCACAAACTATGTTTTAAATTATGCTAAGTTAACAAACAATTGTAGGCACATAAAATGATCACATTCCATTTTAGACCAATTGGATGACCGGCTGTTAAAGAGGAGGAAGTAATGAGGGGATCAGTGATTGGCTGAATTGCAACAGTCCAGATCTTGTGAGATGATAGGCTGTTGAATCTATGATGAGATTGAATGGCTGAAAACACATAGCAAGGTTGGTAATAAGTTTAAATCCCCTTGGCTGGATGTTTCCTGTAAAATAAAGAAAAACGAACTATCAATGGCTTTGAATGAAAGTCCAGCAGTTCCAAATAAAGTAAGGACCATTTATTTATTTTTACATGTTTTTACTGGCATTTATATAGTTACAGTTGTGAATTTCAGTTTCCATTTCACATGCCTACATTTTAGGTTAACAACAACAAATAACCATTAACAAACTCCTTCCTACACGTGCCATGTGTTACTTAAACCTTGGTTGGGGCAAACACTTCAATGTTTGGGGCATAGTCTGTTCGCTCCTCATGTCTCTAGTTGGGCAATGACATTTGGGTGCCGGGGGGTGACTAGCTTTGCACACATTTATCAGTACCACCAGGGTCCGATCTGTTTGCTCCCTCCTCCCACACCTTAGTCTCCGCCTCTGCCCACCTTTCGAATTCCTTGCGCCATTTTCCATATTGTGGCCCCATAGCAGTTTTCCAGGACATGGCGATGGTTCTCTTGGCTAATATGTATGCAAAGTCCATAAACCTGGCTACATGTTTGTGTTTGCTGATTCTGGGGTAGGCACCAAGCAGGCATTCTTTGAGTGACCACTTATACCTCTTTACTCCAGCCTCCCTGCAAGCTCGCTCTATGCGTGCCCAGAAACTTTGCACCCGCACACACCCCCAGAACATGTGTAGCAGGTCAGCATCCTCTCCTTTCCACCACAGGCATTGTGAACTCGCTTCTTTGTTAAACATAGTTATTCTGTGTGGGGTTATGTATGGCACGGCACATTCAGTTGTATTAGTTTGAAGCACTGGTTCCTCGATACAGCCTTAGGAAAGCTCAGTATTCTCTCCCATTCTTTCTCTGTTATGGTTGCACCTAGGTCTTTCTCCCATTGTTCTTTCAGTGCTGTGCCCTTGGGGCTGGTTGTGTCTATCAGCATGCTTTACAGCCGAGAAGTCGTCCTCCAGATGTCTTTTAAATTGTACACAAGGGTCAGCAGTGGACTCGCCTGTGGTTCCTCTGGCCAGCCCTTTCATCTTTCTTTGGCCTTTTCCCAGACTCTGCGGTACCAGAGATATTGCCCGCTCGGCAGCTCCTCTTTCCTGCATTGAGTCGAATTCCCTGAAGACCCCTTCTTCATTTACATCTCCCCATGTGTATATCCCTTTGCCTTCCCATTTTCTTACCACTTCCATATCGATACTGTCTTTGCATGTGTCCGCTGCTATCGGCACCTACGGTGAGTAGGGGTTTGTTTTTTTCAGTAAGGTTTGCACTCTCCCCCATACCTTCCTACCCAGTGTTACCATCAGTGGAGTGTGTTCCGGGCCCTCCTGTGTTACCCACAGTATTTCTTTTAGTTTGATGGGAGCCACTAGGCGCTGCAGTAAGTTTGTTTCCGAGGTAGTCTCGTCCGGCAGCCATTTAATTACGTGACAGAGCTGGGCTGCCAGGTAGTACTGCTCGAGGTATGGCAATTCCACCCCACCCTTATCGTATGGTAGATATAACATTGCTAGTGAGACTCTGTGGCAATTAGCACCCCAAAAGAATTCTCGGAGCAGCACCTCCAAGGAACGGAAAAAGGATGCCCCAACATAGTAGTACACGTTGTTGAAGTAGTACAAGAACCTCGGAAGAATAATCATTTTGGTGATGGCTACCCTACCTAACAGCGATAGTGGCAGCCTCGACCAGAATTTCATGGACTTCCTCAAGCCCTGCACCACCTTTGCCGTGCTGTGTTCGTGCACTTATTCCGGTGTATGTCTAATATTCACCCCCAGGTACGTGAACGAGTCCACCTCCCAGTTGAGTCCCACCGCTGATAGTTCGCTGACACTCCTCCCTCTCAACTATGCTAACGGGAATATGCAGGATTTGGTCTTGCTGAAGTGGATCCCTGACACTCTGGCATAGTTATCGAGTATGTCCAGGATCACCGGTACATTCAGGTGCGGATCTCTCACGTACAGCACCACGTCGTCTGCGTAGAGTGACAGCAGGTGTCCTGTTCCCCCAACCCAGATGCCAGCATCGAGGTGTTGCGTCCTGAGGTATATTGCTATGGGTTCAAGGCCCAGCACGTACAGCATTGGGGATAATGGGCATCCCTGTCTCGTCCCTCTCTTTATATACCAGATTGCTGACACTATCCTCCCTGTTTTAACCCTGGCCTTTGGGTTTGTGTATAATATTCGCACCCATCGGATGAATACCTCCCCAAATCCAAATTCCCTTAGTGTTGCCACCAGCCATTCCCAGAATATTGAGTCGAATGCCTTTGTGGCGTCCAGGGAGAGTATGGAATACTGTTCTTGGAATGCAGCTGTTTGTTCGAGTATGTGTTGCAGCCTGCGTAAGTTCAACGCTGTGCTGCGTCCCGGTATAAAGCCATTTTGTTCACTATGTATTAAGCCCCCCATTATCCTGTTCAGGCGCCTGGCCAGTATGGTGGTTAGAATCTTGACATCATAGTTCAGCATCGCTAGCGGGCGGTATGAATCAGTCATCCATAGGTTTCCTGGGTTTAGCTATCAGTATAACTAGGGATTCCCTCATGGATTCTGGCAGTTCCCCTTTGGTGTATGCCTCTCGGAAAACCTCAAGCAACACCGGTGTCAATGTTGCTTCATATGTTTTATAGAATTCTGGGGGGGGGGTCTGTCACTTACCGGTGTTTTACTAGAGGCAAGTGACCGTATTGCTTCCGTGATATCATCCCCTGTTATTTCGACCTCCAAGGATTCCTGTTGCGAGTGATCTATTTTGGGAAGACCTATTTTGTCCAGTGTGTTTAATATGTCAATTTGTAGCACCTGATGATGATGACTGTAGAGGTGGGAATAGAAATCTCGGAAAATGTCATTGATTTCCTGTTGTGTTTTACGTGTTGTGCCTGCTGTATCTTTGATCTCCGTGGTTTGAGATCGCGGGTGCTCTCTCCTACATAGCCACGCTAACAGTTTGCCTGGCTTATCACCCTCGGCATGTGCTTTTGCGGTTTTCACTGAGTAATCGAACTTGGAGAGCCTTCCCCATGCTTCTTGGCAGTCTCCTCGCCATCGTGCTGGTTCCACCTCCTCCTCCCTTGTTCCCCTTGTGTCTGACTCTTTGTGTTTTATCTCCTCCTCCAGTTTCTCCAGATCAGCTCCCAGCGTTTTCCGTATGCCCCCCGCGCCTGCAATGGCCTCGCCTCTCGCCACTACTTTCATTGCCTCCCAGACTGTGCCCCATCTTTCAACGCTACCTACGTTCTTTTCCACATATTCCTCTATTTTATCTCGGAGCTCCTCCATGAAGGCCGGATCTGTTAGGGCATCTGGTGCCATATGCCACATCAGTATGGGCGGTCTAGGCCCCGCGTTTTCCAATTCATCAGCAGCGGTGAGTGGTCTGATATTGACCTGCCTAAGTACCTCTCTACCTTCAGAAAAACTCTGAAAACAAAGTTGTTCAACTAAACTGTCTAATACTCTGCATTTCCGCCAATAATGTTCATCTGTAACCACTGAACATCTGCTCAACAATGTTTATGAATACCTGCATATGATCAGTTTTGCTTCTGTACCAAGCTGTATATTGGTGCCACGATGCCTCTGGGCTGCTGGGTGCTTGATAAATACAAATAAATAAATAAATGAATGAATAAATAAATAATACTGTGCCGATTCTATTTGTATTTGGTAGCCCTTGCCCACAAATAAGTAGTCAATTCTGGTTTGCAGGGAGTGTAGTGATGAGAAGTATGAGTAACCTTTGTCTGTGGGATGTAGCTCCCTCCACACATCTACTAGGCCCAGGGCTTCTACTAGTGTGTTTAGCGCCTCTGCTGCGGCATCATTTCTGGTTGCTGTCGGTTTAGACCTTCCAGCTCCCTATCCCTAACACAATTGAGGTCCCCTCCCCATATGAAAAAACTCTCTCGGCAGTGGGCTAGTTTGGCCCCCAGTGTATCTAGGTGTTTCGGGATCCCATGGTTGGAGAGCTATGAATTTATTATGCAGACCTCCACCAGCTCAATGCATCCTTTTACTAGTAGGTACCGGTCTTCAGGATCTGCCTCCCAGCTCAGTAGTTTGAATGGAATTTCTGGATTTATCCAGATGAGCACCCCCTGGCATATTTTGAGTAGGGGGACCCATAGCATTGCCCATCCCAGTGTTCCATTACCGCGGCCAGTCTCCTTGGTCAGGTGGGTCTCCTGCAACAGTGCAATGGCCACCCTTTTCCTGTTAATGAAGGATTTCAACCGATTCCTGTGCATGTATGTTCTGGACATTCCATGTCACTACTCTAATTTCATTGGCTATTTCAATATGTGGATCCCCCCCGGCCCTCTCGCCCCCCTGGTCTCCAATTACTTTTTCAGGTTATCTAATTGTGTCACTCCCCAGGTAACCCCCGCCCCGTTCCATTGTGTATGACCACATTCACACATTTCCTGACACATACCTCGCTTCGTGTAGGGTTCAAACTATTACAAACTCCGAACCAAACCAGAACCAGAAAACTGCACTCAGCTGCCACTTTCCAACCGTGGCGCTCGAGTGCCCCTGCATTTGCTTGGCCCATCTGGGCTTCGGCGTGCGGGCTGTGGTGTGTCAGCAACCCAGTTTGTGGGGTGTGTCTGTTCGCTCTGTTCGAGGTGCTTACCTCGCTCCTGCCGTATGCAAAAAACAAAGTGTATTACTGTTTCTTGTTGCTCATCAGCATTCCATTCCGTTGGTGTGTATTGTCACTCCCTCTTCTCCCTTCTCCTTTTGGGTCAGCAGTATCTCATGTCACCGCCTCTTTTCTGTCATCCAAGTTGTTGTGTTCCAACCACATTGTCTTAGACATAATCCCATTTTAGATTGGATTATAGACCACAACTGTGACACAAACATTGTTTTCAATACAGCCCTCCCATGGACAGACCACAACTGTCTGCAATTTACCATCCCCATAACCCCATGCGCCAAGCCCACAACACCAGCACCGTCGACAGTAGCAAGAAGCGCTAAAAAACTCACTGCAGAGAACATCAGTGCCTATCTCAATCTCCCATGCCTAGCACCACCATTCTCACCTGACCCCGTCACACTAGCGGAATTATTCAAAGACACGTTGACTAGCGCCATCAACACAGTCGCCCCATTAGAAAACAAAAAAGAAAACAATTCTTTCCATTCTAATTCATGGTTCATAGAAGTGCTCCGAAATCTGCGCAACTCCAAACGACAGGCGCTAAAAACTTGGCAGGCCAACCCCTGTGACACCACTAACTATCTTTCGAACCATCGCAAAAAAATACAAAGACTCCATATTCAAAGCTAAATCAGAAGCATACAACAACAGAATCTCCTCGGCCAATTCACAAACTCTTTACCATCTTTAAAGAACTAACAGTACCTCCCACTTGCACGGACGAAATTGTTAAAGACGAAGCTTGGTGCTCCAGCATACAAGCTGCCATGCTAAAAAAATAGACCTCCTCCAAAACAAAATATCTGACCATTACAAAGCCTTACCTAAACCGAAGCACCAGAAGCAAACCCACCACAACCGTACAGGTAACAACCCTCCTAAATTCGCTTTCTCAGAAATATCAGAGGTAGATGTCCTAGACATCCTAAAACATCTCAAACCATCACTATGCAAAGGCGATGTATGCCCCCCTAAAATCATTAAAGAATGCGCCGAGCAACTCGCTCCTCTAATTACCGCCTTCATAAACGCCTCATTCAAAACAGGTATAATACGCAAGTGCCTCAAAGAGGCCTGGGTACGTCCACTCCTAAAAAAGCCTACTTTAGATCCCTCTCAACCTAATAATTACAGACCAATTACAACCGTCCCATTTCTTCTTAAAACTTTAGATAAGGCTGCCCACAGGCAAATCCAACTGTACCTCGAAACCAACTCTATCCTTGGAAAGAGACAATCAGGGTTCCGCAAAGGAGACGGAATGGAAACTGCTTTACTAGATCTGAAAAACCAAATCACCTCCATCCTCGACATGGGTAAGCCTGCCTTACTCCTGCTCCTAGATCTATCAGCAGCGTTTGATCTCGTGGACCACAGCACCCTCACCAACCACCTCACGAATGCAGCACACTTCTCCAAGCACGCAGCAACATGGATCACTTCCTTCCTAGAAGGCAGAGCCATGAAGGTGTTCTCCAAAATAGCAAATGCTGAACCCACTGTCATACACTGTGGTGTTCCCCAGGGATCTTGTACTGCACCAACGCTCTACAATCTATTTACAAAGCCTCTCTTTGATAAACTGGATGCACTTGGGATCACATACACAAACTATGCTGATGATACCCAGGTGCTCCTTCCCCTCACCGGGAGCTATCTCCAGGACGCTTCTACCCTTCAACAAATTTACTCCACAATCCAAGCCTGGATGGCCACCAATGGCTTATGTCTCAACGGGGATAAAACTGAAATCCTCATCCTCGGTCAAAAACCCACGCTAGCCAAGCTGGGTCCGACATATCAAAACCTATTCATTGACAACTGAGTCATCCCAGTCCTATCCTCAGTTAAAACCCTTGGATTCCACATTGATGCTACACTATCTATGGATAAACAAGTTAGCGCCATTGTATCGGCCTCCGCTCTGAGTACCAAATTGGTCAATGCCATAAAGCCGTTTCTAACAAAAGATAACTGCCTCTCCATTGAAAGAGCTACGATAGGAGCCAAATTGGACTATTGCAATTCCCTCCTAGCGGGTAAATAAAAAAAAACCTAGCCAGCCACCAAACCACTCAAAACAACTCCCTCAGAGCAGCTCTCAGCATTCTTAAAAGAGAACACATCTCTCAAGCAAGAAAAAACACTCACTGGCTACCAGTTAAAGACCGAATCACTTTCAAGATTCTATCCACCGCACACAAATGCATCAACCTAACCGCACCCTCCTACTTATCGGACACACTAGTCAGAACACAATCCACTAGACCCACTGGACTAGAGTACACCAACCAACTCACAGTACCACGAATTACCAGGGCCAAGGCAGGAGGAATTGGATTCCCTACCTGGCACCCAAGCTCTGGAACACTCTACCCACAGCTCTCAGAGCTGAAACCTCTCTCCATGCCTTCCGCAAAAAGCTAAAAACGACACTCTTCAATTAGCTGCTAGCACACTGTAGGTACTTCTCACAGCTTGCCCCCCGCACCTATTGTTCTAGCTCCATAATGCCACTTCATGTTGTATGTATTTACACGACTACTGTAACTAAGATATGAACATCTACTGTAACCAGCGCCTTAATGCCCACGGGCTGCTGTGCGCTCCATGTTTGTATGTGTTCACATGACCTCGGTAACTAAGATATGTATATCTACTGTAACCAGCGCCACAATGCCCACGGGCTGCTGTGCGCTTAACAAATGTGAATAAATAAATAATAAATTGTAGCCGCCGCTGGCGTTTACAGGAAAACAGCCCGTCCTTTATAGAGTACTTTTAGCCTAGACGGGTAAATCAGCATGTATTTGAGGTTCAATTTCCTGAGCTTCGATTTAAGTAAGGACCATGAGAGCTGATCACAAAAAGGAAATCCAAAAATAGTAGGGTGCATACTGCGGAAGAGAAACGGGGGAACGTTTATCGAGGCAGCAAAGGTTAATGACACTCATTCTTTTTGGAAAATTATTGCAGGCAATCCGACTATCACTCCCTCGGTGGATTTAAAGAATATTAAACTGTGTGTTCCCAACAGAAAACTTGGATGAATTTTCTGTCTCTTATGCCCAATGGGAAACACAGGTTGATATACACGGAGGGAGAGAGTGGACTGATTTTACAATGCAGGAGTTTAGGGTATACGTAATAACGGTAAAGCAGGTGAAGAGAGCTTTTCTTAGAGGGCCTCCTGATATATTTTAAATGCAATAAGACCTCGTGAATCCCTTGGATAACCTTAACATGTAATGCTATTCTATCCAGAGGCCTTGTGTTGGCAAACAGAGATTATCATTCCCATTTATTATAAGAAAGGAATGGCTATACCTCCTTTTTGGATTGAATGTCAAAGCTCTTTGGTTGGATTAAATATGTTAGATTACTGATTTGGGTAAAGGACAAGTCAATATTTGCTGACACCCGATTGGGATTCAGGGAGGATTTGAGGACCGTCTATCAAGGACTGAATTTAAACTTAATATTGTTTAAATATGTCTATGGGCTTGGTACATTTGTCCACGTACCCTTCTTGGATTTTGCATCCCAGTGTGACCGTGTGGATGGACAGTCTTGTAGACAAGCCTGCTTGAATATCATGATACCCCTACTGGCAACACTAATGAAATAGAGAGGGGCTCTTTGGCAATGGCGAGGTATGGGACGGAGGGGGAGTTTACAGTGGCCATTGGTTTGGGGCGTATTTTACCACTGATACCCTTTAATCTCTTCATCTATTCACTGTGCTCCTACTGATGTCCTTCATGTAGGAAATAGGAGACATTTCCTACTCAGCTTTGCTAATGACACTTCCTTGCACTGCAGTGCTGTTAAAAATAAGCAACACAAAGCTCACAGTTTTGGCTTGAGGTATTAGTTAGACGTTTACCAGCTACTGACGTCGTATGCCCAGAGTAATCGCTCTATTTTGCAGCAGTTGTGATCTTATGCCAGTTAGTAACTTTCATATCAATGTCTAGCACATGTCCATCCCATTCCTACACAAAAGCCAAAACTGTTGACTTTGCCAATGCTTGTGATATATTTTCTTTGCTCTACAAGAATGAAAGGAGGCGATTTTTGATTATTTTAAAGGCGAGCAGTGGCTTGCGTCATTCCAGGGCAGCGTTTTCTGACCCTTTGTCTGCTAGTCAGTGGTCTCCTGTATCTCCATATCTTTGGTGGTTAGAGTGATAAGTGTAAAATGCGATGGCCTCTTATATTTAGGGTCGCTGCCATGTCTCCTTATTTGTTGTTAGAAGATACCGTGAGAGGGTCTTTGTGAGAGTAGTGATTTGCGGTGACCACACTTCATTTCCACAACGCCTATACCATTTAATTTTAATTTGCACGCACATGCATTGTCAAACCACCTTTGTGCTAACACTCCTCTCACAAACGTGCAATGATATTCGCTACCCCTCCCCAGGCATTCTGTCGAGTGAAGGCATATGCAGCCCAGAGTAAGAAAGCGATTATTTGTGGCTGCTAGAACGCTGAGCCGCCTTTCATCTTAGTGTTTGCGCAGGTTAGGTTTTTAGTCGTTTTGGTGAATCAGAGTGACATTAACGTGACTACCGGGTGATGTTAATGACCAACATTTCATGAAGAGAGCCAACAGTAGCTCATGTTTGTAACCAACGTAAGTGTGGAAAGGATTTGGTTATTTTAAGTGCCATTTTATAGTAATGTTCACGACTGCCATGATACAGAGACTGCAATGTTATTGGGTCAAGTTGTAATGATGACTCCATTTCATTATATAAGACCAACATCACTCGAACAAAGGCTGCCTCCTTTAACACCAGGATCGCTGACGCTAAATCAGGCTCCAAGGAAATATTCACCATCTTCAGGGAACTCGAAAAACCATCTGCCCCCCCCTCCTCTATCATCAAAGATGACAAATGGTGTAACAGCATTCAATCTGCCATGCTTGAGAAGCTTAACACTCTCCAAAGTAAAATTCGTGGCCACCAAAAAGCCCTCTCCGACATTATAGCGAACATGCATGCTAAGCCACCCACCAAGACCACGTCCTCCCCGTTGTTCGAATTTAAAGATATCACAGAGCAAGAGGTCATTACCCTGCTCAACTCCATTAAACCTTCCAATTGCAAAGGGGATGCATGCCCCGCCAGCCTCATCAAGGATTCCGCACCTAGCCTAGCCCCCTTCCTCACGGCCTTTATCAACTCATCCTTCCAATCAGGCCATGTCCCATCAGGACTTAAGGAAGCTTGGGTCCGCCCACTTCTCAAGAAACCCTCTCTCGACCCAACCGTCCCGGGGAACTACAGGCCCATTACGACTGCACCGTTCCTGCTCAAAATCTTGGACAAAGCAGCTTACCTGCAAGTCCAGAAGTTCCTAGAGGACAACCGCCTCCTCGGTCTACGGCAATCTGGGTTCCGCCCTCGCCATGGCACTGAAACGGCCCTCCTAGACCTGAAAAACCAAATGGACGATCTCAGAGACGCAGGCAAACCTGCCCTTCTACTGCTCCTTGACCTCTCTGCAGCGTTCGATCTTGTCGGCCACAATACCCTGTGTCACCACCTAGCCACACAAGCCAACTTCTCCCCTAAAGCCTGCCAATGGATCACCTCCTTTCTCAAAGATAGGGCCATGAAAGTCTTTTCTGAAGTTGCTGCTGCCACCCCCAGCCTCCTCACCTGCGGTGTCCCCCAGGGTTCCTGTATCGCACCTACTCTCTACAACCTCTTCACGAGGCCACTGTTTAGCATCTTGGACTCCCTGGGTATCTCATATACCAATTATGCGGACGATACGCAGGTACTCATCCCACTCACGGGCGACTACCTAGCGGACTCCAACACCCTCTCCTCTATCTACTCTACCATCCAATCCTGGATGGCGGAGAATTGGCTTTGCCTCAATGGTGAAAAAACCGAACTCCTCCTTATTGGCTCACCTTTCACCCTCGACAATCTTGGAGAACAGTACGCCTCCTTCACCATTGATAATATTCCAATTAAAGTCTCTAACCATGTTAAGACACTCGGAGTCTACCTTGACTCCGACCTGTCGATGGACAGACAGGTCAATGCCATCGCGCCTCCTCAGCCTACTACACCAAAGTCATCAACGCAACAAGGCCCTTCCTGGCCCGTCAAAGCAGCCTCACGATTGCCAGGGCCATCATCGGGTCAAGACTTGACTACTGTAATGCCCTTCTCGTCGGGACCTCCAACAAAAACATCGCCAAACTTCAGCTAGCCCAGAACAATGCTCTAAGGGCAGCCACCGGCACCGCAAGGAGAGACCACATCTCCGAAATCAGAAGGCAAGTGCATTGGCTCCCTGTTAAAGAAAGAATTGTCTTTAAAACTCTTGCCATTACCCACAAATGCATTCACAAGCTTGCCCCCCCCCTACCTGACGAACAGAATCACCAGGCACTCCGCCACAAGACCGCTTAGATCTTTCTACGCCAACACCATTGTCAGGCCTACCTTTCGGAAAGTGCGTGCTGGTGGCTCCAGTTTCCCCACCCTTGCAGCCACGCACTGGAACGCCCTGCCACCTCACCTCAGACTCATCGAGTCCCACCTTGCCTTTCGTAAGGCTATCAAAACCAGACTCTTTGTGTGACTTTAACCTGTTTCTGCCTTTATGCCGGCTAACTTGTAACTAAGAGCCTCCGAATGTAATCTTAAATCTGTGTTTCCTCTGTAACAGCGCCTCGATGCCTCATGGGCTGCAAGTGCGCTTAACAAATGCAAATAAATAAAATAAAAAATAAAATTCCATTTGTTTGTTTCTTTATTGCGTGGTTTTCTACCTGGATCTAGTAAATTAGTTACTGATGATGTTTTTGATGGTAAGCAGAATGTGGGAAAGATGGAGGGCACTAACAAAGACAAAATGGCTGTGTTCCTGTCAGCTCCCTGACACCCCCATCAATCCGGACGGAATCCTGACCTTCCCCGCAGCACCAACACAGAATTCTGCAGCGTATAGGCTGAATGATTATTGGGGGAGCATTCCTGGAAAGTATGGTGGCTCTACACTGTGTGTAACTAGTGCCAGATTATTGTGGTGAAAGTGTGTGTGGGGGGGGAAAGGGGGGGTTGTCAGAAGAGGAGACGAAATCTGTACATTGAGTTAAAGCTGGGGGCATAGAACCGTGTTCACCTGGTGTGCTAGCTGCTGTAGGGCGGTGTGAGAAACCTGAGGGGAGCCTCACTCCTACTCCCCCCGGATCCTCTGCTCAGGTGACCAGGAAAAGGCCAATGCTCTTCGATCCCGACCCTGGGGTGGAAAAGCGAGGGGGGGGTCACCTGAGTGGAGGGTCCCCAGAGATTGGAAGTGGGGTGCCCACCGGCGAGATATGGCATCCCCCTTTCCCTATTGATGACAAACCTAACCCTCCCCCGATGTTTATGGGTTATTGCAAAACCTCTCCCTTCATTTCCCCACATTTGACAGTTGAAAGTACTGGGACACTACACCTACATTTTACCACATTGGTCCTGGGACGAGGAAGATGCCTGTAGAGTATGGTGAGAGTCAGGCATGTCCCCTTAATTATAGTCAGGCAAACCTAATGAAAGGTCTACACCTGCACCCTGTTAGGGGGTTGCAGGTGTATAAAATGAGAGCCAGGGAATGGTACACAGCGGAATAGGGAGGCCTGTGGGAAAGAGACCAGCAGGGAACACTTTCCAGGAGGCGACAGCCATGGTGGGACCTGTGGAGGAGCCAGGACACCGGCCAGCAGCCCCGAGTGGGAGCCTCCGTGTCGTGGAACTTTGCAGGAGGAAGAATTATGCTGTCTGCGTTTCCACTGAGGCACTGGAGCTACCAGTGTGTGAGAGGTGGGCCCTGGTGTGCAAGCAGGGCACGCAGGAGCTGGTCCACCAACCTTCAAGGGAGGAAGCAAACAGCTGGAGCCGCTCTGAAACAACACCAAGCACCGATAAGTGTCAGGGAGGGGCACTCGATACCGGGGCGTTCCTAAACTGGCTGCGAATAAGTTCATGAACACATCTTCATTACCGAACTGCACGGGCAGTTGAAAGTAAGCACAATTAATACTTATTCAATACCAAACTGAATAACAACTTGAAATTAAAGCATTCAGTTTGCATATTGAATACCAAATTGAAGGAAACTTTACATAATGCATTTCTTTTTTTTTTTTTTTTTAACTTCTTTTTATTGGTTTTACAACATAAAAGGAATGGGAGAGAACAAACAAAACAGAAACAAAAGTCCCCCTCCCATTTTCCTTTCCCCCTTCCTCCCCCCCTCCCTCTCCCCAAAGGCTGCCGCAGTATGTTCGTGGTCCGTTGCCGCCTCGGGGCCGGCGCCGGCCGTTGTCAAGTTCGTAGCGGAGGGGCCAGTCTCCCGGTGGCCTCCCTCCTTTCCCTGGGAATTTCCCTTGGTCTTGTCTTTGCATGTGTTTGCTGGTCTTTCCCAGTTGGAGTTGCACTGTTCAGAGTCCGCGCTGGTCACGACCTCGTCTCTCTCCTCCCGTTAGTTCTCTTCTTCTGAATTATGTAGTGCCTCCCGACGTGGGCGGTTCAATTTCATCGTTTCCTGAGTCACCTGGATCGGTAATGTCAGTCGTATCGTCCTCGCCTCCGCTGCCAAACAGGTCTTGTCAGCTCCAGGGATGGCAGCTTGATTGCTGTGCTCCTGTAACCTAACCTTTTTCATGCTCCCTGATGTTATACTGTGATTACTACAATAATAACTTGTGAAAGGATGTCAACCCCTGCTACTCCGGACGCTAAACGGCAGAAAAGTGAAGGGAAGGATACTTCTGGTGAGACAAGAGAGGACAAACTCTTTGAGATGCTGAGCAAAATGACACTGGACATTGGAGAAATAAAGACGGCCCTCTTAAAGTCTGAAGAGAAGTTTTCCACAGTGGCCAAAAGAGTGGATTCAGTTGAAGATCACTTGAATGTGGTTGATGAAAAAACTTTAAAACTGATGGACCAGATAAGGGAATTGAAGATGGATAATGAGAGGATTACTCAGAAGCTCTCAGAACAAGAAAATTTCTCACGGAGGAATAACCTTCGTTTTGCTGGTTTTCCAGAAAAAGCAGAAGGAAATAACATCATTGACTTTCTAAATAAGACCTTACCCAAATTGCTAAATATGGATGCAGATGTTTCTTTGGAGATGGAGAGGGCCCACCGGTCTCTGGGACCTAAACCAGCACTAGGTGAGCGACCAAGACATATTATTGTTAAATTCCTGAGATTTCCTGTGAAAGAGTTGGTGCTGAGGAAAGCCCGGGAGCTGAAAGATCTTGCCTGGGGAGGAAACAAAATAATGGTGTTCATAGACCTGAGTAAGGATATCATGGATAAACGGAAAACTTTTATTGGGGCTAAGATTGAAGCACGTGAAAAGAACTTAAAATACTACATGGTTTATCCAGCAATCCTGAAGATTGTGGTAGATGGTCGACTACATTCATTTAATGAGAGCAAGCTGGCTGAGAATTTCCTAACTGGCTTAGATTTGGACCCAATGGAAGGCACTTCGTCTGGTCTGGGGGCCAGGGAGAGACTGAGGAGGAGAAAGGATCGATCTAACACACATTAGTCTGTGGTGATGACAGTTGCTTAATTGCACGTAATTATTATTATTTTTTATTTTGTTTTTTTTTATGGATAAAAAAATGGCCGCCGCCTGTATTTCGTTATTTGCAACGGTTTCGAATGTTATTTACTTATACCGGGAGAGAATGGTGTTTGCCTTCCTGGATTTAGAGTAAGGCACCTTGTTCTAACGTAGCTGGCAGGGATCGTACTTCTATTTTCGTTACGTGCGACGTAACGTAGCTGGCAGGGATCGTACTTCCTGGTTCAGTCGTTCATGATCGGGATAGTACATTGGGAACGGAACTTGGCTGGATCACCCTGCGGCTTATAGCCCGTCATGATCGACGCCTCGGCCACTCACATGGATCCTCGCAGTGTGCAGAGCTTCAGTTTGCGCAGCCTCGTTCCGTGACGCCCCCGTTTGTTCCTCTCCGCAACTTGGTTGGTAAGCCTGTGATGTTGTGATGGGGGGTTACATCCCGTGGCTGTCTCCTGAATAAACGAACTTGTGATTCATGCTCATAGCATATCCTGAGAGCATACATGTCCCTTTTGCTGCGTTCAATCGTGCGGTGTAACTTGCTTATAATGACAGTGGATGCACCGCAATCCCTGAGAGCCCCCTTCATGGCGTGCATATATGCTGTCATCCATTACCTGTATTCTATTAACCATTGCCCTCATGGAAGTGCTTTGTTATGTGGCCTTATTTTGGATGAGTCGGGGCATAACGAAATAAGGATCTGATGCTCAGGAGAGATTCATCGGATCACCTTTCACTGGAAAGGGTTGCACACGCCTGACTTCTGCTGAACATCATTGCAGCGACCGGGGTCACCTCGAAGAGGGAGACTCTCACAAGACTTGAGGTGGTATGGAGGAATTTAACTGGCATTCAGGCAGAGCTATAATACACCACCTAATACGAACGTGTTGGATTTGAAGAAAGTTCTGGGGTGGGACTTTGGGACTGAGCACTGGAGCTGCAGTTGGGAGACTGGATACAGGACTGATGGTAGCATCTGGTTGTTTTTCTGGTTTGCGGGAAAGGGGATATTCCCTGCTGCTGGTCTATTTCTGGGATGCTGCTGTATATGGGGTACATATGGTTTGTTGAAAGGGTTGGGGAATGTTGAAATGTCATCCATTATAGACTTTATTACTACTGCAGTACCCATGAGGGATGTGTTATATGGTTGCAGATTTTTTCGGGAAAGGGATAGCACATAACTTTCATTTGCTCTATGGTTCTTTTTATGGTTCCTATGACTTCCTGCTCTTTCTATATTTGTTCCGTCAATGTGGGGGGGGGGGAAGTCTAAAAATTATTATTTTTTGGGGGGCCAGGAACTATTATGAGGGATTCTTGGGTCAAACTAAATATGGCTTAAATGCCTTATGTGTTCTCTGGCTCTACTTGGGAACTATTGATTTTATTGACCACTTGACTCATGTTGACTATAGGTTTAAATTGGGAATGATTTGGTGGGGTTATGGGGTATTAGTAGTTGCCTTTGTAAGGACTCGGTGTTTTGCGGTTGGGGAATTGTTTTTAAGGAAATGGTGTTCGGATTAGAGTTTTTAGGTGTTTGTGATGTTTAGTTGATAGGGATTAGTATGTTGGGTTGTGGGGTCATAACGGACTTGCAGTATTTAATTCTGGGAATATTCTGAGATCGTCTTTTTTACTTAATCAGGATGTGGGGGTGGGTGGTAAAAAGGAATTAAAGTGAGCTGGATTAGTTTCGGGGGGTAGAATATTGTTGTGAATTACTTTATATAAGGTTTGGGTTGGAGATTCGTCTCTGTTGGGTATGGTTCAGAATGATTTACTTGATGTATATAATATGACATGTGTTAGGTCCGCTGCTTATCGGACTGGTTTTTTTGTGCAAAACATGTACTTTCTATCTGTTTGTTCGTTTAAATGTTTTGTTGTTGTTGTGTATATGTATTTTGTTTTTATTTTTTGGAAATCTGCCTTTGACCTTGATGGTTACTGCTCCTCTGATGCTGTTCTAACTTGAAAGTTATGGTTGCGTTAACGTTTGTTTCTTGGAATGTTAAGGGGATTGGGAATGTTGTGAAAAGACGCAAGGCTCTAGCAAGATTGTGGAGGAGTGGTGCTGATGTAGTCTTTCTTCAAGAGACTCATCTGGACGAACAATCTGAAAAATACTTGGCCAACTCGAAATATTCTAGAGTGGTCTCGAATTGTTATGATTCTAAATCTAGAGGAGTAAGTATCTTGTTTAGGAAAGGCTTGATGTTTAAGATTGAAAAGACAGTCATGGATGGGGAAGGTAGAATCTTGTTACTTGATGTGCTCCTTAATGGGAAAAAAATGACATTTGGATCTGTGTATGCACCATGCTCGCCAGCTGTATCTTTTCTTGATCAACTGAGCCTTTTGTTGGATGGTATGGAGGGTGACTCATTAGTGTTGGGTGGTGACTTTAATCTAGTGATGGATAGTAAAATGGATCGTAGATCGGAGTGTAGGTATTATAATGAGAGGATTAGTGAGGAACTCCGGACATTTGTGTTCAAATACGCTCTTATTGATATATGGAGGGAACTTCATCGTGGGGAAGAGGAGTTTTCCTTTTATTCACCTGTTCATGACTCTTTCTCCAGAATTGATTACTTCTTTATTAGTAGGGCTTTGAGTGATCAAACGATCTCAACAAACATATTAGAGAGGGGTATCTCGGATCATGCTCTGTTGGACCTCCAGTTGATTTTGGATAGTAAGAGTGCTAAAACAAGGAGGTGGAGGATGCAAGCTAGTATTCTGAAGGATAATTTAGTTGTAGAGGGCTTGGAGGCTTTCATTGGTCATTACTTTAATGAAAATTTAGACTCGGCCAGTATTAAATCTGTTTGGGACTGTTTTAAGGCGGTTTTGAGGGGTGAATTGATTAGTAGAGCTGCCCATGTGAAGAAAAATAAGGAACGTTTGATTGGTGATTTGGAGGAAGAGATTAGAAGTTTACAGAGAGTCTGTGCTACTAACAGTTCAGGACAATTCAGACTGAAATTGCGTAAATTGGAGGCGGAGTTGGAGACCCACATTCAAAATTTGGCAAGTAGGAGTTTGTTTTATTCGAAACAGAAGACCTGGGAATCGGGTGATCGTAGTGGCAAACTATTGGCGTATAAGCTTAGGGAGATGGTGTCTGATTCAAGTGTCTCTTCTATCCAAACTGACGGGGGGGTTACTTTAAATAGAAATGAAGATATTTGTAGTTACTTCAAGGATTATTATGAGGCATTGTATGGAATAGATTGTGACCCGACTTCTGATGGACTAGACACATTTTTTGAGAAAATATCACTCTCAAGCTTGACTCAAGAACAACGTGTCTCTCTTGATGCTGCAATCGAGGTTGCTGAGGTTAGTTTGGCTATATCGCAAATGAATGATGGTAAATCGCCGGGTCCAGATGGTATTGTCTCAGAATTTTATAAAAAATTTGATGTTCAGTTGGCACCTGTGTTGTGTGACCTTTATAATGATTTTGTAGTATCAGGTATGATGTGTGATTCCATGAAAGAGGCAAGGATTGTGGTGATCCCAAAACCTAATAAAGATCACACTAGATGTGGGAATTATAGGCCTATCTCAATGCTAAATGTGGATCTAAAAATCTTCACAAAAATTTGGGCTAACAGATTGGGTTTATGTATGAGAGATCTGGTTGATGGGTCACAGGTGGGTTTCATTCCAGGGAGATATGGTTATGACAATATTCGAACCGTGTTAAATGTGGTTGATGACCGATTTGGGAAGGACACAAATGAAGTCATAGGTTTTTTTGATGCTGAAAAAGCCTTTGATAGGGTAAACTGGAAATTTCTAGAATTCACTTTACTGAAAATGGGTTTTGGGCCGATTTTTAGGAGAATGGTAGATTGTATTCATAATGATGTTAAGGCCCGGGTATTGGTTAATGGGGTGGTTTCAGATCCATTTCAGTTGTTGAGGGGCACGAGGCAAGGTTGTCCGTTGTCACCCTTTTTGTTTGATTTGGCGTTGGAACCTCTTGTTACTTATCTCAGACAATGTGAGCTTATTAAGGGTATTGAGGTTGGGAAGGTTGAAGTGAAAGTTCTATCGTATGCTGATGATATGCTCCTTATGTTATCGAATCCAGAAATGTGTGGGGACGTAATAAAGTCAATGTTTCAAGAAGTGGGTGAATTGTCAGGACACAAGGTGAATTGGGACAAGACTGAGGTTTTTCCTTTGTCTGGCCGACATGTGAATACGGTTTTGAACACGTGGAACTGTAAATGGTCTCCAGAGGGGGTTAAATATCTAGGAATTCATATTATTGGGGACTTGAAGAAATTACAGCAATATAATCTGAATTTGGTGCATGCGCAAATGTCATTGTTAATTAGAAGATGGGAGAGATTGACTCTGAATCTGTGGGCAAAGGTCAATGCAATTAAGATGGTTCTTTTGCCAAAAGTCTTGTATGTTATTCAATCCATCCCGTTGTTGTTGTATAAGAAGCAGTTACTTAAGATTGAGAAACTATTTTCTTCTTTCTTGTGGGGTTCTGGTAAGAGGCCTCGGATTCCGAAATACATGCTGGTGCAAAAAGTTGAAGATGGAGGTTTTGGATTCCCTGACTTGATGAATTACTATAAAGCGTTTGTACTTAAAAAAAGCTCATATTACTTTAGGGATGGTGTGGTGAATGAACCAATTTGGTTGCGTATGGAAAGAGGCGTTTGTTCTCCCTTTGACTTGAGATCCATATATAGTATGGATAAATTACCGAGTAGGAGATTGAGGTTGCGCCCAGTTGTGGCTACTAGACAAGTAATTGGGGAGTGGTTTCGGGATAATGATATGAGTTATGGATTCAGTAGAGATGCTTCTATATGGTACAATGCTGCTTTGCAGATTGATAATAAATGTTTGAGTTGGCCTAGTTGGATTCATAAGGGTATCCTGAAATTGGCGGATATATTGGATGGAGATAGGTTGTTGAGTTTTGAGGCATTAGTGAACAGGTATGGTTTGAGGCGAAATGAATTGAATAGATACTTGGATTTTGAAAATTTGATGACTTGTAGATTGGTCTTGGCTAATGGTTCTATTGGTAATAAACCGGAGACTGCTACCTTATTGGAAGGTCGGGAATATGGAGTGCGTACTTACATGCAATTTATGCCTATTAATGAGAAATTTCAAGAGTCATGGGCTAGATTGAGAAATATTTGGTCTGATGATGTCCGGGATGAGATTTCTGAGTTGGAATGGAAATACATTCTAAGGGTTAATTTGCACTTGGGTCCTGATATGGGCTTAAGGTTAATTCGACAAAAAATTATTGGGAAAGTGT
Source organism: Ambystoma mexicanum (assembly GCF_040938575.1). NCBI lineage: Eukaryota > Metazoa > Chordata > Amphibia > Caudata > Ambystomatidae > Ambystoma > Ambystoma mexicanum. The sequence goes on from NC_090937.1 coordinate 448,459,590, forward strand.
ATTGGACACCTGTTAGGATGTTTAGATTGGGGCTCCGACCAGATGATTTGTGTTGGAGCTGTAACAGGGATAGAGGTACTTTAGTGCATCTACTGTGGGATTGCTCGAGAGTGCTGGACTTTTGGAAGGAAGTGATTGATAGAATTGATTTGATTTTTGAAGTGGTTTTGCGGAGGTCGGCAGTAAATGTCATTTTACTTTCCCGTAAAGATAGGAGTGGTCGAATTGCGAGACATTCTTGTTGGATTGATAGGGCCATTATGGTGGCTATTAAGTTGATACTCAGGGTTTGGAAATCAAGGAAGAAACCTAATGTTGATGAGTGGCTGACAGAATTACATGTGTTGGCACAGTATGACAAGGTTTCATTCCATAATAAAGATAAGGATGAAGATTATTTGAGATTGTGGGGTCCTTTTATGGCCTTATATGGCTGATGGAGCGATGGCATTATTTAGCGGTAATGGTATTCGAGGTGTGGAGAGTGGGTTTCCTCCCTTCTTTTAATTTTTTTTTTTTTTTTTTTTTTTTTTTTTTTTTTTTTTTTTTTGTCTTGTCTTGTCTTGTCTTGTCCTATCCTGCCTGGTGTGGCTGTGGTACTTTCTGATGGTTGTTTCACTATGGTTGCTTTTTGCTTGAAATGAACTGTTTAAGATACTTCAGTCAATTTGTATATTTCATGCTTATACTGTTTGTGAAACATAGTTTCTCTTATTATTACTGTTTATGAGAAAATTAATAAAGTGTTGTTAAAAAAAAAAAAATAAAAAAAAAATAAAAAAAAAAAAAAAAGAAGGCCACCCTAGTGAACCGGGAACTCTGAGAGGTTAGCCAAAACTCAATCATGGTAAACGTGGAGAGCAGACCAGGCTATTCTCAGGAGACCATGAGCACATCATAATTCAACTCAGACAGGAATGTATAACAATAAAAATATTTATTCTAAGCCTTAAACACACACTGAAAAATAAAACTAGCAGGTGATACTATTGCACAATACTCAATAAACATGTATAGATTCACCATAAGTTCTTAAAATACATTCTATAATTTAAATCAGCACAGGAGGTACATAAAATGATGCAGTAAAGATGGAACCAAGTCACAGGCAATATTCCCTAAATTCAGCAGGCCTATCCCTAAGAAGAATGAGGCCTTGTCCCCAAAGGTCACAGGAGCCACAGTGTTTCTCTCCAGAATGCATCTGTAGCAGGTACGTTACTTGTGTTGGTGATTGTTCAAAATAAAAGGTGCAACAAAGTTAGTAGGTAAGTCAAATGTGTTCTAATCTTTCAGATGGTACTGCCCAGGTTTGATGACCAAAATGCAGTGGAATGTAATGTGCGGCAAAACAGTTACTTTTTCTCAATGTTATCCTACAGAGGAGAGGGGGGGGGCAAATATTTTGCGTTTACTTATCCCTCAGGCTCTGATCTTTCCAGGTGACTTGATGGGTCGACTGGGGGTCACTGGAGGTTGGATTTTCCAACATTGGTTCCAATGAGAGGCAACCAGGAGCTGTGGGAGCAAGGATTATTCCGATCGGGTCCTTAAGCATCCCTTGGTGAAGGAGAAATGAAAGATTCACTGATGTGGCCCTCTTCAGGACACTTCACAGGATGGGTGAAAGCGAGTTCCAGTGACACACACGACAGACGTCCTTCACTCGCGGTTGAAGAAGCCTCTTCAGGACATGATCCCTTGAGGCTGAGAGGCTGAAATTCATAGGTACAGTGACTTATACCACAAGCTGGTAACCACCAAAGTTCGGGGTGCAAATGCAGAATGGCGACAGTTTCGGTGAGGTAGCCCAATGGAGAGCTGGACAGTCCAGCGGATTGTCCAGGGACACTTATGAAGGCTCAGGACAGCTCGATCCTCAAGAATACATCAAGACTGGTTGGTCCCACCAGTTCAAGGGTTAAAGCACTCCACAGCGCCTTTGCAGATCAGGTAGTCCAACAGGGTTTCACTAGGCCAGACACAGGAAGGGATGCCAGGCCTCTTCAGGAGTGTTTTCCGGATCTTCAATTGGATGTTCTTCTATGAGGGACTCTTGGCTCCACCGCCGATCAGAAGAAAAGGCTCTCTTCTTATCTAAAATCCAGCATGGAATCAAGTCCAAGCCCATCAGTGGTAAGGATCTGCACAATCCAAACATTCAATATTTGTCCAATCAGGGACCACTATTGGTATCACTCATGCCTCACACCCAGACTCTCTGGCACTGCACCATAGATATGCAGTGGGAAAACACACACACCCAAACACACACACACACCCACACACCCACACACCACAAACACACACACACACCACAAACACACACCACACACACACACCCGTATGGGATTTCCTGACCAAAGAACAAGTGAAAATCTCATGGCATGGCCATGTTAGGGCACTAGCCATGTTTAATTGCCATACATGGTAAACATGAATGTGCACACTAGAAATAACACAAAAATATATCTGCTGCCACCAGCTTGTCTTTGGGGACATATAAAAGTAACCACAAATCCCTAGTGCAAATGGTAAGGGTGATACGAAAGTATCCCTCATTGCACTGCATTGTAAGATGCTGGGTGCAAAGTTACAAAAGGTGAAATATAAAAAGGGAAACCTAGTTTCCCAGTACTGATAGTAGTAGTTTGTCATTTTTATAGTACCTTTATCCCATTAGTGTGGCCTCAACGTGCTTATGGGGGTGAACGCCCTCAGGGCACCGGAGTCCAATTTATGGGAAATTGTCAGAAACAATAGAATGCGTGTGAGCATTAGGCCAAGATAGGGAGTTTGTGGGCTTGGCCTGCCCCAGTAAGCTGCTCGTGATGGTCAGGCATGTGGGTGGGTGCTGGGAGGTGATCAGGAGAGTGCGCGAGTGCAAGGGACTCGTTAGGTGTCCTGCTAGACACAATTTTGTCGTAGGTCGTGCCTGCATTCTGATGGCAGAGATAATGTGAAGCATGCTTTAGTCTGGTGTATAGAGGCGAATGCGTGCGATTGGGAGGCTATGTCTGTGGCTGGTGTCCACCGAATTGGTGCTTGACTACGTACCTTGAGGCACAGTAGGATCTTTGCCTTTGGTGTGGCTGAGTGATCTGAGTTGTCCAGACTCCTCAGAGAATTGTACTCTACCTTGCTCTGTAGAATATACTATGGAGGCACAGACTTTGACAATGCCTAGCTGTTGTGAGGTAAGTGTGAGAAAAGGAAGATCTTCAAGACTTGAGGGCCTTTCTGAAGGAGATGTAGTCCTAATGACTGCAGATGTTCAGTGGAAGGGAGTTCCAGAGGGTGTTAGTTTGGATGGAGAAGGAGGATCCTTAAATTCTGGTGGAGATGAAAGGGGATCACAAGGTGGATGCAGAGCCAGATCTAAAGTTTCTGATGGGTTGGTACTGTGTAAGCTTGTTTTGGAGGAATTCTGTGCCAGTCTTGTGGAGGCAGCTGTTTGTGATGCGCATGGCCTTAAAAGTCGCCTGTTAGCTGAGAGGAAGCCACTGTAGTACTCTAAGGGCAGGGGTGATGTGTCCTCTGGGTGAGAGGGCAAGGAGGAGTCTAGCTGCAGAGGTTTGAATTCACTGGAGTTTTTGGAGCTGATAGGCAGGAGAGCCCAGATAGAGGGATTTGGTGTAGTCTAAGCGGGAGAAGATGATAGCAAGGATTGCTGAGAATCTGCGAGGGTACGAGAGATAAGGGAAGAGTCACCTGAGGATGCGTAGGTGGAAAAGACGAGGTCTGGACATTATGTTGATATGATGAGAGAGTGATGGGTCTGAGTCCAAGGTGCATCACAAGTTCTTGAGTGGTCACGCGGTGGGATGGGGAAAGATATATGTTTTAACACCGGTTAAAATTTCAATTTTACCAGGGTTCAGGAGGAGGTGGTTAGCCGTCATCCAGTGGTGGATTTCAGTGAGACAGGAGGCAAGGTCAGGACGGGTGTCATCCACGTAGTTGTAGCGGATCTGAGTGATTTGCCGTGGCTAAAATTACCGTGGGCAAATCGTTTACATGAGAAAGGTGCGAACTACCAAAAGTTAACACCTTTCTCATGCGAACACACTTACATACTTTCCGGGCTGCAGGGGTTTCCCCCGCAACACCCCGCTCACTATACTTTACAGTATACTGTAAAGTATAGTGAGCGGGGTGTTGCGGGGGAAACCCCTGCAGCCCCGACATTCTTTTAAAACATTTTTTTATACTTACCTATAATGCTACCACCAAAGGTTAAACTTTTGGTGTTCGAACCTTTGATGATAGCATTTTTAGGACTTTTTGACCATGCAAACTTTTGCATGCGGTCAAAACGTTCTAAACCAGTTGTAGCTGGTTAAGTTATGAGAGCGGATGCGTGCAGGAAGGAGCTAAGGTAGAGATTGAAGAGTATTGTTGGTGTGGAGTAGGAATTCGGTCTTGGAGGGGTTGAGCTTCAAGTATGCAATGGACATCAAGACTGGATCAGTGAGAGGCAGGTTTTGAGCCTGTGGATGTCTTTGATGGAGTAGATCTTGAGGTATATGTGTGTGTCGTCGGCGTATAGGTGGATGGTTGTGTGTGACTACAAGTGCGCCCAGCGGCTCCATGTATAGATTGAAAATCACTGGGGAGAGGATGTATCCCTGCGGGATTCCACAGGTGATGGGTAGCATTGGCGATCCAGAGAAGTCCATCTGAACAAACTGCTGGAGGTTAGTGAGGTAGGACTTGAACCAGCGTGCGGCAAGGTCGCTGATCCCCATGTTCCAATGTAGGATGTCCATGGATGCCTGGTGATCTACTGTGTCGAAAGCGTCTGAGAGGTAGAGTAAACCAGGTGGGAAGGGTGGGCATTGTCAAGTATTTTGAGGGTGTCATCGACCATCTGTATGGTTGCCGTCTCCATGTTGCATCTGCAGCTGAACCCAGATTTGTAGGTTTGGAGGAGCTTGTTGGTGTTGATGTGTTGCTGCAGTTGCATGGCTACTGCTTTCTTAATGATCTTACCTAGGAAGGAAAGATGGATGATGGGGTGATAGTTACCTAGGTTGTCTGGATCCAGAGTGTTTGTTTTTAGAATAGGGAGGATTTGTCCCATCTTTAGGGTCGTAGGGAAGGTACCTTGATTTAGGGAGCTGTTGAAGATCTCCACGTAGGGGAGCTGTTTGATGATCTCCAGGTAGGGAAGGAGAGCTTCTGTCGGGATGGTCTTGAAGATGGATGCTGGGAGGATGTTGTCTGTATACAGTGTGGCTTTGAGGATGGCCAGGGTTTCTACCAGTTCCTCTGTATAGAGAGTGAATTGAATGTTATCCAGGGCATGGAGATTTTGCTAGGAGGGACGTGATGTGGGTCTGTGGATGCAGAGCTAGTGTCTATGTGCTGGCAGATCTTGCTGATTTTGTCGATGAAAAAGGTTTTGATGGCGGTGAATTTTTCGTTGGAGTGCGGTATGGTATGGTAGTGTCGGTTAGCGGTTCACGCAGTGCTTGACCACTTTGAAGAGGACTCTGCCTTTTGTTGTCAGCTTCTGCTATGGTATTCTGATAGTAGGAGGCCTTGGCTTTGTTGATTAGTTGTGGGCGGGTTCCTTGGAGTTCCTTGAGTAACGCCAGGTGGGATGGGATCCTGGATCAGCACCAGGCTTTCTCTTGTTTCCTGATGAGTCTTTTGCTGAGGTTGAGTTGTTGCGTGTACCAGGTTGCTGATGGTTTTGGTTTGCAGTTGCGTTGTTTCAGAGGAGCGTATTGGTCGATGGAGGCTGAGAGGGTGGTGTTGATTGCTTCCAGTAGAGTCGCAGTTCAGTTGGTGGTGCACAGTCAATGTGAGGTGGAGTTTGGTGAGGGCTTTCACCGGGAAGTTCTTGAAGGACCTGTAGGTTTGTCTGATCGGTTTCCTCTGGGAGTGCTTGAATGGGATGGTGGGCAGGATGTTCAAAGTCATGGTCAGGAGAGCTGTAGTGGAGGGAAGGCAGCAAGGTGATGATTAGGTTGAGGGTGTAATCTTTCTCGTACATTGGGTCTTCTGTCTGCTTTGTGAGGCTGAGTTTGTCGAGACGGCAAAGGAGAGCTTCCGTCATCGGTTTGGTGGCCTTGTTGCCTGGGAGGTTGAAGTTGCCTAGGAAGATGATGGTGTGCGTGGGTGGTGTCTAGGTCGGGAAGTCACTGATGAAGGCAATGTTGGGTTTGGTGGTCTGTAGATGAGATGGAAAGTGACTGTGTCCATCTGGGGGAACGGGACGCGACAGGAGAAGACTTTGAAGGAGATGGTTGGGATGGCCTGGGGGGGACCGAGGGAGAAAACGCATACCCTTTTCTTTGTCTGCCCTTGTCTTTGTCTGCCCTTGTCTTTGTCTGCCCTTGTCTTTGTCTGCCCTTGTCTTTGTCTGCCCTTGTCTTTGTCTGCCCTTGTCTTTGTCTGCCCTTGTCTTCGTCTGCCCTTGTCTTCGTCTGCCCTTGTCTTCGTCTGCCCTTGTCTTCGTCTGCCCTTGTCTTCGTCTGCCCTTGTCTTCGTCTGCCCTTGTCTTCGTCTGCCCTTGTCTTCGTCTGCCCTTGTCTTCGTCTGCCCTTGTCTTCGTCTGCCCTTGTCTTCGTCTGCCCTTGTCTTCGTCTGCCCTTGTCTTCGTCTGCCCTTGTCTTCGTCTGCCCTTGTCTTCGTCTGCCCTTGTCTTCGTCTGCCCTTGTCTTCGTCTGCCCTTGTCTTCGTCTGCCCTTGTCTTCGTCTGCCCTTGTCTTCGTCTGCCCTTGTCTTCGTCTGCCCTTGTCTTCGTCTGCCCTTGTCTTCGTCTGCCCTTGTCTTCGTCTGCCCTTGTCTTCGTCTGCCCTTGTCTTCGTCTGCCCTTGTCTTCGTCTGCCCTTGTCTTCGTCTGCCCTTGTCTTCGTCTGCCCTTGTCTTCGTCTGCCCTTGTCTTCGTCTGCCCTTGTCTTCGTCTGCCCTTGTCTTCGTCTGCCCTTGTCTTCGTCTGCCCTTGTCTTCGTCTGCCCTTGTCTTCGTCTGCCCTTGTCTTTGTCTGCCCTTGTCTTTGTCTGCCCTTGTCTTTGTCTGCCCTTGTCTTTGTCTGCCCTTGTCTTTGTCTGCCCTTGTCTTTGTCTGCCCTTGTCTTTGTCTGCCCTTGTCTTTGTCTGCCCTTGTCTTTGTCTGCCCTTGTCTTCAACTGCCCTTGTCTTCAACTGCCCTTGTCTTCGTCTGTCCTTTTCTTCGTCTTCGTATGCCCTTTACTTCGGATGCCTGGGCGAAAGATGGCCTTGATCTAAGGGTTAAGAGCAGAAAGGAAGAGGCAGGGCTAAGAAGGTGGGTGGATCCACTTGCACCTGCTCACAAACTGCAAAAGAAAAGAGGCTGGAGGATTGCTTAAGTAGGGATAAAGGGCAGCAAAACAGGAAGGCACCAACAGTTTGGCAGTGATTGACATGTGGGTGGGGCTTATCTCATGTGACTTAGATCCACCTGCACCTGCCCACCAACTGCAAAGGAACATAGGCTGGAAGGCTGCCTAAGTAGGGAAAAAGGGCTGTAAAACAGAAATGCACCAACACATTAGCAGTGATTGGCAGGTGGGTGGGGCTTAGGCCACGTGTCCTAGATCCACTTGCACCTGCTCACCAACTGCAAAGGAAAAAAGGCTGGAGGACTGCTTAAGTAGGGGGAAAAGGGTGGCAAAACAGGAAGGAACCAACAGGATAGCAGTGATTGACAAGTGGGGTGGGGCTTAGGGCACTTGACTTAGATCCACTTGCACCTGCTCACCAACTGCAAAGGAAAAGAGGCCAGAGGGCTGCTTAAGTAGGGAGAAAGGGCTGTTAAAGAGCACATCTTCTGGACCCATGCTGAGAAGCACTATCCAATCTGGGAACAGTGTTGGCAGGCAAGCGGAGGGGAAAACAGGAGGAGGAGAGGGCTGGAGCGAGGAAAAGGTTCCCAGGTGTATTGCCACGCTGAGAAGTGCAGATTGGTGCCAAAATCAAGGGAAAAACCTCTGGCTTACTATGCAGATTTAACTCTGCTGAGAGCAGCTAGCTAGTGCAGACCAAGGGCAGGCTATAGTCTTCCGGAGAGATATGAACTAGCGCAGATACAGAACAAATAACAATAGTACTGGGGTAACAACATAAAACAACATCCAAGAAAGTGTTTTTTTAAATTAAACTAAAAATACAAGCAAACTCAATAAAAAGCAATACAACGCACTCCTGTAAAAGAGGTTTCAGACTTAAGGTGGCACTCTGGGTTGACGATTGGTCTGCACAGGCAATGATTTCAGCAGCAATTGTCAAAGTTATTGAATAAGTCTAAAAAGGTAGAGAATGGAGTCTTACAAGTTACTTGAGAAGTTTAAGGCAGGCCAGGGGGAGTGGACCACTCTGAATACCTTTCAATGCTAGTCTTTCAGACTCCCCAGCATCTACTGCTTTCATCTTGTTGAGAAGTCCCTTTCCCTTACAGAGTGTTTTCCATTTTTATTGATCTCTTCCTTTTTCTCACTTTCCCCAGAGGCTCACTGTCTCCAGAGCCCTGGTTCTCTCTAGGCTGGACCACTGTAACAGCCTCTTTCTCAATCTGCCTTCCTCTACTCTTTGCCCTCTGCAAGTAGCCACTAATCCAGAACAGGACTGTGTGACTTGTTCTTGACCTCAAGCCCAGGGACTGTATATCTCCAGCCCTGAAATCTCTCCACTGGCTCCCGGTTGCTGCAAGGATTAAATTCAAGACCCTCTGCATCATCCACAAGGCTGTGTGGGGCCAGGGCCTGAACTATATCCAACTTTCTCTTTCAAAATACTTTAATTCTTGAGTCCTTCGCTCAGCTACCTCAACCTCTCTGATGGTCAGACGCTTCCCCAGGCAGAGAGTGGGGCAGATCTCTCTCCTCTACAGGTGCCTCCCTCTGGAATAGCCTCCCATCCCTCTCAAAATTGAGCCAGACCACCTGAAGTTCTGGAAGCAGCTCAAGATCTTCCCTTTCTCCTCTGCTTTATCTCTCTTTCTCCCCTGCTGACCTACCTGTTCTCCTGCACAGACTGGTACCCTGGCTACCCTCAGAGTCTACTGGATACTAAGTTCCTCCATGACCAGTCTCCCCTGCACTGCCTCCGGGCCTACCGTGCACTTATGGTCTGACACAAGGCCTAGTAAGATTGTTTGTCTTGTCATCCCTCTGTCTTACCACGCCTAGAAACACTTGTGTACATTAAGAGGATGACAATGTCTTCATTATTACCCCCTCTATTATGGTTGATGAGGTTACATGTGATAAAAGCATCAGTAAATGGTATGAATTGCAAATACTGGCTTTAAAGCTTTGAATAGGAGCATATGACCAGATACCCCAGGGAATGAATAGTTCAATAATGGTAGACACGAGCACCATTTATTTTATTCTATTCCCTGTTGAATAAGGGAAGGGACCTATGATAAATCCTTCAAAATCGTTTCACGACCTGAAATTGACCATGAACAGTGTCATTGAAATTAGGGATGTTGCCTACGAGTAGGTCAACATGTTTTAAATCTTTTTTTTGTAGGAAGTTGAGGTAGTTTTTTGGGGTCACCTCTTTGGTCTTGTGCCCTATTATTTAAAAAAGAGAAAAGCAAGTTTTCTGGTGTCGCGTCAGCGTGAAAGTGAAGATGGAGGAACCACTACCTCTCCTCCGAGGTTTTTAGACTAGTTTGTGCCAGGTTTTCACACATTGACTGTGCCACATATGTTCATTATTGAAAAATAAGGTACTGACTCAAAATAAGGATTGTTGGAATTATGTGTCCCGCATAGGGGTGCCCTTTATTGTTGACACATGTTTCGGCTCTGACTGAGCCTTCTTCAAAACAGTGCATTCATTCTAAACACTACATTGGTGATAAACATTTTCAAGACGAAAAAAACATAATTGTGAACAATGCATTTACAAAATATGCACAGAGATTTAGGAAGGGTATTAGGTTGGATTGTTTCGGGAGGTGAGACATTCACAATATACAGCACATGAGAAATAAAAGAATAAAAGAAAAAAATGAAAGAGGGAGAGATAAGTAAGGGAGGGTGCAATAGAAAAAAATGAAAGAAAAAGAAAAAAAAATTCAATACGGCAGAACATAAATTGTAAATCAAAATATGTATCATATGCACTGATATGTGTTTGTCAGCACATATACATTGGTAGCACCATTCAGGAAACCAGAACAAGAATACGGGAACATATCTCTGCAATTGGGAGCCAAGACGCAGCATTATCTCTGGCTGCACATTGGCAACAAACACACCAGATGGACATTAAACATAACCTCAGATTTATTGGGCTTCAAAAGGTGAAAGTTGGCAGAAGAGGAGGCAATATAGAAACTTTACTGAGGCAAGCAGAAGCACGCCTAATATGTAAATTTAGAACAACAGAATTTGGACTGAATCGTGATAATGAGTTGGTTCATTTTTTGTAAATGTATACAGTTCATATAATTGTTTGTTTATCTAAAAATAACTGGTGAATGCATGTCTGCAATAGGATGAGTGTACCGAACTGACAATTTTGACTGTAATTATCTTAATTGGTTCTAGCCACATTGGAACCATACCCAAAATAATATACCATTAATTTATGACACCAATTCACATACAGATACATCATGTGAGTTAGCTCACATAGGTAATAAGGTTCCAATCAGTCTTAATTTTCAGTCACTATGTAGAATTGTTCAACCAGCTTGAGTAATTGCCTTAAACAATTGTGCGGTATTTTCCCTACTCATTATTTTTTTACCTATACCTTGGACAAAAAGACCAATTGGCAACCGGGCAAACAACATCAGGGCATCAGTTTCATTTATCTGCCGGAGCATCATTATGGTAATTTCCATTTTTTGAACATTTTCACTTATTTATTACTTCAAACCAGTCATTCTATATTATTAACTCGTAATATCTCCCAACTGCTTATTCATTCAAAATACTTCTTCCGGCTAGGAATGCCACACCGCAACTCAGGTACAAGACATTCAGATTGAATTAATTACCCATTTGTGACACATCAGATTCCTAATATTAGCTCAACTCGTAATTAACCAAACATCAAGTATCTCTCACTAATTTCGAACCGCCATGGGTGTATCGCGTTGGTTTTCATTGGATTCCTGATTCGGATCCCCTAAATATGGCCGCCATGAGCAAACAGCAGGAGAAACAGTAAAAGGACTGGCAAGGTCACCATAACAACCAGTATAAACTTATGCATGTTACTTGACTCTGTGTTTTCACCATTCGAGCCGACACGGGAGACCTTGGTGCAGTACTTTTGAGGTAAGCCCTTGAGGTTTGACAGGGAATGCTGGCAGATTTGTCAAGGATATGGGTCTGCCGGGAACGAGCGTTTAATAGTTACTCGCACTAACACTTCCCTTTTTCGAATAGATCAGTCAGTAACAAAAGTCCGGCAAGAGAGTTAAGTCTTGCAATTCTATGTCAAGACCGGAGGCTCAGATTATGCTTACTCCACAACTTACTGTTCAGCAGCAAAGAAAAACAAATATCATGAATAACATACAAAACTAATAAAAACTACAATAACCATGAAGTTTTTGAGTTTTGTAGTCCATTTCCATTGGTCTTCAAACTGACCATGTGATATTCAAATAACCAATCAAAACCAAGTCCTCAATGAATGAAACCTCTTGTCCTCTTTCTATTCCTCCTCTTTTTTTGCTGCTCGGCAGCGAGTTAAGTACTTTTTTCTTTCTATTGCAGATGAATGTTATGTGTGTATGTTTAATGGTGTAATATTCATTTTTCTTTTACACGCGCGCGCTGTTACAGGCGGAGCATATCCGCACTGGATAGGCGGCTCTCGGGAGTTGCGGCCGCGACGGGGCTGGTGCACTGGCGGCCGCAGCTTCACAGAACTGTCAGAGAAGGCACTGCGGCACGGAAGAGAGAGCGCGACTGGACCGCATAGTTCCGGCGCTCTCTCTCCCGTTACTGCATTCGAATTTCTCGAGTGATACGCGGGGTGAGAGGCTGATTCTTATTAAGTCGAAAGATCTTTATTATTACATCTGAGCGTTCCAACTCAGCACACATTGTTCTAACGAGCGTAGCATCCTGTCAGGAATCCAACAGCGCCCCTGCAGGCCGTCATAAGGTACCGCACAATATACGGGCACAGTCCCAGGTAAAACCTGTGAATTGACATTATATATATATCTATTATATATAATTACGAACCAGGGGAGATATTACAATTTATATACATATATAGCTCTCTGTACTGAGAGAGTTTAAAGAAACTAATCCCTGGTATATATATATTTATACAGACACTTGCATTCCCCAGGGTCTGCGAATCATGAGCTCCTCCAGTGATGAGGGGAAGGCTAGTGTTAGCCACAATTTATGTTTCCAACAACCTGTAATATGCAACCTGTAACCAAGTTCTAAGCATTCTTGTTATTCTGTGCGCCCAGCGACCCAAGGGTTTTCGGGCGCCCCATAAATAAACAAACAAACAAAAGAGGAGCCATTCGGAAATGACTGAGGTCCGCCACAAAGCCCTGCGGGCTTCACTGGGACATGATCCTCAGCGAAGAGCGCTGATGGAGGACTGGCTCCGATTCTCGCAGGGCCTGGAGGAAATCAACGGCCTTAAGGCACAGATGAAATCTAAAGGGGGCAGAAAATCAGCCCGCAGGGCGGAGGAAGCCCATACCCCCCCGGGCACACCACGAAAGAAGAAGGGTGGTAAAAAGAAGAGGAAAGGTAAAGCGGGGCCTAGCAGGGGACGGGACTCATCCTCTAACACCTCAGATGAGGGAGAGGACGATTGGGAGGAGGAATATCCCGAAGAAGAGGAAGTACTATATATATCCTCCTCAGAGGAAGAAAGCCACAAGGCGTCAAAGAAAATAGAAGAGGGAGGAAGCTGAAAAGTATGGTGCAGAGGACGATGATTTCGATCCAGAGGCACTAATACATCCCAGATCTTCTGAATGGGAGCCGCCCAAAAGAATAGCGGCATATTTAAAGAAACGCCTGAGAGCGCCACTAGCCAAAGAAGCTAGTAGCAAGATGAAGGCGGAATGCCCCAGACCACACCTCCCAGAGGATTCTGCCGATACACCCGTTATAGATGAAAAAATGATAATCTTCATGAGCAAATTTACTAAAGATGTGAGGAAGGGTCTGGATAGATCCTGGTGCTCATGCCAGGATAAAATGCTAGATATGACGGGACCCCTCACAAAAATTCTCCAGATGGGAGAAGAAGCCATGGTCAAAGGAGAGCCGATAGACGCGGCTATTCTAATTGGATGGGCCCAAAGGGCGATATGCATGTTGGGTAATGCTAATCATGCCATAACCACAGAAAGGAGGAGATCTTTGTTAGTGAAGATCGACCCTAAATTTAGTGAATTGGCCTCCTCAGAATCAGCCTCATCAGCGAAAGGAAAATTATTTGGGGATTCCTTTATTAAGGAACTAACCAAATTTGTCAACTCATATGCAGCCTTGGACAAAGCTCAGGCCTCTCTTAAGAGAGTTTTCGGGAGACACATTTTTGGACAGGCTAGCAGATGCAGGGGTCGCTTGGCTGGCCGGTTCCAGTTCAATCGATCCTTTCAGGACGGGGCACAATGGCGGGCGCAGGAAGAGCGCAGACAAACGCCTTTCTTCCCAGAGGCAGAATCTGGCGAGTGGAACGTCAACAGAATAACCCAGGTGAGAATAACATACCCGCATTCAAATACCCCAGAGGTAGGGGGGAGGACTTCTCAATTTTTGCAAAATTGGCTGAATATATCGGGGATCCCTGGGTAATTCAGACCGCTCAAGGTTTTTATATAGATTGTATAGAAACACCTTACCAGGGAAAACCGCCAAAGAGTTTAGAAATGAACAGGGAAGACAAAGCCTTACTGGAAAGAGAATTGCGGGGTTTGGAAAGCAAAAGAACTATACGACCCGCATCAAGTCAGGTAGGAGGTTACATAAGCAATATGTTCCTAGTAAAAGGGAGACACAAGACAAGACCAATCATGAATCTGAGAGGCCTGAACGGATACGTAGTGTACATGCACTTCAAGATGTAAGGGATACATCTGTTAAGAGATACCCTAATTCAGGGAGATTGGCTAGCCAGAATAGATCTGAAAGATGCATATCTGACTATTCCCATAGCAGAAGAACACTTCAGATTTCTGAGATTCATCTGGAAGAGAACGATATGGCAATTTCGATGTCTGCCTTTTGGCCTGGCATCGGCACCATGGTGTTTCACCAAGATGATGAAACCTGTGGTATCTCATCTCAGAGCTCAAGGGATAAGGCTTATAATTTATCTAGACGACATATGTCTGATGTGTCAAGAGAAGGAAACGTTGATAGAGCAGGTGCAGGTAACGATAGATTTGTTAGAGAGTCTGGGGTTCCTAATAAATTGGGAGAAATCCAGTATAGTACCTGTTCAATCGATAGAATTTCTGGGTTTCATAGTGGATTCGATGCAGGGAACTCTCTGTTTACCCATTCACAAGGTGAACGATATCAAGAAACAGCTGAGACATACTCTAGCGAAGGGAGAACTGTCGTTGAGGGACATTGCGAGATTGGTGGGCCGCCTAGCGGCATCAATTCAAGCGATATTCCCAGGACCTCTTCATTACAGTGCACTCCAGAGGCTGAAGATATATCATCTCAGGAGGGGCGTTTGCTACAAATCAAAAGTGAATATTTCACAGGAGGTGAGAGAGGAGTTCGAATGGTGGCTCATTCACATGGATGCATGGAACGGGAGAGCCGTATTTGGTTCATCCCCGGACCTTATTATCGAATCCGACGCCAGCAGATGGGGCTGGGGAGCCCGATGTGGGAACCTGTCGACAGGGGGCAGGTGGTCGGACCAAGAGACAAGTCTCCACATCAATTGCCTGGAGTTGTTAGCGGGGTCTTTTGCAGTGAGATGCTGGACCCAGGAGAGAGCACAATTGTCATGACCACTGCTTCCAAGGAGTCAGGACCAACCCAACACCCTTGGAAGCAGGCTCATAACATATACCATCGGCGCCAGCCAGTCCCAATGGGGACCTTTTGGACCCAGTCCTGGCACCGGTGGTGCCAGGCTCATAAAATGGACCAGTCCCGGCACAGGAAGCGCCGGGCTCATAACAAGTGTGAAAGTGCTTGGGTGGACCTACCTGCAGCAGACCATGCTGCTTACTTACCAGCAGAATGATGTTTCATTCTCTTCTGGCAGGGACTACTTTTTCTTCTGGGTGGGGCAGGCACCATTCCCTGGATCATTGATGCTGGAACCCTTCTGGAAGCAGGAACTCTTTTTTCCTGGGAGAGGCTGTGGAAGGAGACACCTAAGCACTCCTGTGGGCTATTTAAACCACACCCGATTGGTGCAACGTGATTCGCGTTATTCTGCATCTGCAGCAGGACGCTCACCGTGTCAGCCCCAGGGAATCTTCAGCTCCGGATCCTGTGAATAAGAAAATTACCTGCTGGAACCAATCTGCAGTCTTCAGCAACTCCTGCAAAAACAAAAGGCACAGGTTAGGCAAAAGCAAGGTTGGCGCTTCAACTTACCCGATCCATCGGCAGCATCCTAGGCGTTTTTTCTGCATTTCTCGTCCGGCATCGGGCCTGCAAAGACAAAGAACATTGGTTACTAACGCTTGGTTGCAAAACGACTTACCTGCGTTACGCTCGCCCCAACGATGCTCGCGCCGCATTCCATCACCTGTAAAGACAAAAAGAGACATTAAGGTGCATTCTACAGCCCTAGAGCAGCCTTTCTTCTTACGAGCCATCCTATTCTCCATCTTCTTGCTTTGTTCATTGCCACGAACCGGGAGGGCATCTTCTTTGGCACCGGCAGCAACTGAAAAGGAAAAAGACGTAGACATTAAAAGAGAGCAATCTAAAAAGAACTTTAATACTTACAAGTCACGCTCGTGCAGCAAACGGCGGCATCGCTCTCAAATCACCCTCTGCAATCAAGAGGCTGAACTCGAATCCAGTGAAGTAACTGGACCCAGCGCCCCTGCACCAGACGCAGGATGGAGAGCCCGGCATTCACCTATTTAAGGTGAGCGCGACTACAACCCAGTACCACGGGGAGAGAGGGAGAGAGGGGCTTGGAACTTCTCCCAACCTTCCAGCCACTAATACCTAGATTTTCTACTTGCAGACACCTCACTCTTCGGGTCAAATTTTCAGTGAAGAAGGGGCCTAATCCGGGAACCAAACGAATCCTACGCCTAACGCTGAAGACGGTTTCACCGCCCAGTCAAGACCCGCGCCTCCGAGGGAATCAGGTGAGCGTTACAACAATGCTGCGTTCTGCTAAAGATGGACAACGTCTCCGCAGTCAGGTACATCAACAGACTGGGAGGGACGAGATCCAGGTTATTGGCAGAACTGGCGAAGGATTTCTGGGAACTCTGTCTGGAGAGAAGAGTCTCAGTGACGGCGGAATATCTGCCGGGCCAGCTGAACCAAGTGGCCGATTGGAACTCGAGATACCTCAGAGACGCCAGCGATTGGAAGCTCGACGAGGTAGTGTTCCAGGAACTTATGTCACGATGGGGTCCTTGTCAGATCGACCTATTTGCATCGAGACTAAACAAACAGCTTCCCCGGTTCTTCAGCTGGAGACCAGACCCAGAAGAAGAGGCAACAGATGCCTTCCTACAATCATGGGGACACCAGACGAACTACGCGTTCCCTCCTTTCTCCATGATAGCGAGGACGCTAGCTCAGGTGAGAAGCCAAAAAGCAACCATTATTCTAATTACACTGGACTGGAAGGGGCAGGCGTGGTTCCCCAGTCTACTGGAACTGACGCATCACAACCCAGTAGTTCTACCCAACACGGAATTTATTATTCGAGACCCCAGAGAGCGCAGTCATCCACTGGTGAGGTCAGGAGGACTCAAGCTAATAGCGTGGGCGATTTCAGGAGATCTTGGGCTAGGCCAGGATTATCGAATGAGGCTGAGAGCATCATTAACAAATCTTGGGCCCCAGTGTCTCACAAGGCTTATAGATCAGCATGGGATAGATGGAGTAGCTGGTGTTTGGAAAGGAATATTCATCCCGATGGAACGGATGTAGTTCATGTGGGCAATTATTTAGCTCAGATGGCAGCGCAGGGGAAGGCTTACAGGACTATCAACACAGCCTGGTCTGCGATATCTTTCGGGGCACCCTAGAGTAGAGGGCTTAGCGATTGGTGAACATCCTTTGATCTGTAGATTGCTAAGGGGAGTAAAGATGCTGAGACCCCCTAGTGAAAAGTATAATCAATTATGGGTTGTAGATAGTCATGAGATTATTTTTATCATGGCCGGATAATCAAGAGTTGACACGGAAAGCGATTTCAGGCAAGTTATCCATGCACTTATGTCTTATAGCATTTAAAAGATCCTCTGATGTTAGAGAGCTGGAGGTTAACAGGAAGAGTATATCTCCGAACGGAGTGACCTTCCTTATAACAAAGAGGGCCAAAACAGGTTTGAGATCTATTTCCTATGAGTCTTTCCCAACTCAACCAAAATTGTGTCCAGTCAGATGCATAGCGGCATATGAGGAGATGACGAGGGTGGTTAGGCCCCTGGGAGTGTCACAATTATTAATAGTGATTTGTAGAACATTTAAAGCGGTTACACCGGCCACCATATCTAGATGGCTTAGATGGGTGATGTTACAAGCGGGCATCGATATTGAGAGATATGGCGCACACTCCACTAGAGGAGCGATGGCTAGTAAAGCGTATAATATAGGAGCCAGAGTAGAGGATATTATGAGGACTGCAGATTGGTCGAATGAATCGACTTTTAAAACTTTCTATTTTAAACCCATGGAAAGTGTGACATTGTTAGTGGTGAGTAAGATTTGAACAAGCATAATCCGAGCCTCCAGTCTTGACATAGAATTCAGATTTTCAACACATTTGTTACTGAAAGTCATCATTCTATTAAAGACACAGAGGTGAACGGTTATCCCACCCTATCAATCGTATGAATGTAAAGTATCTTTAATGTTTGTAAAGTTGATATTTTATCATGTTTAATGTGATATACATGTTGTTTATGATGAAATATTTGTAATAGTTTATTAAAGGAAATAGTTTCTATGTATTTATGACTACGATTGTCCCACCCGTTGTTCGGTCTATATTCACCTCTCTAAATTTATGTTTCTATAGGGATGGCGACAGACAGCAAGCAATCCGGGATCTGATGTAGGATGCAGATGGAATTTCAAAGAAGTACTGGACGCAACCTCGCAGGGACAAAGAAAGAGGAGGAATAGAAAGAGGACAAGAGGTTTTATTCATTGAGGACTTGGTTTTGATTGGTTATTTGAATATCACATGGTCAGTTTGAAGACCAATGGAAATGGACTACAAAACTCAAAAACTTCATGGTTATTCTAGTTTTTATTCGTTTTGTATGTTATTCATGATATTTGTTTTTCTTTGCTGCTGAACAGTAAAGTTGTGGAGTAAGCATAATCCTTAGCCTCCTTGTCTTTAATAGAATTATGACTTTCAGTAACGAATGTGTTGAAAATCTGAATTTCAGCACATCTGATGCAATGCCCTGCATGAGAGTATGTCATTAGACATCATAGCATTCAACATTAATAATTTCACACGCGCGAGCGTATTTTTAGATTTGCAAAAAAGAAACCATGCTTGTATCTGATAAGTATAATGTGATTTAACACAATGGGAATAGGGAACAGAACATTTTGTTTCCGATATTAAGACAAAAACGCCAAAAAATAGCAACATTTCATCAGCTTTCTACCCGGATTATTATTTATGTGGGATAAACAATAATGTTTCTTCCATGCCCAAGATACATGAATGATCATGCTTTACAGGTAGGATTTAAACCCAGGGATATATCAATAAGGGAGTACCATTTTGCGCATCCACACACAAGAAATAAGAAAATGGATGGTAAGAGCATATGTACCTTACTTTTTAAATGGCAATTACTTGAGCAAGTCGCACAAATAATTATATGAAGACACAGCATACTAGTCAATAAATGACGGTATGGTAATATCATTTTACGGCACTTAAGTATAGTACGGGTGCACAGATCATAAGGCAAATTTCAAGCCGTGCAATATGTCTAAGGTTTAACCAATACGATGCTGACATGTGCTCTATAACATGTGGCCACACATTTTTGTTTTTGTATACTGCATTTTGTTTATCTCGTCTTGTAGAACTTCTTTGGTTAATTTTGACAAATGATTGTGAATTTGGTTGCTCATAATTAGTTCATTGGCACATTGACTTACTTTGGTTTCTTTTTCATTTTTTTTTCTTTTTTACTCTGCCTATCTTTCCCTCTTTCCCTTTTTTTCTTTTATTCCTCATGTGCTGTATATTGTGAATTTCTCACCTCCCGAAACAATCCAAACTAATACCCTTCCTAAATCTCTCTGCATATTTTGTAAATGCAATGTTCACAATTATGTTTTTTAATCTTGTACATGTTTATCACCAATGTAGTGTTTAGAATGAATGCCCTGTTTTGGAGAAGGCTCAGTCAGAAACCAAACACGTGTCAACAATAAAGGTCACCCCTATGGGGGACACATAATTCCAAAAATCCTTATTTTGAGTCAGTACATTATTTTTCAACAATGAACATATGTGGCGCAGTCAATGGGCCTCATTACGAGTCCGGCGTTAACCGAGGCGGTAAAACCGCCAGGTTAACGCCGGACTCGTATTACCATTCCGCCTCCGTGATTCCCGGAATTACCGGGGCATTACAAACCCGGTTTTCCGGGAATCACGGAGGCGGAATGGTGTAAATCCCCATTCCCATTGAGTCCTATGGGACTCGATGGAAATGGGGATCATGGAAACACCGGCAGCATCTCGTAATGCTGCTGGTGTTTCCTCGTCCGCCTGCATGCGGGAGGTGTTAAACCCGCCAGGTCAGACCTGGCGGGAACATCACCTCCCGCCTGCAGGGGTCGGACTCGGGCGGTCCGGAAACAACAGTGGCGGCGGGTTTACCGCCACCGTTATTTCCGGACCGCCTGGGTCGTAATGAGGCCCAATGTGTGAAAACCTGGCACAAACTATGTTTTAAATTATGCTAAGTTAACAAACAATTGTAGGCACATAAAATGATCACATTCCATTTTAGACCAATTGGATGACCGGCTGTTAAAGAGGAGGAAGTAATGAGGGGATCAGTGATTGGCTGAATTGCAACAGTCCAGATCTTGTGAGATGATAGGCTGTTGAATCTATGATGAGATTGAATGGCTGAAAACACATAGCAAGGTTGGTAATAAGTTTAAATCCCCTTGGCTGGATGTTTCCTGTAAAATAAAGAAAAACGAACTATCAATGGCTTTGAATGAAAGTCCAGCAGTTCCAAATAAAGTAAGGACCATTTATTTATTTTTACATGTTTTTACTGGCATTTATATAGTTACAGTTGTGAATTTCAGTTTCCATTTCACATGCCTACATTTTAGGTTAACAACAACAAATAACCATTAACAAACTCCTTCCTACACGTGCCATGTGTTACTTAAACCTTGGTTGGGGCAAACACTTCAATGTTTGGGGCATAGTCTGTTCGCTCCTCATGTCTCTAGTTGGGCAATGACATTTGGGTGCCGGGGGGTGACTAGCTTTGCACACATTTATCAGTACCACCAGGGTCCGATCTGTTTGCTCCCTCCTCCCACACCTTAGTCTCCGCCTCTGCCCACCTTTCGAATTCCTTGCGCCATTTTCCATATTGTGGCCCCATAGCAGTTTTCCAGGACATGGCGATGGTTCTCTTGGCTAATATGTATGCAAAGTCCATAAACCTGGCTACATGTTTGTGTTTGCTGATTCTGGGGTAGGCACCAAGCAGGCATTCTTTGAGTGACCACTTATACCTCTTTACTCCAGCCTCCCTGCAAGCTCGCTCTATGCGTGCCCAGAAACTTTGCACCCGCACACACCCCCAGAACATGTGTAGCAGGTCAGCATCCTCTCCTTTCCACCACAGGCATTGTGAACTCGCTTCTTTGTTAAACATAGTTATTCTGTGTGGGGTTATGTATGGCACGGCACATTCAGTTGTATTAGTTTGAAGCACTGGTTCCTCGATACAGCCTTAGGAAAGCTCAGTATTCTCTCCCATTCTTTCTCTGTTATGGTTGCACCTAGGTCTTTCTCCCATTGTTCTTTCAGTGCTGTGCCCTTGGGGCTGGTTGTGTCTATCAGCATGCTTTACAGCCGAGAAGTCGTCCTCCAGATGTCTTTTAAATTGTACACAAGGGTCAGCAGTGGACTCGCCTGTGGTTCCTCTGGCCAGCCCTTTCATCTTTCTTTGGCCTTTTCCCAGACTCTGCGGTACCAGAGATATTGCCCGCTCGGCAGCTCCTCTTTCCTGCATTGAGTCGAATTCCCTGAAGACCCCTTCTTCATTTACATCTCCCCATGTGTATATCCCTTTGCCTTCCCATTTTCTTACCACTTCCATATCGATACTGTCTTTGCATGTGTCCGCTGCTATCGGCACCTACGGTGAGTAGGGGTTTGTTTTTTTCAGTAAGGTTTGCACTCTCCCCCATACCTTCCTACCCAGTGTTACCATCAGTGGAGTGTGTTCCGGGCCCTCCTGTGTTACCCACAGTATTTCTTTTAGTTTGATGGGAGCCACTAGGCGCTGCAGTAAGTTTGTTTCCGAGGTAGTCTCGTCCGGCAGCCATTTAATTACGTGACAGAGCTGGGCTGCCAGGTAGTACTGCTCGAGGTATGGCAATTCCACCCCACCCTTATCGTATGGTAGATATAACATTGCTAGTGAGACTCTGTGGCAATTAGCACCCCAAAAGAATTCTCGGAGCAGCACCTCCAAGGAACGGAAAAAGGATGCCCCAACATAGTAGTACACGTTGTTGAAGTAGTACAAGAACCTCGGAAGAATAATCATTTTGGTTATGGCTACCCTACCTAACAGCGATAGTGGCAGCCTCGACCAGAATTTCATGGACTTCCTCAAGCCCTGCACCACCTTTGCCGTGCTGTGTTCGTGCACTTATTCCGGTGTATGTCTAATATTCACCCCCAGGTACGTGAACGAGTCCACCTCCCAGTTGAGTCCCACCGCTGATAGTTCGCTGACACTCCTCCCTCTCAACTATGCTAACGGGAATATGCAGGATTTGGTCTTGCTGAAGTGGATCCCTGACACTCTGGCATAGTTATCGAGTATGTCCAGGATCACCGGTACATTCAGGTGCGGATCTCTCACGTACAGCACCACGTCGTCTGCGTAGAGTGACAGCAGGTGTCCTGTTCCCCCAACCCAGATGCCAGCATCGAGGTGTTGCGTCCTGAGGTATATTGCTATTGGTTCAAGGCCCAGCACGTACAGCATTGGGGATAATGGGCATCCCTGTCTCGTCCCTCTCTTTATATACCAGATTGCTGACACTATCCTCCCTGTTTTAACCCTGGCCTTTGGGTTTGTGTATAATATTCGCACCCATCGGATGAATACCTCCCCAAATCCAAATTCCCTTAGTGTTGCCACCAGCCATTCCCAGAATATTGAGTCGAATGCCTTTGTGGCGTCCAGGGAGAGTATGGAATACTGTTCTTGGAATGCAGCTGTTTGTTCGAGTATGTGTTGCAGCCTGCGTAAGTTCAACGCTGTGCTGCGTCCCGGTATAAAGCCATTTTGTTCACTATGTATTAAGCCCCCCATTATCCTGTTCAGGCGCCTGGCCAGTATGGTGGTTAGAATCTTGACATCATAGTTCAGCATCGCTAGCGGGCGGTATGAATCAGTCATCCATAGGTTTCCTGGGTTTAGCTATCAGTATAACTAGGGATTCCCTCATGGATTCTGGCAGTTCCCCTTTGGTGTATGCCTCTCGGAAAACCTCAAGCAACACCGGTGTCAATGTTGCTTCATATGTTTTATAGAATTCTGGGGGGGGGGGTCTGTCACTTACCGGTGTTTTACTAGAGGCAAGTGACCGTATTGCTTCCGTGATATCATCCCCTGTTATTTCGACCTCCAAGGATTCCTGTTGCGAGTGATCTATTTTGGGAAGACCTATTTTGTCCAGTGTGTTTAATATGTCAATTTGTAGCACCTGATGATGATGACTGTAGAGGTGGGAATAGAAATCTCGGAAAATGTCATTGATTTCCTGTTGTGTTTTACGTGTTGTGCCTGCTGTATCTTTGATCTCCGTGGTTTGAGATCGCGGGTGCTCTCTCCTACATAGCCACGCTAACAGTATGCCTGGCTTATCACCCTCGGCATGTGCTTTTGCGGTTTTCACTGAGTAATCGAACTTGGAGAGCCTTCCCCATGCTTCTTGGCAGTCTCCTCGCCATCGTGCTGGTTCCACCTCCTCCTCCCTTGTTCCCCTTGTGTCTGACTCTTTGTGTTTTATCTCCTCCTCCAGTTTCTCCAGATCAGCTCCCAGCGTTTTCCGTATGCCCCCCGCGCCTGCAATGGCCTCGCCTCTCGCCACTACTTTCATTGCCTCCCAGACTGTGCCCCATCTTTCAACGCTACCTACGTTCTTTTCCACATATTCCTCTATTTTATCTCGGAGCTCCTCCATGAAGGCCGGATCTGTTAGGGCATCTGGTGCCATATGCCACATCAGTATGGGCGGTCTAGGCCCCGCGTTTTCCAATTCATCAGCAGCGGTGAGTGGTCTGATATTGACCTGCCTAAGTACCTCTCTACCTTCAGAAAAACTCTGAAAACAAAGTTGTTCAACTAAACTGTCTAATACTCTGCATTTCCGCCAATAATGTTCATCTGTAACCACTGAACATCTGCTCAACAATGTTTATGAATACCTGCATATGATCAGTTTTGCTTCTGTACCAAGCTGTATATTGGTGCCACGATGCCTCTGGGCTGCTGGGTGCTTGATAAATACAAATAAATAAATAAATGAATGAATAAATAAATAATACTGTGCCGATTCTATTTGTATTTGGTAGCCCTTGCCCACAAATAAGTAGTCAATTCTGGTTTGCAGGGAGTGTAGTGATGAGAAGTATGAGTAACCTTTGTCTGTGGGATGTAGCTCCCTCCACACATCTACTAGGCCCAGGGCTTCTACTAGTGTGTTTAGCGCCTCTGCTGCGGCATCATTTCTGGTTGCTGTCGGTTTAGACCTTCCAGCTCCCTATCCCTAACACAATTGAGGTCCCCTCCCCATATGAAAAAACTCTCTCGGCAGTGGGCTAGTTTGGCCCCCAGTGTATCTAGGTGTTTCGGGATCCCATGGTTGGAGAGCTATGAATTTATTATGCAGACCTCCACCAGCTCAATGCATCCTTTTACTAGTAGGTACCGGTCTTCAGGATCTGCCTCCCAGCTCAGTAGTTTGAATGGAATTTCTGGATTTATCCAGATGAGCACCCCCTGGCATATTTTGAGTAGGGGGACCCATAGCATTGCCCATCCCAGTGTTCCATTACCGCGGCCAGTCTCCTTGGTCAGGTGGGTCTCCTGCAACAGTGCAATGGCCACCCTTTTCCTGTTAATGAAGGATTTCAACCGATTCCTGTGCATGTATGTTCTGGACATTCCATGTCACTACTCTAATTTCATTGGCTATTTCAATATGTGGATCCCCCCCGGCCCTCTCGCCCCCCTGGTCTCCAATTACTTTTTCAGGTTATCTAATTGTGTCACTCCCCAGGTAACCCCCGCCCCGTTCCATTGTGTATGACCACATTCACACATTTCCTGACACATACCTCGCTTCGTGTAGGGTTCAAACTATTACAAACTCCGAACCAAACCAGAACCAGAAAACTGCACTCAGCTGCCACTTTCCAACCGTGGCGCTCGAGTGCCCCTGCATTTGCTTGGCCCATCTGGGCTTCGGCGTGCGGGCTGTGGTGTGTCAGCAACCCAGTTTGTGGGGTGTGTCTGTTCGCTCTGTTCGAGGTGCTTACCTCGCTCCTGCCGTATGCAAAAAACAAAGTGTATTACTGTTTCTTGTTGCTCATCAGCATTCCATTCCGTTGGTGTGTATTGTCACTCCCTCTTCTCCCTTCTCCTTTTGGGTCAGCAGTATCTCATGTCACCGCCTCTTTTCTGTCATCCAAGTTGTTGTGTTCCAACCACATTGTCTTAGACATAATCCCATTTTAGATTGGATTATAGACCACAACTGTGACACAAACATTGTTTTCAATACAGCCCTCCCATGGACAGACCACAACTGTCTGCAATTTACCATCCCCATAACCCCATGCGCCAAGCCCACAACACCAGCACCGTCGACAGTAGCAAGAAGCGCTAAAAAACTCACTGCAGAGAACATCAGTGCCTATCTCAATCTCCCATGCCTAGCACCACCATTCTCACCTGACCCCGTCACACTAGCGGAATTATTCAAAGACACGTTGACTAGCGCCATCAACACAGTCGCCCCATTAGAAAACAAAAAAGAAAACAATTCTTTCCATTCTAATTCATGGTTCATAGAAGTGCTCCGAAATCTGCGCAACTCCAAACGACAGGCGCTAAAAACTTGGCAGGCCAACCCCTGTGACACCACTAACTATCTTTCGAACCATCGCAAAAAAATACAAAGACTCCATATTCAAAGCTAAATCAGAAGCATACAACAACAGAATCTCCTCGGCCAATTCACAAACTCTTTACCATCTTTAAAGAACTAACAGTACCTCCCACTTGCACGGACGAAATTGTTAAAGACGAAGCTTGGTGCTCCAGCATACAAGCTGCCATGCTAAAAAAATAGACCTCCTCCAAAACAAAATATCTGACCATTACAAAGCCTTACCTAAACCGAAGCACCAGAAGCAAACCCACCACAACCGTACAGGTAACAACCCTCCTAAATTCGCTTTCTCAGAAATATCAGAGGTAGATGTCCTAGACATCCTAAAACATCTCAAACCATCACTATGCAAAGGCGATGTATGCCCCCCTAAAATCATTAAAGAATGCGCCGAGCAACTCGCTCCTCTAATTACCGCCTTCATAAACGCCTCATTCAAAACAGGTATAATACGCAAGTGCCTCAAAGAGGCCTGGGTACGTCCACTCCTAAAAAAGCCTACTTTAGATCCCTCTCAACCTAATAATTACAGACCAATTACAACCGTCCCATTTCTTCTTAAAACTTTAGATAAGGCTGCCCACAGGCAAATCCAACTGTACCTCGAAACCAACTCTATCCTTGGAAAGAGACAATCAGGGTTCCGCAAAGGACACGGAATGGAAACTGCTTTACTAGATCTGAAAAACCAAATCACCTCCATCCTCGACATGGGTAAGCCTGCCTTACTCCTGCTCCTAGATCTATCAGCAGCGTTTGATCTCGTGGACCACAGCACCCTCACCAACCACCTCACGAATGCAGCACACTTCTCCAAGCACGCAGCAACATGGATCACTTCCTTCCTAGAAGGCAGAGCCATGAAGGTGTTCTCCAAAATAGCAAATGCTGAACCCACTGTCATACACTGTGGTGTTCCCCAGGGATCTTGTACTGCACCAACGCTCTACAATCTATTTACAAAGCCTCTCTTTGATAAACTGGATGCACTTGGGATCACATACACAAACTATGCTGATGATACCCAGGTGCTCCTTCCCCTCACCGGGAGCTATCTCCAGGACGCTTCTACCCTTCAACAAATTTACTCCACAATCCAAGCCTGGATGGCCACCAATGGCTTATGTCTCAACGGGGATAAAACTGAAATCCTCATCCTCGGTCAAAAACCCACGCTAGCCAAGCTGGGTCCGACATATCAAAACCTATTCATTGACAACTGAGTCATCCCAGTCCTATCCTCAGTTAAAACCCTTGGATTCCACATTGATGCTACACTATCTATGGATAAACAAGTTAGCGCCATTGTATCGGCCTCCGCTCTGAGTACCAAATTGGTCAATGCCATAAAGCCGTTTCTAACAAAAGATAACTGCCTCTCCATTGAAAGAGCTACGATAGGAGCCAAATTGGACTATTGCAATTCCCTCCTAGCGGGTAAATAAAAAAAAACCTAGCCAGCCACCAAACCACTCAAAACAACTCCCTCAGAGCAGCTCTCAGCATTCTTAAAAGAGAACACATCTCTCAAGCAAGAAAAAACACTCACTGGCTACCAGTTAAAGACCGAATCACTTTCAAGATTCTATCCACCGCACACAAATGCATCAACCTAACCGCACCCTCCTACTTATCGGACACACTAGTCAGAACACAATCCACTAGACCCACTGGACTAGAGTACACCAACCAACTCACAGTACCACGAATTACCAGGGCCAAGGCAGGAGGAATTGGATTCCCTACCTGGCACCCAAGCTCTGGAACACTCTACCCACAGCTCTCAGAGCTGAAACCTCTCTCCATGCCTTCCGCAAAAAGCTAAAAACGACACTCTTCAATTAGCTGCTAGCACACTGTAGGTACTTCTCACAGCTTGCCCCCCGCACCTATTGTTCTAGCTCCATAATGCCACTTCATGTTGTATGTATTTACACGACTACTGTAACTAAGATATGAACATCTACTGTAACCAGCGCCTTAATGCCCACGGGCTGCTGTGCGCTCCATGTTTGTATGTGTTCACATGACCTCGGTAACTAAGATATGTATATCTACTGTAACCAGCGCCACAATGCCCACGGGCTGCTGTGCGCTTAACAAATGTGAATAAATAAATAATAAATTGTAGCCGCCGCTGGCGTTTACAGGAAAACAGCCCGTCCTTTATAGAGTACTTTTAGCCTAGACGGGTAAATCAGCATGTATTTGAGGTTCAATTTCCTGAGCTTCGATTTAAGTAAGGACCATGAGAGCTGATCACAAAAAGGAAATCCAAAAATAGTAGGGTGCATACTGCGGAAGAGAAACGGGGGAACGTTTATCGAGGCAGCAAAGGTTAATGACACTCATTCTTTTTGGAAAATTATTGCAGGCAATCCGACTATCACTCCCTCGGTGGATTTAAAGAATATTAAACTGTGTGTTCCCAACAGAAAACTTGGATGAATTTTCTGTCTCTTATGCCCAATGGGAAACACAGGTTGATATACACGGAGGGAGAGAGTGGACTGATTTTACAATGCAGGAGTTTAGGGTATACGTAATAACGGTAAAGCAGGTGAAGAGAGCTTTTCTTAGAGGGCCTCCTGATATATTTTAAATGCAATAAGACCTCGTGAATCCCTTGGATAACCTTAACATGTAATGCTATTCTATCCAGAGGCCTTGTGTTGGCAAACAGAGATTATCATTCCCATTTAT